>NC_059163.1:95584854-96784854 GCF_019923935.1 Bubalus bubalis | reverse complement strand
TTGATACAGGCACTGTGCAGAACAGTACGGAGAGTTCTTAAAAAACTAGGGATAAAACTACCATATGATCCAGCAACCCTGATAAAACCATAATTGAAAAAGACACATGCACCCCAATGTTCATAGTAGCACTATTTACAATAGCTAGGACATGGAAGCAACCTAGATATCCATTGACAGATGAATGGATAAAGAAGTTGTGGAACATATATATAGTGAAATATTACTCAGCTATAAAAACAGAACAAATTTGAGTCAGTTCTAGTAAGGCGAATGAACCTACAGCCTGTTATACAGAATGAGGTATGTCAGGAAGAGAAAAACAAATATCGTATATTAATATATATAAATGGAATCTAGAAAAATGGTATTGATGGTTCTATTTGCAGGGAAGGAATGGAGACTCAAGATACAGAGAACGGATTTGTGGACACAGCTGGAGATGGAGAAAGTGGAACAAGTGGAGGAGGTGGCATAGACATATAGCATAGGCACTGGACTTACCTGGTGGGTTAGGCAGTAAAGAATCTGCCTGCAATACAGAAGAGCTGGGTTCGATCCCTGTGTTGGGAATTACTATATATAAAATAGGTAGCTGGTGAGAAGTTGCTATATAACACAGGGAGCCCAGCCAGGTGCTCTGTGATGACCTGGAGGAGTGGGATGGGGGGAGGAGAAGAAGGCTCAAGAGGGAGGTAATATATGTATAATTATAGCTGATTTGTGTTGTTGTATGGCAGAAACCATCATAACATTGTAAAGCAATTTTCCTCAGATTAAAAAATAAATTAAAAAGAACAGTCAGGTGGGGCTTCCTAAAGGAATGTCTTTGAGAAACAACCAGAACAATGTGTAAATTAAAATAAACTGATGGAGGAGGGATATTGGGTAGTAAGTGCCCAGTTAAAGATATCAGCATTTGTAAAAAGATTTACAGTGAAACACCGTGTATTTAGAACA
Organism: Bubalus bubalis; assembly: GCF_019923935.1. Taxonomy (NCBI): domain Eukaryota; kingdom Metazoa; phylum Chordata; class Mammalia; order Artiodactyla; family Bovidae; genus Bubalus; species Bubalus bubalis. Next base: position 96,783,894 of record NC_059163.1, on the reverse strand, counting down.
TTTGAAAAATTGAAAATCTTTCTGGGTGCTTGAAATATAAAATATAGAAATGAAAGTGGCTGAGATAATCTGGAGAAGCATCAAATATCTTTCTTCTGTGTTAACTGTGATGGTTAGAGAGAGTTTACTGAGATTAGTGCTTATAAAAAATAAGATTGAGCCTGAGAATCATGTGCAGTGTTATGGTGCTAGTATTATTCTTCACAAATACAGACGATTACCCTGCTGGTTCTTCAGTATACCGATTAAGTTCTGATACTATATATAAACTTGAAAGATAGCTTTCTATGGGTTTATGCCTGGGTAAAATTGAGGTGATTATTTGAAGACAATGAACAACTCTGAGTCAGGCTATTATAGTGTTGCACAATCAAGAGATTCTTAATACTTGCCTTAAAAATAGGTGGAGAACCAGGTCACCTGTATCTCCTCCCTAACCCCTCTCTACTCTACCCAACTCTGTGAATTTCTGTGTGTTCCAGACGGTGGAGAACACTTAGGGAACTGATTACTGGCTGGATCTGTCTCCCTCCTTTTCATTTCCCCCTTTTATCCTTCTGGCCACCTCTGTCTCCTGCCTCCTTCTCTTCTCTGTATAACTCCATGAACATCTCTGAGTGGTCCAGTTGTGGAGTGCACATAAGGAAGTGACTACTGGCTAGCCCACTCTCTCCACTATTGATTCCACCTCATCTCATTTGGGTCACCTCTAACTCCCTCCTCCCTCTTCTCTTCTCCATGTAACGCTGTGAACCTCTCTGAGTGACCCTCACAGTAGAGAAACTTTTCATCTTTAACCTAGATGTTTTATCAGTGGTGCTGTATAGAAGGAGAAGTTTTGAAACTACTGTAAAAATAAGACCGATAACTGGAAGTAGGAGGCTTAAGTCCAAACCCTGACTCCAGGGAACTCCTGACTCCAAGGAACATTAATTGACAGGAGCTCATCAAACGCCTCCATACCGACACTGAAACCAAGCACCACACAAGGGCCAACAAGTTCCAGGGCAAGACATACCAAGCAAATTCTCCAGCAACAAAGGAACACAGCCCTGAGCTTCAAGATACAGGCTGCCCAAAGTCACCCCAAAACCATAGACATCTCATAACTCATTACTGGACATTTCATTACACTCCAGAGAGAAGAAATACAGCTCCATCCACCAGAACATCGACACAAGCTTCCCTAACCAGGAAACCTTGACAAGCCACCTGTACAAACCCACACACAATGAGGAAACACCACAATAAAGAGAACTCCGCAAACTGCCAGATACAGAAAGGACACCCCAAACTCAGCAATTTAAACAAGATGAAGAGACAGAGGAATAGCCAGCAGATAAAGGAACAGGATAAATGCCCACCAAACCAAACAAAAGAGGAAGAGATAGGGAATCTACCTGATAAAGAATTCCGAATAATGATAGTGAAATTGATCCAAAATCTTGAAATTAAAATGGAATCACAGATAAATAGCCTGGAGGCAAGGATTGAGAAGATGCAAGAAAGGTTTAACAAGGACTTAGAAGAAATAAAAAAGAGTCAATGTATAATGAATAATGCAATAAGTGAAATTAAAAACACTCTGGAGGCAACAAATAGTAGAATAACAGAGGCAGAAGATAGGATTAGTGAATTAGAAGATAGAATGGTAGAAATAAATGAATCAGAGAGGATAAAAGAAAAACGAATTAAAAGAAATGAGGACAATCTCAGAGACCTCCAGGACAATATTAAACGCTACAACATTCGAATCATAGGGGTCCCAGAAGAAGAAGACAAAAAGAAAGACCATGAGAAAATACTTGAGGAGATAATAGTTGAAAACTTCCCTAAAAAGGGGAAGGAAATAATCACCCAAGTCCAAGAAACCCAGAGAGTCCCTAACAGGATAAACCCAAGGCGAAACACCCCAAGACACATAGTAATCAAATTAACAAAGATCAAACACAAAGAACAAATATTAAAAGCAGCAAGGGAAAAACAACAAATAACACACAAGGGAATACCCATAAGGATAACCGCTGATCTTTCAATAGAAACTCTTCAAGCCAGGAGGGAATGGCAAGACATACTTAAAATGATGAAAGAAAATAACCTACAGCCCAGATTATTGTACCCAGCAAGGATCTCATTCAAGTATGAAGGAGAAATCAAAAGCTTTTCAGACAAGCAAAAGCTGAGAGAATTCTGCACCACCAAACCAGCTCTCCAACAAATACTAAAGGATATTCTCTAGACAGGAAACACAAAAATGGTGTATAAATTCCAACCCAAAACAATAAAGTAAATGGCAACGGGATCATACTTATCAGTAATTACCTTAAACGTAAATGGGTTGAATGCCCCAACCAAAAGACAAAGGCTGGCTGAATGGATACAAAAACAAGACCCCTACATATGTTGTCTACAAGAGACCCACCTCAAAACAGGGGACACATACAGACTGAAAGTGAAGGGCTGGAAAAAGATTTTCCATGCAAATAGGGACCAAAAGAAAGCAGGAGTAGCAATACTCATATCAGATAAAATAGATTTTAAAACAAAGACTGTGAAAAGAGACAAAGATGGTCACTACATAATGATCAAAGGATCAATCCAAGAAGAAGATATAACAATTATAAATATATATGCACCCAACACGGGAGCACCGCAGTATGTAAGACAAATGCTAACAAGTATGAAAGGAGAAATTAACAATAACACAATAATAGTGGGAGACTTTAATACCCCACTCACATCTATGGATAGATCAACTAAACAGAAAATTAACAAGGAAATACAAACTTTCAATGATACAATAGACCAGTTAGACTTAATTGATATCTATAGGACATTTCATCCCAAAACAATGAATTTCACCTTTTTCTCAAGCCCACATGGAACCTTCTCATGAGGCCCAGATCACATCCTGGGCCATAAAGCTAGCCTTGGTAAATTAAAAAAAATAGAAATCATTCCAAGCATCTTTTCTGACCACAATGCAGTAAGATTAGATCTCAATTACAAGAGAAAAACTATTAAAAATTCCAACATATGGAGGCTGAACAACACGCTGCTGAATAACCAACAAATCACAGAAGAAATCAAAAAAGAAATAAAAATTTGCATAGAAACGAATGAAAATGAAAACACAACAACCCAAAACCTGTGGGACACTGTAAAAGCAGTCCTAAGGGGAAAATTCATAGCAATACAGGCACACCTCAAGAAACAAGAAAAAATTCAAATAAATAACCTAACTCTACACCTAAAGCAACTAGAAAAGGAAGAAATGAAGAACCCCAGGGTTAGTAGAAGGAAAGAAATCTTAAAACTTAGAGCAGAAATAAATGCAAAAGAAACAAAAGAGATCATAGCAAAAATCAACAAAACCAAAAGCTGGTTTTTTGAAAGGATAAATAAAATTGACAAACCTTTAGCCAGACTTATCAAGAAACAAAGGGAGAAAAATCAAATCAATAAAATCAGAAATGAAAATGGAGAGATCACAACAGACAACACAGAAATACAAAGGATCATAAGAGACTACTATCAACAATTATATGCCAATAAAATGGACAACGTGGAAGAGAGGGACAAATTCTTAAAAAAGTACAACTTTCCAAAACTGGACCAGGAAGAAATAGAAAATCTTAACAGACCCATCACAAGCACGGAAATTGAAACTGTAATCAAAAATCTTCCAGCAAACAAAAGCCCAGGTCCAGAAGGCTTCACAGCTGAATTCTACCAAAAATATAGAGAAGAGCTAACACCTATCCTGCTCAAACTCTTCCAGAAAATTGCAGAGGAAGGTAAACTTCCAAACTCATTCTATGAGGCCACCATCACCCTAATACCAAAACCTGACAAAGATCCCACAAAAAAAGAAAACTACAGGCCAATATCACTGATGAACATAGATGCAAAAATCCTTAACAAAATTCTAGCAATCAGAATCCAACAACACATTAAAAAGATCATACACCATGACCAAGTGGGCTTTATCCCAGGGATGCAAGGATTCTTCAATATCCGCAAATCAATCAATGTAATACACCACATTAACAAATTGAAAAATAAAAACCATATGATTATCTCAATAGATGCAGAGAAAGCCTTTGACAAAATTCAACATCCATTTATGATCAAAACTCTCCAGAAAGCAGGAATAGAAGGAACATACCTCAACATAATAAAAGCTATATATGACAAACCCACAGCAAACATTATCCTCAATGGTGAAAAATTGAAAGCATTTCCTCTAAAGTCAGGAACAAGACAAGGGTGCCCACTTTCACCATTACTATTCAACATAGTTTTGGAAGTTTTGGCCACAGCAATCAGAGCAGAAAAAGAAATAAAAGGAATCCAAATTGGAAAAGAAGAAGTAAAGCTCTCACTGTTTGCAGATGACATGATCCTCTACATAGAAAACCCTAAAGACTCCACCAGAAAATTACTAGAACTAATCAATGACTATAGTAAAGTTGCAGGATATAAAATCAACACACAGAAATCCCTTGCATTCCTATACACTAATAATGAGAAAACAGAAAGAGAAATTAAGGAAACAATTCCATTCACCATTGCAACAGAAAGAATAAAATACTTAGGAATATATCTACCTAAAGAATCTAAAGACCTATATATAGAAAACTATAAAACACTGGTGAAAGAAATCAAAGAGGACACTAACAGATGGAGAAATATACCCTGTTCATGGATTGGAAGAATCAATATAGTGAAAATGAGTATACTACCCAAAGCAATCTATAGATTCAATGCAATCCCTATCAAGCTACCAACAGCATTCTTCACAGAGCTAGAACAAATAATTTCACAATTTGTATGGAAAGACAAAAAACCTCAAATAGCCAAAGCGATCTTGAGAAAGAAGAATGGAACTGGAGGAATCAACCTACCTGACTTCAGGCTCTACTACAAAGCCACAGTTATCAAGACAGTATGGTACTGGCACAAAGACAGAAATATAGATCAATGGAACAAAATAGAAAGCCCAGAGATAAATCCACGCACATATGGACACCTTATCTTTGACAAAGGAGGCAAGAATATACAATGGATTAAAGACAATCTCTTTAACAAGTGGTGCTGGGAACTCTGGTCAACCACTTGTAAAAGAATGAAATTAGAACACTTTCTAACACCATACACAAAAATAAACTCAAAATGGATTAAAGATCTAAATGTAAGACCAGAAACTATAAAACTCCTAGAGGAGAACATAGGCAAAACACTCTCTGACATAAATCACAGCAGGATCCTCTATGACCCACCTCCCAGAATATTGGAAATAAAAGCAAAAAAAAAAAAAAACAAATGGGACCTAATTAACCTTAAAAGCTTCTGCACATCAAAGGAAACTATTAGCAAGGTGAAAAGATAGCCTTCAGAATGGGAGAAGATAATAGCAAATGAAGCAACTGACAAACAACTAATCTCGAGAATATACAAGCAACTCCTACAGCTCAACTCCAGAAAAATAAATGACCCAATCAAAAAATGGGCCAAAGAACTAAATAGACATTTCTGCAAAGAAGACATACAGATGGCTAACAAACACATGAAAAGATGCTCAACATCACTCATTATCAGAGAAATGCAAATCAAAACCACTATGAGGTACCATTTCACGCCAGTCAGAATGGCTGCGATCTGAAAGTCTACAAGCAATAAATGCTGGAGAGGGTGTGGAGAAAAGGGAACCCTCTTACACTGTTGGTGGGAATGCAAACTAGTACAGCCACTATGGAGAACAGTGTGGAGATTCCTTAAAAAACTGGAAATAGAACTGCCTTATGATCCAGCAATCCCACTGCTGGGCATAGACACTGAGGAAACCAGAAGGGAAAGAGACACGTGTACCCCAATGTTCATCGCAGCACTGTTTATAATAGCCAGGACATGGAAGCAACCTAGATGCCCATCAGCAGATGAATGGATAAGAAAGCAGTGGTACATATACACAATGGAGTATTATTCAGCCATTAAAAAGAATACATTTGAAGCAGTTCTAATGAGGTGGATGAAACTGGAGCCTATTATACAGAGTGAAGTAAGCCAGAAAGAAAAACACCGATACAGTATACTAACACATATATATGGAATTTAGAAAGATGGTAACAATAACCCTGTATATGAGACAGCAAAAGAGACACTGATGTATAGAACAGTCTTTCGGACTCTGTGGGAGAGGGAGAGAGTGGGATGATTTGGGAGAATGGCATTGAAATACGTATAATATCATATATGAAACGAGTCGCCAGTCCAGGTTCGATGCACGATACTGGATGCTTGGGGCTGGTGCACTGGGACAACCCTGAGGGATGGTGTGGGGAGGGAGGATGGAGGAGGGTCCAGGATGGGGAACACATGTATACCTGTGGCGGATTCATTTCGATATTTGGCAAAACAAATACAATATTGTAAAGTTTAAAAATAAAATAAAATTAAAAAAATAAAAATTTATTCAAATATAAAAATAAATAAATAAATAAATGAAAAAAAATAGGTGGAGAACTGATTGGCAAAGTTTGGGAAGGTAGATTTTCTCATCTTAAAATAGTTGGATATCTGCAATTTGTGTGATGATATACTGGACCTGAACCCAGTACACTGTTCCCAGGGCTAGGAGTAGTGTTCAAGTGGATGAAGAGAGACAAACATATTAATATTTAAGATGTATTTAGAAGGATTTGGTCATTTATTAAAAAGATAAGTGAGGAAAGGGATGCAATCAAGATGTGGCTCCTTCATGTGAAAGGCACAGACGTCTGGTTCCTAAATGATCTTTCTGTGCACCTGTGATGGATTACCCAGTTGGTATTAAATAAATCTCATAATGTTTATGTTCAAACACATTTCAATTTAATTTAAAAAGTTCAACTATCTTTAAAAATATAATAGTAGTATATCTGAATCTGTTCTTTGTTGTCTAGAAAAACTTTAGAAAAAGATCCAGGAAGTTTATTTTACTCTAGTGACTGTAGCAAAATCTGACATTTGCTTTAGATGATACTAGATCTGAGTAACATTTAGGCATGTATTTGAAGAGTTGTATGTGATTTACTCATGGCATATAACTATGAAAAATGATAATTTACACTGATATAGTACTTTGTTGGAGAAGGAAATGGCAACCCACTCCAGTATTCTTACCTGGAAAGCTCCAGAGGAACCTGAAGGGCTAAGTCCATGGGATTGCAAAGAGTCAGACACGATTGAGCGACTGAGTATAGTACTTTGTATTTCTTTTCAAAGATCTTCTTTGTTCATTATTTAACTCTATACTCATCAGAACTCTGAGTTCTGTGCAAAATTATCCCCATTGAGCAGATGAGAACAGACTTGCTTGTAAAGATTTGATAACTAAGTTCGTCTAGGCAACAAGCAGCAGACTTGGACAGAATCTTGGTTTTTCTGGCCCTCATTCAGAGACAAAGAGAAGAGTTAAGCATTATTTTTATATGGTGATAGCTTTCAGAATGTCTCAAATACATACTGCATAAGTGAAGATTCTAGGATTTAGAAAAGACAGAAGACATGTGAACTGCTATCTAGGTATCAAATCACTTTAATTATAATTTAGAAGGTCATGGTAATTATCTGTACAAACTATATCTATTCAAGCAAAGTGATGTAGAGGGTTGTGTTTGATTAGTTGTTTCTCAGATGTGATTAAGTAAGGGACCATGTAGCACTAGTGGTAAAAAAAACTTGCCTGCCAATGTAGGAGACATAAAAGACAAGGGTTCGATCCCTGGGTCAAGAAGATCCTGCTGGAAGAGGGCATGGTAACCAACTCCAGTATTCTTGTTTAGAGAATCCCCATGGACAAGGGAGCTTGGCGGGCTACAGTCCATAGGGTCACAAAGAGTTGGACACGACTGAAGTGACTTAGCGTGCAGAAGAGACCATTAATGTTGTCCAGCAATATTCCTTATCTTATTCCTTAGGGTTAGTTTTTATTTTTTTTTTTAATTTGAACCCACAATGCTCCTTTAGGTTAGAATTATTCTCTGTGCTTGAAGGTGAAGACATTATTTTCTACTGTTTTGTATTTACCTGAAGAACTTGTGAGCTCAAAATGTAAATGCATAAAAATGCCTTTCAAACTGCAGCTTAGTCTTAAAAGGTAACTTGCTGAGAAAATGTTTATAGCAATGGAATGGATGGAGGTTCATGACATTGTACAGCAGACAGGGATCAAGACCATCCCCCAAGAAAAAGAAATGCAAAAAAGCAAAATGGCTGTCTGAGGAGGCCTTACAAATAGCTGTGAAAAGATGAGAAGTGAAAAGCAAAGGAGAAAAGGAAAGATATACCCATTTGAATGCAGACTTCCAAAGAACAGCAAGGAGAGATAAGAAAGCCTTCCTCAGTGATCAATGCAAAGAAATAGACAAAAACAACAGAATGGGAAAGACTAGAGATCTCTTCAAGAAAATTAGAGATACCAAGGGAACATTTCATGCAAAGATGGGCTCAATAAAGGACAGAAATGGTATGGAACTGACAGAAGCAGAAGATATTAAGAAGAGGTGGCAAGAATAAACAGAAAAACTGTACAAAAAAGAGCTTCACAACCCAGATAATCATGATGGTGTGATCACTCACCTAGAGCCAGACATCCTGGAATGTGAAGTCAAGTGGGCCTTAGAAAGCATCACTACGGACAAAGCTAGTGGAGGTGATGGAATTCCAGTTGAGCTATTTCAAATCCTGAAAGATGATGCTGTGAAAGTGCTGCACTCAATATGCCAGCAAATTTGGAAAACTCAGCAGTGGCCACAGGACTAGAAAAGGTCAGTTTTCAACACAATCCATAAGAAAGGCAATGCCAAAGAATGCTCAAACTACTGCACAATTGCACTCATCTCACATGCTAGTAAAGTAATGCTCAAAATTCTCCAAGCCAGGCTTCAACAATACATGAACCGTGAACTTCCTGATGTTCAAGCTGGTTTTAGAAAAGGCAGAGGAACCAGAGATCAAATTGCCAACCTCCGCTGGATCATCGAAAAAGCAAGAGAGTTCCAGAAAAACATCTATTTCTGCTTTATTGACTATGCCAAAGCCTTTGACTGTGTGGATCACAATAAACTGGAAAATTCTGAAAGAGATGGGAATACCAGACCACCTGACCTGCCTCTTGAGAAACTTGTATGCAGGTCAGGAAGCAACAGTTAGAACTGGACATGGAACAACAGACTGGTTCCAAATAGGAAAAGGAGTATGTCAAAGCTGTATATTGTCACCCTGCTTATTTAACTTATATGCAGAGTACTTCATGAGAAACACTGGGCTGGAGGAAGCACAAGCTGGGATTAAGATTGCTGGGAGAAATATCAGTAACCTCAGATATGCAGATTACACCACCATTATGGCAGAAAGTGAAGAAGAACTAAAGAGCCTCTTGAAGAAAGTGCAATAGGAGAGTGAAAAAGTTGGCTTAAAGCTCAACATTCAGAAAACAAAGATCATGGCATCTGGTCCCATCACTTCATGGGAAATAAATGGGGAAACAGTGGAAACAGTGGCTGGCTTTATTTTTGGGGGCTCCAAAATCACTGCAAATGGTGACTGCAGCCATGAAATTAAAAGAATCTTACTCCTTGGAAGGAAAGTTATGACCAACCTAGACAGCATATTCAAAAGCAGAGACATTACTTTGCCAACAAAGGTCTGTCTAGTCCAGGCTATGGATTTTCCAGTAGTCATGTATGGATGTGAGAGTTGGACTATAAAGAAAGCTGAGTGCTGAAGAACTAATGCTTTTGAACTGTGGTGTTGGAGAAGACTCCTGAGAGTCCCTTGGACTGCAGAGATCCAACCAGTCCATCCTAAAGGAGATCAGTCCTGGGTTTTCTTTGGAAGGACTGATGTTGAAGCTGAAACTCTAATACTTTGGCCACCTGATGTGAAGAGCTGACTCATTTGAAAAGACCCTGATACTGCGAAAGATTGAGGGCATGAGAAGAAGATGACGACAGAGAGTGAGATGGTTGGATGGCATCACCGACTCAGCGGACACGAGTTTGAGTAAACTCTGGGAGTTGGTGATGGACAGGGAGACTGCTGCATTTGATGTTGTTGCAAAGAGTTGGATATGACTGAGTGACCGAACTGAACTGAACTGACATTATTCAACTCCGTGAGGTGCTCACTGGAAAGGTACAATGTCGTTGCTTGAAGTACTGTGTTTATTTATAGATGGACTATTACAAGTAGCTCTGAGGGCAAAAATTTTGTGAAAATATCTACTTATGTAAGTCTCTTTGTTGGCGTACTTGTGTATGTACAAACAAGTTTGCTTCGCATAATGGTCAGAAGACTGGTGATAAAATTGTGACAGATGAGATATACAATTACAAATGACCACAGTTGGCTTTTGTCAGGTTTAACCACTGTGAAAAATAAATTAGCAATGCTTCGAATATCTTATGAAATGTAATTTCTTGTACAAAAGCCAATTAGTTTTTGTCTAAAGAACAGAATTAAATGATAGCTAATCTAATACAGAATTTAAATATCATTATATGTTAAAAACCACAACCATATACGTACACATACAACATGTGCATATGTTTATTATATAGTGTCTAAATGACCTTTAGGGAACCAAAGCCTGTTCAGCATATGTCATCAAGATGAGAACCCTAATTTGACAGGTTGTCTATTTGTAAATTTGAAAAATGGGGATAGAAGGATGTGATGGTGGAAAGAAAAATGAAGTGCCAGACTGGAGTATGTAAGAACATCTTGCTTTATTATTTAATTAGATTAGAGATGTTGAAGACTTTGAAAGAGAATTTATTTAGGAAAAGCAAGTCTTGTTTTCCTTAGTAGGAAATTTGAGAGACAGCATGTGTTATGACTGTGTTAATAGAAGTGCCATATTAAGTACTGTAGGCTTTCTTGCATCACTGAGATTCAAGGAAAAATTCCATAACTAGTGAGTCAGAAAGCTTGGCTTTTACTGAAAAATGATCAAATGAGAGGGAGAAGACTGCCAGCTAATTAACTGGCTGGACTTAAATGGACATTATCTTGAAAGGCCATGATAGGAAACTTGAACTGCCTGGTCAGGCCTTAGAACTGTTTTGATCCAAAACTAATTTCCTAGAGTGAATACTAAGAAATTGCTTTCTTGTAACAATTTCAAAAGGAATGAAGTAGAGGAAAGAAGTTGGTTCATCAAATGAAGGCCAAATCAGTTCAGTTCAGTCACTCAGTTGTGTCTGGCTCTTTGCAATGGGACTGCAAAGAGTCGCATGGACTTGCATGGACTGCAGCATGCCAGGCTTCCCTGTTCATCACCAACTCCCAGAGCTTACTCAAACTCATGTCCATCGAGTCAGTGATGCTTTCCAACCATCTCATCCTTTGTCATCCCCTTGTCCTCCCGCCTTCAGTCTTTCCCAGCATCAGGGTCTTTTCAAATGAGTGTACACCTGTGGCAGATTCATGTTGATGTATGGCAAAACCAATACAATATTGTAAAGAATTTAGCCTCCAATTAAAATAAATAAATTTATATTAAAACAAAACAAAACAAACGAGTCAGTTCTTCACATCAGGTGGCCAAAGTATTGGAGTTTCAGCTTCAGCATTAGTCCTTCTAATGAATATTCAGGACCTATTTCCTTTAGGATTGACTGGTTGGATCTCCTTGCAGTCCAAGGGACTCATAAGAGTTCAAAAGCATCAGTTCTTTGGCGCTCAGCTTTCTTTATAGTCCAACTCTCACATCCATACATGTCTACTGGAAAAACCATAGCTTTGACTAGATAGACTTTTGTTGGCAGAGTAATGTCTCTGCTTTTTAATATGCTGTATCGGTCGATCATGGCTTTTCTTCCAAGGAGCAAACGTCTTTTAATTTCATGGCTGCAGTCACCATCTGCAGTGATTTTGGAGCCCCCAAAATAAGTTTCTCACTGTTTGATTAAAAAAAAAGTCACATACACAGAGGACATTAATCCCTCCATAGAAGTTAAGAGATGTTATAGAAAGAGAATGAGAAAGAAAAACATGTGATCTTCATTTTTGCTCTTCAGTATTTACTTTTAAATTACCCTAGAAAATTATCTTCATTCATCTTCAAATGGATTAGTGGTATATGAGCTATTTTAAAAACACCATAGAATAGCCACCAATAAAGACATTGTTTGGAGACTTTTATTTCTTCATGAGGCATTTTCTTCCCAATAAAAAATGTTGCTTCTTCTTTGGTCCATTAAGGAAGCTCTGATATGATTGTACCATCCAATATGAGATTTTAAAAATGCCTTTTAACTGCACATCTATTGAACAACATGAGATACCTCAAGGGAGTTACAGTGCCAAGACTCATCTGCAGTGATTAGTATTTAGAGCCTTTGTCGAGAAGATGAAGCCATCATTCTTTTTTTGAGAGAAAGTTGACTAAGTTTAAATGCCCTCTGAATATTCTGTAGAGCCTATTTCTGTCCTATTTCCTTACTCTGTCCCTTGCTGTGGTAACAACTGTATTGAAATTCAGTGATCAGGATTTCGATTGCTGTATCCAGATTCTTGAACAATCTCTTAATTGCCTGCTTTGCTTGAATACTTTGCCAAGATACAGGAGGACAGTGTCAGGCTGGGAGAGTACATTTTCCCATGTATTTGGCTTTAGCTTGTGCAGGCTTATGAGATTTTGGCCTGTTTCTTTCATGACTGATTTCCTGGGAGGTTGCCATGCAATGTGGTCATGAAAGTATTGAGAAGTACTAAAGAAATTTCCTCATAAGAATGACTTTTTTCCTGAAAATAGAGTAGTCTGTGTGAGATATAATTTGAACATCTTATTTTAAGTAAAAGATTGTATAAACCCACCTCCTTTTAGTAAGTAGTACCTTTCTACTAAATCTGAGATTAAAATTTACAGCTCAGACTATTATAAATATGGAAGATAAATATGAAAGATATTAAGTATATAAGATGCTTTTATTATTCTTCCCTTGAATGAAATTTCTTATCTTTAAAAGACTTTTAAAATTATGTTGTTTAAAATGTTAATGAAGTAAGATGTGAAAACATTTAAAATCATCTTTCTAATGTGTGAGTTTGAATGTTGAGAAGGAAACAAGATGATGTCCATGTGTTAAGGAGCTCTAGCTGCTAGGTATTTACTGTAAGCAAAACTGGGGTATGTGGAAATTGTTACTATGGGTGTTAGAGACTCAGTTAAAAACCTACTATAAGAACCCTGATTCTGGTAGCAGGCTGCAAGGAAGCAGAGAGCTTGAAGGACTTGGCTTTAATCTGGCCAGTATTCCATGCTGAGGGAGATGGCTCCTTCTTCAGCTAGATTTTAAAATCTCTTAGCCTGAGGAAAACAGTGTCTACTTCCATTCAGACCAGGTACTCTGGTCAACATCTAACAAAAAATCCTCATCAGATGAGGCTCTGACAAAAGGCTCTATTAGCATAACTCATCTGGCTCTGGCTGATCCTTCAATTTGCTTTAAACACATTTCATTGAATCTAAGATGCCAGTGGTTCTAAGATTATGCATTATTTAATATATATGATAGAAAAAAATGACAATACTAAGACCTAAGTGTTCTAAGACCTTAACCTTAAACTGCATCTCTTTTTCAGAGATGTGCATCTGAGAATAGAAAAATCACAGTATTGCTGCTTTGCTTCTCTGCATCTGACTCCAAGCCTTTCCTGGGGAGGCTGAAACCTCCATGAGATAAGAACTTGTTATGAATGTAGCCATTCTGGAAAGGTAGAATTTTGAGAATGTTTAACAGGAAAAAAATGGTGGCAGGAAGTATAAGGGGTTCTGAGTAGCACATGTGTGTGTGGATTTAAGGGAGAAATATTTTATTGCTTGAATTTTACAAGCTGAATGCATTTTTCTAGGGCTTTACACTAGATGTTTAGATATCGTTCCCTCCATCTAAGCATATAAGAGTTAGGTAACATAGGATGTTGTAAAGTAGTAGGGACCTCAGCTTTCCGTGTAGGGACGGATCATGGCAATTTTTCCCCTCAGATACTTTGTCTGACAATAAAAGTTGTCGTTTTTTGGTAAGATATAATTGATCTTACCAGTTCTTTCCTTAGCCCCACTCTAAGAGTTCTTCATGGCCGAGAGCATCTAGTTTCCTAGGTTTCTGACTTGGCATTTAGGCTGGGTTGCAGTCTTCCTTGATGATGCCTTTTGCTTCTGAACAGTTGATAGAAAACGGCTTCCTCCCACCTGACCAATATCATTCATTCATTTAACAATTATGTTTTGAGTGCCTTCTATGATCTAGGCACTACTATATCATGGAACATAACACATAGAATATTACTACTGTGAATAACAGGAATTGATTGTGTTTGAGCAAAGACATGAACAAAGTGTCAGAGTGAGCCGTGTGGGTATCTGATGGAAGAATGTGCCTAGGAAGAAACGGCAAAGACATAGGCCTTGCAGCAGGAACATGTGTGGCGTGTTTGAGGAACAAATCAATGAGGAATAGCTGGTGTGGCCAGGGTAGAGTGAACAGGAAGAGTGTGGCAGGAGACAAGAGCAGATAAGTGGATAAGAGGCTGCTGCTGCTGCTGCTAAGTCGCTTCAGTCGTGTCCGACTCTGTGCGACCCCATAGACGGCAGCCCACCAGGCTCCCCCGTCCCTGGGATTCTCCAGGCAAGAACACTGGAGTGGGTTGCCATTTCCTTCTCCAATGCATGAAAGTGAAAAGTGAAAGTGAAGTTGCTGTGTCCGACCCTCAGCGACCCCATGGACTGCAGCCTTCCAGGCTCCTCCATCCATGGGATTTTTCAGGCAAGAGTACTGGAGTGGGGTGCCATTGCCTTCTCTGGGATAAGAGGCTAGGCCAGTATAAAAGACCTTGGTTTTTACTTAAGAGTAAGATGTGAGATGTGAGATGGAAAGGTACTGAAGGAATTGTACAGAAGAGTAACCTACTCTGAGCTTGTGTTAAAGGGATCTCTGAATTCTCTGTGTAGAGAACGACCTGTAGCATGGAAGGATGGAAGCAATGAGATCAGTTAGAAGGTCACCGTGGCTTGTTCTGGGGTTCTGATGGTAGAGGTGGTAAGAGGGAGCCAGGTCCAGGACATGTTTTGTGGGGAAAGCTGCTTAGATTGACTAAGGGACGGAGAAGGGTGACGTAAAGAATTTTGTCCCAAGTAGTCTGAACAGTTAAGTTGCTGAGATGGGGAAGCAATGTGGGGAGAGCAGTTTGAGAGGGGAATTAGAAGTTCAATTTTGACCATGTTAAATTTGAAGTGCCTATTAGGTCTTCAAGTGAAGTTTTCTGCTGCTTAATGTTGTATGAAAGTCTTGCAGAATGGCTAACATAGAAAGCGCGGTTTATCGCTCTAATAAGGCCCCCATATGTCATATTCCGGGGCTTCCCAGGTGGCGCTAGAGGTAAAGAACTCTCCAGCCAATGCAGGAGATGTAAGAGACGCAGGTTCGATCCCTGGGGGGGGGGGGAAGGGCTTTTGTAAAAATGATCATATGCTCATTGTAAAAAGCGTCAAAGTATTGAACAATATCAAAATACATATAAAAATCATACCATCCACAGTTACATATCTGTTTATATTTACTTTTTAGTTATAAATACATATTTTACACCATAGATTACATGATATGATTTGCAATATAAATGTTGCCTCTTCACATTTTAAGAATTTTATTCAAAGACTTTAGTTACATATTTATATCAATAACTTGTTTTCATTGTTTAGAGTCACTTTCTGGGGTGCCTAACAGGTGTCCAGAGAACATCATGTTGACTGTAAGTTTTTTTGAGACCAAACTGTGTAGCCCACCCAGTGCTGTCACTAGAGACTTTTCAAAAGCCTCCGTATATATTTCATATTATTTAGGCAGTTGTTTATTCATTTACCTTGTAGGTACAGATATATACTTGTGATCTCAAAAATGTGAGTACTAATTATTTTGGCTTCAAGTTTTTTAAGGTAAATATTAATTGAATAGTAAATTACTTTTACAAAATGTGGAAATATATTTTAAAAAATGATACGAGGACCACTTAATTTAAGGCATAAAACAATGCCTTTGTCGTTGAGCATTATGTCTGTTCTCCCCAGTGTCATACCCCTTTCTTTAATTTAAAAATTAAAAAAAAAATTGTTTTGTATTGGAGTATAGCCAATTAACAATGTTGTGATAGTTTCAGGTGAACATGGAAGGGAATCAGCCATATATACACAAACATGTATCCATTCTCCCCCAAACTCCCCTCCCATCCAGGCTGCCCTATAACATTGAGCAGAGTTCCCTGTGCTGAACAGTAGTTCCCTGTGCCATACAGTTGGTTATCCATGTTAAGTACAGCAGTGTGTACCTATGCATCCCAAACTCCCCAACTGTCCCTTCCCCCCAACATAAAAGACTCACAGACTCAGAGAACAAACTTATGGTTGCTGGGAGTGGGAGGGAAGGATGCGGGAAAAGCATACCCCTTTCTTCATTCTCAGAGATATTGCATTTGTTTTCTTACCCACACTTATTCTTAAGCTTATTTGGCTGTTTATTTACTTATTTTCATCTCAGTAATCTTATTCCTGAGATTCACCTTGATATTGTGGGCACCTATAATTCATTAATTCATTCATTTCCATTGCTGTTGGTATTCCATTACATAAATACAACATGATCTATTTATTCATTTTTATTAGTCAAGGAAATAGTGCTAATTCCTGTTACAATCTCAATATCACAGTTGCTGAATATAATACAAGGTTATTGAGTTCTCATTTCACAATCTGATGTGGATCAGTGTGTGTGTGTGGTGGGAGGAGAGTGAGGAGTGTCTGCTCCATGTAGTCATTCAGAGATCTCTCACTCATTATCATGAGGCCAAATTCATAACTTAAAAGTTATAACTGCATCACCCAATCAGTAGAGAAAGAAAAAAGAAGTGTAGAGAAGGGATTTTGACCACTTGAAACATAGAACTTCTGCTCGCTCTCTTTGATGAAAAATAAAGGTTCCATTTTGACACAAGGAGACTTGAAAATACTTTTTTTTTTTAATGTGTGTGCTCAAAAGGGGAATAGAATTATTTAATGAACAGATTTCATTGTTTCTTCCACTATCTTCTCTTCTAGTCACTAAATATACATTTTATTCTACTTTCATTCTCATCTTCTTTCTAATACAGGCAATCTAACATCCTAAAGTTAAAAATCCACTTCCTTATTCTGTCTTTTTTACAAGGCTATGTCTTAAAGGGCTTTGGTCCTTCAACAACTTTCTCAATGTTATGTCTTACTATTTGGTTTCTGGAAGTGATTAGATTTTCCAATTCTTCAGAGTTCAAAATTTGTTGACTCTGTTTCCTTGCAAGTCAGCAAATTCTCTCCTGGGCTTATCTATTTCTCATAACAGCTAGCTTCCCCCATATGATGGTAGCCAGCACACACTGCTACTTTATTCTCTGTAACTACTTTCTATTATGTATAAGGCTCATTGTTTTTACCCTCCTATGTCAGTGGTCCCACCACTCAACATCCAACTGCTTAGCTAATGATGGATATTTAAGGATTTGTTAAGGCAACATCTCATTTCCGAGTACCAATTGCTATATTAGTCAGAGTAGACTAAATTGTTGCTAAATAAGTCAATGTGAAAATCTCAGGAGCTAATGCTTATTTTTTAATCACATGTCAGTCTAGATTGGGGGCTTTCCTGATGGCTCAGCAGTAAAGAATTCGCCTGCAGTGCAGGAAAAACAAGAGACGTGGGTTTGATTCCTGGGCTGGGAAGATCCCCTGGAGGAGAGCATGGCAAGCTACTCCAGTATTATTGCCTGGAGAATTCCATGGACAGAGGAGCCTGGCAGACTACAATTCATGGGGTCGCAGAGTCAATCAGGACCGAAGCGACTTAGCACACATGCACTTACAGCCTAATTGGATGTTTGGTGGTAACCTTCCCTGTGGTAAGAGAAGAGCTCAGCTTCTTACTTCCGTGGCACTGCAATCTTGAACACGTGGCATGTGTAGAATGAGAAAAGCATATGGAAGGTTGCATGTAGCCAATGGATCATTTTTATCATTTTATCATTTCACAATGCCTCTGTATTATAAAAAGTTTAAAATGATAAGCATTGAGTGTTTCTCTTTGGGGGTGGTTTTATGGGTATCTAAAATTTTCTTTCTTTTTTGCCTCTTTAATTGTTCCAGGATTCTTGGAGGAAAGATTATGTCCCTTTGTATCAAGGAAAAGTTGTAATTGAGTAACTTGCCTCAGAAATAAAGGAGTAAATTTTATGTTATGAACTAAGTATCAAATACAAGACTGGTTAGAACGGTACATTTGGAAAAAGCTTTTGACTACTTGAATATTTTCGGTAAAAGTTGTTCCTGTAGTTCTTCGCTATTGCAGACATTACCTCACTGATTTCAGACTTTAAAAGTGGACACTGGAAAGTATTAAGAGTATTAATGCCTTTTGTTTTTGTCTTTGTGTGCCTTTGTAGATCACATGCGTAACTACTTATCTGCCAGGTGCATTCTTGACTCCTTTGTTTCTACATTTCTTAGAGAAATTTCACACTTCATTTCACTAAAAATTGCTTAATGCCCATTGTAAGCTTATTACAATGAAGGTTAAAGTAAGCTTAGCATGTGCGTCTTCTCCTGAGGTCCCCCTACAAAATGAATGCCATTATATACGGAGTGGTGAAGAAAGAAAGCACCGAGTGTGAAAATTATAACAGGCAAATTGGTATTTAAACGGAAAGTTGCAGGTGTGGAAGAATTCTCCTGTTTTAGGATTTTAAAACATGTGTCCCTGATTCCCTCTTTTTACTTGACTTCACATCTTTTGAAAATTATACTTTTGTACTCAACATGAAAAAATGTGTAACCCCGTTTAGTGACATCATGAGTCAATTTACACTTAGGCAGGTATTGAGCAAATTTTGTTGTTCTTGGTATTGGTCAGGTTGGACATTGTCCTTTGTGACTTGTTTCTTACCACAAGTGTAGCAGAAGCAGGAAATGATCTGAGATATTTATTATATTTTGTGTAGGAATGTGGGAGGATGCAAGAGATGTTGAAAGTATGATTAGAGTTGCCCCTGATTTCTTGTTGCATTTCTTCTAAGGGAGCTGTGCTCTTCCTCTTATCAGGTTTGGGGGAACCAGAAGGACCTAGATTAAAAACTCAGAAAAGAACAGCCAGCTCCAGGAAATGGGAGGAAGTCTAGAAAGGAAAAAATCTCCAGGATGGTGGAGTGGTGGACATATTAAGCACATATTGTAGTTAATCAATATTTTTGTTTCAAATACTTATTAAAAGTACTAAGCTAATTCTAGTAGGGGATTTTGAATATATTGGGATTTTAAGTAGAGATGGATGTGTACTCTATAATGTCAATTATATCTGAATACAAATAAAGATGAGACTATTAAAGTAACAAATATGGAAATAAATTATGAATAGTTCTGTAGTAAAGTATCTAACTGTAAAGTTAATGTAGCTATGTGCTGGTCAAATCAAACCTCTTGTGTTTGCAGTTCCGTGTAGTATAAATTTCTTATCATGAGACTGGAAATATTTGACAGGTAACTGGTTCTGACAGCAGTTTTGCAATGGGATGTCCATCTATGAAGAAAATAATGTGACAGAATATGACTTGAACACTAAGACTGTTTTAACTAGTTACAGAGATACCTACTTCATAGCTTTATAGCTTTTTTCCTGAGCAATAAAAAAAGTCTTCGATGCATACATTATGCATTTCTCTCTTTGATTTGTATTGTCAAAGCCTATGAATCAGTAGTTAGTTCTAAACTTGTTTTTAGATGAAGAACCCTTTTGATAATCTGATGAAAGTTATGAAGTTCCTCTCTAGGAATATATGTAAATTATGTAGCAAATTTCTTATAGACTATTCCCAGGAGCACCTGTCAGACTTCAAATTAGGTAACTCTGCTCTCAATCTATGATTCCTCATGTTGGTTTGAAAGGTCTGGGAAAAGCGACAGCCTTCGGTCTCGCCCTGCCTCATCCATGGCATTCATTCTTCCTCTTAGTGCTGTGCAAACAACGTGGAGATGGAAGGGAAGTATTTAATTTGAGGCTTCATTTCTCTCTGGAATAAAAGTTGAAAATCATTCATTTTTTAAAATCCATCTGTTAAACAAATAGAGGATAGTTATTATACAAAAAGCACTTTTGTTGTCACGGTGGGGCATATGACGTATAAGATTATCAAAGAAACCCAGAAGTTCTATCAATACTGTTAGTTTATTTAAAAACCAGTTTATTTAATAACCAAAGTGTTATAAAGATGGATTTATATTAGGTACATCTGAGTAGCATGTTGTATGCAGAAATGCTTCATAAGTTTTAAAATATCCTTCAAATATTTTAATTTTTATCTCAGTGTTGGGAAACTGAAGCCTATAACATCACAGTGAGTAAAGAAGCCGAGACTTTCACATAGGGAAGAGGATTTACAGACTCACAGGGACCCAACAACAGACATGAGCTAAGGCAGAAAAATAAATTGATTATGGAATTGTTAACTCCAAGACTTAACAAATATTTTATGAATGATAGTATTAATTAATATTCAGCAGATGTCTTGTTCAAACATAAACCTTATGAAAACCAGTTATAGAAATGTAATTGATAAATGCAGTTTAGTTGCAGAATATAGGTGGGTCAATGCTGTTTCATTTCCTTAAAAAAATCATCCAGGGAAAAATAGGTCAAAACTCTCAGAAACTTTCACACATGGCAAAATCTGTTATGGCAGATTTTCTAAGAATAGTATTAAAACCCTAGTCTTGATAGCCACCAGGAAACCAACAGAAAGAACACTCAAATTAATTATAAGAAATATGTATTGCTATATGATAAGTTTCCTTGGGCTGCCATAACAAATTACCACAAACTTGTTGATTTAAAACAACAGAAATTTATTCTTTCACAGTTCTGGAGGCTAGACTTCCAAAATCAAGATGTTGTCATAGCCATGCTCCCTCTGAAGGCTCTAGGGAAGAATTCTTACTTCCTTCTTAACTGTTAGTGGCTCCCAGCAATTGTTGGTGGTCCTCACCTCCTAGCTACATCACTTCAATCTTGCCTCCATCTTCACATGGCCTTCTTTTTTGTCTCTCTCTGTGTCTTCTTTTCTGTCTTTTTATAAGAGGTGCACGCTAGTCTGGGATCATTTCCTGTTAAGATCCTACCTTAAGATGCAAAGATTCTTATTACAAATATCTGCAAAGATCCTTATTCCAAATAAGTTCACGTTCTGAGGTTCCATATAGACAAAAATTTTGGGGAGCATTGTTCAACTCACTATACTATACTACTGATAAAAACATTTTTATATTGATTGGCCTCTGAAAAGAGATGACAAATATTTTATTCTTTTAAAACTCAGAAGTTATTCCTACAAATTGGTCCACCTGAGGAGTATATGAAGGTGAAATGGCACATGTTTATATCTTGAAAAAGTTTCAAAATCTTGTCATATAAATTCATGCACAAAGGCAAGGACTATTTGAATGATCCTGGCACAGGTAAAAGTGTGCTTATAATCACTGCAATGGAACTTTCCAGTTGAACTCTACTGTGCTGTAAATAAAGAGCTTATGTAAATCCATTTATGTTGTTAAGAATACCATGTGGCAATAGGGAGTTAATCTTCAAAGCAACATTTAAGGGTTGCTTTAATATAAAATGTGAATCCTTTTTTTGTTTAGGTAGGCTAAATAGTATGATCAAGATACTGTTATATTGCAGTGACAGAAACCCAAATAAACTAGTTTTAAACGAGACTTCATTGAATCATGTATGTAACCAAGAATTCCAAGATGGTGGTGTTCTCTTTAAGAACACTATAGATTCAAAGATTTATATATATATATTATATATATATAATTATATTATTTAATATAATATATTAAATAATATAATATAAATAATATAATATAATAAAAATGTATTTTATATGTATATATATATATATATATATGAGCTTCCCCGGTGGCTCAGTGGTAAAGAATCTGCCTGCAATGCAGGAACCACAGGGGACCCAGGTTTGATCCCTGAGTCAGGAAGATCCCTTGGAAGGGGGCATGGCAACCCACTGCAGTTTTCTTACCTGGAGAATCCCATGGACACAGGAGCCTGGCAGGTTATAGTTCATGGGGTCACAGAGTCAGACATGACTGAAGTGACTTAGCATGCATGTATATGTATATATATATATACACACATACACATATGTGTGTGTGTGTGTGTGTGTGTGTGTGTGTGTGCTTAGTCTTGTTGACTCTTTGCAACCCCATGGACTGTAGCCTGCCAAGTTCCTCTGTCCAAATATATATATATGTGTGTGTGTGTGTATTTTTTTTTTCTTTTTTTTGGTCTGTCTCTCTGTCCGATATCTTCTCCATCACTTGGTCCACTATTTCTAGTAATGTGCTGGCTTCCTACAATAGACTGGCAACTCCGTGTTGTGAAGGAGAAGATGGCATAGCCACAGAGAGCTTTAAAATTGTGTCATTCCAATTTAGTGACCACCACTGAGAAAGGAGATGGTGCCCATTTGTACAATTTAGCAGAATGAGTCTGATCGGCCTCGGTTATGTCACCTTCTAGTTTTCAGGTCAATTATGTGGTCAAGCAGATGGGATACTTTGTCAGACTCAGCTTACAACATCTGTTACTATGGTTAGGTTGTCTTAGTCAGTTTGGGCTGCTATAACAAAGTACCATAGACTGAGTGGCTTATAAACAACAGAAACTTATTTCTCACAGTTCTGGAACCTGAAAGTCTGAGATCAGGGTGCCAGTATGGACAAGTTCTGGTAAGCGCCTTCTTCTGAGTTGCAGACTGCCAGCTTCTCTATTTTCATGTGGTAGAGAACAGAGAGTAGAAGCAAGCTCTTGGGTGACTTTTATAAAACCATTAATCCCATTCCTGGGGGCTCCACTCTCATGGTCTCATCTAATCCTGGCTAGCGCTCAAGGGTCCTACCTTCTACTATCATCTCACTCGGAAATAGGGTTTCAGCATATGAATTTTGGTGGGATATAAACATTTGGTCTATAACAAGAGTTTAGTGAAATGTCATGGCTGGAAATATTTAGTTACAGAATAGAGTAAAACTAAATGAGCCATATTGAGATTCAACATATGAAAGTGTTAGTACCAGCTTCTCACTAGTAACATTAAACATTTTCTATATTGAACTTAGTGGAGAGTCTGAGACTACTGATAATTAACTTTCCAAATGCATGTCTAAATAACTGCTATTTATTATTATTTTTTTTAAGACAGAGACCCTGAGCTAAAGTCACTATGCTTCCTCTAGCTTAGGCATGACTTTTGGAAGTCTTCCTTCGAAAGCATTTAAAAACATTACTGCTAAGAGTGGATTAACTATGACATTTGGAAATGTCAGAGGTAATGTTGGCTATGGCAATACTGGCCAAAGCATCTCACCTATATAGAATATAATTTTGAGGGCATTAATTTTGGGTGCTCACAACATTGCTAGACATCTTCTCTTTGTCTCTCCTGTTTCAGCAAATAGATTTTAGCACTGAAGCAATCCACTCCTTACAAAGCAATTATCATTAGAAAATGTCACTGCATAAATTGTAGGATAGAAAAGGCAAAGATCTGATTAGTGGCTGATTCAGAAGAGGCAAGCTCATCCTAGTACAGCAGAGTGCCAGGAATCAAGAGCTCATATCCTGTTTTTCACTTCTGTTGAACTAACCTTGTTAAAGGGACAGATTTGAACAATGGAAAGATTGATAGGATTTTCCAAAATTCCAGAGATACTCAATTGGAAGAGAAACACATAACATTCATTTAAAAATAATTATAGCTAGTAGGTTTGTTTTATGCAATTGATGCATTCTAGAAAATAATGTGGATTAAATTAGCTAGTAACTGATATTTATTGACAACTTCTAAAGACCAGGTTCTGTGCCAAGTCCTTTGTAAATTTAATATTATTAAATCCTCATATAATGATTATATATAATGATTTATATATGTATGTATGTATGCTAAGTTGCTTCAGTTATCTCTGACTCTTTGTGACCCTATGGACTGTAGCCTGGCAGGCTCCTCTGTCCATGGGGTTCTCCAAGCAGGAATATTGGAGTGGTTGCCATGCCCTCCTCCAGGGGATCTTCCTGACCCAGGTATCAAACCTGTGTCTCTTGCATTGGCAGGCGGTTTTTTTTTTTTTTTTTTTTTTTTTTTTTTTTACCTCTAGTGCCACCTGGGAAGCCACCTGGGAAGCCTATAATTCTCATTGTACAAATGTGGAACTCTGAGAAAAGTTTTGTAAGTTTTTCAAAATGACCCTGCTAAAGCTGAAATGAGATTCATACCCAGATTTATTTGACTCTGGTATATAATATATTAGGAAAGCTTGATAAATTTTACGTATCTCTATATTGGATTCTTTTGTAAAGCAGTCATTGTTCATGTACATGTGTAGGTTGATACTCAATAAAATTAAATTATATTGAAATCAATTGTTGATATACATCATACCTGTAAATTTTGCTTCTAAATATTATCAAAGAGATGCAGTTATAGCTGGATGTTGGACTCTTCCTCTTTTTTCAAGGCCAACAGTTTTTTGACCCAGGTCTGCACACTTAAATAAGGTGGAAGATGAGTTTTGAATGCTGCTCCAGAGAGTTATTAACATTCCACTGGAAGTAGGGTGAGCAGATTTAGCAAATAAAAATATAATTATATTTGAACTGTTGTTTATATGAAATTCAGATTTAGCTATTAACCTCTTCTTAGCTGGCAATACTAATTTGAGTTTCTCCAACTTGAATCTCTTTGATGTGCTTGTGTTCTGCTTGAGTTCCTCTTTATTTGTGGTTTTAATCCTCAGTAGTTTAAGTTCATCATCAGTCAGCATCTACAAACCTATTTTCTTATTTCAAGTTGTATTTCCTGGCCTGGACTCTTGCAAATTCCCATGCAAGGCAGGTGCTGTTTTATTGCACTTTGGGTATTATCCACAGAAATATAAAGCAGAAAATGGGAGGCAGGATAGGAAAGAATAAGGAAAATTGGTAGGAATAAAGTCTGGAGCTTCTTATTGGAGTAAGTAGCTTGTTGGAGAAATTGGGGTTAGTTACTAAGCCTAGTAGATGCAGATCAGATGGCTGAGAAACCTGAACACTCTGGAAAAACTGAGAGGTGGATAATGTAGAAGATGAGCTGGTCATGTACAGTTCTCCTAGACTAGAGGTTTGGATAATCAGAGATGGATCGTGAGAGGTCAGAATTTTCAGGAGCTGCTTTGTCCAAGAATGGCCCCACTTAGTTTTAAAGGTATAACAACCCCTAGGAAGATATAGGGTTCTGTGAGAGAATACTGTTCAAACAATTCAGAGAAAGGCTCTTCACTCTCATCCACATTCAGATAAAAATGGCTCTTGCTAAAGAAGAGTCTATTGACTTCTTTGAAGAATAAATATTCATTAAAGATATCTAGCCTGATTCGCGTCCACCTGAAAGCCCATCCAGGGAAGAAAGAGGCTCCGGAAGAAACAATGTAACACAATCTCCACCGTAAGAGATCCTGTGGCACAGATCCGTGAGCCACAGCAGCAT
This sequence comes from Bubalus bubalis, assembly GCF_019923935.1. NCBI lineage: Eukaryota > Metazoa > Chordata > Mammalia > Artiodactyla > Bovidae > Bubalus > Bubalus bubalis. The sequence goes on along the minus strand of NC_059163.1, from coordinate 96,758,235 downwards.
AGGGAGGACGTAGCACTTGTCTTACTTTATGTCTTTATGAGTTACACACAGATGCAGACATAAACAAACTCATTTCTTTGTCCAAAGACATCAATGTTAAATACGAATCTGAAATTTTTTTTAGATTCTCCTCATTCACTGCTAGCCAACTTATACATTTATCCAATTTCTACTCTGGCACTGTCTCTTGGTCCTTATCTTATTTGCATTCTCATTCTGGCTTTTTTTGAATAGGTGTATGCATTTAGAAAATAAACTATGGAAAATTCTTAAAAAGATGGGAATACCAGACCAGCTTACCTGCCTTCTGAGAAATCTGTATGCAGGTCAAGAAGCAACAGTTAGAACTGGACATGAAGCAACAGACTGGTTCCAAATTGCGAAAGGAGTATGTCAAGGCTGTATATTGTCACCCTGTTTATTTACCTTATGTGCAGAGCACATCATGCGAAATGCCGGGCTGGATGAAGCACAAGCTGGAATCAAGATTGCCGGGAGAAATATCAATCACCTCAGATATGCAGATGACACCACCCTTATGGCAGAAACTGAAGAGGAACTCAAAAGCCTCTTGATGAAAGTGAAAGAGGAGAGTGAAAAAGTTGGCTTAAAGCTGAACTTTCAGAAAACTAATATCATGGCATCCGGTCCCATCACTTCATGGCAAATAGATGGAGAAACAGTGGAAACAGTGACAGACTTTACTTTTTGGGCTCCAAAATCACTGCAGATAGTGGCTACATCCATGAAACTAAAAGATGCTTGTTCCTTGGAAGAAAAGTTATGACCAACCTAGACAGCATATTAAAAAGCAGAGACATTACTTTGCCAACAAAGGTCAGTCTAGTCAAAGCTATGGTTTTTCCAGTAGTCATGTATGGATGTAAGAGCTGGACTGTAAAGAAAGCTGAGCGTGGAAGAATTGATGCTTTTGAACTGGAGAAGACTCTTGAGAGTTCCTTAGACTACAAGGAGATCAAACCAGTCAATCCTAAAGGAAGTCAGTCCTGGATATTCATTGAAAGGACTGATACTGAAGCTGAAATTCCAATACTTTGGCCACCTGATGGGAAGAACTGCATCCTTGGAAAAGACTCTGATGCTGGAAAAGATTGAAGGCGGGAGGAGAAGGGGATGACAGAGGATGAGATGGTTGGATGGCATCACTGACTTGATGGACATGAGTTTGAGCAGGCTCCAGGAGTTGGTGATGGACAGGGAAGCCTGGCATGCTGCAGTCCATGGGGTCACAAAGAGTTGGACACGACTGAGCAACTGAACTGAATGGAACTGAAACATCATACAAACGCACTTTGAAAATCAATCTGTAGAAAGTTAAATAGAACTTAGCTTAGCTTATTCACTATGACAGAATTTAATACATTTTTGTGTGAATTATAAGGAGATTTTTATAGAGGGATGATGTTGGAATACAAGTAACCATAGTCCTATTAACTGCAGCTAGAGCAGGTAGAATAGCAAGTGTTAAGTCAGGATCCCCAAAGTTATGGAAAAAAATGTAAATTTTGATTTCTCAAATCAAAATATAATATAATATATAAAATATAATATACTGAATTGCTTTTAGTATAAATTCTAAAATTCCTAACCTGATTTTTTTATGTCATTCATAATATGGTCCCTGTTTACCTCTGTATCTAGATCTTTCTTCACTTCTTACAACTACTTTGTACCTCAGCCATACTTACTTCCTTCTGATCTACTTGCTGATTCTCAAATTTGAATTATTCTTCCATCTTGCCCTTCCTATAATCTGTTTTTCTGACAGAATAGCATTTCCCACCCTACTCAACACCTACTTAATTTTCAGGAGTCAGCCAGCTTGTGCCCCCTCTGTTTTTATCCCTTCATTAATTACTTCTATATTTCTAATTTATGTTATAATAATTATGCTATTATGATAAGAATGTCTTCTGTATTAATCTTTAAGTGTCTTTTGAAACTAAGTACTTCTTATTCTTCATTGTGTACCTAGGGCCTATGAAATTTCCCAGCCCACAGCAGGCACTCAAAAATATATTTGTTGAATTAATGGGGCAAGCAAAATGGACAGACTCAGCTGTATTTGGGTGGAGGATATACAGTTTGTAGACAGACCGTGCTGTTCCAAGGATACACTAATGTAATTCAGATATAACAGTGCCAGTGGACAGCCTCTGATTTTACTCTGTACAGTCTTAAGACTAAATGCTTTCTCATATTTTATACACACACACACACACAAGCACACACATGTGCGCACACATACACACACACACACACAGAGTACATCTATACCCACCCACCAACCCTCCCACATACATCCTTTTTTTGCCTCCTGCAAGTATCTGGGGAGAGAAGATCATATGACCATGTGAAATAAAAGGTGTGAATGAGAAATACAGATTTCTAACTGCTCCTCTACAGATAGTTAAGTTCTATTTTTCCATTCTACTAATAAAACAGTTGCCTTTCATGTCTCTACTCCTAGCTTCCAAAGTTTGGGATATATATATATATATATATATATATATATATATATATTTTGTGGTATATTGTCATCTCCAATTCTCTTTGTCCTGTGGATTTTAATATTTTTTATTCCTTCATGGACATTCTAGTTGATTTTAGGAACAAGTAGAAAAAACATGTGCCTTAATTCCATCATGCTTAAACACATATTTTCTGCTTCAGCATCTTACCTAATTTTTAATTTGACAAACATCTTCCTAACATTAAGATGGTTTTGAAATATGTGTTGCTGTCAATAAACCCTGCATCTAGTTACTGGGAGTGGAGATATCATGTGTGGTGCAGGGAAGTCAGCTTACAGAGCTGATTATTAATTAAATGGTTAATTTTCATGAATTTTGTGAATCAGTTATATGCACAACCATTATTAAAGTTATATAGCCTTCTTATTAAATAAAGTATATTGAATTCAATCCCTTGGTTGGGAAGATCCCCTGGAGAAGAAAATGGCAACCCACTATAGTGTTCTTACCTTGAAAATTTCATGGACAGAGGAGCCTTGCAGGCTACAGTCCATGGGGTCACAAAGAGTCGACCACGACTGAGTGACTGAGCACAAAGTTAATGAAAGCTCAAGTTTCATCACTTTCTCATCATTTTACCATATTTTTTCCTATTATTATATTATATAATAATTACATAATTATAAATGTTAATATATATTAATAATTTATAATTACACATATATTATGTTGTTTTTATATCCATTTTGTATGCAAGGTAGAAATACCACACATTGGTGTATTACTGTGTATCTCTGTACAGTAACATCACTTTGGTAGCTTGAAGAGGGTTATGGTGGGAGTTTTTATACCACAGGAATCTGCAGATGCTGAAAACAGAGTTATTTTTTCCTCTCCAGAAACCTAGTTGCTGAGTATTTACCAGCAAGTCACTGTTACGTATCCTTCCAAGTCAAGGAGTCAAACTCATCACTTGCACCGGTCATCTTTCATTTATATAATCCTCATAGCCCTGAGATTTGTCTCATTTTCTTTCCTTCCCTCTTTTCTTTTTTTATTTTATCCTTCTTTCTATCTTGCTTTCCCCCTTTCCTCCCTTCCTTTCTTCAGAAGCAGAACTCTTATAATGAAGTTAAGCATCCACTAGCCAAAGTGTGGCTAGAAATGGCCAGGTTGCCAGGAACCAGAGCATCACGAGGTCTTCCTCTACTGCTGCTCCCACCTGCTTAAAGCCAAGGACAATCACCATGACCTTTGTGCACTCTGCCCTAGATATCCTGGTTTAATTCTCCAAGGCCACTCAGTGTGTTTGTGTTAGGTTTCATATCCTCCCTCTGCATTTTCACCCCCATTCACTGGCTTATGTTGTTTGGGCCTGAACTTTCTCCCATAAGGACACAGAAAAATGAATAAGCTTTTCATGCATTTTAAGACAAATCTTCAATAACATGACTGAATGGAAATAATGCTATATGTTTTTGAAAATAGCCTTTCTCTGCCAAGATGCCAATGATTAATTTGTAATTTTCATTTTATAAAATAAGCATCTCGATCATTGTTCTGAGTGATTTACCCCAAAGCCACCTGTTATTGATATAATTAATAATAATTTCATTTTGTCTAGGTAAAAGAATTTTTCTCAGAAAAGACACAATGCTATACATGGATTGTACTTTAGGCTTTAAATTTACATGAAAAGAAATTGAAAGTAATAAAATGAAACAAGGCAAAAAATTTCAGGTTTTATAAGTATGTGTGTTTTTCTTATGAAATGAGTATTGCAAAAACCTTTTCCTGAAGGGTTGACTGTTACTTTTTCTCAAGTATCAATTATGTATTAGAGTTGAGAGTAAAATCATTCTAAAGTATTTTCGTTCTCTTTAAAATGGAAAGCAATTCAGTAAAATATACAGACATTTAATAATTCATAAGTTAAATGGTAAGGGTATCAATTAGATTAATAGAAACATAAACCCCAAGAGTTAGAAGGAACTGTAGTTATTAACTAGTTGTAGAAGACATTTTTGGTCATTTATCACTTGTTCTTTTCCCCACTCCCCACTTCAAATAGGACACCAAATTTCTCAGCCAAGAGGATTTGTTATAAATAATCATTTGCAAGTTGCTGGGCTGTAAATAGTGTAAACCAATCCCCTGAACTCTTTCTTCTTTGCTGGGTGCTTGATTTGTTAATTAAGTTAATGGTATGGAAAAGACAAGCTTACCTATTCTCTGGAAGCTGAGATATACAGATGTGATGCCTGGAATTCCTGAAACCATTTTGTACCACAATGGGGCCAACGTGAAGATATAGCTGATCTGGAGGAGAAAGCAGTGAGAAGACAAGTGGAGCCCGGGTTATGATCAGGTTATTCCTGAGGACTGCCTCATGTGTGGAATTCACAGTCATGGACACCGATGCATTCTTATATAGTAAATTTTAACCCATTTAATTTCAGTTCCGTGTTACCTACAAGTTAAAAAAAAATCCTAAATAATACCGTCTTCTAAAGTTTTCTTTCTCTAAATGAAAAATGTTTGATTCAGAACAATTTATATCTATTGCTAAAGGTTTGGATCCAAACCATGATTTTAACAGTTTTTGTTGCATTCCTACCATGCGCCAGATTTTGTGGCTGGTTCTGATTTTATGAAGAGCAGAAGACATGCTCCTGCTCTTGAGGAACTTAGTCCCATTGGGAAAATATGTATGCATTAAGTATGTTACTGGGTAAAAAGTACTTATGATACAGGCACAGAGTGATGTGTATACATCAGGGAAGACAACAGCAGTTCTGTTTGGAGTGGTGGGAGGAATAGGAAATTTCTCAGTTAAAGAAGAAGGGATAGGCCCTTCCAGAAAGAGAGAACTTTCTTAAATAGAAAATAAAAAAAAATGCACAGTGTATGTGGGGGTACCTTAATATATGGCCCAAATGTACATTGGATGTATGGTGGAGGAAGGGATAGTATGAGCATATTAAATGCTATAGCTAAAGAATGCAGGAGATTTTAGCAAAGTTCAAATTGTATTTCTGTCAAAAGTATTCAGTGTAAATGATTATGTAGATCAAAATATATCTACTCCAGGAGAGATAGCTGTTCTCTATGTGTATGAATCAGTGCCATATTCTCTCTTTTCAGCAACAAATTAAGAGTAATTTTGAAGAAAAAGAATAAAAAGAAGATATTTTCCATTTTAGCTTGGCATTTTGTACCAATGCAAATAAGTTAATAGTATCAGTCAAGTAGACTAGTGATATAATGAAGCAAGCACTGAATGAGAAATTATGAGTTCACTCTCTAGGTCTGTTTTAGTTTAACATTCAAAATGCATTTATCTTCTGTGAATATTGGTTCCTTTCTCTGTAGAAACAAGGAGCTGGTTCTCTATTTTTGAGATACCATTTATACTTCTGACAATGTAACATTTTATATTTACATTTATATTATAACCTCAAAATTTTTTAAACCTGAAATGTGATTCCTGTTGGCTTTTTGAATTATTTTTATACTTGTTTGATTATTAATTATTATGTAAGTGTTCAGGTGGAAGATGTATGGAGTGAAGGAAGATGCCTAAAGCATTGGTAGACCCTTAATTTATTGTTCTCATTAATATTTCCCCTAATGTCTTCTTGTGCAAAAGTGGTGCCACTAACTTACCCAATGAAGGACATATACTTTGACATAGTGTAGGACTGCAAGATCAAACTAGTCAGTCCTAAGGGAAATCAACCCTGACTATTCTTTGGAAGGACTGATACTGAAGATAAAGCTCCAATACTTTGGCCACCTGATGTGAAGAACTGACTCATTGGAAAAGACTCTGATGCTGGGAAAGATTGAAGGCAAAGGGAGAAGAGGGCAGCAGAGTATCAGATCATTAGATAGCATCATTGAATCATTGGATGTGAATTTGTGCAAAGTCTGAGAGATAGTAGAGGACAGGGGAGCCTGGCATGCTGCAGTCCATGGAGTTGCAAAGAACTGGACATGACTTAGCGATAGAACAACAATAACAAGGAATTTATTTAAGTGGAGTGATCATTGGACTCCATCAAGTCTCTTTTATATGGCAGTCACTGACCATGGGTCAGAATGACATCAACTCACTGCTTCTGAGAAGCAACAACAGCAACATTGTAGAAGGACTTTTCGGGCGGAGACAAACTCCGCATCCATTCTTCTCTTCTTTCTATTGACAGATCTCTAATTTTATTTGAAGCTACAGTGAATCCAGTTAAAACCCATAATTTCCCAGGTTGTTTGCAGCTAGATATAGCCACATGATTAAGTTTTAACTAATGAAATGTAAGTAGAAATACTATGTGGGATTCCTCAGAAGTCGTAATTGGAGGTTGCATACTTTTCTTTCCTTTCACTGTCCTGCCTGTTACCTGTAATGTGGCCAGAGCTTGAGTCACCATCTTGAATGAAGAGTAACAAGCTAAGAATATTACAGTAGCAGCAGAAGAATCCTGGATCCTGGTATTACTTATCCACAGGTTTAATTTATATGAAATAGACATAATGCGAGTTTGGGATTAACATGTACACACTGTTATATTTAAAATAGATAACCAACAAGGACCTACTGTATAGCACAGGGAACTCTGCTCAATATTCAGTAGTAACCTAAATGGGAAAGTAATTTGAAAAAGAATATATACATACATATGTATAACTGAATCATTTTGCTGTATACCTAAAACTAGCACAATGTTGTTAATTAACTATACTCCAATATAAAATAAACATTTAAAAAGTACAAATATTTTATTACTAAAAAGAAAGAAACAGAAACAAACTTCTGTGTTGTTCAAGCCATTTTGGTTTTTCTGCCAAATGTATCTGAATCTAAATCTTAACTAATACTGTGCAAAATTTGGCACCAAATTCTTTTATGTTTTCTTTTTATATTTCTTAACTCTGTTCTTTTTTTCTCTCTCTTCTCTACTTTCACAAAGCTGACCACCACCACTGCCAGCACTGTCCTTAGCCTGCCGCTTTTAGTTTAGTTTGGTTCAGTTGCTCAGTCATGTCCGATGCTTTGCAACCCCACAGACTGCAGCACGCCAGGCCTCCCTGTCCATCACCAATTCCCGAAGTTTACTGAAACTCATGTCCATTGAGTCAGTGATGCCATCCAACTATCTCATCCTCTGTTGTCCCCTTTTCCTCCCACCTTCAATCTTTCCCAGCATCAGGGTCTTTTCCAAGGAGGCAGTTCTTTGCATCAGGTGGCCACAGTATTAGAGTTTCAGCTTCAACATCAGTCCTTTCAATGAATATTCAGGACTGATTTCATTTAGGATTGACTGGTTTGATCTCCTTGCAGTCCAAGGGACTCTCAAGAGTCTTCTCCAACACTATAGTTCAAAAGCATCAATTCTTTGGCGCTCAGATTTCTTTATAGTCCAACTCTCACATCCATACATGACTAGCCTTGTATGGAAAAACCATAGCCTTGACTAGACAGAGCTTTGTTGGCAAAGTAACACCTCTGCTTTTTAATATGCTGTCTAGTTTGGTCATAGTTTTTCTCCCAAGGAATAAGCATCTTTTAATTTCATGGCTGCAGTCACCATCTGCAGTGATTTTGGAGCCCAAAAAGTTAGTCTGCCACTGTTTCCACTGTTTCTCCATCTATTTGCCATTAAGTGTTGGGACCAGATGCCATGATCTTTGTTTTATGAACCGATCAGTTAAATTGTTGCTTGCATGGGTGCGCTAAGTCACTTCAGTCCTGTCTGACTCTTTGTTGTAGTGGTTTCCTAAATAATCTACACAATCCAATCTACCCTTCTCCAATATGTTTTCCACATTTTGGTCTCATCAGTGTTTTCAGAAAATAAATTGGTTCAGATGATTACTTACTCCTCTTCTAGGCTGAAATTCTACAGAGATGTTATTGGTCTAAATGTCCTCCCACAAATTTCATATGTGGAAATTCTGACCCCCAGGTTGAAGGTATTAGGAGGGTGGAGCCTTTGGGAAGTGCCCTGTAGATCTGTTTTAGTTCAACATTTAAAAGGCATTTATCTTCCCTCAGATTAAAAATGAGGGTAGAGCCCTCAGGATTGGCTTAGTGCCCTTGTTAAAAAATAGACCTTGGGGCTTCCTTGGTGGCTCAATGGTAAAGACTCTGTCTGCCAGTGCAGGGGATTTGGGTTCAGTCCCTGGGTTGGGAAGATTCCCTGGAGAAAAGAATGACAACCCACTCCAGTATTCTTGCCTGGAAAATCCCATGGACAGAGGAGCCTGGCGGGCTACAGTCCATGGGGTCACAGAGAGCCAACACGACTTAATAACTCAGCAACAGCAACAAAAGAGACCTCACAGAGCCAGCTGTTCCCTTCTGCTGTGTGAGAATACATGGAGATCTATCTTGGACATAGGGTCTCACCAGACAACGACATTGCTGGTGCCATGATCTTGAACTTCCTTGTTTCTAGAACTGTGAGAAATGAATGTGGTTTATAAGCCAGCCTATTCATGGTAGTTTTGTTATAGCAGCACGAATGGACTAAGATAAGAGGTTTTCCAAATATAGTTAAGATAGAGACCAAAATCCTTAACATGGTTGTATTAGTTTTCTATGACTGCCACCACAAACTAGGTGGCTTAAATAACAAATATATTTTCTCACAATTCTGGAGGCTAGAGTTCTGAGATTAAAGTTGTTAATGGAGTTAATTTCTCCCAAGGCCTCTCTTCTTGGCTTACAGATTGCTGTCTTCACATGGTATTCCTGTTGCATGTGTTTGTTTATATTCAAATCTTTTCTTCTTGTAAGAGCACCAGTCATATTGGATTACAGCCCACCCCAATTATATAATTTTAACTTAATTACTTCTTTAAAGACTTTATCTCCAAATGCAGCCTCATCCTGAGGTAATTCAAGTGAATTTTGAAGGACACAGTTCAGCCTTTAACAATGCCCTGTAATGTCTGAAACCTGTTCCTATGTGTTGTATGCCATTGAAGCCCCCATGTAAAGAACACAAGGAAAACTTATCATATAAACTTTCTGGGCAAGGGAGCCTCAGTAGTGTCTTAAAAGGGAAAATTTTGGAGTGCTTATAAAAGTGGCCAGGGAATTGGTTAATAAATTTGTAAACTAGGCAAGTAGTTGGAACAACCGATATTTCTTTTGTTATAGCACAGGAGTCTGTTGTGGGTTGGTGTTCAAAGTATTAGAGTAGTTGAGCTTGTATTATTATGTTGCACATTGTGATTAGGTACAGCGTAAATGTTGTGATGGGAGAAGGCAATGGCATCCCACTCCAGTACTCTTGCCTGGAAAATCCCATGGACGTGGGAGCCTGGTAGGCTGCAGTCCTTGGGGTCGCTAAGAGTCGGACACGACTGAGCGACTTCACTTTCACTTTTCACTTTAATGCATTAGAGGAGGAAATGGCAACCCACTCCAGTGTTCTTGCCTGGAGAATCCCAGGGACGGCAGGGCCTGGTGGGCTGCCGTCTATGGGGTCGCACAGAGTTGGACACGACTGAAGCGACTTAGCAGCAGCAGCAAATGTTGTGATAGTTATAATAAAGTGTTATTCTGTGGTTTCTGTGATTTTCTATTTTATTTCTCAATGCTTTTCTCCACTTCTGGTCATTATTTAGCCTAAACTGAAGAAAAACTCTTTGCCTTCTGGACATGTGATTGATAGAGATCTGTATTCAATGGGTTGCAAGTCATTTTGATGTCGTCTAGTGTCAGAGTTTCTTGCTGTTTTTGTATAATGATCAAATGCATGGCAGAGGTGGCAGTTGCTCAGTGCAGCACGAATACCAATACAGAGATTTCTATTAGAGTTTGTGAAGCACTATGAAGCTATGACTGTACTCTTAGAAACCAAGGTCAGGAAAGTATGCCCCACAATTTATTTGGATCTTCCTTATATAAACAAGTAGCTTCCCCCTTCAATTTGGATGTTGATTTTTCAGCTTTGCCAGTGTCTAAAGATTTAGTCCCAAGTCTGGTGTATGTCAAGGATAAGAGTCTCAGGAGTAGCACGACTAAAGAATGGATGTGGTTAGTGGCAGTTTAGAACCTTGAAATAACAGAGAGGGCAGAAAGTAGCAAAGAAGATAGGTCTAAATTTATCATTTACATGGTTGCAAGGTGGGCAAGTCACTGAGCTTCTCTTATGGAGGAATGGAGTCTTTCCAAAAATGAGATTTGCAGGATTCTGAAAAATGTTTTCTTAAAAACCCACTCCATTTCCAAAGCCATTAGGACTGATTTAAATTAACAAGACACTGAGTGGAATCATCTCTGTTCTTAAATTGCTGCTTATGCCAAAGTGAGAATAAAAAAGGACTGAGCACCCCATTATCAAGCAGAAAGCCTAATTAAAGTCAACTACCCTGCACCCATCCTCCATTCTGTCCCCAAAACATTTAAGGAAAAGTCTGTGGAGGAAAAAGAGAGGATGCTGGAATACATACATCAGTAGAGAATACAGTGCTTGTGCAAGAGGTTGTTCCTTACCATTTTGGAAACAAAGAGAAAGGGTCCTAGAGAAACCTCTGATTGTGATTGGAGATGGCTGCAAGAAAAGAGAATGTAGTAGATCATCTCCTGGCTGTGGTTCATCTGCTTAGGGAGTGGCCTGGTTGATCCTCTCCTGTATCTATTTGATCCAAAGAAAAGAGAATTGAAGAGAGGACAAGGGGCAGAACTAGCCTGGCAAAATGTGTGACAAGTTTCTTACAAATTTAGTAGATAGTGCAGGTAACAGTTGGACTCAAGCCCTCTTACCAGTAGTGCACCAAAGAGGGTAGAGGTGAACTGAGAGTTGGTGGAAGAAGGTGATCCAGAACCAGATCTTATTTCAGGGAATTCTCCAGTGGGGAGTCCCTGCCGGGCTCTTGTGAAGTGTTCCTGTGCAACCCATGTGAGAGTCAGAGTGTAGGCATCCGTCATACAGGGAGGAGAAGTCACAGCTGTCAGGGCATCACAGGGCATCAGTGACCTGTAGGCAGAGTTATATGGTCTCATCTCATCATGTAAGCACAGGACATATGAATTTCCCAGGATTCTTCTACCTGTCCCCAAAATGACTTCATTGAAACCTAAAATTGAAGAGGATGGTGATGAATGTTAAGACTAGACCACCCCCTCCTTTCCATACAGCTCATATGGCCACAGATCTATCCTCATTGGAGGAAAGGGAAAACTTGGAAATGGATGTGATCTTGGAGTTGTTAAGTGGACAAGACTAAGTCGTTAATAATCAAAAGTGCCTGGAGACAAATAAAATACTTAAAATATTATTAATGAACAGGAAAGAGGGTTTTGTCAATGGATTTTTTTAAAAATCAGAAACTGGAAAAGAATTGTTTCATTTTTATACCTTCAGGTGTTAAGAGTCAGCATACTAATTGCATAAGCCCTTTCTTGCCTTGATTTGTGGGAGTCAACACATTCTTCATTATCTCAAAACTCTGTGCTGCAGACCCTCCCCATTGTAAAAGTTAACATGGGAGTGACATGCCCTTTTGCATTTCCTGGTCCAGAGTTATGGTACAGTTTTTAGCTGTACAGTCTCTGATTGAATTTAGTGATAATGTTCTCGCTCTACTCTACCTGACTTCCTTTCAGAAACCCATCTCAACACTCTCTCTCCCAGAGGAGTAATGAGAAAAATTGCAGATGTATTTTGTCTATTGTGAATGATTCATCATTATATTCTACATTTCACTCTGTGCTTTGTCTTACAACCACATAAATCTGTGAGCAACTCATTTCTGCTTAGTCACACATAAGTTATGTTATATGCTAAGAAAGACTTTACCCAAAGGAGGAGTCTGAGAAGAACAAGGGAAAGGGTTGTGACTGCCTTTCACTCCTGCCTTTGTGGGTTGACAGAGAGAGCCAGTGAGCTCAGTAAGACACGGTGCCATGGATCATTTTATTGAACATGCTTATTCCTGTTATTCTTTAGAATGTCTATAATATAAGTTATTTGTGAAGTAAGGGTGAATAGATTTGCCTGCAGACAATTTGATGCACACAGGGCATCCAGCCTCTATTTTCTCTTTTCCTTTTAGACCTTGCAGTCTGCTCTGTTTCTTCATTCACATCATGGTAATATATTTAATTTATGATTACTTATTAAATTTTCCTCTTTTCTCTATAAAAAATGAATAGAAATATTTAAAGATAATCAAAATAAAATTGAGTGGCCTGAGAAGTCCAATGGGTAAATGGAACATTGTCAACTAATGTGAACTTACAGTAAAAATCTAGTTTTCATTTATTGATTATTTTTTCAGGCATTAATAACTCATTTGACTTTTCTTTAAATGGATCTTTAGTATATCAATATAGTATGAAATATATGTAATGATTATTTCATGGATTAAATGAAGTTAAACTCAGTAAAATTTGAATCTGTCAAAGAAAAAAAAAAAAAAAGATTTCATGATATTATCTCGAAGTCCTAAAACGCTATTTGCCTAAAACAGAAGCCTGACACTTATTTTAAGGAGCTAAATGCTCTCTTGCATTTTTGCCTTTGGGCTTTGATTTCTGCATACTGGCAAGCATTATGTCTTCAGTTTTATAATCTTTCTTATTGACAGAGAAAAAAGGATAAAATGCTGCTTTCCCACTGCCAGCCATCAGCAGGACACTGTCTTCAAAGCAGATCTTTTCTTTTCTTTTCTTTTTTTTTTACTGTTTCTCAACATGTTATAAAGCTTTATTTTTATGGCCTTCAGCTGTCTTCCTAATCAGCTCATTATGGTGTTAGCCTTTCTGTGATGATTTTTACAGAATGATACCATACTTTGATATTTATCCTTTGATATGTACCCTGTTTATTTTTATTCTTTGGTATTTTGAAGATGTTGGAATGTTTCTAGTATAACTACATTGCTTTTGCTTTTCTCATATGCCTAATTAGCAATTTTACAGTTAAAATTTCTTGTTTAGATACCTAACCTGCTTAGATTGTATTATTTTTTTCTGCCTCAGATACTGACCAGATTTGCCTCCTTATCTGTCAGGAGTCTTAAGATGCTGCCATTACTTACTGGAAAATTAGGGTTGCTTATTGAAAGGCTGATTTAGAGTATGAATTTTAACAAATAAGCATATATTATGCAGTTTTGCAAAAATAGTTGGATTCTAGATTTGTTAAAAATGTGTCACTGATTCCAAGGAACTTCCCTGGTGGTCCAGTGGCTAAGACTCTGTGCTCCCAATTCAGGGGGCCCAGATTTAATCCCTGGTAAAGGAATGAGATCCCAAATGCCACAATTATGAGTTTGCATGTTACAATTAAGTCAAATAAGTAAAACAAATAAATATTTTTGAAAATATGTCACTACCTTCTTCTCCTGAGTCTTCTGGTCTTCATCTTACACTCTGCTTCTTTTGGCTAATAAGACACCCATGCTGAGTTTATTTTTGTGTATGGTGTTAGAAAGTGTTCTAGTTTCATTCTTTTACAAGTGGTTTACCAGTTTTCCCAGCACCACTTGTTAAAGAGATTGTCTTTTCTCCATTGTATATTCTTGCCTCCTTTGTCAAAGATAAGGTGTCCATAGGTGTATGGATTTATCTCTGGGCTTTCTATTTTGTTCCATTGATCTATAGTTCTGTCTTTGTGCCAGTACCATACTGTCTTGATGAGTTTGGCTTTGTAGTAGAGCCTGAAGTCAGGCAGGTTGATTTCCTCTAGTTCCATTCTTCTTTCTCAAGATCGCTTTGGCTATTCGAGGTTTTTTGTATTTCCATACAAATTGTGAAATTATTTGTTCTAATTATGTGAAAAATACCGTTGGTAGCTTGATAAGGATTTCATTGAATCTATAGATTGCTTTGGGTAGTATACTCATTTTCACTATATTGATTCTTTTGATCCATGAACAGGTATATTTCTCTATCTATTTGTGTCCTCTTTGATTTCTTTCACCAGTGTTTTATAGTTTTCTATATATAGGTCTTTTGTTTCTTTAGGTAGATATATTCCTAAGTATTTTATTCTTTTCATTGCAATGGTGAATGGAATTGTTTCCTTAATTTCTCTTTTTCTTTTTTCATTGTTAGTGTATAGGAATGCAAGGGATTTCTGTGTGTTGATTTTATATCCTGCAACTTTACTATATTCATTGATTAGCTCTAGTAATTTTCTGGTGGAGTCTTCTTACACTGTTGGTGGGAATGCAAACTAGTACGGCCACTATGGAGAACAGTGTGGAGATTCCTCAAAAAACTGGAAATAGAACTGCCATATGACCCAGCAATCTCACTGCTGGGCATACACACCGAGGAAACCAGAATTGAAAGAGACACATGTTCCAGAATGTTCATTGCAGCACTGTTTATAATAGCCAGGACATGGAAGCAACCTTGATGTCCATCAGCAGACGAATGGATAAGAAAGCTGTGGTACATATACACAGTGGAATATTACTCAACTATTAAAAAGAATACATTTGAATCAGTTCTAATGAGGTGGATGAAACTGGAGCCTATTATACAGAGTGAAGTAAGCCAGAAAGAAAAACACCAATACAGTATACTAACGCACATATAGACAGTAAAGCGTCTGTCTACAATGCGGGAGACCTGGGTTCAATCCCTGGGTCAGGAAGATCCCCTGGAGAAGGAAATGGCAATCCACTCCAGTACTATTGCCTGGAAAATCCCATGGACAGAGGAGCCTGGTAGGCTACAGTCCATGGGTTCGCAAAGAGTCGGACACGACTGAGTGACTTCACTCAATCACTCAACACATATATATGGAATTTAGAAAGATGGTAACAATAACCCTGTATGCGAGACAGCAAAAGAGACACAGATGTATAGAACAGTCTTTTGGACTCTGTGGGAGAGGGTGGGATGGTTTGGGAGAATGGATTTGAAACATGTTATCATATGTGAAACGAATCGCCAGTCCAGGTTTGAGGCATGATACAGGGTGCTTGGGGCTGGTGCACTGGGATGACCCAGAGGGATGGGTTGGGGAGGGAGGTGGGAGGGGGGGTTCAGGATGGGGAACATATGTACACCCGTGGTGGATTCAAGTCAATGTATGGCAAAACCAATACAATATTGTAAAGTAATTAGCCTCCAATTAAAATAAATAAATTTATATTAAAAAAGATACCCATGGATAGATACCCAATTAAAATAAATAAATTTATATTAAAAAAAAAGATATCCATGCTATCCATACTCTTTGGATAGCATGGCTGATACAAGCAAGTCTATGCAGGAGACAAATCTGTTAAAGTTCAGGTATAGAGAGTGGATAACAGTTACTCAAGCAGGACAATTAAATTAGAAAAGTGATTTTTGAGCAACTTTGTATCAGCAGGTTGGAACACAATGAACTGTGGTGTGAACTGGAAAGGCAGTGGAGGCAGAGAGCAGTCCCCTGGGAAAGGCCGTGACAGTCAGAAGTGTGTGAGGTGACAGAGCCTCTGATGGAGAGGAGGACTGAGGGAAAGGAAAGGGAGGCCAATCCCCGGAAGCAGCAGAGAGGGGCAGTTGAGTGCTGGAGACACAGAGGAAGAAGAGAAAATGTAATTCTAAGTTCTGGAAAGAGACAGTTCAGAGAGGTGAGGAAAATTGGGAGGGTGTGTTTATTTAAAACAGATAAAGAGATAAATAGAAATATTTAATTTCACAGGCCACTAAGACATGTTTCTGATATATGTTAATATATATTTCATTCAAAGTCAGTAATTTTTATTTCAGTCCTTCCTTTTTGTTATCTTGCTTTATATTCAGTAACACTATATGTTAGAACACTTCAACCATTATCACATCACATGGGTAAAAGTTTAGCATTTTTTATGATGTGAAGTGCTTTGTAATCATAAATAATTTTCTTTAGACTCAATGATAGAATACATCAGACTGCATAAAACAAATGAAAAGGGACAAGAGAAACTGAGTAAAGGAAACAAAACTAAAATGATCTATCCTCCAAAATTCTACCATTTGAAAGAAGTTCAAAGAGGGTTGAAGAAGACTGTAATCTACTGCTGTTATGTTAGTTCTAATTTTTAGGCAAATGTTAATTTTGAATCATAAATTTTTCTGTGAAATGATCCATATATGAATGAATGCTGAAGAGACTTTAATAAAATTATGACTTTAATTGAATATTACAATTAGAAATTTTACTTTTAATGATTGTTTATAATGGAAATTTTAATTGTCAATTTAAGATAACTAACCTTACCAATAAATATCAACAAGTACCATAAATACCAATAGATGTAAAAGAATATGTTGTAAAATTTCTACTTTCTGTCAAAACTCATATCATAGTTGACAGCTTTGATTTATAGCAGAGTAGGAGCATATAAACTCTGTGAAAGCATCCTGACAGCAAGGATGAACATAAACCCATTTTATGCTTTTTATTATATACATTTTACTTTCACTTATTCAAAACTGTGTATAAAACTCCTATATTCCGCTTCATCAGCAAGTCCTATATTAAGTGATTAAGAACCCTCCTGGACAAAGAGAACCAAAAAGATTGTCCTTGCCTTTTAGGATGATTATTTGATTCTCATTCCATCACAATTTCCTGGAATGCTTATTAAATAAGCAGATGACTGAATGCCACCCAGATTCACTGAATTAAAATTTGGAGTTTAAGTCTAGGAGTCTGCATCTTTAATAACTGCTTTAGACAATTCTTATGCTCCCTTATGTTTGACAAACTTTGTTCCAGAAATCACAATACATAATGTGAGCAATGATTAACATACATTAACAGAACATGAAATGGTGAATACAATAATTTTTTAGACAATGAATCTTTTTTATTACATTCATAGCTTAGCACATGGATGAACTCATAGTAGATGCTTAATATCTATGAGTAATCAGAGTGTTTATGTATTAGAATACTGAATCACCATGGCAACCTAACTACTTGCAGTTTTAAAAGCAATATCTTGAGTTATTTTTGAATACAAAGAAAGGAACTGCTCTTTACTTTTTAGTTTTGCAATGTGACAAACAAGTTTGTTTTTCATAATTTGAAAATGATGAAAAATAAAGCTTTCAAAAATCTGGTGGGAGAATACATGTAGGTCCTAAAATACGCTTAAGTTTGATTTTTAAAAAATGAAGAAAATCCATAATCTACCTAAAGTTCCTTCAGTGTTTCCTGACATTATCTTTAATTTTACAAAGTGTACAACTCACTAGAAAAGGGAGGGCAGCAAATGTAATAAACAATTCACAATTCATTAATCATTTAGTTTAAACTCGTAAAATCCAACTGAGGCTGATTCTACTCTGAGAAAATGAAATAAAGATTGATTCAGTTTATTAAGGCCTTATGCCTGTTAGGAATGCATTCAGCTATATTAATCAAATAGGGTTTATTTTTCTCATATAACAAATCTTTATGTGGGTAAGTAAGGGCTGCTTTTGGGTCAGCCTCTCCACAATACCCGAATCTTTTCTATCTGTCTGTTCCACAGCTTTCTTTTCTTGACTTCAGTACTTAAGGTGCTGCTGTAATGCCTGGCTTTATGTCAATAGTCAAGGCAGAAAGAAAGGAGGAAAAGGTGGTACTATCAGTTGCTTTTCAATTTTTTTAAAATTTAATTATTTTAATTGGAGGCTAATTACTTTACAGTATTGTAGTGGTTTTTGCCATACATTGACATGAATCAGACATGGGTGTACATGTGTCCCCCATTCTGAACCCCCTTCCCACTACCCTCCCCATCCCATTCCTCAGGGTCATCCCAGTGGACTGGCCCTGAGCTCCCTGTCTCATGCATTGAACTGGATCGGTGATCTATTTTACATATGGTAATATGCATGTTTCGATGCTATTCTCTCAAATCATCTCACCCTCACCTTTTCCCACAGAGTCCAAAAGTCTGTTCTTTATATCTGTGTCTCTTTTGCTGTCTCACATATAGGGTCATCATTACCATCTTTCTAAATTCCATATATATGCATTAATATACTGTATTGGTGTTTTTCTTTCTGACTTAGTTCACTTTATATAATAGGCTCCAGTTTCATCCACCTCATTAGAACTGATTCAAATGCATTCTTTTTAATAGCTGAGTAATATTCCATTATTTATATGTACCACAGCTTTCTTATCCACTCATCTGCTGATGGACATCTAGGTTGCTTCCACGTCCTGGCTATTGTAAACAGTGCTGCAATGAACATTGGGGTACATGTGTCTCTTTCAATTCCGGTTTCCTTGGTGTGTATGCCCAGCAGTGGGATTGCTGGGTCATATGGCAGTTCTATTTCCAGTTTTTTGAGGAATCTCCACACTGTTCTCCATAGTGGCTGTACTAGTTTGCATTCCCACCAACAGTGTAAGAGGGTTCCCTTTTCTCCACACCCTCTGCAGCATTTATTGCTTGTAGACTTTGTTAGCAGCCATTCTGACTGGTGTGAGATAGTACCTCATGGTTTTGATTTGCATTTCTTTGATAATGAGTGATGTTGAGCATCTTTTCATGTGTTTGTTAGCCATCTGTATGTCTTCTTTGGAGAAATGTCTGTTTAGATCTTTGGCCCATTTTTTGATTGGGTCGTTTATTTTTCTGGTACATTGAGCTGCATAAGCTGCTTGTATGTTTTTGAGATTAATTCTTTGACAGTTGCTTCATTTGCTATTATTTTCTTCCATTCTGAAGGCTGTCTTTTCACCTTGCTTATAGTTTCCTTCATTGTGTAAAAGGTTTTAAGTTTAATTATGTCCCATTTGTTTATTTTTACTTTTATTTCCATTACTCCGGGAGGTGGATCATAGAAGATCCTGCTATGATTTATGTCAGAGAGTTATATCAATTGCTTTTTTAAAAAAAGTCAGCAAATGAAATCTTCTAGAAATTCTCTACTAGATTGCCCCTTTTAACTCATGACTTTTTGATCAGAACTCTGTCACATGGCAACCTGTTGTGAGTCTGTGAAATGAAAGTCTAGCTTTTGGGTTCTCTAAAAGGCAGCCTTGGAAAGGACAGTTGGGAATTGACTTTTGAGTTGGTTGAAGAACGGTGTCTGCCACATTATCTTCTCATTCCTGCTGTCCCTGGGGCTGGACACTTTAAGAACAAGATTGTTGTGAGCTTAACTACCGAAAAGGCAGCTTAACTACCATGTAGGGCTTACTGAAGTTCTTGCAGAATCTTACTTTTGTATCACTTCTTCATTTTTGCCCTGAACATGATGTTTCCTAAAATATTTCTTACTCCATCTCTCTGCTGACAGTATGGTTTAGTAGTGGGAGTTCAGGCTCTGGAGGTAGATGGCTCTGGTTTGAATCCCATAGGAGCTGCTTTCTAGCAGTTGTAATCTTCATCAGGTTATTTAACTTCTGAAGAACTTCCTATCTTCATTTGTCAACTGTGAATAATAATGAAATATACCCCATAGAGTTGCTATAAAAGTTAATTGACATAACCCCATGCTGCTGCTGCTGCTAAGTCGCTTCAGTCGTGTCCAACTTTGTGCGACCCCATAGATTGGTGGCCCACCAGACCCCCGCCAGTCCCTGGGATTCTCCAGGCAAGAACACTGGAGTGGGTTGCCATTTCCTTCTCCAATGCATGAAAGTGAAAAGTGAAAGTGAAGTCGCTCCGTCGTGTCCGACTCTTTGCGACCCTGTGGACTGCTGCCCACCAGGCTCCTCCATCCATGGGATTTTCCAGGCAAGAGTACTGGAGTGGGGTGCCATTGCCTCCTCTGATAACCCCATGCTAAGCATATCCTAAATGCTTGATAAATGTTGACTTATCTCTAGATCTTATCAATGATTGTAATCACAATACTTGACATATAGAAGGAGCTCAGCTAAGAAAACCCTTACAGTTTCCTTCTTTGTGTTAAATGACACATTTTAATCCTGGGTGTGTATTATGTTCGTATGATTTGTGGAGATGGGATGTAGCTAGAATCTTTCATGGAAATGTCCTAACCTCCAGGATTTCTGCCTCTTTGAAAAATTTACTTAAATGAACTATATTTGCAAAGATGAACTTTTAAAAAAACCCAAAATTGTAAAACAAATTTCTAACATTTGGAAAATTCAGCAGTGGCCACAGAACTGGAAAATGTTAGTTTTCATTCCAATCCCAAAGAAAAGCAATGCCAAAGAATGTTCAAACTACTGCACAATTGCACTCATCTCACATACTAGTAAAGTAATGCTCAAAATTCTCCAAGCCAGGCTTCAACAATATGTGAACCATGAACTTCTATATGTTCAAGCTGGATTTAGAAAAGGCAGAGGAACTAGAGATCAAATTGCCAACATCTGCTGGATCATCGAAAAAGCAAGAGAGTTTCAGAAAAACATCTGTTTCTGCTTTATTGACTACGCCAAAGCCTTTGACTGTGTGGATCACAATAAACTGTGGAAAATTCTGAAAGAGATGGGAATACCAGACCACCTGACCTGCCTCTTGAGAAACCTGTATGCAGGTCAGGAAGCAACAGTTAGAACTGGACATGGAACAACAGACTGGTTCCAAATAGGAAAAGGAGTATGTCAAGGCTGTATATTGTCACCCTGCTTATTTAACTTATATGGAGAGTACTTCATGAGAAACACTGGGCTGGATGAATCACAAGCTGGGATCAAGATTGCCAGGAGAAATATCAATCACCTCAGATATGCAGATGACACCACCCTTATGGCAGAAAGTGAAGAATTAAAGAGCCTCAGAAAGTGAAGAACTAAAGAACCTCTTGATGAAAGTGAAAGAGGAGAGTGAAAAAGTTGGCTTAAAGCTCAACATTCAGAAAACTAAGATTATGGCATCTGGTCCCATTACTTCATGGCAAATAGATGGGGAAACAGTGGAAACAGTGGTTTATTTTATTTTTCCGGGCTCCAAAATCTCTGCAGATGGTGACTGTAGCCATGAAATTAAAAGAAGGTTGCTCCTTGGAAGGAAAGTTATGACCAACCTAGACAGCATATTACAAAGCAGAGATATTACTTTGCTAAGAAAGGTCCATCTAGTCCAAGCTATTGTTTTTCCAGTAGTCATGTATGGATGTGAGAGTTGGACTATAAAGAAAGCTGAGTGTAAAGAATTGATGCTTTTGAACTGTGATGTTGGAGAAGACTTATGAGAGTCCCTTGGACTGCAAGGAGATCCAGCCAGTCCATCATAAGGAAAATCAATCCTGAGAGTTCATTGGAAGGACTGATTCTGAAGCTGAAACTCCAATACTTTGGACACCTGATGCGAGGAACTGACTCATTTGAAAAGACCATGATGCTGGGCAAGATTGAAGGCAGGAGGAGAAGGAGACAACAGAGGATGAGATGGTTGAATGGCATCAATGACTCATCGGACATGAGTTTGGGTAGACTCCGGGAGTTGGTGATGGACAGGGAGGCCTGGCATTCTGCAGTCCATAGGGTTGTAACGAGTCAGACTCGACTGAGTGACTGAGCTGAACTGAACATCTTTATGTTGTTTTTCATTAAAATGTCTACTTCAGTGGAAAATGATGTGAGTGCCATTGAGAGGTATTAGGATCACCTAGTAAAAGAAGGGATGCACATGCCTCTGCCTCCGCACTGGGACAACGAGAAGCCTAGGTCCTAAATGGAGCAGCTGCATGGCTGCAGGCTCATTTTCATATTCTCTGTTCCCCAGTGGAAAGTTTAATGAAAACCTCTTTGAGAAAGTATCTAAAAATAAAGAATTAATCCATCCTAAAAAAATTAACTGGTACTATTTCTCCTGACATATTACCTTCAGGGACATTAAGAGTGAGAAGAGGTTGTGGCGGATGCTATTCTCTGACGAACTCAAAAATCTTTTCCTAACTGTCTTTCCCATTGCTGCCTATTACACATTAAAAAAAACTGGATACTCATTTTCCCAGACTCACATTGTTTCACCTGACATATAATATGAAAGTGAAAGTCACTCAGTCGTGTCCAACTCTTTGTGACCCCATGGACTATACCGTCCATGGAATTCTCCAGGCCAGAATACTGGAGTGGGTAGCCTTTCCCTTCTCCAGGGGATCCTCCCAACCCAGGGATCGAACCCAGGTCTCCCACATTGCAGATGATTTCTGCTGAGCTGCAAGGGAAGGCCGACATATAATACTCCCCAATATTTTGTTAGTGCTTTCCCAGTTGTTTATTTTTATGGCATAGATATTTATAGAAGATAAAATGGTACCACGAGAATATTTTGTCAAGAACAAAACACACAGTTTAAGGGGGAGAAAAATTTGGTCAAGAAATGGTTGGTAGGAAGGTGAATGTGCCTCAGTGGAGAGGAGGATGCTGATTAGAAATGTGGAGGCAATTCCTGAGGCCAGCCATTAAGTTGACAATTTTACTCCTCTTCAGCTCTGGTTTCATCTTTTGATTAAGAGGTACCCACTTTATGATTTACAGAGCATTCTTTCTTGCCTTTGGTGTTTAAGTAATTGAAGTTAATCTCTTTGAAGAAGATCTCAGTTGAATTAATATAAGATTGAAAGAATCATTAAGAGAAAATTAATAAAACACTTTAGGGTGAGTAATACAGATATTACAGTCTTAATGTCTATAATCTGACCCAACAGACAGAATAAGCTCTAGCAAAGCAGGGAGTATGAGCCAAATGTTCAGCTTCTCTCATTAAAAAACAGGATTATGCAATAGTATAGAATCTGTAAGTCTATTGTTTTAAGAAGGAATTAAGCAGAATTTGTTTATCTGCCTTATAATCATATCAGATATTCAGCCTGGAGGACTCAGCTCCTAGATATCTCCTATAATGTGGAAGAAATATCCTTGCTTGTTATAAGAGCTTAACAAGAGATTAGAGTCTGAAAGTTGGAGGGGAGAAAAGAAAAGAGAAGAGAAGGAATGACTTTGGAAGGAAAGTAAAGCCATAGGGCTTTTT
The DNA here is from genome assembly GCF_019923935.1 of Bubalus bubalis. NCBI lineage: Eukaryota > Metazoa > Chordata > Mammalia > Artiodactyla > Bovidae > Bubalus > Bubalus bubalis. Next base: position 96,734,842 of record NC_059163.1, on the reverse strand, counting down.
TTTTTTATAATATAAATTTATTTATTTTAATTGGAGGCTAATTACTTTACAATATTGTATTGGTTTTGCCATACATCAACATGAATGGCCATAGGGCTTTTGCATCCTGATTTCCTGTCTCTTGTCTCTGGTTTCCAAGGGGATGATGCAAGGCACAGGCAGGGACCTTAGATAAGTGAATGGGAGGTAAAGAGCAGGGCATTTTTATCTGCTCTCCCATTTGTAGGGTGACAATTCAACTTATGGTCCAGAGCACAACCTTTTTTAGAGTGAAAGAAACCACACTGAGACATTTGGGAATTGAAAAAACACTTTTTTTTGGACAACTGGTATATATGGTTAACTACTCTGTACCAAGAAGGTGTGAATAGCCAACCTACTTTAGAAGATAGGGTGCCTCCTGATACAGTGAGTGCCCTGATGGCCTTCCTGTGTGTCATGTACCCTGAGAGGAGAGCCAGCCAGCCTGTCATCAGGAAGCTTCTGATGAGGTTAGGTGACCCCACAACAGAGACAGGTGAAAACTCCAGGTCATGAGACTAGATGAAGTAAATAGTGATCACCAAGGGTAGGTAGTTTATAAAGACACTATGAGTCAAAGAGCCTACTGTGATCTAGGGGTAGCTGGATTATCAGAGGTCATTAGACTCTAGTGATCTGAAGACAGAGGACATTGCTCCAGAAAACAGTGTCTGCATGAAAAGAGGGGTGTCCTTGCTTGCTGTGCCACAAGGACACATAAGTCATATTCCTTTCCTTATATCCCTGGGGGTCAATTTAGGGAAAGAAACAGGGGATGGGTTGGCTCTATGGGGAGATTAAATATTTTTACTAATAAAAATATGAATAGATAAATTGTGTGGTCTTTTAACTTATAGGGTAAGAGTAAATTTAAACTGGGTACAAATTTATTTGAGTTTCTGTCTTGCAGATAGATTAGTTATAAACAAAATGAAGGAGCTATATCTGCAAAATCTAAGTCATACTGAATTATGTAAGCCTCATTGCTATATTTAAATAACTATATATTTGCTGACAGAGCCAAGATCTTCTCTCTGTATTTCTTCCCCAAAAATCTAAGTAATTTTTATCATTTCACTGAATCATTCCTTGGGTTTACTACTTGATATAAACCATCTACAGTGAGTGGACCTAAGAAACAGGCATTATTATCTGATTTTATAGCTAAGTTGGTCAAGGCTAAAGAAGTAGAACTTGATCTAGTTCATCTAGTTCACAAGTGATAGAGGTTGGATTTGCTGCTGCTGCTGCTAAGTCGCTTCAGTCGTGTCCGACTCTGTGCGACCCCATGGACTGCAGCCTACCAGGCTTCTCCGTCCATGGGATTCTCCAGGCAAGAACACTGGAGTGGGTTGCCATTTCCTTCTCCAATGCATGAAAGTGGAAAGTAAAAGTGAAGTAGCTCAGTCATGTCCAACTCTTAGCGACCCCATGGACTGCAGCCTACCAGGCTCCTCCATCCATGGGATTTTCCAGGCAACAGTACTGGAGTGGGGTGCCATTGCCTTCTCCAGAGATTGGATTTAGACCAAGCTAAAACATTTTCTTGGGCTCCAAAATCACTGCACATGGTGACTGCAGCCATGAAATTAAAAGATGCTTGCTCCTTGGAAGAGAAGCAATGACAAACCTAGGCAGCATATTAAAAATCAGACATCACTTTGCCAACAAAGGTCCATCTAGTCAAAGCTATGGTTTTTCCAGTAGTCATGTATGGATGTGAGAGCTGGACTGTAAAGAAAGCTGAGGGCTGAAGAACTGATGCTTTTGAACTGGAGAAGACTCTTGAGAGTCCCTTGGACTGCAAGGAGATCAGACCAGTCAGTCCTAAAGGAAATCAGTTCTGAATATTCATTGGGAGGACTGATGCTGAAGCTGAAACTCCAATACTTTGGCCACCTGATGCAAAGAACTGACTCTTTGGAAAAAATCCTGATGCTGAGAAAGATTGAAGACAGGAGGAGAAGGGGACGACAAAGAATGAGATGGTTGGATGGCATCACCGACTCGATGGACAGGAGTTTGAGGAAGCTCTGGGAGTTTGTAATGGACAGGGAAGCATGGTGTGCTGCAGTTCATGGGGTGGCAAAGAGTCGGACATGACTGAGTGACTGAACTGAACTGAAAACATTTACATGGCTTACGTTTTGTTCTGTGAGTGTGTTAGTTGCTCAGTCATGTCTGACTCTCTGCCACTCCATGGACTGTAGCCCGCCAGACTTCTCTATCCATGAGATTCTCCAGGCAAGGATACTGCAGTGGATTGCCATGCCCTCCTGCAGGGGATCTTCCTGACCCAGGGATTGAACCAGGGTCTCCTGCATTGCAGGCAGACTCTTTACTATCTGAGCCACAAGGGAGAGATATACTCAATGCACTGGACTCTTGACTTCTAATCTCTTCTATGGTTTTATTTTTTTTTAACTTTTAAAAGTTGAGATATCATTAATTTACAATGTTGTGTTAGTTTTAAGTGTACAGGAAATTGATTCAGTTATACATATACTTGTTCTTATGTGTATATATGAGTCTGTTTCATAAATAAGTTCTTTTGTGACATATTTTGAACTCCACATATAAGTGATATCATACGATATTTGTCTTTCTCTGACTTACTTCACTTAATGATAATCTCTATGATAATGCCATAATGCTGCAAGTGGCATTGTGTCTTTTTTTTTTTTTTGGCTGAGAAATATTCCATTCTGTGTATATACACACCACATCTTCTTCATCCATTCATTCGTCGATGGACATTTAGGCTGCTTCTCTGTCTTGGCTATTGTAAATAGTGCTGCTATGAACACTAGGGTGCATACATCTTTCCAAATTATCATTTTCTCTGGATATATGCCCTGGTGTGGGATTGTAGGATCATATGGTAACTCTATTTTTAAAGAAACCTCCTTACTATTTTCCACGTGGGTACATCAATTTATAATAACACAGACAGTATAAGAAGGATCCTTTTTCTCCACATCCTCTCTGTCATTTATTATCTGTAGACTTTTTAATGATGACCATTCTGACTGATGTGAGGTGATACTTCTTTGTAGTTTTAATTTGCATTTCTCTAATACTTGGCAATGTTGAGCATCTTTTCATATGCCTGTTGGCATTCTGCATGTCTTCTTTGGAAATATGTCTATTTAGGTCTTCTACCCATTTTTTGATTGAATTGTTTGTCTGATACTAAATTGTATGTATATTTTGGAAATTAATCCCTTGTTGGTTGAATGGCTTGCAAATATATTCTCCCATTCCATAGGTTTATTCCCCCCATAAATTGTTTCTTTGTTTCATTAATGGTTTCCTTTGCTCTGCAAAAGATTTTAAGTTTGATTAACTCCTGTTTACTTATTTTTGTTTTTATTTCCATTATTCTAGGAGATGGATCCAAAAAATGTTGCTGTGATTTATGTCAAAGAATGTTCTGCCATGTTTTCCTCTAGGAATTTTATTATAGTATCCAGTCTTAACATTTAGATCTTCACTCCATTTTGAATTTATTTTTGTATATGGTGTTAGAGAATGTTCTCACTTCATTATTTTATATGTATTGGTAGTTTTTCAGTTTTCCCAGCACCATTATTGAAGAGACTGTCTTTTCTCCATTGTATATTATTGCCTCCTTTGTCATAGACTAATTGACCATAGGTGAGTGGGTTTATTTCTGGACTTTCTATACTGTTCCATTGACGTATACGTGTGTCTTTATGCTACAGCATATTTTTTTGCTTACTGTTGCTTTGTAGGTATAGTATAGTCTTCAGTAAGGGGTTGATCACTCAAGATCTATTCTTAAGATTGGTTTGGCTATTTGGGATCTTCTGTGTTTTTATACAAATTTCAATTTTTTTTTTGGTAATTCTGTGAAAAATGGCATTGGTTTTTCAGTGTGGTTTTAAACAATGATTTAAATTGGATTAATTACTAAATTTTCCATAGGTGAATAATACATTTTCTCACCTAGAATTAAAGTTATTAGTATTTTCTTCTTGGTTGTGTCTTTTGCATCATTGTCATCTTTAGAATTATCCATTCATTTAATAAATATTTCAGTTCTGTTGCTCAGTCATGTCTGACTCTTTGCAACCCCATGGACTGCAGCATGCCAGGCTTCCCTGTCCATCGCCAACTCCTGGAGCCTACTCAAACTCATGACCATCATGTCAGTGATGCCATCCAACCATTTCATCATCTATCATCCCCTTCTCCTCCCGCCTTCAATCTTTCCCAGTATGAGGGTCTTTTTCAAGGAGACAGTTCTTCACATCAGGTGGCATCAGTCCTCCCAATCAATATTCAGAACTGATTTCCTTTAGGACTGACTGGTCTGATCTCCTTCCAGTCCAAGGGACTCTCAAGAGTCTTCTCCAGCACCACAGTTCAAAAGCATCAATTCTTTGGCGCTCAACTTTCTTTATAGTCCAACTCTCACATCCATACATGACTACTAGAAAAACCATAGCTTTGACTAGGCGTACCTTTGTTGGTAAAGTAATGTCTCTGCTTTTTAATATGCTATCTAGGTTGGTCATAGCTTTTCTTACAAGGAGCATCTCTTAATTTCATGGCTGCCCCCCAAAATAAAGTCTGTCACTGTTTCCATTGTTTCCTCATCTATTTGCCATGAAGTGAAATCCTGAAAGATGATGCTGTGAAAGTACTGCACTCAATATGCCAGCAAATTTGGAAAACTCAGCAGTGGCCACAGGACTGGAAAAGGTCAGTTTTCATTCCAATCCCAAAGAAAGGCAATGCCAAAGAATGCTGAAACTAGTGCACAATTGCACTCATCTCACATACTAGTAAAGTAATGCTCAAAATTCTCCAAGCCAGGCTTCAGCAATACATGAACCGTGAACTTCCAGATGTTCAAACTGGTTTTAGAAAAGGCAGAAGAACCAGAGATCAAACTGCCAACCTCCGCTGGATCATCGAAAAAGCAAGAGAGTTCCAGAAAAACATCTATTTCTGCTTTATTGACTATGCCAAAGCCTTTGACTGTGTGGATCACTATAAACTGTGGAAAATTCTGAAAGAGATGGGAATACCAGACCACCTGACCTGCCTCTTGAGAAACCTGTATGCAGGTCAGGAAGCAACAGTTAGAACTGGACATGGAACAACAGACTGGTTCCAAATAGGAAAAGGAGTACGTCAAGGCTGTGTACTGTCACCCTGCTTATTTAACTTATATGCAGAGTACATCATGAGAAACGCTGGGCTGGAAGAAGCACAAGCTGGAATGAAGATTGCCGGGAGAAATATCAATCGCCTCAGATATGCAGATGACACCACCCTTATGGCAGAAAGTGAAGAGGAACTCAAAAGCCTCTTGATGAAAGTGAAATTGGAGAGTGAAAAAGTTGGCTTAAAGCTCAACATTCAGAAAAATGAAGATCATGGCATCCGGTCCCATCACTTCATGGGAAATAGATGGGGAAACAGTGGAAACAGTGTCAGACTTTATTTTTCTGGGGCTCCAAAATCACTACAGATGGTGACTGCAGCCATGAAATTAAAAGACACTTACTCCTTGAAAGGAAAGTTATGACCAACCTAGATAGCATATTCAAAAGCAGAGACATTACTTTGCCAACAAAGGTCCGTCTAGTGAAGGCTATGGTTTTTCCTGTGGTCATGTATGGATGTGAGAGTTGGACTGTGAAGAAAGCTGAGCGCCGAAGAACTGATGCTTTTGAACTGTGGTGTTGCAGAAGACTCTTGAGAGTCCCTTGGACTGCAAGGAGATCCAACCAGTCCATTCTGAAGGAGATCAGCCCTGGGATTTCTTTGGAAGGATTGATGCTAAAGCTGAAACACCAGTACTTTGGCCACCTCATGCAAAGAGTTGACTCATTGGAAAAGACTCTGATGCTGGGAGGGATTGGGGGCAGGAGGAGAAGGGGACGACAGAGGATGAGATGTCTGGATGGCATCACTGACTCAATGGACATGAGTCTGAGTGAATTCCAGGAGTTGGTGATGGACAGGGAGGCCTGGCGTGCTGGGATTCATGGGGTCGCAAAGAGTCGGACACGACTGAGCGACTGAACTGAACTGAGCTGAACTGATGGGATCGGATGCCATGATCTTAGTGTTCTGAATGTTGAGTTTTAAGCCAACTTTTTAACTCTCCTCTTTCACTTTCATCAGGAGGCTCTTTAGTTCTTCTTCGCTTTCTGCCATAAGGGTGATGTCATCTGCGTATCAGAGGTTATTGATATTTCTTCTGGCAATCTTCATTCCAGCTTGTGTTTCATCCAGCCTGGCATTTCACATGATGTACTCTACATATAAGTTAAATAAATATTAAGCACCTATTATATTCCAGGAACTGTTTTACGTTTGGAACATATGAATAAATAAAATGATAGTGATCCTTATCCCCTTGCAAATTTATTCTATTGATGGAGATAAAATATAAACAAAATGAGAGAAGAAATTGTAAAATATGGTGGAAGATGATAATTGCAATGCATAAAAATATAAATTTGAATCCATGGAGTTGATAATGGACGTGGTTTGCTATTGTAGGGAAGATGAGAAGAATAGGTCCATTGGCAAAAACCCTGAGGAGGTGACCATGCACATGTCCAGAAGAAGAGAAGTTCATGTGGAGGGCAATAGGCTGTGCAGGGCCCCTGCAGTTTGTGTGACCAGAGAAGAAGTAAGATAATGTCACAGAGAGAATACTTGGGGGTGTTATATGAACAGTTCTCATAGGAACTTGAAAAGTCATTGCAAGACATTTGACAAGATTGCAATAAGACTTCTAAATTATTTCATATTCCTTCTTAACATGCAGTAGGACTATATGTACACTCTTCCCTTTTCTACCAGGTGATAATTGCTTTTTCAAATTTGATAGTTGAGAGCTATTAGTTCATTCACGATCTTTTACAATTTAAAAAAAAATTTCCTTTTCCTTTTCATATTTGGGGTAGAAAACACAAAGAAGGGAAAAATAAGGGAGAGTTTGCAGTGGGTTCTGTGGAATACTATAGGGTAGATAGTTCAAAGTAGGAAAATACCAAGAAAGCCTCTGAGAGAAGAACTGGATTGTGATCTTTATTTATCTGATCATTGAGTTACCCACAACAGGTATAGCTAGCACATTAAATGGAATTAGATATCAGCTCTAGAAGAAACTTTGGTGGGATATATTACTAAGCTTTATTTTATTAATATTTAACATATTTTAAATTTTATTAGTATTTTATAAAAATTTTAGTAGGTTAAAGACTGTATTACCAAGAATAGTATAAAAGATGGATCAGCCTAACAAAAAGGCAGATGTATAGCTGGTAGAGAGTTTTATAAGTCAGAAACTGATTTTTTGTGTGCTTGTGGAAAAAATGAAAATCATATGTAACACATTTTGATACAAAACACAGGACTATATTGATTTACAGATTTTTTTTCTTTCAGAAACATTTTCATCTATACCTGAACAGTTAAGTAGATATTTCACATGGTCTAAAGTGGTTTTGACCACCACACATTGTTAATTGGCTATACCCCCAGTGCAAAATAAAAGATATAAACTTTGGAAAAAAAGGTGGTTAATGAACCTGTGATGTTCAGAACATTTCAATTAAACAACAGATACTTAAGACAGACTTTGGAGTGTCATTGTATGGTGTACACAAGACAAATAAGATATAATCTTTACACAAGATTGTATCTTTATACAAAAGATTATATCTTTAAAGATATAATCTTTACACAAGATTGTATCTTTATACAAAAGATTATATCTTTAAAGATATAATCTTTAACCATTATGAATATCTAAACTACTTGGAGGTATAAGAAAAATGTACAAAATACAAAGAGATATTAACACAAGGCAATATATATATTCAGGGTGTAACTGCATAGTTTCTAACCAAAATAGTAGCTTACAGATGGATGAGTTGGTTGGGTTTAGTTATAGAAAACATGTGGAGAAGATTGGATTTAAGCTGGGTACTGGAAAATAGATAGGTTTTGAAAAGACAAAGGAGAAGCAACAGAAATAGCCTAAACATGATTGAAGACATCAATTGGCATCATTGTGTTATATAGACATTTAGAGAGACTGATCTGATTTGGATGAATGACTTATGCTTGCAGCTAGAGGGGAAATAATGTGCATAATCTGACTCTGGAGTTGAGATTATGAAGGCCTTAGGGTTTTATATGACATAAAAGGCAATAAGGAATTATTATAATAATAAAATACAATCAGTAGGTTTCAGTGTTAGCCCAGGCATAATAGTTGAGTTTTCTCCCTCTATTCCACCATTTCTCTGAGGATTGAGCTCCGTTTTAGGAAGCTTATGAATGTTCTAGACTATTGAAAAAGATTAGTCCACAAGGGAGAGTTTGGATGGGACTAAGTAAATTCCTAGCTATTGGAGGGTGTCATTTCTGCTGAGAGACATGCAGACAGATCACGGTCGAGGGAAGGCCTGTACCAAGCAGCTACAAAGAGCACATCTTACAAAGCTCCTAACACTGGGATGGACAACAGGCTCATTTGGCTCCCTCTGTCTAACATTTCTGGGGGGGGGGGGGGGGGGGGGGGGAGGGCAGACAGTGCTTAGCAGTGCCTAGATGTGATTTCAATCCTTTCCTAGAGTCCCCAGGTCTTGTCTTTGGCATCTCATTCCGAGATCTATAGACATTCTACAAGTTCCTATGTCATTGAATCCTCTTTCCTCCGAAGTGCAATAATTCTCATTTAGTCTTGCCTGAGTCAGATAGTCAGGGTAATCATATAGTCTTTTATGAATCTTATGAGTCTATTTTTATGGCATGAACTCTGTGCTCTGCTTCTTTCTGTCTTCCTTTCTGATTTTTGAGAGTCTCTTCTTCCCTTAATAATCTTGGTTTTTACAAATAAAAAAAACATTGGTTGTTTTGTTTTATTTTTGTTGTGAGTTCAGGACCTTATTTACAATTAAAAAAAAACTAGAAGACTACAAATTGAACATTGGCAGTTTATTTAAATTTTTCTTCCTACTTCATAATTCTAATCTCTGACTGATTGGAGAATTATACATAAGGAAATAAGATATAAAGAGTAATATTTCAAGCCATTTTCTCACTACATAATAGTGATAGTAATAGTTATTGACTGCATCAGTTCAGTTCAGTCGCTCGTGTCCGACTCTTTTCGACCCCATGAATTGCAGCATGCCAGGCCTCCCTGTCCATCACCAACTCCCGGAGTTCACTCAAACTCATGTCCATCGAGTCGGTGATGCCATCCAGCCATCGCATCCTCTGTCGTCCCCTTCTTCTTCTGCCCCCAATCCCTCCCAGCATCAGAGTCTTTTCCAATGAGTCAACTCTTCGCATGAGGTGGCCAAAGTATTGGAGTTTCAGCTTTAGCATCAGTCCTTCCAATGAACACCCAGGACTAATCTCCTTTAGAATGGACTGGTTGGATCTCCTTGCAGTCCAAGGGACTCTCAAGAGTCTTCTCCAACACTGCATAGCCTGTGCTAGAACCTGGGACAATACACATGGATTATCTCACCTTGATTAAATAATTAGTGATTTGATTAATCAGTATAGTATTAAATGTTATGCACTTTTATATGTTTTGAGTAAACATAGTAGAACTCTGAGGAGTTAAATACTTTGACAAGCTTGTAGAGCTAGGAAGTCAATGGTCAAGAGAAGGTTCAAACCCAGAAGTCTAATTCAGAGCCTGCACTTACTTGACTGTGCTCTCAAAATATTTTATCAAGAAATTAACATAATTGCAGAATTACATTTGGAAGATTAGTTTGGCATCTATATAAGAGCCTAGAGAGAGGGGATTATTAGTTTGAAGGTTATTTTAAGTTTTCAATATGTCAAGTGCTATAGGCATAAATTCAACTGGAAGTCCTAGATGTTTAAACCTCATGGGCCAGGGTTATGTGAGCAACATGAAGATGCATAAGAATTTAAGATTAGAAATTTTAGGAACTAACAGGAAAATATAAAATATACTCTAGAGGTATTTTCCAGAAGTCTTTGACCACAAAATATCTGGGACACTTGTTAGAAACAAAGAATCCTGAGCCCAAACCAGCCAGTCCATAAGAAGCAGATTCTCAAAGGGAATTTCCTTTTCTAAATGAAGATACCAGTGGTTTTTCTATGATCAGAGAAATTGAAGAGACATGAGAGAATATGCCTTTTCCTTTTTTCTTGATATAAGCTATATATTGCTTAATTATAGTGGTCTTTCTTAATTCACTGGCACAATTGACTTTTTTATAATTGGTACTTAATGTGTGGAGTGGTTAACAACTTAGGCCAAGACTGTTAATGTCTTTCAGTTCAACTAAATAAATCATCCAGGTAACTTGAGGTTTTATTGCCATGGAATCATTTTCATAGCAGCATGCTGTGTTGATTTTGTGCCATCAGACACGTGGCCAATTTAATATTGGCAAACAGGAGAATGAAATGTGAACTCGTGTCCCAGATACGTTTCCAAGATCCTGTTTTGTTAGCCAAGTTAGCCAATTTTAAAGTAGAGCGGAGTAATCACTAATATAATTTCCTTAGCTACTTCTATGGACAGTGAATTAAAGCTCCTATACTTGATAGGCTCGCACTTTTAAAGTTCGGCTTTAGAATGCAATTTTAATGTTAGGCTTAAACAATACATATTTGGGGTTGAAAATTCTCTTCAGTGTTTCTGATGGCCTGGAGAAATGAATGTAATAAAACAGTTTGACAAATAATTTCAGAATATGCAGTCTTTTTACATACAAATTCCCTCATCAATTTCCTATAATAGTTACAAAGCATTTGGGAGTAGAGAGTTCTAGGTCAGAATTCACCAAGTGAGGTATTAAGTGTACTCATGGCAGCCCTCTAAGAAGTCTTTTTTTTTTTTTTTTTAACACTTGTAAACAGTTGTTCTTTGTTTACTTCCCAGATACTTTTAGTATTATTAAAAATCTCAGAGAGGTCTGCAGGGATGCAAGTACAAAATTCTTCCCCTAAAATAACACATATTACCCTTGAAGAAATTAAAAGACTCTAATTTCTTTTCTTTCTTTTAATTTTAAAAGGCTCTTCCAAATTTGCTCTTTGGAAGAAAAGCTATGACAAACCTAGACAGCATAATAAAAAGCAGAGAGACATTACTTTGCATACAAAGGTCTGTATAGTCAAAGTTATGGTTTTTCCAGGAGTCATGTATGAATGTGAGAGCTGGACCATAAAGAAGGCTGAGCGCTGAAGAATTGATGCTTTTGAGTTGTGGTGTTGGAGAAGACTCTTGAGAGTCCCTTGGACTGCAAGGAGATCAGACCAGTCAGTCCTAAAGGAAATCAATCCTGAATATTCTTTGGAAGGACTCATACTGAAGCTGAAGCTCCAATATTTGCCACCTGGTGCAAAGAACTGACTCTTTAGAAAAGACCCTGATGCTGGGAAGGATTGAAGGCAGGAGGACAAGGGGAGGAGAAGAGGATGAGATTATTGGATGGCATCACCGACTCAATGGACATGGGTTTAAGCAAGCTCCAGAAGATGATGAGGGAAAGGGAAGCCTGATGTGCTGCTGTCCATGGAGTCAAAAGAGTCAGACACCACTAAGTGACTGAACAACACCCCTAAAGAGGCCCATATTATATCTACTGCAACTCTAATTTGAACCACCTGTGTTCAACTGCATGAACTTTTTGGTCGAGGAGTTCTTTGGCCTTAGTGGCATTATCTAAATTGGCCATGATTTTCTCAAAATTTCCCACTGTAGTAAGCATTTCAGTTCTTGAATCAGAACTCGGTTTTTCCCTTCTTGAATTAAATTACATACTTATCTCTTTTTCTTAAAAGAAAAGTCAAGTGGCCCAAAATGGACCCAGAATGTGAGAGACAATCGTGAAAGCAGTATAAGTTTGCTAAGGTAGTGAGTTCCTGTCCAACATGTGGCTAATAACATATTAATCTAGCTTACATAATATAAAATATAATTACTGTTAAAATAAAAATTTCAGATAATGGATCGATCTGGTTAAATTCCAGTTTACATTTTTGAAAACCTTACATGTTAGGCAGAAGTAGCAGCAATTTATTTCATCAGTGGTTCTGTGTAAGTTCAGGAAGAACATGCTCAAATAGAGTAAAAATGTATAAACTCATGTTATACTTAATGCTGAAAATCAGAGAAGGCATAGCTATTTTTATTAAATAGAAATAAAAGATGTCTTATTTGCAAAATTTTACCTTAAGTGTGGGAACTTGAGTTCTTAAGGAATATTCAATATCTAAGCACTCATTTATCTCCATAATCCTCTAAGAAGCACTCCTTAATCTTTAGAGAGACTTTTCCTTGCGTGTTCCTTCTGAGCACTTCATTGATTAATCATTTCACTTTTTATGTATTTTCTCTGTTTTCTTAGTCAAGACAGAGAAAAAATTCCCTCTATGTCCTTTCTGTTTACAGTATCTTCAAGTATTGATATATTTGTTAAGACGCTCCCTTCTTTAGGGTTGAATGGCTGATGTAGGGGCATGTTGTTATTTTATCTGTAAGGGCATATATTCATTCAAGATTCTAAATTTTTTATTGAATGTAACTGAAATATATTAGTTTCAAGTGTGAAGCATAATGATTTGATGTTTATATAAATTGCAAAACAATCACAACAATAAGTCTAGTTAATGTCTATCATCATAGATAGTTACAAAAATATTTTTTCTTGTGATGAAGTCTTTTAAGATCTACATATTGGGACTTCCCTGGTGGCTCAGATGGTAAAAGAATCTGCCTGCAACGGAGGAGACCCAGATTCAATCCCTGGGTTGGGAATATCCCCTAGAGAAGGGAATGGCTACCCATTCTAGTATTCTTGACTGGGGAATTCCATGGACAGAGGAGCCTGGTGGGCTAGAGTCCATGAAGTGGCAGAAAGTCAGACATGACTGAGCTACTAACATGTAATACAGTATTATTAACTGTAGTCAACCCTCTATGTTTCATCACCATGACTTATTCACATTATATCTGGAAGTTTGTACCTTTTTGACCCCTTTCACACATCTCTAGCAACTTGACCCCCACTTCTGGCAACCACCAATCTGTTCTCTGTATCCACGAGCATGGTTTTGTTTGTCTGTTGTAGAATCCACATATAAGTGAGATCATGCTGTATTTGTCTGTCTGACATTTCACTTAGGATAAAGCCCTTAAAGTCCATCCATGTTGTTGCAAATGGAATTCTTTTTTATGGCTGAATTATTTTGTATATTGTATATATATGTGTGTGTGCATATATATAAAGAATTTGCTTTATCCATTCTCCATTGAGGATGCTTAGGTTGTTCTGCAAAGAACAGTGAACATTAGGGTGTATGTATCTTTTGGACCTGGTGTTTTTGTTTTCTTCAGATAAATACCCAAAAGTGGAATTGCTGGATCATATGGTAGTTGTTTTTTTTTTTTTTTTTTAGGAACTACCACCCTGTTTTCCATAATGTCTGCACCATTTACATTTTTACCAACACTGCACAAGGCTTCTCTTTTCTCCATATCCTCACCAGCACTTCTTATTTCTTGTCTTTTTGATAATAGCCATTTTGGCAGGTGTGAGGTGATATATCCTTGTGGTTTTGGTTTTCATTTCCTCGTTCTTTTTTCTTTTTTCTTTCTTTTTTTTTTTTTTTTTATTTTTAAAAAATCTTTTTATTTGCAGCTTTTTATTCTTTTTTCTTTTGTTAGAATTAGGTTAGAGGCTTAAGGAAGGAGATGACAGAGGCAAGTTGCATTCTCATCAGATACGATCAAGAGGACCTTAACCTTGATAAACGGGCAGAAGTACTGATTGTCAGGTTTCTCTACAGCAAAGTTATTGCCCACCTTCCTGACTTTCGCTACTTGTTGGAAGCAAGTCACTAAGCACAGAACACACTCAAGCCTGGGGGGTGGGAAAGGGAAGGTTAAGCTTAATTCCTGGAGTGGAGAAGGAATCTGTATAATTTGGAATTCTTCTGTACTAGAGATATATCTCTTTTTCCTCCTTCCTTCGTCCTTCCCTACTTCCTTCCCTCTTTTCTTTTCCTCCCTCCCTTCATTTATTTGTTTATAATAATTTATTTTTCCTTGGCATGGACACAGGTAAGATACTTTATAATTTGAATTACAATCTAATATTACATTGTTTTATTGCAACAAATGTTCCAGCTTCAGTCATTGGGAGTTCCTTCAAATTGGCTCCTGTGGTTTTTGACATGCATTTTCCTTTTGACTTATGAAGACTTCTTTACTTTCTGACATGACAGGATGGTTTAGACTCATCTTGTGTATTCCCTGCCCTAACTCTAGAATCAACCAAAAATTTAGAGAAGAGCTAACACCTATCCTGCTCCAACTCTTCCAGAAAATTGCAGAGGATGGTAAACTTCCAAACTCATTCTATGAGGCCACCATCACCCTAATACCAAAACCTGACAAAGATCCCACAAAAAAAGAAAACTACAGGCCAATATCACTGATGAACATAGATGCAAAAATCCTTAACAAAATTCTAGCAATCAGAATCCAACAACACATTAAAAAGATCATACACCATGACCAAGTGGGCTTTATCCCAGGGATGCAAGATTCTTCAATATCTGCAAATCAATCAACGTAATACACCACATTAACAAATTGAAAAATAAAAACCATATGATTATCTCAATAGATGCAGAGAAAGCCTTTGACAAAATTCAACATCCATTTATGATCAAAACTCTCCAGAAAGCAGGAATAGAAGGAACATACCTCAACATAATAAAAGCTATATATGACAAACCCACAGCAAACATTATCCTCAATGGTGAAAAATTGAAAGCATTTCCTCTAAAGTCAGGAACAAGACAAGGGTGCCCACTTTCACCATTACTATTCAACATAGTTTTGGAAGTTTTGGCCACAGCAATCAGAGCAGAAAAAGAAATAAAAGGAATCCAAATTGGAAAAGAAGAAGTAAAGCGCTCACTGTTTGCAGATGACATAATCCTCTACATAGAAAACCCTAAAGACTCCACCAGAAAATTACTAGAACTAATCAATGACTATAGTAAAGTTGCAGGATATAAAATCAACACACAGAAATCCCTTGCATTCCTATACACTAATAATGAGAAAACAGAAAGAGAAATTAAGGAAACAATTCCATTCACCATTGCAACGGAAAGAATAAAATACTTAGGAATATATCTACCTAAAGAATCTAA
The DNA here is from genome assembly GCF_019923935.1 of Bubalus bubalis. Lineage (NCBI taxonomy): Eukaryota > Metazoa > Chordata > Mammalia > Artiodactyla > Bovidae > Bubalus > Bubalus bubalis. The sequence goes on along the minus strand of NC_059163.1, from coordinate 96,719,596 downwards.
AGACCTATATATAGAAAACTATTAAACACTGGTGAAAGAAATCAAAGAGGACACTAACAGATGGAGAAATATACCATGTTCATGGATTGGAAGAATCAATATAGTGAAAATGAGTATACTACCCAAAGCAATCTATAGATTCAATGCAATCCCTATCAAGCTACCAACAGCATTCTTCACAGAGCTAGAACAAATAATTTCACAATTTGTATGGAAAAACAAAAAACCTCGAATAGCCAAAGCGATCTTGAGAAAGAAGAATGGAACTGGAGGAATCAACCTACCTGACTTCAGGCTCTACTACAAAGCCACAGTCATCAAGACAGTATGGTACTGGCACAAAGACAGAAATATAGATCAATGGAACAAAATAGAAAGCCCAGAGATAAATCCACGCACATATGGACACCTTATCTTTGACAAAGGAGGCAAGAATATACAATGGATTAAAGACAATCTCTTTAACAAGTGGTGCTGGGAACTCTGGTCAACCACTTGTAAAAGAATGAAACTAGAACACTTTCTAACACCATACACAAAAATAAACTCAAAATGGATTAAAGATCTCAATGTAAGACCAGAAACTATAAAACTCCTAGAGGAGAACATAGGCAAAACACTCTCTGACATACATCACAGCAGGATCCTCTATGACCCACCTCCCAGAATATTGGCAATAAAAGCAAAAATAAACAAATGGGACCTAATTAACCTTAAAAGCTTCTGCACATCAAAGGAAACTATTAGCAAGGTGAAAAGACAGCCTTCAGAATGGGAGAAAATAATAGCAAATGAAGCAACTGACAAACAACTAATCTCGAGAATATACAAGCAACTCCTACAGCTCAACTCCAGAAAAATAAATGACCCAATCAAAAAATGGGCCAAAGAACTAAATAGACATTTCTCCAAAGAAGACATACAGATGGCTAACAAACACATGAAAAGATGCTCAACATCACTCATTATCAGAGAAATGCAAATCAAAACCTCTATGAGGTACCATTTCACACCAGTCAGAATGGCTGCGATCCAAAAGTCTACAAGTAATAAATGCTGGAGAGGGTGTGGAGAAAAGGGAACCCTCTTACACTGTTGGTGGGAATGCAAACTAGTACAGCCACTATGGAGAACAGTGTGGAGATTCCTTAAAAAACTGGAAATAGACCTGCCTTATGACTCAGCAATCCCACTGCTGGGCATACACACTGAGGAAACCAGAAGGGAAAGAGACACGTGTACCCCAATGTTCATTGCAGCACTGTTTATAATAGCCAGGACATGGAAGCAACCTAGATGCCCATCAGCAGATGAATGGATAAGAAAGCAGTGGTACATATACACAATGGAGTATTACTCAGCCATTAAAAAGAATACATTTGAATCAGTTCTAATGAGGTGGATGAAACTGGAGCCTATTATACAGAGTGAAGTAAGCCAGAAAGAAAAACACCAATACAGTATACTAACGCATATATATGGAATTTAGAAAGATGGTAACAATAACCCTGTGTACGAGACAGCAAAAGAGACACTGATGTATAGAACAGTCTTATGGACTCTGTGAGAGAGGGAGAGGGTGGGAAGATTTGGGAGAATGGCATTGAAACATGTAAAATATCATGTATGAAACGAGTTGCCAGTCCAGGTTCGATGCACGATACTGGATGCTTGGGGCTGGTGCACTGGGACGACCCAGAGGGATGGAATGGGGAGGTTGGAGGGAGGAGGGTTCAGGATGGGGAACACATGTATACCTGTGGTGGATTCATTTTGATATTTGGCAAAACTAATACAGTTATGTAAAGTTAAAAAAAAAATCATTTAGCTCACGAGTCTTGATTCCATTTACTGGTGAATACTATTTAGAAACCATGAATGGGGCATTGTGTGCCTTTTCAGATTTTGAAGTGAGAAACCAGTGCTAATATTAATAATATATGTAGTTATTTATGTTAGTAATAATAAAACATACATAGTAAGAAGAATAATGTCAGTTCAGTTAAGTCGGCTCAGTTGTGTCCGACTTTGCGACCCCATGAACTGCAACAGGCCAGGCCTCTCTGTCCATCACCAACTCCCGAAGTTTATTCAGATTCATTTTTCCATTGAGTCGGTGATGCCATCCAATCATCTCATCTTCTTCTCATCCCCTTCTTCTCCTGCCTTCAATCCTTCCCAGCATCAAGGTCTTTTCAAATGAGTCAGTTCTTCACATCAGGTAGCCAAAGTATTGAAGTTTCAGCTTCAGCATCAGTCCTTCCAGTGAATATTCAGGACTGATTTCCTTTAGGATGGACTGGTTGGATCTCTTTGTAGTCCAAGGGACTCTCAAGAGTCCTCTCCAACACCACAGTTCAAAAGCACCAATTCTTCGGCGCTCAGCTTTCTTTATAGTCACCTCACATCCATACATGACTACTGGAAAAACCATAGCTTTGACTAGACGGACTTCTGTTGCCAAAGTAATGTCTCTGCTTTTTAATATGCTGTCTAGATTGGTCATAACTTTCCTTCCAAGGAGTAAGCGTCTTTTAATTTCATGGCTGCAGTCACCATCTGCAGTGATTTTGGAGCCCAGGAAAATAAAGTCAGCCACTGTTTCCACTGTTTCCCCATCTATTTGTAATAATAAATAAAATATGCAAAAAATAATAAAATATAAAATCATAAAAATATATTTTGTTTAAAGAAAAAAAATCTCACGGAGAGTTGTCCCTTGAACTTTTGAAACATTTGCTTATTACCTTACAAAAAGAAACATTGAATTTAAGACCTGGCCCTGGCTATTGGAAGTGACAGTCTCAGGACCAATGGCCAAATATTCTCTTAAACTAGGAGATCATCAGCAAGTAGGTGTTAACTGAAGCTAAGGGCATGTGTGAACGAGTGAATTACAAAAAACAGGATACTGAGAATGAAATATCAGCAATGCCACAATTTAAAGATTGTCACAAGAAGGGGAATCTATGATGGAAATGGAAAAGGAGTACCAGAAAAACATAGAAATAACCAGGGGACGGTGATGAGATGGAACAAATGTAGAAGATAGAATCAATAAGCTGGATATAGAATTAATATAAATTGTGGATGGTTTCAAGAAGGAATTATGAAATTATGGAACAATATGAAATCAATGATCCATAAATGTTTATGGTAAGGTAGAGGAATTTTGGCTTCCAATGACACTGTAATTATCATCAGAGCATCATAAAATTTGAAAGCAGTTCGATTGGTTTTATATTAAAGGAAAACTATTGAAGAATTGACTACTTAAACATGAAGAGCATGAAATGGAAAACAGATAAATGCAAAAACACCCCACAATGGTATACACAAATTATTTTTAATGTAAATAGAATGTCTTAAAATGGATTGGGAAGAAGAGTATTCTTGACAGGTAGTGGAGGTGAAAATGTGGTTGGGGGTGCTGGCAACTGGCTGCAAAATCTGTCCCTAACTCGATGACTTTTTCTCTTCTGGGACTTCTCATTATTTCTACCACATTCCTAAGGATATGTTTTCCACTTTAAAATATATCCAAAAGTAAAAAAAAAAAGTTTAATGATTTAAATCACATGCTTTAATGTCTTGGAACACATGTGGAAGACAACAGAGAACACCAGGGACCTAGGTAATCTGGCCTTGAATATCCAGCTTTCTTTCTTACCTTTAGATTCTAGTTCAATCATGAGTTACTAGCCTCTCTCCACAGAGCCAGTGGCATTTTTAATACTGTCCAAAATGCCTGTTGGGCTTCCCTGGTAGCTCAGTGTTAAAGAATCTGCCTGCTGAGGTAGGATACGTGGGTTTGATTCTTGGGTCAAGAAGATCCCCTGGAGAAGGAAATGGCAACCCACTCCATTATTCTTACCTGGGAAATCCCATGGACAGAGCAGCCTAGAGGGTTACAGTCCATGGGTTCGCAAGGAGTCAGATATAACTGAGTGATAAACAGCAAAAACAAAGATGCCCCTTATAGCTCTGTGTACTCAGTGTCTACAGTAGTGTCTAGAAATGTTTGTTGAATGGATGAATGTGTGGGTTAATGAACTATCCCTATTATCTTTCAGTACGTCAGAAAGATGCAATCCCATAGTATTAGCATCCTTGAATATTATATTACAGTTTTTGAGATTTTAGATTTTGGGTCTATTCGTTTCCAAACTTTTTAATCTTCCTTTATTTTTTCCTTGTCTCTCTCTTGCTGTTCATATATTTTTGTAAATTATTGGACAAAATTGTTTGGGCTTCTTTCCTGTCTTCAACTTAAAAAAAATTGTGCCTTCAAATTTTTCTATATTTCTTCCCAGACTGTTGTATAAAATAGATTTGTGTGGTAAATATTTTGTGCTTAGTCGCTCAGTCGTATCCGACTCTTTGTAACCCCATGGACTGTAGCCTGCCAGGCTCCTTTGTCTGTAGGGATTCTCCAGGCAAGAATACTGGAGTGGGTTGCCATGCCCTTCTCCAGGGGATCTTCCCAAACCAGGATCGAACCCAGATCTCCTGCACTGCAGGTGGATTCTTTACCATCTGAGCCAAATATTTTAGAAGTATTCTTTTCCATCATAACAAAGAATAGGAGAATTTAAATGTTACAATTATAATTTCTATGGAATATTTTTACTTAATAGTATTCCATTAAAAGCCAAACAGTTGTCCCTATTAACTTGATGCTACTTGTTAGTTTTAATCAGGACATTGACTCTGGATATTGGGAAAATCCATGCTAAGTCTGTAATACTACTTTTCTGTGCTTCGTCTAAGATTTATTAGGGAACACTTATTATTGACTGGGCTTCACATGTTTTTCCTTGAGTCTTGTAAGGATCTTTCTTCTTTCTGAATGTTTTTGGATTATCAGAACATTTGATGGATGTCTACCATGTAGACCAATGTCAGTACCAAACACATAAGATTTTTGTTTAATTAGGAAAAAGAGGTAAAGTGATCCAGTAATTTATCTATGTTCCAGTAGTTAATGACGAAGTTAGGGTTAGAATCTGTTTCTTTAGACACCAAGTACTTTTACTTTTTTTGCAGGGAGGGGGGACGGTAATTGGAGAATATTTGCCCTCCTTCGGCATCCTTGTGGCTTGAACAATAATTGATATTTTTTGGTTTTTTTTTTTTTCCTGTTTTCTTCCTCTCAGTCTGGAATCCCTAAGATCTCAAAAGATATACTTTGGTCATGATGACCTCCAAATCTGAAATTGTTTTTCTCTGAGCTCAGAGTTTTGGGATAAAAATCTCTACATATGTGAAGCGTGGATTATTAAAATTCTCCTTTAATATTTGGAATAATAATTAAAGTTAAGGAAGTTAGACCTAATAACAGTTGAAGTAAGCTTTAAATTGGATTTGGAACATTTAGAAATGTTTAAATTATTTAACCAGTGGCTACTGATTTAAAATAAAGTATATAGAAATAAATACAATACTAGATCATCAAAAGTCAAGGAACCTAACCATTAAGACAAACTTAGGAGAAGCATGGGGAGTTTTGCAGGTCCTGAAGATTTTGAATTGAAAAAGAAATTAGAATGTGTGGTATTTGAGTGGACTCTTAAATGTAAGAGGAAATAGTTTTTACAAATTTTTCAATTCCAGAACAAAATTCATACCTGTGTATGAGAGAAAACCTTTTCTAAAAGATGTTTGATGCTGATTTCCCTGTTGGGAGAATAACTTTTTAAATATCTGACTTTGAATAAGTTGTGAGTCTAAGATGACTTCTGAAAAGTCTATAAAGATTGTACTGTACAAGAGACTTAAATTTGTGTAAAAAATTTTGCTGTTAACTAATATAAATTAATTTATAAAAATTAATGCATTTAAATAAATATAAATTAATGCAATTATAATTAATTTATAAATGCAAATTAAATTTTTAGTGTTTACAATTGAATAATAGTATACCTATTAGAGAGTCGGACACGACTGAGTGACTTCACTTTCACTTTCCACTTTCATGCATTGGAGAAGGAAATGGCAACCCACTCCAGTGTTCTTGCCTGGAGAATCCCAGGGACAGGGGAGCCTGGTAGGCTACCGTCTATGGGGTCACACAGAGTCGGACACGACTGAAGTGACTTAGCATAGCATAGCATAGCATACCTATTAGAATGGTTAGAATTGAAAAAAAAAAACTAACAGCAATAAATATTAGCAATGATGTGGAGGAACTGGAAGCCTCATAGATTGAAAATATTGTGAATACTTTGGAAAACACTTTGGTAATTAAAAATTTAAATGAGAGTATGGAATTTTATTTAAGGTACTTGAGTGTCTGTGAAGTTTGGTATCCTTGGACATCTTGGCAACCAAACTCCCACGGATACCAAGGGATGACTCTCTTTGAATGAAATGACCTTTGAGGAGAACAGTGTCTAATACACAACTTTAGGATTTTTACTGAGACCTCCTTCTGACCCTTTTATATTTTTTAAAGTCCATTTCATATGTAAATATGTGATTGTGTGAGTGTTTTCTATCTTGCATAGGTACGTGTGTGCCTATATGTATGCATGCTTATGGGCATGCATGTGTGTGTGCTTGTAAGTGTGTGTGTGTAGGTGTATGTGTGTAGTGCCAGTGAAGATTAATGCTCATGATTAGATGAAGTCTTTCAGGGCTAAAGACAGCAAAAGCATAACCATGAGAACTTGTGTCCCAGAAATCTATATACATTTTTGGTGAGGTTTGACTTTCTAAGGATATAAAATATGGTTTTTAGTTCTTAATATTTATTAAGGATCTTACAAGTATAGTCAACCTTAGCCGATGTCTAGGTTATTATAACATTAGCATCCTTCAAGAAGGCATAACTAGAAACATCCTCATCATCAATTTATTCATTTTATCATTTAAAAATATTTATTGTGCTATTTGTTTATTAATACTGTGGTACTTATTGGTGATATAGTGGAGAGCAAATAGCATATATAGTGGAGAGCAAATAGCATATATATGCTATTTATTATGCTGTAACAAATCATCCTAAAACTCAGTGGTTTAAGAAACAGCCATTTCATTTGCTCATGATTCTGTGGATCAGCAGTTTGGACTTGGGAAGTAAACTCAACTGAGTGGTTTTTCTGTTGGTTTCATAGGGGTTATTCATGCAACTGTAGTCAGCAAGTGGTGAAGTTGGGAGCTGGTTGGTCTAAAGGATCTCAGAGGAGATAACTTGTCTCATCTCCATAGGGTCTCATTGTCAAAGATGCTAGCTTGGCTCCTTTATATGATGCCAGAAGGATTCCCAATGAACAGCAAGGCAGCCAAGATGGAGAAAGCGAAAGATCTTTAAAAACTCTGCTTGTATTACATTTGCTGATATCTCATTAACCAAAGGGCTTCTCTGGTAGCTCAGCTGGTAAAGAATCTGCCTGCAATGTGGAAGACCTGGGTTTGATCCCTGAACTGGGAAGATCTCCTGGAGGAGGGCATGGCAATCCACTCTAGTATTCTTGCCTGGAGAATCCCCATGGACAGAGGATCCTGGCAGGCTACAGTCCACAGGGTCTCAAAGAGTTGGACACTACTGAGTGACTAAGCTCAGCACAGCACAGCATCAACCAAAACATATCACATTGTCACTGGCTGAGCTCAGAGTTAATGTGGGAGGGACTTAAGAAAATGGGCACAAGGAGGTGTCATTCATTAAAGGCCATTCAGTTCAGTTCAGTTCATTTCAGTTCAGTTGCTCAGTCGAATTGTTGTTGTTCAGTAACTCAGTCGTGTCCAACTCTTTGCCACACCATGGACTGCAACACACCAGGCTTCCCTGTCCTTCACTGTCTCCCAGAGCTGGCTCAAACTCATGTCCATTGAGTCAGTGATGCCATCCAACCATCTCGTGCTCTGTTGTCCCTTTCTCCTCCTGCCTTCAATCTTTCCCAGCATCGGGGTCTTTTCCAATGAGTCGGCTCTTCACATCAGGTGGCCAGAGTCCTGAAGCTTCAGCTTAGCATCAGTTCTTCCAATGAACAGTCAGAGTTGATTTCCCTTAGGAATGTCTCATTTGATCTCCTTGGAGTCCAAGGGACTCTCAAGAGTCTTCTCCAACACCACAGTTCAAAAGCATCAATTCTTCAGTGCTCAGCCATCTTTATGGTCCAAATCTCACATCCATACATGACTACTGGAAAAACCATAGCTTTGACTATATAGGCCTTTGTCAACAAAGTAATATTTATACTTTTTAATATACTGTCTAGATTTGTCATAGTTTTTCTTCCAAGGAGCAAGCATCTTTTAATTTCATGGCTGTAGTCACCATCTGCAGTGATTTTGGAGCCCAAGAAAATAGTCTGTCACTGTTTCCATTGTTTCCTTATCTATTTGCCATGAAGTGATAGGACCAGATGCCATGATCTTAGTTTTTTGAATGTTGAGTTTTAAGCCAGCTTTTTCACTTTCCTCTTTTACCCGCATCAAGAGGCTCTTTAGTTCCTCTTTGCTTTCTGCCATAAGGGTGGCAGAAATTATTATTACTAAAATAATCCATCATGATCAGCATGCTGATTATGCATATGTATTTTTGAATTAGTGTTTTCATTTTCTTTGGATTAATACCCAGGAGTGGAATTATTGGATCAGATGGTAGTTCTGTTTTTAATTGTTTTCAAGAAAACTTCATACCGTTTTTGATATTGACTGCATCAATTTGTAGTCCCACCAACAGTGTGTGAAGGTACACTTGTCTCCACATCCTTGCCAACATTTGTTATTTATTGTTATTTTTTAAAATTAATTTATTTTTTATTGAAGGATAGTTGCTTTACAGAATTTTGCTGTTTTCTGTCAAACCTCAACATGAATCAGCCATAGGTTTACATATATCCCCTCCTTTTTGAAACTCCCTCCCATCTCTCTCCCCATTCCACCCCTCGAGGTTGATACAGCACCCTGTTTGAGTTTCCTGAGCCATACAGCAAATTTCTGTTGGCTATCTATTTTACATATGGTAATATAAGTTTCCATGTTACTCTTTCCATTCATCTCACTCTCTCCTCCCCTCTCCCCATGTCCATAAGTCTATTCTCTATGTCTGTTTCTCCACTGTTGCCCTGTAAATAAATTCTTCAGTACCATTTTTCTAGATTCCATATATATGTGTTAGAATGTGTTGTTTATCTTTCTCTTTCTGACTCACTTCACTCTGTATAATAGGTTCTAGGTTCATCCACCTCATTAAAAATGACTCAATGCGTTCCTTTTTATGGCTGAGTAATATTCCATTGTGTATATGTACCATACTTATTTATCCATTCATCTATTGATGGTCGTCTAGGTTGCTTCCATGTGCTAGCTACTGTAAATAGTGCTGCAGTGAGCAATGGGATACATGTGTCTCTTTCAATTTTGGTTTCCTCAGGGTACATGCCTAGGAGTGGGATTCTTGGGCCATATGGTGATGTTATTCCTAGTTTTTTAAGGAATCTCCATACCATCTTCCATATTGGCTGTATCAATTTACATTCCCACCAACAGTGTATATCTTGTATTTTTGATAATAGTCATTCTGACAGGTGTAGGGTGGTATCTCACTGTGATTTTGATTTGCATTCCCATGATGATTTGTGATATTGAGCAGCCTTTCATGTGTCTGTTGGCCATCTGTATGTCTTCTTTGGAAAAAATATATATTCAGGTTCTCTGCTCATTTTTTAATCAGATTGTTTGTTGTTTGATATTGAGTTGTATCTCTTGTATACCAAATTAGCAAATTAAGTAGATATGAAATTATTTCACCTATGCTTGACTTTTTAAAAATAATTAAAACAATAAGACATGGTTTAAACCTTACCCTCATCCCTTTCCCCATAATCTCTTAACAGGTGATTAAAGCATTCTCCTTTTCTTATGGGAAAAATGAAAACAGCAAAGTTTTCCCATAATCCTGTTATGTTTTCCTTTGGTCATAATTATAAAACAAATACAAACAATTCTCTCTTTGTCTATCCAACTTAATTTCAAAACACCAGTTTCAGAATAGTTCCTTCTAATATTTAAAGCTAATCTAATACATTCTAAACAGAGTTTGCAAACTCAAATGCCTCCAATGCCAGCAGAAGAGATTAGAGAGCTACCCCATTAGAGTGGGCACTCTGTCTAGACTGAGTTCACGCCTTGTTTATAGAAGGTAAATGCGTGCTGTCATTTGGGAATGGCAACAAGTGAATGTTGAGTAGTATTAAGTAGCCTGATTTTTGAAAGGAAAGACAGAAATGTTGGTGTCTTTATTTCTATATTGTTACATTTCAGCTACTTACAATTTATAGGTTAAAGGCTTCCCTGGTGTCTCAGAGTGTAAAGAATCTGCCTGCAATGCAGGAGATCTAGGTTCAATCCCTGGGTCAGGAAGATCCCCTAAAGAAGGGAATGGCTACCTATTCCAGTATTCTTGCCTGGAGAATCCCATGGACAGAGGAACCTGGCAGGCTATAGTCCATGGGATCGCAAAGAGTCAGACATGACTGACTAACACTTCAACCTTTCATTTTGTAGGTTAAATTAAACCCATTGGTAGGCCAGAGTCAGCTGTTGGTCTGCCTCTTTGCAACTACAGTAAAACGGGGCAGATGTAACTATTTTTCTGGTTGAGTACACTCTATTCTTCCCCTGCCCTGGATTCACTGTTTTTGTTTATTTTCCTAGCCATATTTTTGTTTAGGTCTGGGCTTTCTGTCTGAGTGACCCTCTGTGCTCTGGTCTCATCCTGCCATTCTACCTTCAAGCTTGCTTTTCCTGTTAGAGTATCATCTTTACCATTAATTGAACAGCTTTGGCAATGTTTTATCCTACAGTTTTGCTTCTGAAGTTTTATCTACAACTGTGTCACATAGTGCAAAGAGACTGGACTTTGATTTAGATAAACTTGTGTTTTCATCCTAGCTCAGTCATACTCTCTTTTTGAGCTTCTAGCTATGTTACTTCATCCCTCTGGATCTTAGAATCCTGACAATAGGATTATCATTCTGAAGTCTCAGTAAAATAATGTACTTAAACACCTAACACAGTGCTTGACACGTAATAGTCTTAGTCTAAGTTGTTTCAGTCGTGTCCGACTCTTTGTGATGCTATGGACTGTAGCCTACTGGTCTCCTCTGTCCATGGAATTTTCCAAACAAGAATACTGGAGTAGGCTGCCATTTTCTTCTCCAGGGGATCTTCCTGACACAGGGATCAAACCCAAGTCTCTTATGTCTCCTTCATTGGCAGGCAGGTTCTTTACCATTAGCGCCACCTGGGAAGCCCAGGTGACACATAATATGTATGCAATAAAGCATATTCCTGCATGTATAGATTCAAGCTCTCATTTTTAATTATTTCATTCAAGTTCTATCTTCATCTCAACGTCTTCTCGGTCAAGCCACTCCCTCCTCTCTGAACTGCTGTAGAACTTATTTCTCCATGGTCTATTTCCCATCCTGAATAATTATGTAACTTCAGTGCCAACTTTTCACATACTTATCATCTCTCTAACCACAATATAACTTCTGATTAAAGAAATAACAGTAAACCATTTTGAGTTTCATGGAATACCCCACAGTCTTTTATACATTCTCTATGTCTAGGTAGATGCCAACTAGTTTCTTTAGGTCTTGGAGCCTCCAAATTGTAGGATAGAAAGAAATCATAGAGGTTATTACTCCTATCGATAATTTTATAGATAAGAAAATTATCTTCCTTTAAGTGGCTTATCAAGGTTCCATGGATGGGGAGGGACAGAATTGTGAAACTGGAGTTAAACTTTAAAACAATTCAGTTTGTTCTCTCTTAAAATAACCTTGGGCTTCTCTGGTGGGTTAGATGGTAAAGAATCCACCTGCAGTGCAAGAGACCTGAGTTTGGTCCCTGGGTTGGGAAGATCCCCTGGAAAAGGGTATGGCTACCCACTCCAGCCATGGACAGAAGAGAGTGGTGGGCTACAGTCCATGTGGTTGCAAAGAGCTGTACATGATTGAGTGACTAACACTAAATCCTAGTGTAATGATTCATAGTATTGGTGCTGGAGTTAAATATTTCATTCTAGCTCTTCCCCTTACCAGCAGTGTGAACTTGGGCAAGTTATATGATATTTATGACCTTCATTTTTTTAATTTTTCAAAAGGGGGTATTGAAACCTAAGGGTTTTTTGAGCATAAATGAGGCAAAATATGTATAGCATTTAGCACAGTGCTGGTATATACCAAACAGTACATTCTTCAATTATGATAAAAATGATACCAGTTCTGCTGAGGTATTTATGTTTGTTGACTGTCATTTAGAGAATTAAAAAATGATTGTTGCCATCTGTTGTTTTAAAGACTCTGTGTACTATACTTTAAAACATAGTTATTTTCCAACCTTTGACTCTTCATGCTGAAAATTTTCAGCTCACATAATCTTTGGAAACCCAAGGTATAGGGTTTCCAAAGTCTAATATTTTTATAGCTCTCCTATAAACTTTCTTTACAACTTTTTCTCACCCTTTAGTATAAAGTACATTATATTTTAAAACAGGTTTATTACACTTGTTGTGTTTTTGAATCTGAGTTTTTGATTTGTAATTATTTTGATCTGTTATTATGATGACCTTTTGATGGTTGTGTTATGCCCTCTTACTGAGGAAGTATTAAGTAACTGATAGTCTGCATTCCCACTTTAAAGTGTTACTGGTATAAACCTTTCCTGATACTCTGGAATGCTGAAGATGCTTTCAGCTAAACATAAATAGATTTTCAGAATGCTAGACCCTGAGCTGAGCAAGAAAACACACTAGGTCATTCAGAATAGAGAGGTCCATTTAGTTTAGAAGTAGCTGTTATTGACACATAAATATTGTCAACTAAACAATTCATCAGTAGCCTCAAGCATGTATTTCCTGTCTGAAAGGCTGAGACTTCAGAGATTTGAGGGACTAGATAACATTTCTTAGCCTCTTCCTTTCCTGTGTCATTCCTTTCAACTTTTTTATACTCTTCCCACTGATAATCTATAGCATTTTGTGCTAGCTATTAAAATACTCAAATATTTTTTAAATAAATGAATCAATGAATAAATGCATAATGTCCTAACAATTTTTTCACTTCTTTCTCAATTCTGCCTGCTCTCATTTTAGACATAAATAATATTTACACATATTGCCAGTCTATAAAATACTGTATTTTTCTGTTAAATGAATACATACTCTAATTCTTTAGTCTATTGAGATATTTGAAAAAATAATGGCTTTTCTGGTATAGACTTCCATGAAAAATATATATAAGCTGGATCTCCCAAATCTGGCATATTTTGAAAAGAGTGTGCTCAAAGGAAAGATGTGCCTCACACCCCTTATTAAGTTCTACTTGGAGCTGATCTGCAAGATTAATCTGCCCCTTTGGGTTACTGTCAACCTAAATCTAAAAGAAGAGCAAAATTTTACTCAGATGTATTCACAATGTTTTGTTTTTTTGGGAGTATTTTTTTTTAGCATTTTATTTTATTTTTAAACTTTACAATATTGTATTGGTTTTGCCAAATATCGAAATGAATCCATTACAGGTATACATGTGTTCCCCATCCTGAACCCTCCTCCCTCCCCATACCATCCCTCTGGGTCGTCCCAGTGCACCAGCCCCAAGCATCCAGTATCGTGCATCGAACCTGGACTGGCGACTCATTTCATACATGATATTATACATATTTCAATGCCATTCTCCCAAATCTTCCCACCCTCTCCCTCTCCCACAGAGTCCATAAGACTGTTCTATACATCAGTGTCTCTTTTGCTGTCTCGTATACAGGGTTATTGTTACCATCTTTCTAAATTCCATATATATGTGTTAGTATACTGTACTGGTGTTTTTCTTTCTGGCTTACTTCACTCTGTATAATAGGCTCCAGTTTCATCCACCTCATTAGAACTGATTCAAATGTATTCTTTTTAATGGCTGAGTAATACTACATTGTGTATATGTACCACTGCTTTCTTATCCATTCATCTGTGGATGGACATCTAGGTTGCTTCCATGTCCTGGCTATTATAAACAGTGCTGTGATGAACATTGGGGTACACGTGTCTCTTTCCCTTCTGGTTTCCTCAGTGTGTATGCCCAGCAGTGGGATTGCTGGGTCATAAGGCAGTTCTATTTCCAGTTTTTTAAGGAATCTCCACACTGTTCTCCATAGTGGCTGTACTAGTTTGCATTCCCACCAACAATGTAAGAGGGTTCCCTTTTCTCCACACCCTCTCCAGCATTTATTGATTGTAGACTTTTGGATCACAGCCATTCTGACTGGCGTGAAATGGTACCTCATAGTGGTTTTGATTTGCATTTCTCTGATAATGAGTGATGTTGAACATCTTTTCATGTGTTTGTTAGCCATCTGTATGTCTTCTTTGGAGAAATGTCTATTTAGTTCTTTGGCCCATTTTTTGATTGGGTCATTTATTTTTCTGGAATTGAGCTGCAGGAGTTGCTTGTATATTTTTGAGATTAGTTGTTTGTCAGTTGCTTCATTTGCTATTATTTTCTCCCATTCTGAAGGCTGTCTTTTCACCTTGCTTATAGTTTCCTTTGTTGTGCAGAAGCTTTTAAGTTTAATTAGGTCCCATTTGTTTATTTTTGCTTTTATTTCCAATATTCTGGGAGGTGGGTCATAGAAGATCCTGCTGTGATGTATGTCAGAGAGTGTTTTGCCTATGTTCTCCTCTAGGAGTTTTATAGTTTCTGGTCTTATGTTTAGATCTTTAATCTATTTTGAGTTTATTTTTGCGTATGGTGTTATAAAGTGTTCTAGTTTCATTCTTTTACAAGTGGTTGACCAGATTTCCCAGCACCACTTGTTAAAGAGATTGTCTTTAATCCATTGTATATTCTTGCCTCCTTTGTCAAAGATAAGGTGTCCATATGTGCGTGGATTTATCTCTGGGCTTTCTATTTTGTTCCATTGATCTATATTTCTGTCTTTGTGCCAGTCCCATACTGTCTTGATAACTGTGGCTTTGTAGTAGAGCCTGAAGTCAGGTAGGTTGATTCCTCCAGTTCCATTCTTCTTTCTCAAGATCGCTTTGGCTATTTGAGGTTTTTTGTCTTTCCATACAAATTGTGAAATTATTTGTTCTAGCTCTGTGAAGAATACTGTTGGTAGCTTGATAGGGATTGCATTGAATCTATAAATTGCTTTGAGTGGTATACTCATTTTCACTATATTGATTCTTCCAATCCATGAACATGGTATATTTCTCCATCTATTAGTGTCCTCTTTGATTTCTTTCACCAGTGTTTTATAGTTTTCTATATATAGGTCTTTAGTTTCTTTAGGTAGATATATTCCTAAGTATTTTATTCTTTCCGTTGCAATGGTGAATGGAATTGTTTCTGAGTATTTTTGAACTGAGCAACAAACAAACTTTATCTTCTATCAGTTCAGTTCAGTCACTCAGTCGTGTCTGACTCTTTGCGACCCCATGAATTGCAACATGCCAGGCCTCCCTGTCCATCACCAATTCTAGTCTAAATTAGATAATGCTACATAAACAGCTTTAGTACAGTCTCAAGACAGAAATAATATGCAAATTCAAAATTTTTTATTATTATACATATATGTAACATACTAGAGTTTATGAACTACCATTGATGGTATCATTGCTATGCTATGCTATGCTAAGTCACTTCAGTCGTATCCGACTCTGTGCGACCCCATAGACGGCAGCCCACCAGGCTCCTCTGTCCCTGGTATTCTACAGGCAAGAACACTGGAGTGGGCTGCCATTTCCTTCTCCAATGCATGAAAGTGAAAAGTGAAAGTGAAGTCGCTCGGTCGTGTCCGACTCTTAGCGACCCCATGGATTGCAGCCTAACAGGCTCCTCCGTCCATGGGGTTTTCCAAGCAAGAGTATTGGAGTGGGATGCCATTGCCTTCTCTGATGGTGTCATTAAGGGGCAACATAAGTGGTTTAACTATTAAAAAAATGTTTCAGTTCAGTTCAGTTCAGTCGCTCAGTCATGTCAGACTCTTTGCGACCCCATGAATTGCAGCACGTCAGGCCTCCCTGTCCATCACCAACTCCTGGAGTTCACTCGAACTCACATCCATTGAGTCGGTGATGCCATCCAGCCATCATCCCCTTTTCCTCCTGCCCTCAATCACTCCCAGCATCAGAGTCTTTTCCAATAAGTCAACTCTTTGCATGAGGTGGCTAAAGTACTGGAGTTTAAGCTTTAGCATCATTCCTTCCAAAGAACATGCAGGACTGATCTCCTTTAGAATGAACTGGTTGGATCTCCTTGCAGTCCAAGGGATTCTCAAGAGTCTTCTCCAACAACACAGTTCAAAAGCATCAATTCTTCGGCGCTCAGCTTTCTTCACAGTCCAACTCTCGCATCCATACATGACCACAGGAAAAACCATAGCCTTGACTAGACGAACCTTTGTTGGCAAAGTAATGTCTCTGCTTTTGAATATGCTATCTAGGTTGGTCATAACTTTTCTTCCAAGGAGTAAGCGTCTTTTAATTTCATGGCTGCAATCACCATCTGCAGTGATTTTGGAGCCCAAAAAGATAAAGTCTCACACTGTTTCTACTGTTTCCCCATCTATTTCCCATGAAATGATGGGACCAGATGCTATGATCTTCGTTTTCTGAATGTTGAGCTTTAAGCCAACTTTTTCACTCTCCACTTTCACTTTCATCAAGATGCTCTTTAGTTCCTTTTCATGTTCTGCCATGAGGGTGGTGTCATCTGCATATCTGAGGTTATTGATATTTCTCCCGGCAATCTTGATTCCAGCTTGTGTTTCTTCCAGCCCAGTGTTTCTCATGATGTACTCTGCATATAAGTTAAATAAGCAGGGTGACAATATATAGCCTTGACGTACTCCTTTTCCTATTTGGAACCAGTCTGTTGTTCCATGTCCAGTTCTAACTGTTGCTTCCTGACCTGCATCTAGGTTTCTCAAGAGGCAGATCAGGTGGTCTGGTATTCCCATCTCTTTCAGAATTTTCCACAGTTTATTGTGATCCACACAGTCAAAGGCTTTGGCGTAGTCAATAAAGCAGAAATAGATGTTTTTTTGGAACTCTCTTGCTTTTTCCATGATCCAGCAGATGTTGGCAATTTGATCTCTGGTTCCTCTGCCTTTTCTAAAACCAGCTTGAACATCTGGAAGTTCACGGTTCATGTTTTGCTGAAGCCTGGCTTGGAGAATTTTGAGCATTACTTTACTAGTGTGTGAGATGAGTGCAATTGTGTGGTAGTTTGAGCATTCTTTGGCATTGCCGTTCTTTGGGATTGGAATGAAAACTGACCTTTTCCAATCCTGTGGCCACTGCTGAGTTTTCCAAATTTGCTGGCATATTGCTGGCATTTTTGCTGGCATTTTTTTTTAAATAAAAAAATGTTTGAAAGTGAAAATGAAGTCGCTCAGTCATGTCCGACTCTTGGTGGCCCCATGGATGCAGCCTACCAGGCTCTCCGTCCATGGGATTCTCCAGGCAAGAGTACCAGAGTGGGTTGCCATTGCCTTCGGCTAGATTAAAAGTTGGCAGATGTTATCATACACACTCTAAAAGTGTTTAATATTTTCAAATGTCACAGGAAAACCTGGAACTTTAATATCAAACCTTGTACATTTGGAATTTAATTTTGTAGTTCTTTGTAATATTTACTTTGTCAATCTTTGATATTAATCTCCTTTTTTGTTTGATTTGCTTTGGGTAAAACTTAAAAGAAATCTTTTATTTTGTATAAAATCTATAGTTTATCTTTGAAAAGTAGAATTTCTACTTTTATTTCCTCATTGTATATGTGTATCAGATCAGTGAGGTTTTCAAGCCCAAATTATACATAGAATAAGTTTATCTAAAATAAATTTATTGGATAAAGCCAACTGATATGGTCCAATATTTTCCTGTTGTGCCAAATCTAGATGGCATATTAAAAAGCCAAGACATCACTTTGCCAACAATGGTCCCTATAGTCAAAGCCATGGTTTTCCAGTAGTCATGTGTGGATGTGAGAGTTGGATCATAAAGAAGTCTAGGTGCTGAAGAATTGATGCTTTCAAATTGTGGTGCTGGAGAAGACTCCTGAGAGTCACTCAGAATGCAAGGAGATCAAACCAGTCAATCCTAAAAGAAATCAACCCTGAATATTCATTGGAAGGACTGATGCTGAAGCTGAAGCTCCAATACACTGGCCACCTGATGTGAAGAACCAATTTATTGGAAAAGACCTTGATTCTGGGAAAAATTGAAGGCAAAAGGAGAAGAGCAGGTAGCAGAGGATTAGATGGTTAGATAGTACCACCAACTTAATGGACATGAATATGAGCAAACTTCGGGAGATAGTGAAGGACAGAGGAGCCTGGCATGCTGCAGTCCATAGGGTGCCAAAGAGTTGGACACAACTTAGCAACTGAACAACAGCAACAATAACAACAACAAAATAGTCCAATGATGTGATTTACACTTTCACATATACATTACTGTATTTTTAACTGTATTCTGAATGTTATGACTATATTTGGAACCACAATGCCTAAGTTAGAATTTCAGTATTAATGTGATCCATCTTGGGAATATGTGAACGGTGAACTTCCTGATGTTCAAGCTGGTTTTAGAGAAGGCAGAGGAACCAGAGATCAAATTGCCAACATCCTCTGGATCATGGAAAAAGCAAGAGAGTTCCAGAAAAACATCTATTTCTGCTTTATTGTCTATGCCAAAGCCTTTGACTGTGTGGATCACAATAAACTGTGGAAAATTCTGAAAGAGATGGGAATACCAGACCACCTGATCTGCCTCTTGAGAAATTTGTATGCAGGTCAGGAAGCAACAGTTAGAACTGGACATGAAACAACAGACTGGTTCCAAATAGGAAAAGGAGTTCGTCAAGGCTGTATATTGTCACCCTGCTTATTTAACTTATATGCAGAGTACATCATGAGAAATGCTGGACTGGAAGAAACACAAGCTGGAATCAAGATTGCCGGGAGAAATATCAATAACCTCAGATATGCAGATGACACCACCCTTATGGCAGAAAGCAAAGAGGAACTCAAAAGCCTCTTGATGAAAGTGAAAGAGGAGAGTGAAAAAGTTGGCTTAAAGCTCAACATTCAGAAAACGAAGATAATGGCATCCGATCCCACCACTTCATGGGAAATAGATGGGGAAACAGTGGAAACAGTGTCAGACTTTATTTTTCTGGGGCTCCAAAATCACTACAGATGGTGACTGCAGCCATGAAATTAAAAGACGCTTACTCCTTGGAAGGAAAGTTATGACCAACCTAGATAGCATATTCAAAAGCAGAGACATTACTTTGCCAACAAAGGTTCATCTAGTCAAGGCTATGGTTGTTCCTGTGGTCATGTATGGATGTGAGAGTTGGACTGTGAAGAAGGCTGAGCGCCGAAGAATTGATGCTTTTGAATTGTGTTGTTGGAGAAGACTCTTGAGAGTCCCTTGGACTGCAAGGAGATCCAACCAGTCCATTCTGAAGGAGATCAGTCCTGCATGTTCTTTGGAAGGAATGATGCTAAAGCTGAAACTCCGGTTTTTGGCCACCTTATGCAAAGAGTTGACTCATTGGAAAAGACTCTGATGCTGGGAGGGATTGGGGGCAAGAGGAGAAGGGGACGACAGAGGATGAGATGGCTGGATGGCATCACTGACTCGATGGACATGAGTCTGAGTGAACTCCAGGAGTTGGTGATGGACAGGGAGGCCTGGCTTGCTGCGATTCATGGGGTCACAAAAAGTTGGATACGACTGAGCGACTGATCTGATCTGATCTTGGGAATATTACTTCATCTTTCTAAACTTCATGAAATGCAGAAAGGCAAAATGATTGTCTGAGGAGGCCTTACAGAGCTGAGAAAAGAAGAGAAGTGAAAGGCAAAGGAGAAAAGGAAAGATATGCCCTCTGAGTTCAGAGTTCCAAAGAATATCGAGGAGAGATAAGAAAGCTTTTGTAAGTGAGCAATGCAAAGAAATAGAGGAAAACAATAGAATGGGAAAGACTAGAGATCTCTTCAAGAAAATTAGGGATATCAAGGGAATATTACATACAAAGATGGGCACAATAAAGGACAGAAACAGTATGGACCTAACAGAAGCAGAAGATATTAAAAAAGGTGGCAAGAATACACAAAAGAACTATACAAACAAACCTTAATGACCCAAATAATCATGATGGTGTAATCACTCACGTAGAGCCAGACATCCTGGAGTCTGAAGTCAAGTGGGCCTTAGGAGGCATCATTACAAGCAAAGCTAGTGGAGGTGATGGAATTCCAGTTGAGCTATTTCAAGTCCTAAAAATGATGCTGTGAAAATGCTGCACTCAATATGCCAGCAAATTTGGAAAACTCGGCAGTGTCCACAGGATTGGAAAAGGTCAGCTTTCACTCTTTGCCTTTCCTAAAGAAAGGCAATGCCAAAGAATGTATGAACTACTGCAGAATTGCACGCATTTCACATGCTAGCAATAGAGAAGGAAATGGTAACCCCCTTCAGTACTCTTGCTTGGAAAATCCCATGGACAGAGGAGCCTGGTAGGCTGCAGTCCATGGGGTTGCGAAGAGTCGGACATAACTGAGCGACTTCAATTTTCATTTTCATGCATTGGAGAAGGAAATGGCAACCCACTCCAGTGTTCTTGCATGGAGAATCCCAGGGAAGGGGGAGCCCGGTGGGCTGCCGTCTATGGGGTTGCACAGAGTTGGACATGACTGAAGTGACTTAGCAGCAGCAGCAGCACACGCTAGCAAAGTAATACTCAAAATTCTCCAAGCTAGGCTTCACCAGTACATGAACCAAGAACTTCCAGATGTTCAAGCTGGATTTAGAGAAGGCAGATGAACCAGAGATCAAACTGCCAGTGCCTGTTGGATCATAGAAAAAGCAAGAGAATTCCAGAAAAAACCATCTACTTCTGTTTCATCGACTATGCTAAAGCCTGTGGCTGTATGGATAACAACAAACTTTGGAAAATTATTAAAGAGATGGGAACACCAGACCACCTTACCTGCCTCCTGAGAAATCTGTATGCAGGTCAATAAGCAACAGTTAAAACTGGACATGAAACAACTGACTGGTTCCCAATTGGGAAAGGCTGTATATTGTCACCCTGCTTATTTAACTTATATGCAGAGTACATCATGTGAAATGCTGGGCTGAGCTGATGTGAAATGAAGCACAAGCTGGAATCAAGACTGCCGGGAGAAATATCAATAACCTCAGATATGCAGATGACACCACCCTTATGGCAGAAAGCAAAGAGGAACTAAAGATCCTCTTGATGAAAGTGAAAGAGAAGTGAAAAAGCTGGTTTTTAAATTCAACATTAAAAAAACTAAGAATATGGCATCCGGTCCTATCACTTCATGATAAATAGATGGGGAAACAATGGAAACAGTGGCAGACTTTATTTTCTTAGGCTCCAAAATCACTGCAGATGGTGACTGCACCCATGAAATTAAAAGATGCTTGTTCCTTGGAAGAAAAGTTATGACCAACCTAGACAGGTATTAAAAAGCAGAGACATTACTTTGCCAACAAAGGTCCATCTAGTCAAAGCTTTGATTTTTCCAGTAGTCTTGTATGGATGCGAGAGTTGGACCATAAAGAAGGCTGAGTGGTGAAGAATTGATGCTTTTGAACTGTGGTGTTGGAGAAAACTCTTGAGAATCCCTTGTATTGCAAAGAGATCAAACCAGTCAATCCTAAAGGAAATTAACCCTTTGTATTCATTGGAAGGACTGGTGCTGAAGCTGAAGCTGAAGCTCCAATAATTTGGCCACCTGATGTGAAGAGCTGACTCATTAGAAAAGACCCTGTTGCTGGGAAGGATTGAAGGCAGGAGGAGAAGGGGACAACAGAGGATGATATGGTTGGATCGTATCTGATGTGATCCTTCTTGGGAATGCTACTTCATCTTTCTAAACTTCAGTTTTATTTTTAAAGTAAAGATAATAATAGTACTTATTTCATAATACTGTTATAAATATTATATGATTTAATGTATGTAAAACAGTTAGAATGGTACCTGAAACACAATAAGGGGTATAAAATTATATGTTTTGTACTGTTTTTAAAATTATTTGGGAATGGTTAGGAAAATAAGATATGAATTATAAACCTGCAAAAGGAATTTCCTACAGAGAAATGTTGCAATAATCTCATCTTCTAAAAGGGTACTAAGATTTTCACCATGATTAGATTTAACATTGGTGTATAATGAATCAGTGAAACTTTTCCATGGATCAGAATGAGATGGCTAGAAGAACGTTTTAATGTCTAAGTAATAACTGTTCTACTGAATTTTGTTCCCTAGTTAGTCAGAGTATTGGAAAAAAGTTATAACTCATTGATATTCTCATTTGTAGGTCTTAGATGAAATAAGCCCATGAGACTTAAGCTCCTAATTATGCTTCATCAGAGGGAGTTTGATGGACTCCTCAGTAAAGGGCCCACTGGTGACAGGCACTGGCCTACAGCGTGGAGAGAAAGAAAAGATGCTGGGCTCTGTCATGGCTGGGACTCCTGCAGGACACAACATCACTGTGCTTTGAGATCTAGCTTGCCTCTGATTGCTTCCTCTATAAGAAACAGATGTAGGTCCAGGATAAGTGACTCAGGATCCAATAGGGGGCGTTAGCATTATAATGGAGAAGGCAATGGCAACCCACTCCAGTACTCTTGCCTGGTAAATCCCATGGATGGAGGAGCCTGGAAGGCTGCAGTCCATGGGGTCGCTAAGAGTAGGACACGACTGAGCGACTTCACTTTCACTTTTCACTTTCATGCATTGGAGAAGGAAACGGCAACCCACTCCAGTGTTCTTGCCTGAAGAATCCCAGGGATGGGGGAGCCTGGTGGGGTGCCGTCTATGGGGTTGCACAGAGTCGGATATGACTGAAGTGACTTAGCAGCAGCAGCAGCAGTATTATAAACTCAGACTACCACACAATTGCACTCATCTCACATGCTAGTAAAGAAATGCTCAAAACTCTCCAAGCCAGGCTTCAACAATATGTCATCTGTGAACTACCAGATGTTCAAGCTAGTTTTAGAAAAGGCAGAGGAACCAGAGATCAAATTGCCAACATCTGCTGGATCATTGAAAAAGCAAGAGAATTCCAGAAAAAACCATCTACTTCTGTTTCATTGACTATGCCAAAGCCTTTGACTGTGTGGATCACAATAAACTGTGGAAAATTCTGAAAGAGATGGGAATACCAGACCACCTGACCTTCCTCTTGAGAAATCTCAATGCAGGTCAGGAAGCAACAGTTAGAACAGGACATGGAACAACAGACTGGCCCCAAATAGGAAAAGGAGTTCGTCAAGGCTGTGTATTGTCACCCTGCTTATTTAACTTATATGCAGAGTACATCATGAGAAACACTGGGCTGGAGGAAGCACAAGCTGAAGATTGCCGGGAGAAATATCAATAACCTCAGATATGCAGATGACACTACCCTTATGGCAGAAAGTGAGGCATCTTGATGAAAGTGAAAGAGGAGAGTAAAAAGTTGGCTTAAACCTCAACTAAGATCATAGCATCCAGTCCCATCACTTCATGGCAAATAGATGGAGAAACAATGGAAGCAGTGGCAGACTTTATTTTCTGGGCTCCAAAATTACTGCAGATGGTGATTGCAGCCATGAAATAAAAAGACGCTTGCTCTTTGAAAGAAAAATTATGACCAACATAGACAGCATATTAAAAAGCAGAGACATTACTTTGCTAACAAAGGTCCGTCTAGTCAAGGCTATGGTTTTTCCAGTGGTCATGTATGGATGTGAGAGTTGGACTATAAAGAAAGCTGCGTGCCAAAGAATGGATGCTTTTGAACTGTGGTGTTGGAGAAGACTCTTGAGAGTCCCTTGGATTACAAGGAGATCCAACCACTCTGTCCTAAAGGATATCAGTCCTGGGTGTTCATTGGAAAGACTGATGTTGAAGCTGAAGCTCCAATACTTTGGCCACCTGATGTGAAGAGCTGATTCATTAGAAAAGACCCTGATGCTGGGAAGGATTGAAGGCAGGAGGAGAAGGTGACTACAGAGGATGTGATGGTTGGATGGCATCACCAACTCGATGGGCATGAGTTTGAGTAAACTCTGGGAGTTGGTGATGGATAGGGGGCCCTGGTGTGCTGCAGTCCATGGGGTTGCAAAGAGTCGGATACGACTGAGCAATGGAACTGAACTGAGCATTATAAACATGTCTAGTCATTTCCATCCCAAGGAAGAATGTGAAGTTGTAATCATTTTTTATCTTGGAGTCAAGGATGGAAGATTAGAGGGATATCACACTTTTCTTTTAAAAATGTACTGTGCCCAGTGTTCTGTGCTTCAAAGGTACTAACTGGGTTGTACCTTGCTGGTTGTACCTTGCTAGGGGGAGTTAGGAGAAGGCAATGGCACCCCACTCCAGTACTCTTGCCTGGAAAATCCTATGGATGGAGGAGCCTGGTGGGCTGCAGTCCATGGGGTCGCTAAGAGTCGGGCACAACTGAGCGACTTCACTTTCACTTTTCACTTTCATGCATTGGAGAAGGAAATGGCAACCCACTCCAGTGTTCTTGCCTGGAGAATCCCTGGGACGGGGGAGCCTGGTGGGCTGCTGTCTATGGGGTCACACAGAGTTGGACATGACTGAAGAGACTTAGCATAGCATGGCATAGCATGGTATTAATAGTTTTAATTTTAGTTTTTTAAGGAAACTCCATACTGTTTGCCATAGTGGCTATATTGATTTACATTCCCACCAACAGTGTAAGATGATTCTCTTCTCTCCACATCTTCAACATTTATTGTTTGTAGATTTTTTGATGATGGCCATTCTGACAGATGTGATGTGATATCTCATTATAGTTTCGATTTACATTTCCCTAATAATTAGTGAGGTTGAACCTTTTTTCATGTGCCTCTTGGCCATCTGTACCTTTGTTTCTTTATATTAATCTTTTGGAGAATTTTCCTGCTATGAATATAATAATAAAGTTTATTTGACTTTTTATATAGATACTAGAGGGAAATTGTTTTCATTTTTCCTTTTCAAATCTTATTTTTATTATGAAAAGAAGAGATATTTAAACTTTTTTCTTTATGTTATTTAATTTGTTAAATATATAACCTTGGTAAACATTTGGTAATTCTGTTGTTCTCCATCCTGCCTGTGAGTATGCAAGAATACCAGTATCAGCCCGTATTTTCCTAGCTTATTAACTTGTCTACTCTACTCAGCCTCCTCTCTCCTACAGGGCCCCATCTGCACTTTAACAATATTGATGATTAATTCTTCAGAGGGTGGTTTAAACTGCAAGGTAGAACCTGGAACTAAGCCAGAGACTGGCCATATGCTCTGAGACATCTCTACAGCATAGAAAAGAATGTTTTCTGAAGAACATTTCTATTATCTTATTGAAAGATAGTCTAGAAGCTCCTTCTCTAAGTGGTTCTGGAGGGTCATAGTAATAAGTTAGATGATTGTAAACTTGCAATAAAAATGACCCAGTTTAGGCCCTCATAGTGACTGCATGTTAGATTGCAGGAAAGCAGAGTATTTCCCACACACCAAAAAAGGAGATCATTTTGCCTTCCATTTAATTTGTTACATTTTTCTTCTGGAACTCCTTTTTCCCCTTAATTTTTGCTGTTACTGTATCACTGTACATTACAATATTGGTATTTTCAAAGATATCTCGGTAGTATAGAATGGCACAAGACTTGAAATGATTATTTCTGCCATTTACGGATCATATGATCTAGTTTCTTCTTTTGTAAGACCCTCCTTCTCAGGATGGTTGTGGAGTGCCTGTGGAAGTATGTGACACAAAACATCACTGGAAGGAAGGGTTAGGTATAACAATTTCAATTCTGTAGAACATCTATATTCATAGCTGTCTGTTGTATTAATATTATTCTTGAGCTACTTGGTGTTTAAAAGTCAAAGGGTAAAAACTTACATCTTTGAGAAAATAATGAGTAGTATGTATATTTCAAACTTTAAAAGACAAATTTACTTAAATTAGCTAAAACAAGGTAATTATAATTTAGGTGTGTCTTTAACATGGGCAAAGTTATTTGATAGTGTTAAATTTATTGAAGACATTTATAGATAATTTGTTTCAATGATGGTTTTTATTGTTAATGAATTATTTATAAAATATAGGAGAAAAAGAGAGACTTGATTTGATTATATATAATAATTAAAATCAGGATATAATATCACCATTAGTGATTATATTCTTAATTCTCCCCCAAATAGCTGTCAATTACCTGAAAGCATCTTCATTTTACTCTTGGTTTTATTTATTTTCTCTTGTCATGAATTGTGGACATAAATAAGACATTACTAACCCCCCCCATTGAATCCATTAATATGATTTTCATATTTTTAAAAATTTAATGTATTATAAAATTATACTAGTTACTGGTGTATGATTATTAAATGGTTAGTAAAATTGTTTAATTCAATCGGATTGAATCCTTTTACTAATTTTATGTGGGAATTAAGAAAAAATTTGCCTGTATTCCCAGATCCCCATCATTTATTTAATCATGCAGTTTTGTTTACTATGTATGCCTTTTAAACATTTCTCAGCTCTACTCTCATTGCCACAGTCATTGGTCTTCTCATTGGTGCTTTATAGTGACTGTATAAATTGTAACTTTACTATTCTGTCTTACCAGAATCTTTTCTGTTCCAATTCCTGCTCCACAATATAGCCACTCATTATAAAAATGAGATCATACACATTCTTTCTTTAATACCATTATATGGTTTCTAATATCTAGAAGAAAAAGCCTAAACTTCTGAGCACTGTGTAAAAAATCCTTTATAATATCCCCAACTTTCATTGTTGATGTGCTCCCAGCACCCAGACCCTGGTGCATTTATGGTGGTCAGTGATTTTTTGATGAATGAATGAATGAATGAACTTCCCATTTTAAGCTTCTTCTGCTTCTATACCCTCTGCCCCATTCCCACACTCAAATCTTGCTTTGCTTTGAATAATTCTCTTTCCTTCCCCTGTATTAAGTGCATTTAAACTTGCAAAAAAGGCTTTAGTAAAATGGACTAAAGGGATTTTTGTCTGTGAGGCTCATAGGAATAAGTTCAGGCCATAATCAAGTGCAGAGGATTGTTGGCATAGTTACATATTATAATACAAAACAAAGGACTCACGTAGGCACTGACGAAAATAAGAGTGTTTATAAATGGAGTGTTATTTTAATCCTCTCCTTACTGCTGTTTAATTTTATGATTCTAGAAAAGCAAACTCAGTAAATGAAATAATACTGATTCATAATGATGAAATGAAATTATTTTTCTCTTGGGAGAAATTCCACAATGTTTTGGAAGAAATGATTTGGGGAGAGGAGGAATGTAGAGATATGGAATAGTTTTGAGAGACAAGAGAGTTCCAAGAAAGAGCTATAAGAAGAAATGATTGATTTTTTTTGCCTTCTAGAGTGAATAAGAATAAGAACCTGGGGGGAGCAGGATAACAGCAGAAGGCATGACTGGATCTTAAAATGTAGGAAAGAACAGCTGTGAGTGGAAATGAAAAGGGAAGAGAAGAAGGAACAATTAAGATCTTCTAGAACAGGGATGCCTACTCAGGGCAGTCTACTGTGTCCAGCAGGACACACAGCAGGAGCTGGACTATATACCTCATTCCTAAAGATCAATGATTCTCACTTGGGAGCAATTATGGACGGCCTCCGTCCACCCCATCTCAGGACATTTGGCAATGTCTGGAGATATTTTTGAAGGTGACAACTGAAGAAGGATACTACTTAGCCTCTAGGGGCCAGGGGTGCTCCTAAACCTTCTATAACTCCTAGGAAAGCCTCCCTCCTCTCCCTCCATAACAAAGAATCACTGAGTCCATACACCAAGGCTGAGAAACCTTGTGGATAGACCGCAGTGAAGTGTTATATTGGTCTTAGTCAACATATGTGATATCAGAAATGTTTAATGTTTAGTCTATGCACACTACTTCAATAGAGATTGAAAAGTGAGACAATATAAGACAATATGTACTTTTGAAATTGATTTGGTAACTTTATTCCTGGACTTTTATTTTTTAAGTTCAGAAAAATGTTTTTATAAACTACTGCCTTAATTATTACCTGAATACCTATCCTTCAGTGACTCAATCACATATTGTTTTAAATTATCTATATAATGGGATACTATTTTCTATTTCTTTTCTAAGAAGGAGTTAGTTTGGTTGATTTTATTCACTGAGTTGTAATCCAGCAAGTATGAAAAACTTCCAATTTATATTTAATGCTATAGAGTAACATTTTCAGTATATACTCTCTCACTGTTAATCACTCAGTATCTTGAAAGGACAGCTAAGTATTCAAAATTTAAGTTATTTTTGATGTTTAATAATGTAGAATGACTTTTTTTTCCATGTAGTTTAATGGGTAAAGTATGGAAATTGGGTATTGGAATCTGAATAATATATGAGTATGTAGGAGAATGGGCATTGCTACCAGACAAAACTGATTCATAGCTCTATCTACCACTATTGGTCTGACTTTGGTTACTTTATACAGCTTTTCTGAGCATTAGTTTCTCATCTACTAAATGGCAGTAGAAATAGTATCCATTACCTAGATTTTAGGTGAGCATTAAATAACTAATGCACATAAAGTGTGGGGCTTCCCAGGTGGCGCTAGTGGTAAAGGGCCTGCCTGAGAATGCAGGACACGTAGAAGCAGGTTCAATCCCTGGGTCCGGAAGACCCCTGGCGGAGGAAATGGGCAGCCCCTTCCAGTATTCTTGCTGGAGCATCCCAGGGGCAGAGGAGCTTGGCTGGCTGCAGTCCACAGGGTGCAAAGAGTCTGACACAACTAAGTGACTTCACACACACGCATGCACACATATAAAGTACTGCATTGTCTAGCACTTAATAAGCTCTCAAAAATGTCATTATCTCTTTCAAGCCAGCTTAATGATGTTGAAAATATCTCTAAATTCTTCAGGTCCAAATCTATAAAAATATAGTCTATCATTGGCTAAATTTCTATTTTGCTGCTAAGTCGCTTCAGTTGTGTCCGACTCTGTGCGACCCCAAAGACAGCAGCCCACCAGGCTCCGCCATCCCTGGGATTCTCCAGGCAAGAACACTGGAGTGGGTTGCCATTTCCTTCTCCAAAATTTCTGTTTTAGACCTTGACAATTTTTAAGACTAAATATATATATATAAAATAGAGGAGGGATATACAATTAGTCTTAAAATTTTCAAGGCCTAAAATAGAAATTTAGCCAATGATAGTATCTATATATATATATGTATATATATATATCCCACTTGTCCTTCAATAACTCTATCATGTACTGCTTTAAATTATCAATATAATAGGATGCTATTTTCTCTCTCTCTCTCTTTTTTTTTTTTTTTTATAAAAAGGAGCTAGTTTATTGGTTTGCTTCCTTGAACTGTGCTCTGACAGTCACTTGTCCCCTGATTACTAAATTACTAAAGGTTAGTATCTTCTTTTTGTCTTAAGTTTAATATCTGTTCTGTTTTTCCAGAAAACCTTAATCAAAGTATCTGCACCTATTTTGTTTTCCATCAGATAGTGCAGTTGTTCAAAAAAGCATTAGCAAGCTCTGTAGAACTGACTGAGGTTAGAGCTTATCCACCATTAATATTATACTTTCTATTTTTCAGTCATGAAACTTGGGAGTCTTACAAACCCATCTAAACTGACTAAGATCACTCTAGCCAGCCACAAGCATGGGCTAAGTATTCTAATGAATATCCTTTTCCTTATTTTATTTCAAGATGATTAAATCTGAAATGCATATTTTAGTAGTAAAGCAGCAACAATCTATTAAAAGGCAAACTTTTTTCCCCCAGAAAGTCATCTTAATATAGCCATATTTCCTGATCTGTCCAAAGACTGAAGCAAAACAATGCACACAAAAGCTGTTGTAATCTGCAAAGTTCTATCCAGTTGTAAGGTGGTGGTGTAATGACACAAGGGCTCATCTGGTATGCAAATATAGTTAATTGTTTTTCTAGCTGTTGGAAACTCATTTGTCTGACAACCATACTGAGGCATGCTATTTTTTCTTTCTTTTTTTTTTCCTTGTGGATATAAAGGCTACCTATAGACAGGTTTAAGAATTTTCTCAAAAGTGAAAACTGAAGGAACTTGATTTCTGATTAAATTCCAACTCAGCATTGTGTGATAAAGGGTTTAGAAACTCAATTTTTATTCTTTGCCACCTTTCTGATATATTTAGTGACTGCTGCTGCTAAGTCACTTCAGTCGTGTCCGACTCTATGCGACCCCAGAGATGGCAGCTCACCAGACTCCCCCGTCCCTGGGATTCTCCAGGCAAGAACACTGGAGTGGGTTGCCATTTCCTTCTCCAGTGCATGCAAGTGAAAAGTGCAAGTGAAGTCACTCAGTCGTGTCTGACTCTATGCGACCCCAGAGATGGCAGCTCACCAGACTCCCCCGTCCCTGGGATTCTCCAGGCAAGAACACTGGAGTGGGTTGCCATTTCCTTCTCCAGTGCATGCAAGTGAAAAGTGCAAGTGAAGTCACTCAGTCGTGTCTGACTCTTCGCGACCCCATGGACTGCAGCCTACCAGGCTCCTCCATCCATGGGATTTTCCAGGCAAGAGTACTGGAATGGGGTGCCATTGCCTTCTCCATTAGTGACTGCAGAGCAATTCAAATAGACAGTAAAAATGTAGCTGTATTTAGATAAATACTTCATTAACAAAACACTTAGGGAAGCAAAATAATTTGAACCTTTCTTACGTAATTTTGCTGTTGGTGGCAGAATGATGTGCCTCCGCACCCACAATTGTTCACATCTTTACCTGTGAACCTGCGAATATGTTATGCCATGGCAAAGGAGAATTAATGTTGCAGGTATGGCACTTGGGTTGCTGATCAACTGACCTTAAAGTTCCTGGATTTGATCCAGGTGGACCCAAGGTAATCACAAGGGTCCTTTAAATATGGAAGAGGGAGATCTGTCAGTATTAGAAGGAGGTAATGTGAGAAATACTCAATAAGCCATTCCTGTCTTTGGAGTAGGAAGGGGGCCACAAACCAAGAAATTGAGATGATTCTTAGCAACTGGAAAAGGCAAGGAAATGGGTTCTTTTCTAGAGCCTCCAGAAGTCCTGCTGCCATCTTGATTTTAGCCCCTTGAGTATAATTTTTTTTTTTTTAATTTATGACTTCTGGAAATGTAAGATAACAAATTGTGTTCTTTAAAGCCACTGTTTGTGGTATTTTCTTGTTAGAGCAATGGAAGTTAATACCCTTGCCTGAGACTTTAACTCCTAACTAAACAACATAAGTTGTTTATACCTGAAATCCTGATTAAATTCATTTTCAGAGTCTATTTGGCTGATAGTTTTGTTTTCTACACCAATATAAAACACTTGCTTGTATTACAGAAAACTTTGCCCTCTGCCCCATTAACCTTTTAAAATCAAAAGTGTATTTTACTTTCTTCTCAATTCCTTTGAAAATTTGCAGCTGGTACTCAGGAGTTCTTATATGTTTTTCCCCTTCAGCTTTGAACAGAAAGTCTTGTGTTTGGATTGCTTTTTATTCCATCTCCTCCTCATTCTTCCTTTTCTACTTAGCAAAGCTTGTGCCATATTAATGAAATCCAACTAAAATATACTGCCTCCTTTAAAACTGTGATAAAATACACATAAAATTTACCATCTAACCTATTTTTAAGTGTTAAAACATTTAAAACACAGTTCATAGTGTTAACTATATCTACATTGTTGAGAAGCTGATCTCCAGAACTGTTTCCATCTTTCGAAATTGAAATTATACCCATTTAACAACTCTCCTTTCCCTTCCCCCAACCACTGGCAGCCACCATTCTATTTTCTGTCTCCAGAGTACTGCTTTATTTTTGAAATAGTCCCTGATTATTCGATTACTCCAATTAGAAGAGACTTCTTCCTGGTGTGCAATTCCATCAGTGTGCTCAATTTCACCAGGGCCCCTACATTGCCACACAGTGGTATTTTGATATACCTTGTATTATTTTTGGCTGGTCATAGCAAATACCCTCTTCCAACACACATGGACATCACCAGATGGTCAACACCGAAATCAGATTGATTATATTCTTTGCAGCCAAAGATGGAGAAGCTCTACACAGTCAGCAAAAACAAGACTGGGAGCTGACTGTGGCTCAGACCATGAACTCCTTATTGCCAAATTCAGACTGAAATTGAAGAAAGTAGGGAAAACCACTAGACCATTCAGGTATGACCCAAATCAAATCCCTTATGATTATACAGTGGAAGTGAAAAATAGATTTAAGTGACTAGATCTGATAGATAGAGTGCATGATGAACTATGGATGGAAGTTCATGGCATTGTACAGGAGACAGGGATCAAGACCATCCCCATGGAAAAGAAATGCAAAAAAGCAAAATGGCTGTCTGGGGAGGCCTTACAAATAGCTGTGAAAAGAAGAGAAGCGAAAAGCAAAGAAGAAAAGGAAAGATATAAGCATCTGAATGCAGAGTTCCAAAGAATAACAAGAAGAGATAAGAAAGCCTTCCTCAGTGATCAATGCAAAGAAATGGAGGAAAACAACAGAATGGGAAAGACTAGAGATCTCTTCAAGAAAATTAGAGATACCAAAGGAACATTTCATGCAAAGATGGGCTCGATAAAGGACAGAAATGGTATGGACCTAACAGAAGCAGAAGATATTAAGAAGAGGTGGCAAGGATACACAGAAGAACTGTACAAAAAAGATCTTCATGACCAAAATAATCACGATGGTGTGATCACTGACCTAGAGCCAGACATCTTGTAATGTGAAGTCAAGTGGGCCTTAGAAACTACGAACAAAGCTAGTGGAGGTAATGGAATTCCAGTGGAGCTGTTTCAAATCCTGAAAGATGATGCTGTGAAAGGGCTGCACTCAATATGCCAGCAAATTTGGAAAACTCAGCAGTGGCCACAGGACTGGAAAAGGTCAGTTTTCAACACAATCCAAAAGAAAGGCAATGCCAAAGAATGCTCAAACTACTGCACAATTACACTCACCTCACATGCTAGTAAAGTAATGCTCAAAATTTTCCAAGCCAGGCTTCAGCAATACGTGAACTGTGAACTTCCAGATGTTCAAGCTGGTTTTAGAGAAGGCAGAGGAACCAGAGATCAAATTGCCAACATCCACTGGTTCATGGAAAAAGCAAGAGAGTTCCAGAAAAACATCTATTTCTGCTTTATTGACTATGCCAAAGCCTTTGACTGTGTGGATCACAATAAACTGTGGAAAATTCTGAAAGAGATGGGAATATTAGACCACCTGACCTGCCTCTTAAGAACCCTATATGCAGGTCAGGAAGCAACAGTTAGAACTGGACATGGAACAACAGACTGGTTCCAAATAGGAAAAGGAGTGAGTCAAGGCTGTATATTGTCACCCTGCTTATTTAACTTCTATGCAGAGTACATCATGAGAAACGCTGATCTGGAAGAAGCACAAGCTGGAATCAAGATTGCCAGGAGAAATATCAATAACCTCAGATATGCAGATGACACCACCCTTATGGCAGAAAGTGAAGAGGAACTAAAGAGCCTCTTGATGAAAGTGAAAGAGGAGAGTGAAAAAGTTGGCTTAAAGCTCAACATTCAGAAAACGAAGATCATGGCATCTGGTCCCATGGCTTCCTGGGAAATAGATGGGGAAACAGTGGAAATGGTGCCAGACTTTATTTTGGGGGGGTCCAAAATCACTACAGATGGTGACTGCAGCCATGAAATTAAAAGACGCTTACTCCTTGGAAGGAAAATTATTATCAACCTAGATACCATATTCAAAAGCAGAGGCATTACTTTGCCAACAAAGGTCTGTCTAGTCAAGGCTCTGGTTTTTCTAGTAGTCATGAATGGATATGAGAGTTGGACTGTGAAGAAAGTTGAGAACTGAAGAACTGATGCTTTTGAACTGTGGTGTTGGAGAAGACTCTTGAGAGTCCCTTGGACTGCAAGGAGATTCAACCAGTCCATTCTAAAGGAGATCAGTCCTGGGTGTTCTTGGAAGGACTTATGCTGAAGCTGAAACTCCAATACTTTGGCCACCACATGTGAGGAGTTGACTCATTGGAAAAGACTCTGATGCTAGGAGGGATTGGGGGCAGGAGGAGAAGGGGACGACAGGGGATGAGATTTTTGGATGGCATCATCGGCTAGATGGATGTGAGTTTGAGTGAACTCCAGGAGTTGGTGATGAACAGGGAGGCCTGGCGTGCTGCAATTCATGGGGTTGCAAAGAGTTGGACATGACTGAGAGACTGAACTGAACTGAACTGTGCACCAGATACCCTCTCCCCTCTTTACCCCTCTCTTCACACTAGGCAGCTATCTTCTGTCTAAGGGCTCCTTTGCTCTCTGGCCTCAACTGGGAGCTTGAGTAGGAGATTAGGAGAAGGGAAAGTGAACGAGGTGTTGGCTTGGGAGAACCCTTGCTCAGCCACAGTGGGCTGGCTGCTTGTCTCCACCACAGCTCCTGTTGGGCAGCCTGGCCAACACTGTCTTCTCTGCTCACTCTTTAGGACTGAGGTCAGTGGTAACAGCTTTCTGCTGTTACCATCCCTGGAGGTACTACACCATATGTTCTGATTTCCCTATATCCTGTACCAACTTTTGTAAATAGTCTTTTATTACCCGGCTGTGGTGAGCTGTCTGTCTTTTGCTGGAACCAGGGCTTTTTAAGCTTTCAGAGAACGTCTTTATGATACTTGTTTTGTTCTATCTCTGCTCCTGTCCTTGGTCTACTGCCCCTGTTTTGAGTCTGGAAGACTTGCCCATAAAGAAAGGAAAGTATGGAAAGAGACCAAAAAATAGACTCTTTCCTTGGGTATAATACCAAATTAGAAAGATAAACAGCTTGTAAAGAGGATTGCTGCTGCTAAGTCACTTCAGTCGTGTCCGACTCTGTGTGATCCCATAGACGGCAGCCCACCAGGCTCCCCCATGCCTGGGATTCTCCAGGCAAGAACACTGGAGTGGGTTGCGATTTCCTTCT
Organism: Bubalus bubalis; assembly: GCF_019923935.1. Classification (NCBI taxonomy): domain Eukaryota; kingdom Metazoa; phylum Chordata; class Mammalia; order Artiodactyla; family Bovidae; genus Bubalus; species Bubalus bubalis. The sequence goes on along the minus strand of NC_059163.1, from coordinate 96,684,533 downwards.
CCAATGCATGAAAGTGAAAAGTGCAAGTGAAGTTGCTCAGTCGTGCCTGACTCTTAGCAACCCCATGGACTGCAGCCTACCAGGCTCCTCCATCCATGGGATTCTCCAGGCAAGAGTACTGGAGTGGGGTGCCATTGCCTTATCCGAAAGAGGATTAAGTCATAGGTAATGACATTTTGGAGAAGGAAATGGCAACCCACTCCAGTGTTTTTGCCTGGAGAATCCCAGGGGCGGGGGAGCCTGGTGGGCTGCCGTCTATGGGGTCGCACAGAGTCGGACACGACTGAAGCAACTTAGCAGTAGCAGTAGCAGCAATGACATTTTAGCCCTCAAAGTCTTTAAAAGAATTTATTATACCCTATCTATATATATAAAAAAATCCAAATCCTTACCTTCCCCCTTTTAAAATGACCTGTCATTATGGATCACATTTTTTGATAAAATGTATTTTCTGTTTTTTAGCCTTTTTTCTCAATAGAATTTTCACATACATTTCCTCAAGTTTGCTTTTCAGAAAAGAGATTACTGCTTACATTTTTCTTTGTAGGTGGTATAATTCTCAGAACAATGAGATTCTTAAAAATTGCACATCCACGAAATTTGGTAATAAAATTTTATTTAATTAAGCATGCATTTTGGCCATGTAACTATCCTTATTTAAAGTATCTGTTCAAATCTTCCCATTTTAATAGAGTTGTTGCCCTAGTAATTTTTATTGCTTCCTTGTCTTTTTATTCTTATTAATGTGAAAGAAGTATATATGTATTTTAGAAACTACCATTTTGTTTATTTTATATGGTCTCCTCCCAGTTTGTGGCTTCTTTTTTTTAGCAGTTGTTCCAGCATTGGATATTTATTTATTGGACTTGGCAGTACCAAGTCTGTGGAACAATGGATTTCCATAAAGGTTTGAGTATGTCTCTAGATTCTCAGCTGTCTTTTCCAATTAAGACAAGGCTGTCTTAATTACTGGAGAAGGCAATGGCACTCCACTCCAGTACTCTTGCCTGGAAAATCCCATGGACGGAGGAGCCTGTTGGGCTGCAGTCCATGGGATCGCTAGGAGTCGGACACGACTGAGCAACTTCACTTTCACTTTTCACTTTCATGCATTGGAGAAGGAAATGGCAACCCATTCCAGTGTTCTTGCCTGGAGAATCCCATGGACAGAGGAGCCTGGTGGGCTGCTGTCTATGGGGTCGCACAGAGTCGGACACGACTGAAGCGACTTAGCAGCAGCAGCAGCAGCAGTCTTAATTACTAAAGCTTTATTATTAGTCTCAATGTTTAGGAAGAAAATCCATGCTATTTTTGGTCCCTTGCTCTTCCATATTAATTTTAGAATTTGTTTGTCAAGATCTAAAAAATAATATTGGAGAAGGAAATGGCAACCCCCTCCAGTATTCTTGCCTGGAGAATCCCAGGGACTGGGGAACCTGGTGGGCTGCCGTCCATTGGGTCGCACAGAGTCGGACACGACTGAAGTGACTTAGCAGCAGCAGCAGCAAAAAATAATAGGAATTTTAATTGGAGTTGTATTGATTCTAATAATCATTTTAGAGAAAAATAGATATTTTTACAGTTTTCTGTCTCTCAGCAATGAATTTATTTTGTCTCTATTTATTTAGGACTCCTTTAATTTCTTTCAGTAAAGTTTCTTAATTTTCTTCATTAAGTTATTACATCTTCAATTATGTTTATTTTCATTTTTGTATTTTTGTTACTTCTGTTAATATGAGTCATATTTATTATGTGTTAAATTTTATAGTTTGATTTTTCATGCCTTAGGTAAAATAATAGTAAAAATTTTTGCTATCAAATTGATTAAAAATTAGCATATTAATTAAAGTTAAGCAGTTACTGAAACTTCCTATATGTAACATTTTCTTAAACTAAAATATCAGTAAAATAAATATTAATAACATTAAAAATTCTTATAAAAGGATTTCTCATGATTTCCTTTAGAGACTTAATAAAGAAAGTGTGAATTAACACAAAGAAGATTTTTGTACAATTTTTTTTCTTGAGTATGTTAAGTGTCAGAGGATGTTGAAGGTTTCACAACTATTTAAAAGTAATTTTTTTCTACATACTCCTTTCATTCTTCTTCATACTCTTTTATGGAAATCCATATTCGTTAAAAGGTACCCAAAGAAGTTAGAATTGGCTCTTTAATATGTGGACTAATTATTGGTTCCATTGTTTAAATTTTTTTTTTCATTTACAATCAATTTCAATAGCACACAGCACATTTGACAGAGTTGACTTTTTTTTTTGAGTTCTATATTTAGCATATTGTTAAAGCTCCAGGTTGCTGTATTTCATCTTGATGTTGTCTCAGAAATCTTATCAGATATCAATATCACTTTGCTTCTGGATTGATTCCTAACATTGTGTTTTCAGGTAACTACTTTATGCATTAGTTTGCTCAAATGTTATTTTAAGCTTTCTACACTAAAATCATAGCTGTAGCCACCCTACATATTCCTTACCTAAGCCTAACTGGTTCCTAGAGATAGATAACTATTTTTTTTCTCGGTGACTTCAGTCATTCCACAAGTGCTTTACAAGGCACTCATGTTTTGCTGGTTGGAAAAATGCCTATCTTCTTATCTGTTATGGCTTAGGTCTTGTCTGTCACAGGAATACTATACTCTGATTATTTGATTACAATTGGGCTTTTATGAAAAACTCAATACAGAATTCTTTCTAAAGCCCATGACTTTTTAGTGTTATTTATTATTAGCTCTTCCTATTACTTTCTGGTACTACACTCTAGAAATGATATTAGAATTTTTTGTTAAGAGAGAAAAATCAGAAATTGCATTCTAAGTTTTTGATAGTGGAATAGATACTTGTGAACACAATGAGCAAAACCAAATATTTAGGCTTTTGTATATTAAGAATTTAATAATAAAAGATTTCCACTGAAGAAATTGAAGCATCATATATTTGCATAATTTAATATGCTATCAAAATGTTCTCTGATTAATAAATAATATTTTTAATGAGGACAGTGATATAGTTAGAAAGTGTCATGTTAAATGTTCAATGACAAAACCCAAAATAAAACATGCTGGAATGGACATTGCTGTAGAATGTAAACCATTTTCAAGTTACAATATATTCTACATAGCTAGTCAAAGATAAAATAAGATGAAATAAAATTTTTATTTGTATATAAATTTCTTTATTAGAACACATTTTTAATTTTCAAAAATACCTAAAACCTCTGGATATTAGCAAGTTTACTAATGCTAAATTAATTTATAGTTAATATAGATTAACAAGAGAGCTGTCTCTAATTAGTGCTCAGTGGTTTAGTAAAAATTGTCAGTAGGATATCCTGGAAAAAAGAATCATTTACATTTTCAGTTGGCTATAGACTAGTCTTTCACAAAAGCAGTAAAGACTTACTTATAAAACATTAGGCTCAGTTATAAGGATTTTGCCTATCTCATTTTATCTTATGAACCAAAGAGAAATAGAAATTGTTTGCAGCTATTTGACAAATTTTTACCAACCCATGGTGTACTGGAGTCATCTTATAATGAGAGTTGATGGTGCTCATCTCTAATTCTGTGTTTAGTGGCATTATATTGGTAATTTGAGATCAACCATGGTGGGAGGATTTATATCCCAGAAATTGACAAATGCTACAAATCATGGTTTTTTAAATCAACTAGAATGCTGTTTGTTAAACATTATTAGCGCCTCTGATAAGAATCCACATTTTATTAATTTAACCTTCATAATAAACTAACAATGTGGGTTGTTGTCACCATTTTATAAAAGAGAAAATTGACAGAGACTAATTTTCTGAGGATTTTATGCACAGTAGAGTCAGGATTCAAACCCAAGTCTCTCTGATCCCATGGATAATTAATGTGTAAATTTAATTATTTATTAATAAAATGAATAAATCAATAAAAAATTTATCCTATTTCCTTGTTGAGATGGATGTTTAGGCCATATTTTAATATTACTCAAGTAGTAGTAGTAGTAGTTTAGTTCTAAGTTGTGTCTGACTCTTTGCAACCCCATGGAGTTCTCCAGGCTCCTCTGTCCATGGGATTTTCCAGGCAAGAATACTGGAGTGGGTTGCCATTATTTGCAGGATGGCTTGAAGAAAAGAGGAAACTAGAAGAAGAATACAGTATGAGGTTTATTTTGGTAAATCTATATGAAAAGAAAAAGATGAGTGAAGAGCTGACAGAGAACGCATAGATCATATCTCTTGATTGTTTGGAATATCCTTATTGTTACTCTCAGCACTGGATGAATGATCTAGCAATCCAATGTAAAATAAATCAATATTAATATTGAATTTTGACTAACATAAGTATCAATATTAATGCTAACATCACTATCATTGCTATTACTACTTCTACCATGTTTGGGGTGCTTACTGTGGCCCAGGCTTGTGCAAAATGTTTTTTTTTTTGGGGGGGTTTGTATTTTGGATTTTGTTTTATTTATTGAGGTAAAATTGACAGATAGCAGTGTATTGATTTCAGGTATGCTGCTGCTGCTGCTAAGTCGCTTCAGTTGTGTCCGACTCTGTGCGACCCCATAGACGGTAGCCCACCAGCCTCTCTCGTCCCTGGGATTCTCAAGGCAAGAACACTGGAGTGGGTTGCCATTTCCTTCTCTGGTGCATGAAAGTGAAAGTAAAGTCACTCAGTCGTGTCTGACTCTTTGCGACCCCATGGACTGCAGCCTACCAGGCTCCTCCGTCCATGGGATTTTCCAGGCAAGAGTACTGGAGTGGGGTGCCAGTGCCTTCTCCAGATTTCAGGTATACCACATAGTAATTCCATATTTGTATACATTGCAAAATGATCACCACAATAAGTCTACTTATCACCTGTGACCAGTGGCCAAAAAATGTTTTTCTTGTGACTAGAAGTTTTAAGATTTACTCTCATAGATCTTTCAAATGTACAATAGAGTATTATTATTTTTATTTATTAATTATTATTTTTTAAATTTTATTTTATTTTTTATCTTTACAATATTGTATTGGTTTTGCCATATATCAACATGAATCCGCCACAGGTATACATGTGTTCCCCATCTTGAGCCCTCCTCCCACCACCCTCCCCATACCCTCCCTCTGGGTCGTCCCAGTGCACCAGCCCCAAGCATCCAGTATGGTTCATCGAACCTGGACTGGTGACTTGTTTCATGTATGATATTATACATGTTTCAATGCCATTCTCCCAAATCATCCCACCCTCTCCCTCTCCCACAGAGTCCAAAAGACTGTTCTATACATCTGTGTCTCTTTTGCTGTCTCGTACACAGGGTTATTGTTACCAGCTTTCTAAATTCCATATATATGTGTTAGTATACTCTATTGGTGTTTTTCTTTCTGGCTTACTTCACTCTGTATAATAGGCTCCAGTTTCATCCATCTCATTAGAACTGATTCAAATGTATTCTTTTTAATGGCTGCTTAATACTCCATTGTGTATATGTACCACTGCTTTCTTATCCATTCATCTGCTGAGGACATCTAGGTTGCTTCCATGTCCTGGCTATTATAAACAGTGCTGTGATGAACATTGGGGTACATGTGTCTCTTTCAATTCTGGTTTCCTCAGTGTGTATGTCCAGCAGTGGGATTGCTGGGTCATAAGGCAGTTGTATTTCCAGTTTTTTAAGGAATCTCCACACTGTTCTCCATAGTGGCTGTATTAGTTTGCATTCCCACCAACAGTGTAAGAGGATTCCCTTTTCTCCACACCCTCTCCAGCATTTATTGCTTGTAGACTTTTGGATCACAGCCATTCTGACTGGCGTGAAATGGTACCTCATAGTGGTTTTGATATGCATTTCTCTGATAATGAGTGATGTTGAACATCTTTTCATGTGTTTGTTAGCCATCTGGATGTCTTCTTTGGAGAAATGTCTATTTAGTTCTTTGGCCCATTTTTTGATTGGGTCATTTATTTTTCTGGAATTGAGCTGCAGGAGTTGCTTGTATATTTTTGAGATTAGTTGTTTGTCAGTTGCTTCATTTGCTATTATTTTCTCCCATTCTGAAGGCTGTCTTTTCACCTTGCTTATAGTTTCCTTTGTTGTGCAGAAGCTTTTAAGTTTAATTAGGTCCCATTTGTTTATTTTTGCTTTTATTTCCAATATTCTAGGAGGTGGGTCATAGATGATCCTGCTGTGATGTATGTCGGAGAGTGTTTTGCCTATGTTCTCCTCTAGGAGTTTTATAGTTTCTGGTCTTACGTTTAGATTTTTAATCCATTTTGAGTTTATTTTTGTGTATGGTGTTAAAAAAATGTTTTTCTTGTGACGAGAAGTTTTAAGATCTACTCTCGTAGATCTTTCAAATGTACAATCAGATCAGATCAGATCAGTCACTCAGTCGTGTCCGACTCTTTGCGACCCCATGAATCGCAGCATGCCAGGCCTCCCTGTCCATCACCAACTCCCGGAGTTCACTCAGACTCACGTCCATAGAGTCAGTGATGCCATCCAGCCATCTCATCCTCTGTCGTCCCCTTCTCCTCCTGCCCCCAATCCCTCCCAGCATCAGAGTCTTTTCCAATGAGTCAACTCTTCGCGTGAGGTGGCCAAAGTACTGCAGTTTCAGCTTTAGCATCTTTCCTTCCAAAGAAATCCCAGGGCTGATCTCCTTCAGAATGGACTGGTTGGATCTCCTTGCAGTCCAAGGGACTCTCAAGAGTCTTCTCCAACACCACAGTTCAAAAGCATCAATTCTTCGGCGGTCAGCCTTCTTCACAGTCCAACTCTCACATCCATACATGACCACAGGAACAACCATAGCCTTGACTAGACGAACCTTTGTTGGCAAAGTAATGTCTCTGCTTTTGAATATGCTATCTAGGTTGGTCATAACTTTCCTTCCAAGGAGTAAGCGTCTTTTAATTTCATGGCTGCAGTCACCATCTGTAGTGATTTTGGAGCCCAGAAAAATAAAGTCTGACACTGTTTCCACTGTTTCCCCATTTATTTCCCATGAAGTGGTGGGATCGGATGCCATGATCTTCGTTTTCTGAATGTTGAGCTTTAAGCCAACTTTTTCACTCTCCTCTTTCACTTTCATCAAGAGGCTTTTGAGTTCCTCTTCACTTTCTGCCATAAGGGTGGTGTCATTTGCATATCTGAGGTTATTGATATTTCTCCCGGCAATCTTGATTCCAGCTTGTGTTTCTTCCAGTCCAGCATTTCTCATGATGTACTCTGCATATAAGTTAAATAAACAGGGTGACAATATACAGCCTTGACGAACTCCTTTTCCTATTTGGAACCAGTCTGTTGTTCCACGTCCAGTTCTAACTGTTGCTTCCTGACTGCATACAAATTTCTCAAGAGGCAGATCAGGTGGTCTGGTACTCCCATCTCTTTCAGAATTTTCCACAGTTTATTGTGATCCACACAGTCAAAGGCTTTGGCATAGACAATAAAGCAGAAATAGATGTTTTTCTGGAACTCTCTTGCTTTTTCCATGATCCAGCGCATGTTGGCAATTTGATCTCTGGTTCCTCTGCCTTCTCTAAAACCAACTTGAACATCAGGAAGTTCACGGTTCACATATTGCTGAAGCCTGGCTTGGAGACTTTTGAGCATTACTTTACTAGCATGTGAGGTGAGTGTAATTGTGCAGTAGTTTGAGCATTCTTTGGCATTGCCTTTCTTTTGGATTGTGTTGAAAACTGACCTTTTCCAGTCCTGTGGCCACTGCTGAGTTTTCCAAATTTGCTGGCATATTGAGTTCAGCACTTTCACAGCATCATCTTTCAGGATTTGGAATAGCTCAACTGGAATTCCATCACCTCCACTAGCTTTGTTCAATAGAGTATTACTATTTTTTCAATTAAAAGGTTTTTTATTTTAATTGGAAGCTAATTACTTTACAATATTGTGGTGGTTTTTGCCATACATTCACATGAATCAGCCATGGGTATATATGTGTTCCCCATCCCGAACCCCCCTCCCACCTCCCTTCCCATCCCATCCCTCAGGGTCATCCCAGCTTGAGGACACAGTCAGGATGACTGTCTATGAATCAGGAACTGTGAGAAACAAATATTTGTTGTTAAGCTACCTAGTTTATGGTATTTTTGTTATAGGAGTCCTAAATGACTAAAACAGCATGTATTATTGTACTGTTGTAAAATGGGACTCTAGTTTGTAAGTGAGAAACACAAGCTTTAGAGAAGCTTCCCAATTTGTTTAATATTGAATGGTCTAGACTCTCTCTCTCTTTTTTTGTGTGTGTGTTGTAATTACTTTTTTTTTTACATTTATTATATATGTATTTTTTTTAATTTATTTATTTTAATTGGAGGCTAATTACTTTACACTATTGTAGTGGTTTTTGCCATACATTGACATGAATCAGCCATGGCTGTACATGTGTTCCCCATCCTGAACCCCCCTTCCCACCTCCCTCCCAATCCCATCCCTCTAGACTATCTCTTAACCTTATCTTGATAATGTGTGATTTACTAAACTGCTAGAATTCCCTTGCAGTTTTCTCTAAGACAATGCAACTGTTCATGACTAATATGACATATTGACCCGATAAGTCTTGAAATGATATGGGGAGTACCATACTGTCCACTTAACTTCTGAGAGGAGGATTTCTAAATCCGTGACCAAAAGGTGACATATTATATTAGCTAAACCTTCTCCTTTGGCTATATGAAGCCAACATGTAAATAAAAATTCACCTTGACAAAATCCATAGCTTTTTAATCTCTGTTTCTACAGAGAATGAAAGGGACCACAAGGAGAAGATGACAAGGGGTTCAACACATGGGAAATGATTTAACAGCTACTGAACAGTTCTAATTGTTCTAAGAGCTGCAATGGAAATCAACATTTTAAACACTAAGAAGTACAGTAGGCATTTTCATTTCTAATTTTGATGGGATTCTGAATTGGAGTTTTGACTTCACTCCTTAAATTTTCTTTGTCTGGCACTATAGAAAATGCATTTAATTCAATGAAATTACACAAGATATAAGATTTTTATTATTTTTCTTTTGGTTTCTCATAATAAAAATGCCATATTTGTTTCAAAACATGTGTTGTCACTTCAGCCAATACATACTAAATGTAAGGTTTTTGAGCAGCACAGTGATGACAAGCCAGGCAATTTAGTGGTCTCATGATTCAGACTTGAAGCAGCCCAGAGTGAATGCTGTGTAACATCACATCCTCAGACTATGGAGGACCATAATTAAATTGTCAATTCTAGGTTGATTTTCTTTCTCTCGGTATATGTCTCAAAAAATAATTGCAGTTTTGACTTTCAGAGGAGTTTTGATTGCTCTGTATCTATTGGAAAGCATACAATTCTTCATCATTCCACAGCTCTATTAGAGATAAAGGGGAGAATGCAAGGCAATGATTTGAGAACAACATACAAGATTGGATAGAGCTGGTGGTGTGATGTACTTACACTTTATAATACAAAAGGCATTGCAGACATCATTGTCCTTCTTTTGAAGCTCTGCATAATCCTTATAAAATAACTTCAAAAACAAGCTAGAATAAACTAAAAGAAAACCAGAAAATGATTATTTTAAAGTTTCCTTTTTTTGTTATTAATCAAAAATATTAGGGCACATAAAACCAAAAATATGTCTTGAGTGCTTTTGAGTTTTACAGTGTTATTTCTATTAATCAATATGACAATTAGTATGTGTTAAATGATCATTACTTGTCAGATGCTGTTTTAAATACTCTACGTAGATTTTTTTGCTTGAAATTTCTGTTGTTATTAGCAGAAGCTTCCATACTTATTTATGTAAGAATATTATCATGAAACAGATAAAATAGATATTTTGAGTCAGAATTTATTTTTTCAACAAATGGTTATTGAATGTTAGCTATATAGGATATCCTATTTAAATTCTAGGTAATAAGAGAGATGAAACTTCTGTCCTTAGGTACCATGTATTCTAGAAAGTAAGACAGAAAATAAATAAGTACATAATATTATAGGTAGCAAGACATAAAATAAAAGAAAATAGAATGGAGTAATGGGATAGTGAGTGATGTGGTTGCTATTCCAGGTAAATTAATGAGGGACTTTTTCCCCGGAGAGGTTCCTTATGAGTAGAGGTGTAGATGAATATTTAGGGTGAGAGTGTTCAGGGAAGAAGGTGCAGCAAGTTCCAAAGAATTAAGAAATTGGAACGTACAAGGAAGCTGGATGGCTGGAAGGGAATGGGCAGGGAGAAAGTGGGAGGAAATTAGGTCAGACAGGTAGCCAGGAGTCAGTGGATCAAACACTTTGCAGGTCAGGATCACAGACACATGCACTTTTAACTGCCTGGTCTCTCTTTTGTTTCTTTGCAATTGTTTGGAAACATCACATTCTAATTAAATAAAAATGTCTGTCTACTCTAAGACTGAATTATTAGAGCTGAAATTTGGAGAAAAACAAAAAAACATTATTCTGACTGATCTCATTTTAAATCCATGGTCACCAGCTACAGGTGAGTGGGATCAAGAATTCTGACATGAACTTGTTAACTATGAGATGCTTATTATAAATTCAGGTAGAGGTGCAGAATTGGATAAAAACTAAGGAGTGTAGGGTGGGAGATGTGGGGTGATGGTAAAAATTTGAGATATTTCTATGTAAATGGTAGGTGACGGGATTAAACATGGCTAGAAAATAGTCCAAAGACTAAGTCCTTAGGGACAGCAAAATTTAGAATGTAAATAGAAAATGTGCTTCCCTGGTGGTTCAGTAATAAAGAATCCACCTGCCATTGTAGGAGACGTGGGTTCAATCCCTGGATTGGAAAGATTCCTGGAGAAAGAAATGCCTGGGAGATCCCATGGACAGAAGAGTGTGGCGGGCTACAGTCCATGGGGTGACAGAAGAGTCGGACATGACTTAGCTTCTAAACAACAACAAACAGAAGATGCAGCAAAGGAGGCTAACAGGGTGATGAGTTGAGTAGGAAATAACTCAGAGGTTTGTGGCATCCTCGACGTCCAGTGAAGACTGTTCTGAGTAAAATGAAGTGATTAACTATGTCATATACTGTGGGATAGTTGGGTAAGAAGGAATTGATCATTAGATTTGGCAATGTGGATGTCTTTACAGGGGCCAGTCTAATGGAAATAGGTTTGAGAGGATATGCAAAGTGGTGACGTAGTTTGGAATTTGGGCAACACTGAAGGAATATTGTTAGAAAGGGGATTGAAGACAGAGTGGCAGTTAGAACAACATCAAGAATTCAGAAAAAAAAAAAAACCATAGAGAATTCAGAAAGGATGTTTTTTAATAGGAAATATTATAGCATATTTGTGTGATAATTGTAATAAGTCAATTCAGTTCAGTTCAGTTCAGTTGCTCAGTCGTGTCCGACTCTGCAACCCCATGGACTGCAGCACACCAGGCTTCCTTGTCCATCACCAACTCCTGGAGCTTGCTCAAATTCATGTCCATCAAATCAGTGATGCTATCCAATCATATCATCCTCTGTCGTCCCCTTCTCCTCCCACCTTCAGTCTTGCTCAGTGCCAGGATCTTTTCCATTGACTCAGTTCTTCGCATCAGGTGGCCAAAGTATTGGAGTTTCAGCTTCAACATCAGTCCTTCCAATGAATATTCAGGACTGATTTCCTTTAGGATTGGCTGGTTGGATCTCCTTGCAGCCCAAGAGACTCTCAAGAGTCTTTTCCAAAACCACAGTTCAAAAGCATCAGTTCTCTTGCATCAACTGATTCTAAAGAAAGCATCAGCTCTCTTGCTTTTTCAATGATCCAATGGACATTGGCAATTTGATCTCTGGTTCTTCTGTCTTTTCTAAATAAGTCAACTCAGTTCAGTTCAGTTCAGTTCAGTTCAGTCTCTCAGTCGTGTCCGACTCTTTGCGACCCCATGAATCGCAGCACGCCAGGCCTCCCTGTCCATCACCAATTCCTGGAGTTTACCCAAACTCATGTCCATCGAGTCAGTGATGCCATCCAGCCATCTCATCCTCTGTCGTCACCTTCTCCTGCTGCCCCCAATCCCTCCCAGCATCAGGGTCTTTTCCAATGAATCAACTTTTTGCATGAGGTGGCCAAAGTATTAGAGTTTCAGCTTCAGCATCAGTCCTTTCAATGAACACCCAGGACTGATCTCCTTTAGGATGGACTGATTGGATCTCCTTGCAGTCCAAGGGACTCTCAAGAGTCTTCACAGTTCAAAAGCATCAATTCTTCAGCGTTCAGCTTTCTTCACAGTCCAACTCTCACATCCATACACGACCACTGGAAAAACCATAGCCTTGACTAAATGGACCTTTGTCGGCAAAGTTATGTCTGCTTTTGAATATGCTATGTAGATTGGTCATAACTTTCCTTCCAAGGAGTAAGCGTCTTTTAATTTTATGGCTGCAATCACCATCTGCAGTGATTTTGGAGACCCAAAAAATGAAGTCTGACACTGTTTCCACTGTTTCGCCATCTATTTCCCATGAAGTCATGGGACCATATGCCATGATTTTTCATTTTCAGAATGTTGAGCTTTTTCACTCTCCTCTTTCACTTTCATCAAGAGGCTTTTTAGTTCTTCTTCACTTTCTTCCATAAGGGTGGTGTCATCTGCATATCTGAGGTTATTGATATTTCTCCCAGCAGTCTTGATCCCAGCTTGTGCTTCCTCCAGCCCAGCGTTTCTCATGATGTACTCTGCACATGAGTTAAATAAGCAGGGTGACAATATACAGCTTTGACGTACTCCTTTTCCGATTTGGAACCAGTCTGTTGTTCCATGTCCAGTTCTAACTGTTGCTTCCTGACCTGCATATAGGTTTCTCAAGAGGCAGGTCCCGTGGTCTGGTATTCCCATCTCTTTCAGAATTTTCCACAGTTTATTGTGATCCACACAGTCAAAGGCTTTGGCATAGACAATAAAGCAGAAATAGATGTTTTTCTGGAACTCTCTTGCTTTTTCCATGATCCAGCGGATGTTGGCAATTTGATCTCTGGTTCCTCTGCCTTTTCTAAAACTAGCTATATAGAGTATGAAAAAAGTGATGATGAGAGAGAAGGTATAATTATAGAAGCAAGTTCTTTGAGTAGGTGAGAGGAGGTGGGATCCAGTGCCCAAGTGGAGAAGTTGGCCTTACACAGAATCCCAGAGTTTGCCTTTGTAATTGGACATTCCTGATAAAGAGAGTAGTGTGATCAAAGACCTTGTGTAATGGGAATGAACGTGATCTGTTTGAGAAACTGAGAGAAGAGTTGTGTGGTAGGAACACAGAGAGAAAGGGAGCAAATCATTGGTGCTGAACTTGGACTGGCAGGTGTGGAACAGGTTATACAGGGTCCAGGTGTCTAGGGTGAGTTTTTTGGGCTTCATTCTAAAATCGGTGAAAATCACTGAAGGGGATTAACCATGCCAGCAGTCTGTGTGATGTAATCGGATCTGGCTGTTTTGTAAACAGATTGAAGGCAGAGGAGTGAATGAATGCAATGAGAAACTGTGGTGTCTGTTGCACTGGTTTAGGTGAGAGAGTATGGTAACCTGGGAGTGTGGTCAGACTGGAGATGGTGAGAAGTGGAATACTCTAGCTGTATTTAGGAGGTAAAAGTCAAGATCTGTTGATGAACTGGATTTGGAAAATGTCAGAGAAGAAGGAAAATTCCTTCTTCCTTATAGATCAAACTGCTTCTTACCTATTAAAACTCAGTTCAAATATCTCCATTCATATTAGCATTTTCTGACTATCCCAGGAGCATTAAAAACAGGCTCATGTCCTTTACATCTCTTTATGGCACATAAAGTGATTTCTCTGCTGAAGTAACTGTATCTTCAGTAACAGCGAGCTGTGTCGGGGAGGTAGAGGGTAAGATAAATTGAGAAAGTAGTGTTGACTTATATATCATGTTTAAAATGATAGCTAGTGGGAAGCTGCTCTACACCACAGAGAGCCCAGCCTGGTGCTCTGTTACAATCTAGAGGGGTAGGAGGGAGAGGGAAGGGAGACTCAAGAGGGAGGCCTTATGTATAGAATTATGGCTGATTCATATTGTTGTATGGCAGAAACCAATACAACATTGTAAAACAACTATCCAATTAAAAAATAAAAATATAAAATAAAATTGATAGTGACCACTTAAAAAGTGACTTAAAAGCGGTGACCACACTTTTTTCTTTGTATTCCAACATGTGACATCATATCTTTCAAATAATAGATGTTTATTGAAATTGCTGTTGACTAGATGATAGAATAAATTAAAATGCCATAGATAAATAAAGCTAAAATTCATTAAGTAAGCACATATATATTTAATAACAAATAAAGATTTGTTTGTTTTTTTTTGGTAGACATACCTACAAAGATGGCTTAATCCACTAAAGGAAGATCTATAAATCTGAATTCTTAGAAAAAAAATTTAGTAGTGTGCATTTGCTATAATTATGGAAGACAGCAAATTCATAACTTTCACTTTTCATTCATTATCCCGTATCTTTTCCAGCTCATTTCAAAGAAATTTTTTGGCTAACTGCACAAGCAGTTTATTAATAGATAAACTAAAGCAATTGTTTTAGAAATATGTTAATAGTATTTATTCCACTGAAAAGTGATGTATTTCAAAGTTTTAGTAGAAATATATCTTGAAAATGCTTTGGGAATTCTATTAAAACTATGAAAAACAAAATATATGAATGAATATTTTGTAATGATACTTAATTTTTCCAATATTCATATTACACTTAATTGTTTTTTATGTAAATTAATTGTATCCCTTTAAATATGAATTTTTTATACTCATAATTTTGTGAGGAATTATTATGTAATTTTGTCTAGCTTTCCATGCTGTGTAAAATACAAGTTATTGAATATATTATGCTAGATATTTTCTTGTTATTTGATATTTATTAGTTTGAATTTCGGAGAAGGCAATGGCACCCCACTCCAGTACTCTTGCCTGGAAAATCCCATGGATGGAGGAGCCTGGTAGGCTGCAGTCCATGGGGTTGCTAAGAGTCAGACACGACTGAGCGACTTCCCTTTCACTTTTCACTTTCATGCATTGGAGAAGGAAATGGCAACCCACTCCAGTGTTCTTGCCTGGAGAATCCCAGGGAAGGGGGAGTCTGGTGGGCTGCCGTCTCTGGGGTCTCACAGAGTCGGACATGACTGAAGTGACTCAGCAGCAGCAGCAGCAGTTTGAATTTTATTCCCCAAAATTTATTGAGTGCCTGTTGTGTACAAGGTACTATTTAGGTGCTAGAAGTTCTAAAGCTTGGAATCTCCAGGGCCAGGAAAGAGAGCCTTCCCATTCAAAGGTCATCTATTAGAGCAAAGCATGAAGGAAGTGCTGTAGGAACATATAGGAGGAGTGGCTGACTTGTTCTTCCTAGAGAAATCAGAGAAGCTGTCTCAAAGAGGTAACTCTTGAAATGTCATGAAGGAAGAGAGGTCTAGGAAGGAACACATATAGAAGCAGCAGCATGGTCAAAGGCCTGAGCATGAACTGTGTCTGCTCAAATAATTAGGAAATGCTAAGTATGACAAGAACAAAATGTTCATTTGGCTTAGTGTCCGATGATTACGCTGTGTGCTTTTTTGGGCTTCCCAATAAAATAAGCAACACACAAAAATGCTCATTGTTTTTGAAATGGGATTTGTCCTTATCATTCAAAGAATTACTAGTAACAACAAAGATCGTCTCAACTCCAAACCATTGACCATCTTCTGAACGCTGTGAAAATAATTAAGATGTTATAGATAGAATATGCCAACATTCATTAAAATATCCACTCATTTTTAGGATTAGTGAATATGGATCTATATGAAAGGAGATGCTAAAAGATGATTCATAACTTCTTAGATCTCAAGTATGGTGATGTCTCTAAGAGGAAGTGCTTCAGTTCTGAAAGATTTCTTTAATACTTCTTTTCCTAGTTTGGATCAACAAGATCTAAAGCATAAAAAGGGCTCTGGAAACCTGCTAATGTCTCTAAAGAGACTTAGCTCTACACCACAGAAACTGCAACGACATTGCTGGGGATGTAAAGGGAGGGACCGTGTTCCCAGCACACCATTCCTGTCATCTTTAACACAGCCTGCACTGAAGGCAGATAAGCGGCATCCCTGCATTGAACATGGGGAGAATGTGATGTGAGGAGCTTCCCTGAAGTTGACCTCCTAAATTCTGAAAATCAAGGTAAGTTCTACTCCCAGGAAGAAGATGAAAGCAGTGTGGTAGTGCTAGGCCATTCCTGACCGCAGAGCTACAGAAGAGAGATGTAGCCGTGCTGCTTCCAGGCAACAAGTCACCTTTCCTGCCTGATCCCACATTTGTAGAAATAGCCAAACAGATGTCTAGATGGGACAGGCCCTATTCAAGGAAAAAAAAAGATGAAAAATAAACAGAAAAGTACTCCCATAGAATCTATAAAAGGAAAAGAGAAAGTAAGATGAAGGAACATAAGCAGAAGGGACATTGAAATTTAAAGGTAATGATTTTGTTGTCTAGTTTTTAAAAAGTGATAATACTATAAGCAGATCTCATTAACAGTGTTTGATATTAAAATTAGACTTTAGGGTAGGGAACAGTTTTTGCTACTTGTTCTCATCTATACTTATAGTCCATTTTTGTATATTAAAAAGACAAGTCCTATCTAAATTGAAACCTCAGTCTCCCATTTCAAACCCCCACTGTGCCCCCAACTCAGCTCAGGCCAGACTGTGCAGTCCAGCAGAGAAAGAGGGTGTGATCTGGCCTTTCCCCTTTTTTACCTGTTCTACTCCCTCATCACCGCTGCTCTCACCTCCAGCATTGGGACAGGGAGGGGCCAAAGAGGAAATGGTACTGTTATTTGTCTTTAGGCCTTCTGTCTGCCAGATGCATTAAAGTTAGCTTTTGTGGGTTCTTGGAGAACTCTACCCACCCAGCTTGGACCCCTCATACTCTACTTTCTGATGCATTGCCCACTACCAGCTTCTCATTGCTCTAGCTCAGCAGCTGTTGGGGTGACATCAGCTATGCCGCTTCTTTCTGCAGGTTGTTATACACAGCAGATTATTATCCTAGAAGGGCATCCTTTGAAAACTGATCAAGCCTGGCTAAATTCTAGAGTACCTGTTTTGATTTGTGGAAGTTATGCATTTTTCATGCTCCTCTACCAAGCCCTGGAAGTTCAAGCCTCTTCTCTATATAAGAGAATGTTTGTTGCAGAGGATATTATTAGGTTTGGGGCTTTGAAAATCGCAATATATTAAAGTTATAATCTCTATTATATTTTCATAATTATGCCCTTTTTTATGATTTGAGAAACATTTTCTCCGGGTTTGTGAGAGGTACGATTATCCCATTCAAAGCATCCACTGCAGAAAGTAAATAACTTCAGACGAGGCCAATACTAAGAAGCAGTCTTTTTTTCACACGCTTGGGAGAAGAGAATGCAATTTGGGAAGTTTGCAATTCTTATTAAAGCTCCAATATGTACTAAACTGCAGAGCAGAGGATGTAAAAAGCAGAGTAGGAAAACATTTTCTGTCAATGTATTTAGCAAAATTTAAGGAGAAAGAGCTTGGTGAACAAAGAAGAAAATTTCTTGATCTATAGGAGTGTCTATTGGGTCACATGTATTAATTATCAAGCCAACAAATATGTAAATAAGTGGCAGTTCCCAATTTATGATCCACTTAGGAGCAATTAATGATAAAAAGAGAGAATTAATTGAACTACTATTTCTGTAATTACAGACAATTCACTGCTGTATATGTGCTTGCAGCAGGCTTTGCGTATTTTGGCAGGCAACTGAAGGATGCCAGAAAGACATCTCCAAAATATCTCTACAACCCACATCATATAATGCCCAGAATTTCACTATCGTGTGGTTTCTTCTTTTGGATTGAAGTCTTGCTCTCTCCAGGGAGAGAATAGAACTCTTTAGATTTTGCTGACTTCTTTCACTGGAAATAAGAATAGCCAATAATACTGTGAATTCACAAGGGAAAAACTCTGCAAGGGCAGATAACATAAAAATAAAAGTTGGAAATTACTAGCAACTCCACCTTCTTTCTTATAAGTGGGACGGACATGCCTTGCTCTCCTAGCCATTCAAATTTTCTCATCATGCAAGACTGAGAGCCATGAAAACTCCAGGGAGTATAGACTCAAACAGTCTGCATGTTCTTTCTTAAAGCTATAAAACTACTGGAATATGGGGCATTGTACTGGACTTAAAAGTATACCCAAATACTAGCTGAAACAAATAGGCAATAAGAACAGAGGTGGAGAATTTATAACATGACATTTTCCCACTATTTAAAGTATGAATGCATATGGACCAGGATAAGACCATAACACGGAAAAAGAAAGATATTAAGATAAAGCTAATAATTTTACTTTTCAAAAACATTTTTTTTAAACAATAAAGCAAGTAAAAATATTTGAGGGATGCATAAGAAAAACTAAAATTCTCAAAAAATTCAGTTTCAGAGCAAAAAACCATCTATATTGAATTCAGTTGTATAAAGCAAAAGGCAGAAGGACAATTAAAAACTTCTCAATAAAATTCGATTCTTATTTTTTTCTGAACTGTAAGAGCATAAATATGAAAAATAAAAAAGGGACTGTTTCAGTGTATTCATGACTTATTATAGAAACCACTTAGAAGAATAAATATTTTGAAATATCTGCTGCTGGAGTTCAGTTTTTGTTTGCCGTAGTGAGCATCTTTTCATATGTCTGCTTGCTGTGCATGTATCTTCTTTGGTGAGGTGTCTGCTCAGATCTTTTGCCTATTTTTAAATTTGGTTGCTTCTGTATTGTTGAGTTTTAAGAGTTTATTTTTAAATTTTGGGTACAAGAGTTCTTTTTGACTTTGGGTATAAATCCTTTATTAGATATGTGTTTTGCAATATTTCCTCTCATCCTGTGGCTTATATTCTCATTCTCTTTACGGTGTCTTTGCAGGGCAGACTTTTATTTATTTATTCAATAAAAGTAAATAAATAATTGGCTGTGCTATGTCTTAATTGTGGTGAACAAGCTCTTCATGGTGGGGCACAGGCTCGCTAGTTGTGGTGTGTGGGCTTCTCTGGTTGAAGCCGGTGGGTTTAGTTGTTCTGTAGCATGTTGGATCTTAGTTCCTTGACCAGGGATCAAACCTGCATCCCCTGCATTGGAAGATGAATTCTTAACCACCGGACTGCCAGGGAAGTCCCCAGACTTTTAAACTTGATAAAATCTAATGTCAGTTTCTCCTTTCATGGATTATATTTTTGAGAGTTGCAAAACTCATCACCAAACTCAGGGTCATGTAGATTTTCTTCAATGTTTTCTTCTAGAAATTTTATAATTGTGCAGTGTACATTTAAATCTAAGATTGACTTGAGGTTAACTTTTGAATGCAGTGTAAACTTGCAAGTTTTTTACTCGAGCAACTAAGTATATAATGGTAGGATTTACTAAGATGGGAAGACTGAGAGAAAAGTCAGTTTGGGAGTTTGAGATCAGAATCAAGAAGTTCAGGTATACATATGTTATACCACCCTGTTTGACAAACATACAGTTATGTCAAGTAGGAAGTTGAATAGAGAAGAGTCTAATTCTCAGATGCCCATTCTTAATATTAGGAAGTTCAGAAATCTGGTTTATACCTTAACCAGGACCTTGAACTCCATTCCTTCTTGTCTCTTCTCCTTCCTAAAGTATATTGAGACAAAGTACCAACTTTCTGCTTTCAAAAATTTTTTTGCTTATATGAAGTATGCAATAGGACTCCCATCTGAGCCCTATTTTGGTGCTTAGTATGTGATAGCATGCTTACTTGCCTCCTGCAAAACTTGTATGCAGGTTAAGAAACAACACGGAACAATGGACTGGTTCCAAATTGGGAAAGGAGTATGTCAAAGCTGTATATTGTCACCTGTTTATTTAACTTATATGCAGAGTACATCATGCAAAATGCCAAGCTGGATGAATCACAAGCTGGAATGAAGATTGCTGGGACAAATATCAATAACCTCAGATATGCAGATGACACCGCCCTTATGGCAGAAACTGAAGAAGAACTAAAGAGCCTCTTGATAAAAGTGAAAGAGGAGAGTAAAAAAGTTGGCTTAAAACTCAACATTCAGAAAACTAAGATCATGGCATCTTGTCCTATCACTTCATGGCAAATAGATGCGGAAACAGTGGAAACAGTGACAGACTTTATTTTTTGGGGCTCCAAAATCACTGCAGATGGTGACTGCAGCCATGAAATTAAAAAAAGGTTGCTCCTTGGAAGAAAAGTTATGACAAATCTAGACAGCATATTAAAAAGCAGAGACATTACTTTGCCAACAAAGGTCCCTCGAGTCAAAGCTATGGTTTTTCCAGTAGTCATGTAGGGATGTGAGATTTGGACGATAAAGAAATCTGAGCACCAAAGAATTGATGCTTTTTAACTGTGGTGTTGGAGAGAACTCTTGAGAGACCCTTAGATTGCAAGGAGATCCAACCAGTCAATCCTAAAGGAAATCAAAGGAAATCAGTCCTGAATATTCATTGGAAGGACTGATGCTGAAGCTGGAACTCCAATACTTTGGCCACCTGATGCAAAGAACTGACTCACTGGGAAAGACCCTGATGCTGGGAAAGATTGAAGGTAGGAGGAGAAGGGGATGACAGAGGATGAGATGGTTGGATGCCATCACTGACTCAATGGACTTAAGTTTGAGTAAACTTCGGGAGTTAACAATGGACAGGGAGGCCTGGTGTGCTGCAGTCCATGGGGTTGCAAAGAGTCAGACATGACTGAGTGACTGAACTGAGCTGAACTGTATGGAAATCAATCCTGAATATGCATTGAAGGGAGTGATGCTGAGGCTGAAGCTCCAATACTTTGGTCACCTGATGGGAAGTGCCGACTCATTGGAAAAGACCCTGTTGCTGGGAAAAGTTGAAGGCAAGAGGAGAAGGGGTGACAGAGATGAGATGGTTGAATGGTATCACTGATTCAATAGGCATGAGTTTGAGCAAGCTCTGGGAGATTGTGGAGGACAGGGAATCCTGGCGTGCTGCAGTCTGTGTGGTTGCAGAGTCAGACATGACTGAGCAACTGCACAACCTGTAATAGGGAAGCACTGGCTCGTTGGTGAAATTTTACCTTGATGAGATCTATTCAAACTATGGGACAAGGGGAAAACTTTCAGATCGTGGGACATATTTAACCCAGAGGCATAAATCTTTGAAATTTTGCTGTTATATCTGCTGGCAAAGGGAGAAAAATAGAGGAATACCAAGTCAAATGGGCCAGGCTGCTTTTGAATTGCAATTCCTTCAACCCTTGAAAAGGGGTAGGGGTGAAAAACCCACCTGCCAACACAGGAGACACAAGAGATGTGGGTTCAGTCCTTGGGTTGGGAAGATCCCCTGGAAGAGGGCACGGCAACCTACTCCAGTATTTTTGCTTGGAGAATCCAATAGGCAGGGGAGCCTGGCAGGCTGCAGTCTATCGGGTCTCAAAGTCGGACATGATTAAAGTAACTTAGCACACATTCATGGAAGTGGGACACCAATAAAAAGAATATAGCTACATACCAGACTTCAGTCCAAGGGAAGCGGGGAAATGTAATGTAGTTGGGCATTCATATGTCCAGAAACCATGGGGGAAAAGTGAAGAAGAGCTTTCACTACAGTTACAGCTTCATTTGTTCTTTCCTTCTTCATTCTCTGTATTCCAGAGACATTGAGTTTGAGTTCCTATATTGCTCTTTCCTTTCCTGTGGGTTTTGCCAATGCCATTCTTTCTGCTTTATAAGCCTTTCATCCTCTTTTTCACAAGCTGAAAATTACTCAGAATTAAGGATATTTTATGTACCTGCAGAAAGTTGTTGTTTCCTATGTAACACCAGGAGACTTTAATAACTCATTCAATGACTGCCATGCTGGAATGTAAGATTCAGGAGTAAAACTCTGTCTTGTTCTCCACCAAATCCCCAGTATCTGGCAGATAGCTGTTGCTTGGCAAATATTTCTTGAATGCGTACATGGATGAATGAATAGGGGAATGGGTCAGTACAAACATAAGTAAGTTTAGGGATAATGGGAAATAAGCAGATGCAACTCCAATGTGACATCTTTGGTTTTTGCCTATGAATGATAACTGCAAAAGCAGAGTAGGTAGCTGCTGGAAGAAAAATTGAGAAGATTGGTAAAATTTGTGTAGTTACAAAGAGAAATGAAGGAAGACTAATGAGTAAAAGAAAAAAATAGCCAATAATGTTAAATATTTAATTGTGGTTGAAAACCACAGCTCTACATTGGTAGCTAACCATTATGATTTTCTCCAGTATTGTATAGTTTCAGAGACAAGGCATTTTGACAATGATAATGCTTAATAATGGCTACAATTTATTTATACAGGAATGAGTTTAGCACTTTATATGTAATGATTCATGTAATATTTTCAACATTTTCCTTATTTATAGATGAGGACACTTAGGATTAGGAAATTTAAGGCCCAAGCACATGTAATTATCTATTAGAGAAGCTTTTTGATTGCACTCACATCTGCCATACCTCCAGGACAGAGATTTACAAAGCAGGCTGGCAGAGGAGTGACTGTCACAGGAAAGCAATAACAGTGCTGTGAGGATGCCCTGGAAGTGCTGGTTCCTAGGGTCAGTTTGGGTTTAGAAGGTATGAGGCCTCATGGATGCTTAGTGGGAACAGGTAGTGGTAGAGGTATAAATGTAGGTATGCAAATTATATTTTCACATTTTAGATCAGAAGATGAAGTTGGGAAAATGACAAGACTGGAAATATAGACCTTAATAATGTTTTGTCAGAGGGGAATGGGAGTGAAGCTTGTTAAATGGCTGTCCACATGGGCATTGTCTTTCAGAATAATAACAGGAGTTGGTAGAATAAAAGACTATGATCAGGATACTAAAGGTGGCATAAGAAAATGGAGGACAGTTAATGGCTGTGATGAAAATGAGAAGCACAGAGTATAGCTGAATCTTTAGGGGCTCAAATAAGGAGGGATTTTGGGGTGAACAGTAAATATAATGAGAATGAAATTGCAGTGGATAAACAGGAGAAAGAGGAATGTATCTTCTCACTATGAAATACTGTACAAGGAGAATTAACAACTTCTGTGCAGGACCTTTATATCATTAGAGGAGAGCTGGGGTATAGTTAGGGCCAAGGGGTGAAGGGAATTGTTAGGATATTGTGCATTATAGAGAAGTTCTTTGAAACAGAATGGGATTCAATGTGGTTCCAGTAAAAAGAGGTAGAAGTAGAATCAGCAAGATAACGATAGCTCTGGGAGGGAGAAGAGATAAATTAGATGGAGGGCTTTGCAATGTGGATTATAGATCAAGGGCACTAGAAAGGCAAGGAATACAGAGGAAGATGGGATATACTTGAAAGTAACTAACTAGCCTCAGGGTTCCAGCTGGGGCTTTGATGGTAAGTTGTTTTGTTGCCACTGTAATTTCAGATCCAAGCTTTCTGGGGGAGCTAAAGAACAAGAGGTGAATTGCAAAATAATATTAAGGGCTACTAGAGTGAGAAGAAGCTAGGTTAAAAATAGAGAATAAAGTTTATCTAGGTGGAATACATTTTAAAAGGGTGTGGCGA
The DNA here is from genome assembly GCF_019923935.1 of Bubalus bubalis. Classification (NCBI taxonomy): domain Eukaryota; kingdom Metazoa; phylum Chordata; class Mammalia; order Artiodactyla; family Bovidae; genus Bubalus; species Bubalus bubalis. The sequence goes on along the minus strand of NC_059163.1, from coordinate 96,660,938 downwards.
TTTGAGGGAAAAACAAGAAAAATAACACAATTTCTTTATTTAAAAAATTTATCTTTTGTGTTGCTCATTTGCTTTTTAGTGGCCGAGGCGGTCTGAGTGTTCTCCTCAGCTTGACCAAGTTTTAGATGATTTCTTTCTGCCTATGTATGTGGCTCAGTGGTAAAGAATCCGCCTGCAATGGCAGGAGACCCCGGTTTGATTCCTGGATCGGGAAGATCCCCTGGAGAAGGGATAGGCTACCCACTCAATTATTCTTTCGCTTCCCTGTGGCTCAGCTGGTAAAGAATCCAGCCGCAATGCAGGAGCCCTGGGTTCGATCCCTGTGTTGGGAAGATCCCCTGGATGAACGGAAAGGCTACCCACTCCAGTATTCTGACCTGGAGACCCTCTTTGGAGGGTCGCAAAGAGTCTCCAAAGAGTCGGACACGACTGAGCAAGTTTCACTTCACTTCCTGCCTATAAGTCCCCTCTCTCTCATCCCTCCCTTTTAGGGAATCCACATGGCCTCACCCCCGAGGTCCCTCCCCTTCCTTTCTCTAGAGCATTTAATTTAGAACACGTGTAATTGTACATTCTTTTTCTGCTCTATTGAGATGTAAATCTTTAAAAATCCCTCTTGCCAGTTTTGACAGTTTCCAGTACTATCTTTTTCAAGGACCTGGAAGCTATGTCTTTGAAATATAATCATTACAAAAGATAGTGCTCCCACCTCCCTGTTTCTCTGGGAGGGCAGGAGCCTAATTTCAGTTGCCCCAAGTTGAAGAACGATCTCCTGTCATAAACATAGGAGAAAGTTTGCTTTTTCTCTGGGTGAGGTCAAATAGCAAACAAAAATGACTAATGTTCTCCTCTCACCCCAGTGATGAAAAGGGTCTCACCCTGTGTTGCTGCGAGTTGAGCATAGCTGGCTTCTGGTCGCTCTTTCCTATTGCAGTAGACTTGAGTGAGGACTTACACTGTTTAACTTTGCTCCAGCTTTTGCTTTGACAGTAGTTTGAGAGTATTTTCTGTCATTTTCTTAAAGACAGACTTTTCAAAAGTAGACTGTTTCCTAACCAAGGGCAGGGAAATAACAACTTGAGATAGCTTAGGAGATTTGATCATTCACAAAAAATTTCCAAGACTGCTAAAATTTCTGGAGACAATTTTCACAGAAAACCTCAAGAAGTATATATTAAAGTATTCTTCTTTCCCTGGGATAGAAGAATGACACAGAATATTTTCAAAGTTAAGAGGAATAGAAGTTTGCCTTTGCATTACTAGTATCGACCTCTATCTAATCTGGGCTTTCAATGAGTCTTGCAATGGGATGATTAAACCTTCTGCCAAGTGGGTCTCTGAGAACTTCAGTTGTATTTTCCAAAAGGCACCACTGACCATACATTATTTCCTCCACAAATCACCCTCTCACTTATGCTTAGTTATCAATGGCACGCTTGTGTGCCGCAGTCCATAGGGTCCATGAAGTCGTAAAGAGTCACATGACTTAGTGACTGAACAACAGCAACAATAAATGACAAATCAGGTGCTTAGCCAGTGCTCGATTGTGACCATGTTTATAAAAGCAAGTGTTGGGGTACCGTATGTTAGAAAACTTACTAATAGTACGCTCAGTGAGACTTGAGGTGGTGATTAGGAAGCATCTCCTTGAAATTCTTGTCTTGGAACACATGCTTAAAGGTGTGGTATAGATATTTTAGACCATAACTGCTGCTGCTGCTGCTAAGTCGCTTCAGTCGTGTCTGACTCTGTGCGACCCCATAGATGGCAGCCCATCAGGCTCCCCTGTCCCTGGGATTCTCCAAGCAAGAACACTGGAGTGGGTTGCCATTTCCTTCTCCAATAACTGCTGCTAATACAATCTTTATCAATAGATATTAATTCCCTTTCCAACTATTTTTTCTTCTATTGAGAGAATATATATATATGTACTGGGTGTTAGTTTGAAAAAATAATATAAGAATCAAATATCTGTGAACATGTGAATAGATACTATTATACTTACATGAACCATCCTTAAAGAAACAATAACAACAGCAATAATACTTATAGAAAAATAATTATGCATTATCTGTGGCAAAGAGTCTGACACGACTGAGTGACTAAACAGCAATAATCTTTTGCTAAGAGTTTTGCACGCATTATTTAATTTGTACAACAACCAGATATTTAAATTATGTACATAATATGCATGCATGCTCAGTCACTCAGTCATGTCCAACTCTTTGTGACCCTTTGGACTGTAGCCTGCCAGGATCCTCTGTCCATAGGATTTTTCAGGCAAGAATACTGTAGTGGGTTGCCATTTCCTCCTCCGGGGGATATTCCCAACCCAGCGACTGAACCTGTGTCTCCTGTATCTCCCACATTGCAGGTGGATTCCATGGTGGTTGTAAATCTGAGTTTCTTTTCCCTTTTCCAGCTCAGCTTGAGGGAGAAGGCTAAACACCTCTTCCACGCTCCCTCAGGAGAGGAACCATCACAATGGTCTCTATATGGATTTCCTTCATTTTTATCTAGTTTGAATTTGTCAAAGGATTCATTTTGATAGCTCTTATTAAGTTCAATGTGTTTATCATAATGTATCACCCATTTTCTCCAGCTTTGAAGTATTAGGTAAAATTTTGAGACAACAGAAAAAGTTCTATTCTCTTTTCTCAGTAGCAAATTTGATTATAAATTTGTTCCTCCTTATCTTCTGAATGTACAAACATGCTTAATTTTCATTTCAATGTAAGTAACTCACAAAGGGAAAAATCAGAAAAGATAAAAGAGTGATTAGAAGACAAACACATGAAAACAAAACAAAACAATTTAAAACTAAGTCTACTGCTCTGCTTGAATAAAATGTCATAGAACTGGATAAATGTCTAAGAATCAAGGATTAGGTTATATAATCTCCAAAAGGCATTCAGGTATTATTTTAATTATCTTTAAATCCTTTCTATCTTTATTTCATAAGGGTTGAGTTTCATAGAATTCTCCTACAAATCAGAGAGATTAATATACTCAGAGAGGCTAAAAAAAATCAAATTCTGGGTGTCATCTCCCCAGGAAATCATTTGGAGAAAACTAATGGGCTATTCTGTCCTAACCTAGAGTTTGTTTTGCAGAGAAACACTTCACTAGGTCAATTTCTAAGGCAAATCTGATTTAAAACCTATCTGGGGACATTAGCTGCTTTTTGAGTCTCCTAAGAAGCAACTAGAAAAGCCACATTTATTTTCTTTAACTGCAATGAATTTATGACATTTCTATTCTAGTGTTTCCAGTGTTCTATGAGCTAGATTACACTGGGCAATGGACCCAAGTTAGGACTTCTTGAAACTGATTGCTGCTTAGAATGAGATTTTGATGTGTGTGTGTGTGTGTGTGTGTGTGTGTGTGTGTGTGTGTATAAATGTGTTTATTTCTCTTGCATAAATAGTCAAAAGTGGGATTTTTGAGCCATACAGTAAGTGTGTTTTAACTTTATGAGAACCTGTCAACTTTTTTCCAGAGTGACTATGCCTCATGCATGTCCTCCTTTACTTGGATTTTTTTCTCTATACCAATGGTACGCTGATAACAAGGACCTCCTTTGTGGCTCAGCTGGTAAAGGATCCACCTGCAATGCGGGAGACCTGGGTTCAATCTTTGGGTTGGGAAGATCCTCTGGAGAAGGGAAGGATACCCACTCCATTATTCTGGCCTGGAGAATTCCATGGACTGTATAGTCCATGGGGTCACAAAGAGTCAGACACAACTGGGCGACTTTCACTTCCACAAGAATAAAAGAATTATGACAATGGGAACTATGCTATCTGTAGGATAGAATTAGAAGGGAAAACAGCTTTCTAGAGGTAGATCCCTTGAGTTGCAAATAGTATAGCAATGGAAAATATATGCTCCTGATTTTCAGATTAGTTCAGACTTCAAGCATGATTTTGGTCCTGATTTTGGCATTCAAAAGGACTCTGCTAAATTTTCTTTCATAATAATGAGTAGTACAAGAATTATAAAGTTATGTACATTTAATTTTTTGCTGTGGAAGACTATTTTATTTTTTAGTTTAATGTCTTGAGGTCTGGTTCAAGATCCTGCAATATACATTTAGCCATAGTGAGGGTTTGTCTTGGGACTTATTAACTCAAAGTACTCAAAATGTGTAGTTATATAAGTATGCTTCATCTATACTAGAGTTCCATTGCATGGAGCTCCTTTATCTTGATTTACTGAACATTTATATAATGCTTAACAGTTTTACCCCTCAAAACACTCATTTTGTTATTATCTCTGCTTAGAAGTCTTTAGCTGCAGGATCTAAGGAGGTCCAAAAGGAGGCCCTGACAAATGAGAACTAAAGCATCATTTGTTCACGTTGTGCTCTCATTTCTTAAGGACGATTGCTGATTTCTGTTAGATTCAACCAAGGTCATCCATTTAAGACATCAGATTGGGGACTAAGGCACAAAATCAAGCCGTTCCCATGCTTAAAACCTTTACTCAAAGAAAACAAGCTTTTATTGCAATTTTCTTCAAATTCTCCATTTTCATTTGAGTTTTCAAATCATCTTGTTTTTGCTGCGGTGCTACCTTCTCCTGTTCTCTCTGGCTAATTCCTTATTTGAAGGCAGAACCCAAGCTAAGGTTCATGGTGAAGCCGTAACTCCTCTGCAGATTAACCATATGCTGATTCATATTGTGATCTAACTTTGATTTCCACTTGGTGAGATTAGGATTCCATGTAGTATTGAGCACATTAAAGCCAGCCATTACCTGTATGTAGAATTCACGAAAAAATACCACCCCCAAGACAGTCTTCAGCCCTTCCTCCTTTGCTGAATAGCAGCAACTTCAAGTTGAAAGAAAACAAAACAGACAAAACAACAACAAAAGAAAAGGTTGGGCGGTAGGATCTGTGTCATTCCTGCTTTCAAGCATTGATGAAGGATATGGGTATTTAATTTTAACAGCTTTCTATAATTTGACTCATTATATTTCATAAATACCTTTATTGTATCCATGAATATCTATGGTTAGTCTGGAAAAGCTGCTGACTAGAAATGAGATAGTATTTAAATCTTTATTCCAAATTCAGGTTTACCATGGGTACCTTGGCTGCCTGGCTTTTATCTCTCCTAAAGGCTGTTGGTAAACTACATCTTTCCTTCAATCTCTTTATTTACACTATGTTAAAAATGACAAAATGCTCTTTTCCCTAGCAATTATCTTCTTATCTCAAAATTACATCTTTTGCAGGATGAAATTATCTAAGGAAGCAATTGTAATGTGTATCAGCTCAGATCAGTATGTAAGCTTATTAGTAGCTTTATTAAAAGTTTTAATTTCCTAAATTAAAGTACAACTTTTAAATTTTTGTGAAGAAATTAATTATTTAGATAAGTTGGTTAAATGCAAAGAAATAGTTGTGTCTGCAGTTACTAAAATTTTAATTTTGAAATGTTAATCTCCATGTAGTGAAACTATTATTGACTGGATCTGCTTAAAAGGCTGTCATATAATTATTTTTGCTAGAAATTGCTTTAGTATAGCTTTAGTATAATACTGGTCAGAGAGAAATGCAATAAATTAGCCTACAAAGATTATAAAGCCTTAATTCAGTTTGGGGGTATCCTCAGTTAGATGATTTTGTTTAATGAGTATCAGTTCATTGGAGATAGGAGCTCTGGAATTTAGTGCTTTGAATTTTACATGCTTATAATTTTGTGATTTTTGAAATATCTATTTTCTCTGAAGCTACTTACTTTTTTATTTTAGATGTTTTTCTGGAGGATAAATTAATTGATATGTTTATAACCTTTGAAAATTATTTTCTCCAATAAGTGGTTCCTCTGTACTGAAACTGAGATTGATATTATCATTTTTCCTATTTTAGACATAGATAGCTATCAGAATTTTCAAAATTTAATGCCCAAATCTCTCAGAAAAGAAAACCAGTCATGGTTGTATGTAAGTCAGTTATGATGCATTTGGCATAAGGACCATTTTAAGTCTGTTTAATCAGAAGCTCATACCTAGATGGTCCTGAGGTTGGTTCACAGGTGTATTTGTCTCTCTCAGTCAGACTTATTATCCCTAAACATAATACCCACTGGGCTTCCCACATGGTTCTAGTGGTAAAGAACCCACCTGCCAATGCAGGAGACATAAGAGACACGGGTTCAGTCCCTGGGTTGGGAAGATCTCCTGGAGGAGAACATGGTAACTCACTCCAGTACTCCTGCCTGGAGAATCCCTTTGACAAAGGAGCCTGGTGGGCTACAGTCCATGGGGTTGCAAAGAGTTGGACACAACTGAAGTGACTTAGCACGCATGCATAATACCCTCTAGGTCCATCCACATTGTTGCAAAAAGCAGAATTTCATTCTTTTTTAATGACTAATAATTCATTGTATGCATATATACCACATCTTCTTTATATACTTATCTGCTGATAGGCATTTATGTTGCTTCTGTGTCTTAGGTACTGTAAATAGCACTGCTGTGAATATTTGGGCACATATATCTTTCTGAATAAGTATTTTCTTTTTCTTTGGATATATTTCCAGCAATAGAATTACTGGATCATATGTAGTTCTATTATTAGTTTTTGAAGAGTCTTCATACTATTTTCTGTAACAGCTGTACCACTTTATATCTGCACCTACAGTGTAGGAGGGTTCCCTTTTCTCTGCATCCTTGCTGACATTTGTTATTTGTGTTTTTCTTGATGATAGCCATTCTAACAGGTAATCACAATCTCACTGTGATTTTGATTTGCATTTCTCTGATTATCAGTGATGTTGAGCATCTTTTCATGTGCCTGTTGGCCATCTGTAAATCTTTTTCAAAAAATGTCTGTTCAGGTCTTCTGACCATTTTTAAAATAATTTGTTTTTGATAATGAGGTGTATGAGTTTTTTACATATTTTGGATATTAACTCCGTATCAGTCATATTATTTGCGAGATTTTCTCCCATTCTGTCTTTTTTTTTCCATATTGTCCATAGTTTCCTTTGCTATGCAAACTTTTAAGTTTAATGAAGTTTCCCTTGTTTAGTTTTGCTTTCATTTCCTTTGTCTTTGGTTGTTGTTGTTGTTCACCTGCTAAGTCATGTCTGACTCTTTGTGACCCCCTGGACTGCAACATGCCAGGCTTTCCTGTCCTCAACTATCTCCTGGAGTTTGCTCAAATTCATGTCCATTGAGTCGGTGATGCCATCCAACCATCTCATCCTCTGTCGTCCCCTTCTCCTCCTGCCTTCAATCTTTCTCAGCATCAGGGTCTTTTCCAATGAGTCAGCTCTTTGCATCAGGTGGCCAAATTATTGGAGATGTAGCTTCAGTCTCAGTCCTTCCAATGAATATTCAGGGTTGATTTCCTTTAGGATTGACTGGTTTGATCTTCTTACTGTCCAGTGGACTCTTGGGAGTCTTTTCCAGCACCACAGTGTGAAAGCATCAGTTACTCGGCTCTCAGCCTTCTTTATTGTTCACCTCTAACATCTGCACATGACTATTGGAAAAACCATAGCTTTGACTCTATGGACCTTTGTCAGCAGTGATGGCTCTGCTTTTTAATACACTGTCTAGGTTTGTCATAACTTTTCTTCCAAGAAGCAAGCGTCTTTTAATTTCATAGCTGGAATCCCCATCTGCAGTAATTTTGGAGCCCAAGAAAATAAAATGTGTCACTGCTTCCACTTTCTCCCCTTCTATTTGCCATGAAGTAATGGGACCAAGATCTGTCTTAGGTGGTGGTGTTTTGGTTGCTAAGTTCTGTCCAACTCTTGCAACCCCATGGACTGTAACCTGCCAGACTCCTCTGTCTATGGGATTTCCCAGGCAGGAATACTGGAGATGGTTGCCATTTACTTCTCCAGGGGATCTTTCAAACCCAGGGATTGAACCTGGATCTCCTGCATTGCAGTTGGATTCTTTACTGACTGAGCTACAAGGGAAGTCCCTCTGTCTTAGAAGACAGATGCAAAAAAAAAAAAAAAAAAAAAAAAAAATTGCCGTGATTTGTGTGTGTCCTGCCTGTGTTTTCGTCTATAGGTTTTGAGCAAAAGACTCAAGCCAGCACTTACAAGAAGAATAGATCTATACAACCAATATGTTTTTAAAAGGGTACTCAGCTTCACTGGTCATCAATGAAACACAAATTAAAACAATAAAGGATAGGACAGCTAATGTGAAAAACAGTCTCAAAGTGGTTGAGGACATGCAGTAAATGGAATATTTGTAGACTGCCCATGAGAATATCAATTACTGCAACCACTTTTGACAGTACCTACTAAAACTGAACTTGCATATGCCCTAAAGCTTATGACTAAGGCACCTAGAGACAAATATAAGAATATTTCATAGCATCATTGTTTGTAATGTCCCAACACTGGAAATATCCAGTGTTCAAACATAGAACAAGGGAGTACTATACAGAATTAACAAATTTCAAATCCCATGCAGCTAAAGAAGGTCAGTAGTTGCTTTCAAATGTTACTTAAATCTTTAGTTCACTGTTGGATTTTATTTTTGGTGGTGACCTATTGGACTTGACATAGTCCTGTAACCTAAAATAGAACTTCCTATCATCAAATGGTATATTATATGTTATATGTTGGAGTTTTCACTTTCATGCATTGGAGAAGGAAATGGCAACCCACTCCAGTGTTCTTGCCTTGAGAATCCCAGGGACAGGGGAGCCTGATAGGCTGCCGTCTATGGGGTCGCACAGAGTCGGACACGACTGAAGTGACTTAGCAGCATGTTATATGTTGGAGATGGTGTGAAGCAGAATAATTTGGAGGAAAATGCTCAACATCTCTTTCTAACAAATGTTCAGTGTAAGTATTACACATAAATCCATAAAGAAAATCATGTTTGATGATAAAATTAATTTCTTCTTGCTAACAAATTTTGTTAAATACATATTCTGAATCATTGCTCAATAATGTGAAATATATAGCATCCGTAGTTCAAAAGAGTGAGGTGAGTTAAACTGTGTTTCAGCTTTTTAAAACTGCATATTTAATTTGTTTCACTCTTGGGATCACAAGCATCTATATAAATTTTCAGTGTGGTGCTATAGCACTATAACTTTTGTATATTTCTATACAATTGTACTGAGGCTTAAACAGAGTTTGGGAGACATGACTTAAAAATAAACAATATTAGAACTCAGTCTAATAAAGTATAAAGGGCAAACTGTCTCTCTTACATGCTTATTTACAGCTTATTTATTTTGCTATAATTTTAAGAATGGATTTTGACTAGATGCTCACAAGGAAGTTATATGAGTTCTATTCAATCCCCTTTAAAACTGTCTAACAGTTGAGAAATCTGAGTAAATTAGAATTTCATAATTCCAATTTTACTTCCTTCTATGTGCTATCTCAGAAGTTATTAGAGGCTGACTGCAGTTAACCATGTCTGTTTAATAATGGTTTTTATTACTATGTAGGTACTGCATTTTAGGAATTGTTTAGAAACATGAAACTCGTGATATGAGTTTCACAGGAAACCCCTGTGAAACAGTTATTTTCCCCATTCTACAGAAGAAAATTAAGATTCAGAAAGATCACAAAGCTATCGGGATTGGAACAATGGCCTGTATTAATCCAAACTTTATGCTTTAACAGCTGCGTTCCTTTGCTTCATTCATTTGTTCTTTTAACCATTTTATATTAATTTTCTTTATATGTCAGACATGGCCCTGGATACTGAGATTCCCTTGGTACATAAGCCAGTCAAGGTACAGCTCCCAGTCTGATATGGGAGACAGTTATCTAGTAAATGAGTAAATACATAAACAAGAAAAGTATCAGATCAAAAAATGTATGAGGTGATAAGGTGGAAACTGAGAGATCAGGAAATATATCTAAGAAGAAATATTTTAACTGAGATCTGATGGACGATAATTAACTAGCCATGATAAGATCAGAAGGAAGGTATTGCTTGGCAGAAAGGAACTAACTTAAAAGCCCAAAGGCAAGAATTCTAGGGAGAGAAGAATTTAGTTCTGTTGTTGAAACAGAGTGGATGATGTGAAGCATAAGGCCAGATGAATCAAGGAGGCAAGCGGAATCAAATCATGTAAGACTTTGTAAGTCAGGAGAAGAATTTATATTTTGTTTTATGTATGATGGAAAACTACTAGAATTTTTAAACTGGCTATTGTGTGAATAATGAATTTTTCATAGTAAGAGTTAAGGCTCAGAGTCCAGATAGGGGATCACTGTGTTGATATAGGTGAGAGATGCTGTGCTGTGCTGTGCTTAGTCTCTCTGTCATGTCTGGCTCTTTGTGACTCCATGGACTGTAGCCCGCCAGGCTCCTCTGTCCATAGGGATTCTCCCAGTAAGAATACTGGAGTGGATTGCCATGCCCTCCTGCAGGGAATCTTCCTAACCCAGGGATTGAACCCAGGTCTCCTTCATTGCAGGTGGATTCTTTACCACTTGAGCCAGCAGGGAAGCCCTAGGTGAGAGATAATGCTAGCTAAATATGAGAGGCAATGCAGGTGGAAAGAAACAGATAGTTCTGGGTTACATTTCTGAGGCAAAGTTGATAGGACTTGCAAACAGATTAAATGTAAGAGGGAAAGAAAATTGTAGAAGATAGCTTATTGACTTAAGCAACTTGTTGGATGGTGCACTATATATTAAAATGTGGATCAGAAGGAATTCATTTTGGAGACGTTATGACCATGTCCTATTCATTCCATGGCTGAAGGAGAGCTCCTATGTCCCAAATCATAGAAGATGGTAAACAACAGCACTGACACTAGATAGATGCGATTGACAACTTCTTAGTCATGTATTCTCACAGCCCAGGGGAAGAGGATACCACGTGCCATGCCAGGTCTAACAGGTGTTGCACTCTGGGCCACAGTGAACCAGAAGGGGCTGTGGAAGTAGGTCGTATAGTAACAAGAGGGTGAGTTGCCCATGGTTCCTGCCCTCTGGTTCCTGCAGTAGGATATGATTAGCTTGCTTAAATAATTTCTTAAGTTGGTAGGCAGGTGATTCTGTTAGCTTTAGGACCAGGTGGAGGCAGCTGGTTCAGCTGATAGGGAACTAGTAAGATGGGAAACATTTTCTATTGGGTAGAAGCATTTCTGGCAAGAGCATGGAACTCACAGCTAGAACTTTGGGACCCTGTGAAGCTCGGAGATGTCATGGCAGCACTTAAGATATCAGATCTTATAATACAGCAGGAAAATCAAGCTCTCTTTGGTCATATTATGTTTGAGATGCTTGTGTGAAGATTCTGTTCAAGTAGAGCTGTCAAACTGTATATACACATCTAGAACTATGAGAGGTCAAAGCTGGAAGCAATGATTTAGGAGATAGGAATATTTAAAATGATGAATCTGGATGGGAGAATATTTTTATAGGGAAGAGAAAGGGGCCTAGGACTTAGCTTTGGATACATTTTCAAAGGTATCCAAATGTACACTGAGAGAAAGAGTGTCAAGCAGACTAGGAAGTGTAGATGGTGAGACTGGAAGAAAACCAAATGGCTGAAGTTTCTTGATCCAAAAGAAGCATTCCAAGAAGGAAGGGATCATATATGACAAATGCTCCTGAGTTGTCTTGTAAGATATGTAGTCATTAGAATTAAAACATGATAACCACGAGAGTCTCTGTGGAGTTGTGGGAAATGGAGAGGATATTGGAGATTCTTTGTTGATCCTCATTTAGAGTTCATCTCTCAGAGACCGATGTAAGAATTTGTGAGTTGGGTTTTATGTAAGTACTTAACACCTGAGAAGTCACAAAAGGCAGAGGTAGAGCAGCCAGCTCATGGTGCTGCCTTCCTCTCATGTCATACTTCCTCAGTATTTACCTTTGGAGCCTTGATAACCTTCTTTTAGTTTCACAAGCAAGACAAGTTTCTGCTTCAGAGAATTTGTATACACTTTTTTTCTCTGCCTGAAAAAAGAAACTCCCATTTTCTTAAGGATAATCTAAATCAGGGTCAGCTTAGGTTTCTGTTTAAATGTCTCTTTTTTCAGGAATCCTCCCTGTGCTTTCAAATGAGGTTATGTTTCTCCAATTGCATTCTCACTGTGAATTCTTCCTTCACAACTCTTCCATGGTAATCATTAAATGCATATCCATGTAATTATTTCAGTATTGTCTCCTTCACTTGACTATAAGTTCTATGATGTCTCAGACTCTATTTTGTTCTTAATGGTATTTCATGTGCTCGACACAAGTGCTGGTATAATGAGAGTGAACAATAAATATTTCGATTATTGTCTTCCCAGTCATAAGTAAAAATAGAAGAGCTTCATTCAATAGGAAGGATAAGGACAGAACCCATTCTTTTAATTTTTTTTATTTTTTATCTTATGTCTAGGATAGCTTTTTAGAAAATTAAAGTATAGTTAGTTTACAGTGTTGTGCTAGTTTCAAGTATGCTGCTGCTGCTGCTAAGTCGCTTCAGTCGTGTCCAACTCTGTGTGACCCCATAGATGGAGGCCCACCAGGCTCCACCATCCCTGGGATTCTCCAGGCAAGAACAAGTTATTTTATCTATCTTTGTAGCTATTTTTATATTGCATATATCTGTTAAATATTAGTAAATGACAAATATGGGAAAATTTTGTTGGTGTTGGAATAGTGCCTTGGAATTATTATTTTTTTTTTTGCTATCTCATGGGCATAAGTGTTAGTAATCTACTCAGGAACAGTAGAAAAGGTTCTGAGGAAGGGCACTCTGACATGGATTCATTACCTTTACTTCATGCGTGATCTTCACCTCATTCTGAACTTGATGCCATTACATTCTTAATCTCTGTCTCTTTCTTCCCCCCTCCACCTTAAGTCCTTGATCTCTTTACTCATACCTGACTCTCATGTCTTCCTTCATTTCATCCCTAATCTTAAGAAATTAGTCTCAGACATGCAGTAAGTTCATCTGTTTTACATTAAAGTCTTCCTGAAGCAAAAATGACTTTATTAATGTTGCTGGGTTAAAATAAAATGTTATGTATCCAGTAGCTCCGATAGCTTGTACAAATAGTGTAAAATAATTAAAAAAATTTTTTTGGAGCTTAGTGAGGCCTTGCAGGGCAGGGAGGCCCAGCCCGCGTGTGGCCGCAGCCAGGGACACTGAAGCTGGGGGACTGCCCTCAGGCGCTACCCGGCTGGGCTGTGAGCTGGCTGCAGCATTGGCAGTGAGGCCGGGATGCCAGTTGGAGCTCTGCAGCGCAAAACAGAGGCTGCGCCCCGGTCACAGGCAGGGGTAGAAGGCCAGCGGGTCGGCTCTCCCATGCACAGTGGATGCAGATGCGGCAGCGGCAATGGATGTCCTAGAGGAAGACAGCTTCGCTCTGTCCTCCTCTTGTGCCTCTGATGCAGAATTTGATGCTATGGTTGGATATTTAGAGGACATTGTCATGGATGATGAGTTCCAGTTATTACAGAGGAATTTCATGGACAAGTACTACCAGGAGTTTACAAGCCTTTTTAAAATAAATATATTTCTTTGGTAGAAAAGTATATAGAAGAACAGCTGTTGGAGTGGATTCCTGGATTTAACATGGCAGCTTTCACTACAACTTTCAGTTCAGTTCAGTCGCTCACTTGTGTCCAACTCTTTGTGACCCCATGAATCACAGCACGCCAGGCCTCCCTGTCCATCATCAACACCTGGAGTTCACTCAGACTCACGTCCATCGAGTCAGCAATGCCATCCAGCCATCTCATCCTCTGGCGTCCCCTTCTCCTCCTGCCCCCAATCCCTCCCAGCATCAGAGTCTTTTCCAATGAGTCAACTCTTTGCATGAGGTGGCCAAAGTACTGGAGTTTCAGCTTTAGCATCATTCCTTCCAAAGAACACCCAGGGCTGATCTCCTTTAGAATGGACTGGTTGGATCTCTTTGCAGTCCAGGGACTCTCAAGAGTCTTCTCCAACACCACAGTTCAAAAGCATCAATTCTTCGGTGCTCAGCTTTCTTTTCTTTCTCAACTCTCACATCCATACATGACCACTGGAAAAACCATAGCCTTGACCAGATGGACCTTTGTTGGCAAAGTAATGTCTCCGGTTTTCAATATGCTAAACTTTACAGCACCATAAAGATGAAGTGGCTGGTGACATTTTCAACATGCTGCTCACATTTACGGATTTACTGGCTTTTAAAGAAATGTTTCTGGACTACCGAGCAGAAAAAGAGGGCTGGGCACTGGACTTGAACAGCGGTTTAGTGGTGACTTCACTGTGCAAATCATCTTCTGTGACAGCCTCCCAGAACAATCTGTGGCCCTAGGCCCCACCTCTAGGCTGTGGGCTCTTCCTGGAGATCACCAACTCAATAGAATGGGAGAGGCTTTGGCTAATGATGTCAGAAGAATACATATTAACTCTGATCTGCAACTCATTAATGTTAAGTATTGATGGGTCAGAAGAAAATTACTTGACCTTCCTGGGACAAGATGTTCTTGTTTTTGGTAACCCTAGTACTCCTCCCTGAGCAGACCCCTCTCTCAGACTTCAGAGTCTGGCTCCTGCAGCAAACCCAAGTCCAGCATTCCACCTGGGATTCCCGTGCCCAGCATTCACGTCGGGATGTCTGTGTTGGGAAAATCCACCATCACCAACTCTCTTGGCTGAGCCGGCCTTACATATCCCATTAGGCTTTTCGTGCACTCACAGTGCTTTATATGGATCATAGTCCTGAAAGCCTCAGTGGGCATTTTGACTGGGAGTAATGACCTAGGAGTTAACTCAAGCTAGCTGCCCATCTCAAGATTTCTGAAAATCCTACCATCACAGCTAGTAGGAATCAACTTGCAGAGATTTCTTTTACCTAAAAGCTAATGTGAAATTGAATTCCTAGTCTTAACATGTGCAGTCTTTGTATCACTGTCTTCTACGGGTCCAGATGTTGTCCCATTGTTTCTATAACCCTCGTTTACATGTTTTTGAAAAAATATTTTCGTAGGTGAATACTCAGGCTAACCTAGTGGATACAGTCTTGGAACTTCTGTGATTACTCACTTCAAGATCAAAGTATTGTATGCTGTGTGCTTTTTAGCTGTTGGTGTTGTGAAAGCTAAAATGCTTTCTACCTTGGTGGTCCATTTTACTGGGTGCCAATGAATGTATGCTGAAAGTAGTCTAAAAGATATCCTTTTCTTAGACCATATTCGTGTTTGTGCAGGTTTGCTTAATACCCTTTCTATGTAAATCAGCTCCTTAGGTTTGGGGTAGGGGCTCTGCATTTCCTTCTTGGCTGTCAAAATAATCCCACCAAGATAGTGTTCCATGGTCTAGCTTAGCATGAGTAGGAGATAGCAAACAGCTTTACTGGTCATCTGCTTAGATTCAGTACATTGTCTTATTACAATGTTTGATAGAACGTTACTGGCCAGAAAACATGGGTGAAATAAAAAATATAGTAGTTCAATTCCCAATGTATAATTTTTTTGTTTTTATTTTTCAAGTAAAAATTAGAATCTCTAAAAAAAATTTTTTTTAATTGCCTTTACTGACTTAGGAAACACACTGAACTCTGAGTTTGATCTGAAATGTTACAGAGGAGAAAGGCCTTGATCATTTGTAATCAGATTAGCATCCGTTCTTATGATGTTGATGCATGGTTGGAAGAACCTAAGGAGAATGTGAGGAGGGCACTTTGTGTGAATCTAAATTGATGTTATAAAAGTTAACTGGCTCTGCCTAGTGGAAGTGATTTATTATTTGGCATAGTCAAGCCTCAAAATAATTTTAGGGTTGCCTAATGATGTACTGTTAGCTTCCTTTATTTTTAACTTTAAAAGTAATTTAAAAGCTAGTGGGGAAAATGTAGCTTATTTAGGCCTCCTTGGCCCTGTACACTTTGTTTTATGTGATTCACTTCTTCTTCTCCTTGGAGAAGAGATTTATCCTTGAGGATTCAGCTCAAGCATCACCTCTCCTGTGAAAATTTTTCTGTATACATCTCCTTTTTTTCTTCCCAATTTTCCCACGCAGACAGAGGTGCTCTTTCCAAGGCACCTTATAAATATATTCTTTAATCCTTTGCTATATTGTAGTGAAATTATTTGTTTGCAAATGAAACTGGGACATAGCATTTTGAGGATTCAACAGAGAGATTCAAAAGAACAGATGTTATATTCGTCAACAGTGTCTTAGTCATAGTTAAAGAATTGTCCTAGGAAAAACATACAGAGAAAACTAATAAAAGAAAATGACTATAACTCTTGTTCTGATTCCATTCTCAATAAATTTCCTGAATAATTGTTTTTCCATGTAGGAAGCTAATATGCTAGCTATAGTATTCTGATATCTTCTCCAGTTGCTTGTGAGATTTGCTAATATTACTCAACTACTGAATTTGGAATTAACTCTGGGATGCTGCAAGCTTAGACTAAGAACCAGGACTGACATTTATTTATTGGGGTAACCAGACCTCATAAGATGTTTCAGCATCTAACTGGTCAGGATCTTCTCTGAAAATTCTACATGTTTTGAAATGTTTGATGGTAGTAATTCATCTACTTCAAAACCACCAGATGCAATATATACTATCCATTCTTTAAAGATTACAATATCAGAATGTGTCAGGATTCTTTGCTTCCTAAATTTATTAGCAGAGTCAGAGACAGACATACATAACCTTAATTTCATTTTATGTAGATGGATCTCACAAATTACTAGTCAAAGGTATAGGTAGCTTCTGGAGTCAAATACGCTGGATTCAGAGCTTTATTTTCACCAAAAGCAAGCTGCATAATTTGGGCAAGATGCTTAAAATATTTGCATTTTCATTTATTTACTAAATTAGTAAATAAATACAGGTATAATATTTCACCTTATAAAGCTGCATAAAAATTAATGAGCTATCCATGATTTAAAAATAGAGTCTAAGTGCTTCAATTGGTAATAAAGAGGGTGAAGCTGATTGAAGATGAATTTTATTTGTTGAAATAAATATGTGAACTTTAAAAATATTTTACTAAATTGGGCATGATTTTCTCTTGCCTTCACATGTTTTTTGTTGAAAGCAGACAAAATAAACTGAGCAATCTCTACTTCTACATGGCAAGGAAATCCTTATGTCTTTGGCATAATATTATGGATTATTGTGAATGTTCGGTACCCTCATAGTCTTTATATACTCACAGTTTCTGAGGATGAGCATAATGATAAATTTAAAAATTATGGTTGTCTCAACCCTGCACTGAACAATGAAATTTTGTATGATCATTGAGGACTATTAGTACCAAAGCAATTATATAATGCTTAGATAATTTTTAGCTGCTTTCACCTTTATCCATACATGACTATCCTTAATAGTCTGCTCTTCCGTTACTATGTGACGTAAGTAGACTACATTTTAAACTTGACCCTGATCTTCATGGACTCTGATGGCAAAAAAGGGAAATGATTGACTCATGTTTGCTGGAGGTCCTTTGATTCCCGAGAGAAGTTAAGAGGTGAAATCTAAGAGAAGTTAAGCCATCTGGAGGAGGCACTCATCTCTTTGAACTTGAGGTAGCTGGGGTGATAGGTTTTTCAGCTTGAGGAGAGCAGCTAGCTAGCATGAGTACTATAATTGTCATATCAGGCTCAAAAGAACTTTCAAAGCAGTTGCTTAATTTTGGTTTACTATGAATTTGGAGCTCCAAGTCTGAAAGAAGGTTTCCAATAATCCAAGAACAAAAAGGAAAACGGCCTTAAAAATTCCTTCTTATATTCATACTTATAAAACCTAAAACCACAATTTTCTGAAATATTTAAATCTTCTAAATTAAAAGTTTTATTTTCAACACTTAGGCAGAATGTTAAAATATATGTTAATAACCTAAGAAGATACAGTACCTTTCAGTATGTTAACATAAGCAGTTGAACTGCCAAGCAGAAAATAAGTATAATTGTTTATTTTGTATGCTTATAATCTTAAGAGGTATTTTTACTTATCTTGTGTCTTAACGACCATAGTCAATAGTAAAGGGAGCTGATAACATCTCATTTTTACATTTGATTCTATACATGTATTTGTAGATATGACAGTCATTAAAATCATCTACTAAAATACTCCACTGCCAGGTAGACACAATACTTTTCCTCTAGAATTTTATCATTGCTAAAACCAGTGCCTACTATTTACTTCTATTTTTCCCTTTTTTGAATGTAAGTTTGTAGTTATATTTGTTCTGTTCCTTTCCCACCACTGTACATTGGATGTGGGGTGGGACAGATGCTTGTCTTTAGACTGTAGATTGCCGTGCCAGGAGTAACTCCAATCAGGTAGATGGAGAGGGCTGCACACCACCAGGATATCCTAATCTTTGTACTGGGTGAAGTAACTGGGTGTCACTTTCTGATGTCTACAATGGGGTGTGTAGGGAGTCTATTCCATTTTGAGCACAAATGGTGCTCATAGACATTTAGTGGTCAGATGGATCATCTGTGGCAGAGACTAAATTTCCATGAAAGAGTTATGCCATCCTCCCATAGTGAGAGGTTGTTGCTGAGGAGTGGCTGCCTAGTCAAGGTCGATATTTCTTTGGCTTTCTTTTGCATTTAGGTAGTGCCAAGTAGATTAGGAATCAGACATACCTAAACTCATTTCCCTCATGCTTTGATTCAAGATAATGCACTCACTTTGGAAGCTGGGTTTTGAAAATACTGATGCTGCAGAGGAAAAGAGCTCAGTTCATTCACTCAGCTTGGAGGAGAACCACATCTTCCTTCTCAAAGACAGAAATTCCATCTTTGAACTTTGTGTGAAAAATAAACTGTTAAATGTATTTAATGATTATTTTATAATATACATTTTTTGTTTCATGCACTTAATTGATCATTACTTGTACTAATGCCAATATGTGTTTGATATTTAGAAGTCAGATTCTTCAAATAATACAATATTTCGTGACTTTAAATTGGCTATGTTTGTGAGGACTATTTTTAGTTTTTGTTTCTCTAGGAATGCACATCTGATTTCTGAAACTATTGTTCATTTTTAATTTGAGGTAGTTAAGTTATCCACTTTAATAAATGCATCACAGGTCTGTGTTTTCCATAATATCACCTTGTTCTTTACATTTTAGGGGACTAACAGTCTTTCTAAAGTTTTTGAGTTTGCAGACAGCGATCTCTTTGCCATTTCCACTATTGGTATTGCAAACCCAACCTTGGGATAATGTAAAGGTAGGATAAAAACAGGGCACTGACTTGCCCAGTGGTGGTAGAGGATGGCTGGGTTGCGGAGATGCAACATAAAAGGATAAGGTGAGATGAAATGGAATTCTTGTGTAGCAGCAGGGTCTGCTTTGGTGAGTTGGGAGGTAAATTGCACAGGTTTTTTGAGCATATTAGCCTGGATGACTATTCTTTAGTAAATAAACTGTTATTCTGTACCTGTACTTGCAAGGCTTTGGAATGAAAAAGGTAAAGAATATTGGCCAAGAATATATGTTCTTCTTTTCATACCTTTATTGTGTATGCAGAAAAAGTTTAATTTCAGTCAGATCCCTCATTCTTTAGGAATTAGACATATTTGTCAAGATTTGCATTTTAGCATTAATTCTTTGAATATATAAACTATTTTTAAGTATGTAACATTGTCTTTGAGATGCCTGTATTCCTTACCTTTATGTGTGTTAGTCACTCAGTCATGTTTGACTCTTTGTGACCCCATGGACCCTGCCAGGCTCCTCTGTCCATGGGATTCTCTAAGCAATAATACTGAAGTGGGTTGCCATCCCCTTCTTCACGGGATCTTCCTGACCCAGGGATCAAACCTGCATCTCCTACATTTCAGGCAGATTCTTTATCATCTGAGCCACCAAGGAAGCCCATTCTTTCCCTAATACCCAACATTTTTGAGCCTGTTTCTCTTACTTAAAACCCTCATACAGCTCTCATTGATCCAAGGACCCCACTGGACTCCCCCTTGATCTGTTGCATTTGGTTCCAACTTGCCTAATTTAGGCTCTCGGTGGCTTCTTGAGTGCTAAGAATTTGTTGCTATCATCAATGCACATTAATCAGTTCATTCATCCGTGCATCTTGCAAACTATCTCTATCCACTACACTTGCGTATTTTATTAATGGTGCTCTGCCAAATGAAGAGTCTTGTACTTTGAAACTCTGCCTAAATTTTAGGAACACAAAGCTGAGGCTTTACATGTTTTAGTGCTTCTTTAGTCTAGTGCATAAACATATGCTTAATGGTTAAATTCATTTAAAATTCATTTATCCTCTCAGGCTAACTAGGAATTCCCACCCAGATTGACTCAGGGTATTTGGAGGTTGGAGGAAGATGGAGTCTAACAATTAAAACCTCTGGTATAGATAACGATTCTGATTTAGAATGTAGGACAAATTTCTGATACCTTTTATTTTATATTTTTCAAAATGTTTTGTTTTATTTTATTTTTTTAAATATAAATTTATTTATTTTAATTGGAGGCTAATTCCTTTACAATATTGTATTGGTTTTGCCATACATCAACATGAATCCGCCATGGGTGTACACATGTTCCCTAAATTGGAGTTAGTTGCTTTACAATGTTATGCTAGTTTCTGCTGTAAAATGAAGTCATTCAGCTATTTGTATTCATATATCCCTTTCTTCTTGGACTTCGCTCCCACCCCGCCAACATCCATCCCACCCCTCTAGGTCATCAAAGGGCACGAAGCTGGACTCCCTGTGCTATACAGCAGGTTCCCACTGGCTGTCTATTTTGCACATGATAGTATATACATGTCAATCCCGATCTCCCAATTCATCCCACTCTTCCTTCCCCCTGCCCCATGCATCCATACATCTGTTCTCTATATCTATATGTCTATTCCTGCCCTGCAAATAAGTTCATCTGTAGCATTTTTCTAGATTCCACATACATGGGTTAATATACAATAATTTGTTTTCCTCTTTCTGACTTACTTCACTCTGTGTGATGCCTTTTTGATTCATACACTAGAATCCTTTTCTACATCCTTTCCAATACATTTTAGAATGGGCTGTGGGCATCTTGTTATAAACTTAAAAGAATGTTTCATTGCTAAAACAATGTAAAGTTAATTAAAAGAGGTCTTCATCTCATTCTCCTGAAATCTCAGACCAGGCAGAAGTTCAAATTCTTTAGGAGGAGATTAGGCCATTCATCACTGCTTGTTTGGCTTATCAGAGTCATGGGAGTTCCTTTCTAATTTATACCATTTCTTTAGGAATGTGACATTATATTTAGAGAGCAATGTAATTTCCCCTAATCGTGATATCATCTGCCTATCAATAGCCAAATATTCTGACCTGTAAAAACCTGTAGCAATTGTTTTTCAAGTTTGCAAGGCATGGTAACCTTGAAAAAATGGAGAGATTTCCTGTGAATTCCATTTAAATAGTTTTACTCTTCTCCTCAGAATAATACTCTTAAGATTTTTATTACTTGTGCAGCATATGCTTATAAAGGAAAATATGATTAACACAGAAAGAAGAAAAATTGTAAACTGTGTCTTCAGATGAGGAAATGTGGTATGGTTGGTATCTGACTGTTAAAGGGGTGTAGCATGGTTTTTACTGTTATCTTGGTGGCTGCATGGAAAGCTTGTGCTGGAGTTGTTGAAAGATGGTAGCGGTAGGTGTCAACTGTTTGCTGCTGCTAGAACACCACTGACCATAATCTTTCCCCTTCTACATCTGAGTTCCTTCTACTGACTCCATTACAGACCCTAACAAATTCAGGCAATAATAGAATGTATACTTTTACAAAATATCAGTCTTGGTTTCACAGTGAACAGCATACAGAAGAGGGGGCTTGGTGGTGAGAGACAGTTGGAAAATGTCATCTGACATACTCTTACTTGAGAAATGATGGCTATATGAAGAAATGATGGCTTCGATCTCCACTATACTTTGTATCAAAGCTTTTATATTCACTCATTAATTTAACAATTATTTAGTGAGTCCATCCCCTAGTAGAGTTTATATTGATCTATTTGGGGGTAGGTAATAAATATAATGAATAAGTAAATTATATGGTATTCTAAAAAATGATTAATGCAGGCTAATGTTAGCTCAGCTGGTAAAGAACCCACCTGCAATGCAGGAGACCCCGGTTTAATTCCTGGGTTGGGAAGATGCACTGGAGAAGGGATAGGCTACCCACTCCAGTATTCTAGGGCTTCTCTGGTGGCTCAGCTGGTAAAGAATCTGCCTGCAATGTGGGAGACCTGGGTTTGATCCCTGAGTTGGGAAGATCCCCTGAGAAGGGAATGGCTACTCACTCCAATATTCTGGCCTGGAGAATTCCATGGACTGTATAGTCAATGAGATTGCAAAGAGTCAGACATGACTGAGTGACTTTCACTTCACTTCTGTTAAAAAATGAAGAGCAAGGTGGATAACTGGGAGGAATTGGAGTAGGGGGTGAAGATTTGTTATTTTAAATGAGCTGATCAGGATTAACCTCACTGGGCAAAGATTTAAAGAAAATGATGGAGTTTGTCATGTGGTTATCTTGGTGGAAAATATACTGGACAAAGGAATATTCTGAGTAGAAAGCAGGAGCAGGTTAACTGGACCATAGACTCAAAAGCCAGTTCCAGAGTCCTGAGGTTGTAGCGTGCTTGACACATTCCAGGAAAGAAGCTGATGTAGATGGCTCTGTGGATCCTGTGGGATATGGGAGAGAAAAGCAAAAAAACTAAGAAGGGTCATATCATGAAGGGCCTTGCAGGCCATTGTGAGGATTTTGGCTTTTATTCTGAGTGGAATGGGAAGACATGAGAGGATTTTAAGCAGAGATGTGAGATGATGTGATGCAGTTTTAAAGAATCATTCTGGTCGCTTTCTTGAAAATAAACTTTAAGGAGGGCATGGGATGGAGATTGTTGCGATAATCCAGGCAGGAGGTAATGGCAACATGGATCAGGTTAATAGTGGTTGATGTAATGTGACTCTGTAGAACACTGGATACCTTTTAAGAGCTTAGAAGATTTCCTGATGCTTTGGATATGTGGTGGCTGGTGAAGATATCTTACTTTTTTCTCTCCTTCCTTCTTCATGATAAATTGCTGGAATAGGTAGTGATTGCTTGTATCTAAATGAGGTTGAGAGACTGAATCAAATAAGATGTCCTTGCAGCTGCTGGAAATGGAGAGTCAGTGTGGGTCATTGCTACCCCCTGACCTGAAATTGTTCCAAAGCACTCTTCCTTGGAGCAGTCAGTGATGCTGCCAAGGAAACTGGAAAAGAAAAATTTCTGCTTTTCCTCCCTCATCTCTTATCTCCTGAAATTTAACATTTTTATTATTCAACCTAAAAGGGTTGCACCATTCCTAAGAAGTGAGTTTAGTTCCATGAGTCTGAAGCTACTCCTTCTATTAATTGGCCATTTCTAACCCTTCACCTGTATAGCTTTCCACACTCAGGGGCTTCAGCCAGATGGCTAATTTCCAGAACACTCAGGTAATATCTGAGATTTTGTGCAGACTCTGGAAACAGCCCAGAGCTCAGAGATAGGGGGCTATAGGCTACTTATGTCCCTCAGGATCTTTGGATAAAGGCAGAATGATACAGGCAACAAGGGTTTCTTTAATCCCCCCATAAACACAATGACACCAATGATGTTTTCGAACATTTATTTAATGTTTGACTCTGCCTTATTCATGCACTAGCTCATTCAACCCTCACATCAGCACTTTGAAGAAATTACTGTTTTCTTTTTTCACTGATGAATTAAGTGATGCTCAGAACAATCACTTGCCCCAGGTCCCCTAGCTAGCAGATGGTGAGGCTTAGGTATAAACTCGAGTCTGTCACTTGTTACAGCTCTGATACCATGGCTCTAAGATACTCTGCTCCATACTCAGCTACATGCACTTGTTTTATTGGAGTTGAATTGCTTTATAATGTTGGGTTAGTTTCTTCTGTACAGCACCATGAATCACCCATATGTACACATATATCCCCTCCCTCTTGAGCTGTCCTCCCCGCACTCTTGCATCGCACCCCTGTAGGTCGTCACAGAGCACCAAGCTGAGCTCCCTGTATAACAGCTTCCCACCAGCTCTCTGTTTTGCTCATGGTAGTGTATCTACGTCAGTGCTACTCTCTCAGGTCATGCCACCTCTCTTTCCCCACTGTGTCTACAAGTCCACTGTCTATGTCTGTGGCTCTATTCTTGCTCTCCAGCTATAGGCACTTTTGAGTCTATGTTCCAGTTAATCTGCTCCTGCTTTCTACTCAGAATATTATTCTACAGTTTAATATCTTTGCTCCCCATAGACGCTTTTTCTGAACCAAAGTAATTTAGGAAAACTAGACCTTTATGGGCTTTCCTAGCTGGCATTAGTAGTAAAGAACTTGCCTGCCAATGCAGGAGACACAGGAGACATGGGTTCAGTCCCTGGGTTGGGAAGATCCCCTGAGGGAGGAAATTGCAACCTGCTCCAGTATTCTTGCCTAAAAAATTCCATGGACAAAGAAGCCTGGCAGGCTACAGTCCATGGGCTCACACAGAATCGGACACAAGTGAAGCAGCTTAGCAGTAGCACTAGACATTTTATGAGGAAAAATAAGGGAGGAAGCACAAAATAGCATTGAGGGATGGTTAGGTATGTTTAGAGAAGATAGAACTTTCCATAACATATGTTTTGCTAACCAGTAGGAAAATAGTGACTGCTTTTATTTTTAATATTATTTTTAATGATTTTAAAGGAAAATAAAAATAAATCAAATCTGTTACACATACCACACATACAAAGGGTAATGAATGTATTAAATCTATTAATGCTCAGTATAATTATCGTAACTTGAAAATACTTTATTCACTAGCTACAAACCGTATATACATTTATTTCTTATGTACACAGAATTTTTGCCAAGCTATTTACAACACACAGTTACTATTGGACATTATTCTCCATTGATGCTTGGCCCGAAGGAAAATCTCACAACCTGGCTGATGTCATGCTTGAATTTTCTTAACTTTTGGCACACTGTCAACAATAAGTGGTATCTCAGATTGTTACTTTTAAAAGTGTGAGAAATCGCTATAATTCTTCTGCCTTTACAGTTGATGGAATAATTTGCCAGACACTAATCAGAAGTTTTCTGATGGAATTCTGCATTGACAAAAATCAAATTCAGATTCTGAGCTAGCTAGCATTGATTTTTCACATTTATTTTGTGCTTCTGAGGTTTGACACTAAGCTTCTTGGCATTCTTCTGTGTGCTTTGTAAGGATGGAGCTCACTGTGAAGTACCTAGGATCTCTGGTTATGAGATTGGGCAGATCTGGAAAAGAATATGAATTTGGCTGCTGGGTCAGAAATGTCATCATCATGAATTTGGAAGACAGAATAATACAGCAGCATACTGAGCTGGCTAAAAAAATGAAAGCTGTTTGTTTGTATTCTGTAGTAATCACATTTGCTTTAATTTTTTTCCCATGCAGGTAATTTAAAAAACATTTTGTCCAGATGCAAAATAATGAAAATACAATGTTAGTTATTTTTTGTCTTTAAGAAGAATATTTTAATTGAATCTTTTCTTGAGAACTTTTAGAGTGCTCTCAAAATAGTTTGTATTTTTCTGCTGCTGATCTAGGTACAAAAAAATCTAGAATGTTTTGACCATCTGCTGGTATTTCCAGTCAGTGTTTGCCTACAAACAATGAAAAAGATTCACAGTGAACTTGAACATCAGAGAGCAGAGTGAACTTTGGAGGCCAATTCTTCCAAACCCTGACAAATATGAAAACACTGGCACAGCTTTATTTAAAATGACACCTACTAAAGCTGGTTTCCATGTGTTATTCTACAGTTCTCAGTGTGAAGATTCAGACAAAAGGACTAAAATCTTATCTCTTTCATTCTTTCATATTGTACTCATTTGTTTTATTATTATTACTTTTCAAATTTTTGAACTTAAAATATTCTGCTTTATAAGGTCTTGGTTTAAGAGTCATGAGCATTGAGTTAATGATGTCAGTTTTCTGTAAAAAGTATTAAGGATACTGTCTGGACCTCAGGTACTTCCATCATGCCAGAAGGATGATCCTTGGCAAGCAAAGCAACAACAACAAGAAAACATACAAAACAGCTGATTGGAGCAATATTTTCCCTTAGATGTCCTACGAAATTATGTTGAGTTTCTGTAATGGGTGAAGGCAGGAGTTATGTTTTTCAGATGTGCTTTGGTAATGGCTGATTACATTGAATGTGAGGGCCAGATTTCACATTCTAATCTACTGCTGAATATGGTCCCATGCATCTACAACATTCATTAATGCTGGTCTCACAATCATTCATAAGTTTAAGAAGAAGAAATGTTTGCTTTAAAATGTTAGGCTTTTTCTTGACATTTTCACGTTGTACGATAAGCATTTTACATGTTTTGGAATGAACACTTAAACACTAGATTCAATGACTAGGAACTAAATAATAATACAGTTGCTTATCTAAAGCATGCGTACAAGCTTCACAGACTTCATTGAGCTGTTTGTGGCAACTCTGGCCACTTACTATTTCAGCATTCAATTTTGAATTTAATTCTTTGAAGTTTTTTTTACATACATTAAACCGACTGTATGTGTCTGCACACTTGCATGTTTATGTATATATATGTATCTGTTTATTAGTGTAATTAAAATAAATTTGCTTAAACACTTATGATAGAGGTGTTTAGACATTTAACACTTTGTAACAATTAGATACTTCTGATGCTGGATCCAAAACAGGGGAGGAAGATTGGAAAATTTAATGTTGTGGCAGCAAACACCATGTATTCTCTTAAAATAATTGTTTTTTATCTTGTTCTTAAGAAAAATGGTCCTATATTCATGGAGGCATACAATCAAAGTGTCGCAGGTAATTGTAGTTAGATAGCTTTAAAAATCTAACTGAATATTTTGAAGGAGAAGTTTGTACTACACATCCACATTCTCAGAAGGTTACTGCTTTCTTGCGCCAGATTGATGATATCTCTAATTCAAGAAAAGATGGCTTTTGAGCACTGAGTTCTGGAAGATAAATTCCACACTTAATGGTGTGCCTTGATTTGTTATAGCTCTCAGAAATGTGTCAGTATATTTTTTTCTTATAGTAAAACAGTTTCTTCTTTAGGACTATTAGCTCATTTCTTTCTGGGGAAATTTCTGAATTATCTAAGCAGATAAAGGAAGGCTCTTTCTGTAAAAATATGTATATTATACTCCTGTTTGCCCGGTATTAGTTCATGTGTATCCACATTTTGTCCAGCTTTCTATTCTAACAGTTGATTCTGTTTTCTACACCTTACTTGATTTACCTATATGTATACTAATACATCCTGTGGAGGAGGGCATGGCAGCCCACTCCAGTATTCTTGCCTGGAGAATCCCATGGACAGAGGGCATGGCAGGCTACAGTCCTTAGGATCACAAAGAGTCAGACATGACAGAAACAACTTAGCATGCACTCAAACAAGTACATATAAGTAGTACATAGACTTTTGTCCTAAGGCTTTGCATTTAAATGTATTTTCTGATACCTTCTCTTAGTCCTTACTCTTTTTTTTTTCCAGTGGGGGAAGGGGAGAGAATAAGGGCAGTATACAGTTGTTAATACTCACCTTAAACTTTTTCCTTGGGTTATGAAGGAAAAATACATTTTCCTTTAGAGCTAATAGATGCTCTTGTCTGCTATCATAGCTATAAATTAGTATCTTTAATTCTTGTCTAAAAACTGGTAGTCAGTTTCAGAGATAAATGAGATTCTTCCCTTCTTCATTAGAAAGCCTCTTTACTATTATGCAACCTATTTTTTTCTTAAACCTACAAATATTTGTGAAAAATAAAATAAGGAGGATCACTTTGGCCACCTCATGCGAAGAGTTGACTCATTGGAAAAGACTCTGATGCTGGGAGGGATTGGGGGCAGGAGGAGAAGGGGACGACAGAGGATGAGATGGCTGGATGGCATCACCGACTCGATGGCCCTGAGTCTGAGTGAACTCCGTGAGATGGTGATGGACAGGGAGGCCTGGCGTGCTGCGATTCATGGGGTCGCAAAGAGTCGGACATGACTGAGTGACTGAACTGAACTGAACTGAGGGATTTGCTTTGTCATTTTAAAGTTCTATCTTTGACTATTTCATAGTTTGGCTCTTTAAAATATGTAATAGTCAAAAACTAAACGATTATGTTTTTCTTTTGAAGCCACTTTCCCAGAAAAATAAAGAGAATAATGTGTGCAGCTACCTAATAGTTTGATCAGGTTTCTTTTTCAATTATATTTCATGGCGAATATCTTTAAATCTCAAAAAATTTTTATCCTACAGAGTTAATTCTCTTTAGCAAAGATTGTCATCAATTTTTACTCTAAGAGGTTAATTTCCCATCATTTTAGTTGTAAAATAAGTCATATAACTTTTTTCTTTAATAGCTATAGATGAAAATTTTCATTTTATATAGATTTTATTTTTATTCGTTCACATCATTATATTTTTATGGTTCTTTAATCTTTTGGGGAAATCATATGTCACTTTAGTGTCACAAATATATATTGCAATTTTTCAATGAGAAAAATGAAACTCTTTACAAATACTTTTCAGAAATATGTTTCTGTTACATACAATTATTAAATTTTTCAAAGAATAAATTTAAAGCCCATTTGATTTTTGAGGGGTCAAATACCTTAATACTGTCTTTGCTAAACTCAAATGCTACCTTTCTCAGTTGAAACACATTGCCTAAAAATTGCCTCTCTTTTTTACAGACTATGTAGGACAGGGCTGGCAATCAGGAGAATGTGGACACTATGGTGACACCATGATGACCTCACTCTACTCTTTCCACTCAAGAAATGAATTTAAGAATATTCATCCACAGAAGTATAGGGTGAGCTTATGAAACTTGAAGTGGTGGAGCCAGATTTGGAATTCTGGCGGGAGCAACCATTGAAGCTTGGGTCTCTTGGAGGCACTCTCTTCTTCCGACTGGATCTGGTGTTATCTGCATCACTAGGGTCAAACACCACCGTCATGGACTCCATCCTGGTCACAGTGTACAGGCTGCTTTGCCGAGTCGGGTGAAACCTGGTAGTCTTGAGCTCCAGCTCATCGTAGCTAGAAACTTCAATGAAAGGACACCAGCGGAATGCTCTCTTGAAGCCTGCTCGAAATCTGAGGAGAAGTAGGCCACAAGAAGAAAAAGTCATATTTTCTTTTTTTTTTTAATTTTATTTTATTTTTAAACTTTACATAATTGTATTAGTTTTGCCAAATATCAAAATGAATCCGCCACAGGTATACATATGTTCCCCACCCTGAACCCTCCTCCCTCCTCCCTCCCCATTCCATCCCTCTGGGTCGTCCCAGTGCACCAGCCCCAAGCATCCAGTATCGTGGACATTTTCTTCAACTTCTACTGAAAGCTCTGCTCAACGCAATTAAGCCAACTCATTTTTTGAATTTAATTTTCTAGTCTAACTTTTAGAATTTATGCCACAGTACTGGTACTAGTTTTCTAAGTCCTTTTTGTTTGAATTGAATCTTAATTTCCCATTGATCAAAAGCAAGTTGTCAAAGAGTAAAAGTGCAGTATCAGTAATCAATATGCCAAAGAAGCAGTGTGGGTTTCTTCAATAATTTTATACACTTGCATAAGTGAATTAAGCTTTCTGGGTACGGCCCTGAAAAATGACATAGTTTGAAATAGATTCTTATGGTAATAATTACACATTTATAAATTAGTCTCATTTAGTATTAAAATTAATTGCTCAGCTGGATGTTTTTATCTAACTGCATATTAAAGTGCAAAATCTTTGGCTTTGTAAGCCATTAAATGAAGTTGATTAAAAACATATGCTCTACTTTTAGGGTTATTTGAATTGATATATGGCTTGTGCAATTAGTGAAAAAAAGTAAGAATTAAATAATATTTTTAAGAAACTTAAGGAATGGTGTGGTAGAGGTCTAACTTAAAATACAGCTGAGAATTTAGGTTGAGTAGCTACTTACACGAAGTCTCATTCCCACTTGTCTACCATATTGGTTTATTAAGGAAATTATTCACCTTATGAAATTTAACCTCCATGTGCTGACCTTACAACTAAGGTGTTTTTAATCTGGAAACCAAAGTTTACCTTTTTTTCCCAGTCTTAAATTTAATTGTGAATATTTCTCCTTTTCTTTCCAACTTCACTTTAAAACTAGCTTCCCCTCTTCCAGAGGTTGCACCCTGTCTTACTCACTGACTTCATCATACTGGAGGGAGGTTTGGGATTCTTCTCCTTAGTGTTGCTTCTGTTACTCTTATGACACTTTCTATTTTGAAGTCTATTTACAAAACACCCTTCTTAATAGGGTCCACTCACATATGCCATCGTCTCTCCATCTGTGCATTTTTACAAAGTGTCTTCATTTCTTTGAGAACTTGAGCACATCCTCACCTCACCTCCTTTAATAATAGGACATTTCTTTTTCTTTGACAAGTAAAATTCTGAAGGATTTGGAGAGAGAATTCGGCGTATATAGAAATCAGCCATTTAGAAACCCCAAGAGCATTGTTTTGAGGGGGTAATTGTTAAGGTGAGATAGTTCATTAAATAGGGAGGAGTTGGGTTTCCCTGGTGTCTCAGCTGGTAAAGAATCTGCTAGCAATTCAGGAGACCTGGATTCAATTCCTGGGTTGGAACAATCCCCTGGAAAAGGGAATGGCTACCCACTCCAGTATTCTGGCCTGGAGAATTCCATGGACTGTGTAGTCCATGGGGTCGCAAAGAGTCAGATATGACTGAGTGACTTCCACTTTCACTTTTTCACTAGAAAAATACCTAGCTCTGTGCTCCTCTCAGTGAAGTTTTCAATTTTCCATTCCTTTTGAATTTTAACTGTGTACCAAGAAGCTTAAACAATATTATATGCTTTCAGTGAAGCCAAAAGTGACACGGAACTTGCATTTGGTAATCTTATTTTTACCTCTTATTCAGACAGCAGTAGATGATGGGGTTGTACATGGTCGAGCTCATTGCCAGCCAAAAGCTAGCCAGATAGACCTGCTGAATATATTTCCACCTGTTTAGTTGTTGATAGATTGCAGTGAGGATGAAATAAATATGATAAGGCAGCCAGCAGATGGCAAATGTCACCACAACAATAATCATCATTTTTACAACCTGGAAAGAAAGAAAGAGGTCATTTTTGGCAATATTTAGTTCTAATAGCTTACCGCAAATCATATTTTGCTACCGATACAGTTAAATATATGGCGTGCCTAAGAAATAGTCAATAAGTTAAAGAATGGCAAGGTAATATCGGGAGAGTTACCTAAGTTTCAAGAAAGGATTCTTGTGTCACCTCGTGAATGGGTGGCACTCACTCAAATATAAATATATTTTAATTGGCTCGAAGAAAATAAGTGTTTATAAAACAACAAAGAGCCTGGGAGCAGACAGGAGAAAGAACTAGGATTTGGCTGTGCTAGCCCGCACTATAAAGAGTGAAGACATTCTATCTAGAGAAACAGACTGTTGAGTGACAGTTGGGGTGTATCAGACTGTAGGGGTTGAGCAAGTTCCTCCATATTTATTATTGCCTGAGTATAGCTCATGACTATTCAGATTTCTTTACTTTAATGCCATGCTCACTGGGAAACCTTCAGAATGTTAATTTGGTTTCTTTTGTAATCGGATATTGGGAAAGGTTTCTCTCGATAGTGATAAAGGATATTCACGTTAGTCTGAGAAAATATCACTAACTTTAAATTTGTAAGTAGGCAGTTGGCTTATACACCTGGTCTATATATCGACTTCTGTGATTTTGGCAAGCATGGATTATTTCCTCTCTTTCCACACTTTTGAACTACAATATGTTTGAAAGCTCCTGTGAAAGTAGAATGCAATCTCTCCTCCACCAGTCTTTAAATTCCTAAAAGGCATAGAGAATTCTTAGTTATCTTAATATCCCTAGCATCTAGCACAGTTTCTAGTATATTGCTGCTGCTGCTGCTGCTAAGTCGCTTCAGTCGTGTCCGACTCTGTGTGACCCCAGAGATGACAGCCCACCAGGCTCGCCCATCCCTGGGATTCTCCAGGCAAGAACACTGGAGTGGGTTGCCATTTCCTTCTCCAATATATTGCTAGAGATAGATAATTAGATATAAGATGAATGAATAAGGAATGACTATACAATTTGTAACAGGAAGTTGAGTGGGAGGATGTTTTGTATGTCTCTAAATAGGATAAAATTGGATAAAATTTGCTAGACTCAAAGTAATCAACACAGTGATTACTGTGATCACAGTGATCAATACAGTGAATAAAGTGCACAGAAAGCCAAGTGGCTTGGCTTGGCTTTCTAAGTGAAAGGGAAAAGTTAGTAACAACATTCTAGAATAACCTCATTTAATATTTCTCACTTACTCAACCAATCTGTTGAGTAAATTTGTTCATACTTCTTTTGGGAATTTGTAAAAAGTTTAAAATAATGCATATTAAACGAAATAATTTTGAGGTTTACCCATAGTCATATTAGAACACAAATCAGAGAAAGTCCTGATGTAAATGACCTATGTAGTATCTTGAAACTATGAAAATACATTATTTAAGTACTGGGTTCATCATTTGATTGCAAGTGAGGATTCAGATGAAAGTTGATAAGGTTAAAAATCATGAGAGACATGATTCTAGAAATAGACAAAGCATGAAATGGATCAGTGTGGAAGGCAAAGCTTTCCCAAGGGTCTAATCATGGTAACATCTAGATATCTAGTTTTAGGTGATAAAAATTGGCCATCAGAGCTGAAAATCCAGATCAGTTCAGTCAGTTCAGCCACTCAGTTGTGTCCAACTCTTTGCAACCCCATGAACCGCAGCATGCCAGGCCTCTCTGTCCATCACCAACTACTGGAGTCCACCCAAAATCATGTCCATCAAGTCAGTGATGCCATCCAGCCATCTCATCCTCTGTCGTTCCCTTCTCCTCCTGCCCTCAATCTTTCCCAACGTCAGGGTCTTTTCAAATGAGTCAGCTCTTCACGTCAGGTGGCCAAAGTATTGGATTTTCAGCTTCAACAGCAGTCTTTCCAATGAACACCCAGGACTGATCTCCTTTAGCATGGACTGGTTGGATCTCCTTGAAGTCCAAGGGACTCTCAAGAGTCTACTCCAACACCACAGTTCAAAAGCATCCATTCTTTGGCACGCAGCTTTCTTTATAGTCCAACTCTCACATCCATACATGACCACTGGGAAAACCATAGCCTTGACTAGATGGACCTTTGTTGGTAAAGTAATATTTATGCTTTTTAATATGCTGTCTAGGTTGGTCATAAGTTTCCTTCCAAGGAGCAAGCATCTTTTAATTTCATGGTTGCAATCACCATCTGCAGTGATTTTGGAGCCCCCCAAAATAAAGTCTGACATTGTTTCCACTGTTTCCCCATCTATTTCCCATGAAGTGATGGGACTGGATGCCATGATCTTAGTTTTCTGAATGTTGAGCTTTAAGCCAACTTTTTCACTCTCCTCTTTCACTTTCATCAAGAGGCTCTTTAGTTCTTCTTCACTTTCTGCCATAAGCGTGGTGTCATCTGCATACCTGAGGTTATTGATATTTCTCCCGGCAATCTTGATTCCATCTTGTGCTTCCTCCAGTCCAGCATTTCTCATGATGTACTCTGCATAGAAGTTAAATAAGCAGGATGACAATATACAGCTTTGACGTACTCCTTTTCCTATTTGGAACCAGTCTGTTGTTCCATGTCCAGTTCTAACTGTTGCTTCCTGACCTGCATACAGGTTTCTCAAGAGGCAGGTCAGGTGGTCTGGTATTCCCATCTCTTTCAGAATTTTCCACAGTTTATTGTGATCTACACAGTCAAAGGCTTTGGCATAGTCAATAAAGCAGAAATAGATGTTTTTCTGGAACTCTCTTGCTTTTTCCATGATTCAGTAGATGCTGGCAATTTGACCTCTGGTTCCTCTGCCTTTTATAAATCCAGCCTGAACATCTGGAAGTTCGTGGTTCACATATTGCTGAAGCCTGGCTTAGAGAATTTTAAGCATTACTTTACTAGCGTGTGAGATGAGTGCAATTGTGCAGTAGTTTGAGCATTCTTTGGCATTGCCTTTCTTTGGGATTGGAATGAAAACTGACCTTTTCCAGTCCTGTGGCCACTGCTGAGTTTTCCAAATGTGCTGGCATATTGAGTGCAGCACTTTCACAGCATCATCTTTCAGGATTTGAAATAGCTCAACTGGAATTCCATCACCTCCACTAGCTTTGTTCGTAGTGATGCTTTCTAAGGCCCACTTGACTTTACATTCCAAGATGTTAGGTTCTAGGTGAGTGATCACACCATCGTGATTATCTGGGTCATGAAGATCTTTTTTGTACAGTTCTTCTATGTATTCTTGCCACCTCTTCCTAATATCTTCTGCTTCTGTAGGTCCATACCATTTCTGTCCTTTATCAAGCCCATCTTTGCATGAAATATTCCCTTGGTATCTCTAAGTTTCTTGAAGAGATCTCTGGTCTTTCCCATTCTATTGTTTTCCTCTATTTCTTTGCACTGATGTCTGAAGAAGGCTTTCTTATCTCTCCTTGCTAGTCTTTGGAACTCTGCATTCAAATAGGTATATCTTTCCTTTTCTCCTTTGCTTTTCACTTCCCTTCTTTCACACCAATTTGTAAGGCCTCCTCAGACAGCCATTTTGCTTTTCCAGATGAGTAGCTCACAAAATGCCATCAATAGCCACATAATGTAAAATGTTTTGATTTTTTTCCCATGTTTTTTCAATTGCACTTTTTTTCTGAATAACTGTGTTCAGAATTCTGCATTTTATCTCTCTCATTTTAATTTATATATTTGTAGAATACAAGTAAGGGGCATATTTAAATATAATTTACATTTATACAATGCTTCACACATCTAACAACTTACTAATTGATTTTCAATCGGACTTTAGGAAGCTAAGGCAAAGGCCAAAAACTTGACCACTGTGATTCATGAAATCTAAGTTAGATTTTTTTAAAACCCAGACTCTTTAGTCTGTTTTTTCTGCTTACAATTAATAACTCTTACTGAATGTCTATTGGGTCTAAAAAAACATAATAGAGAAAGATAATGGGTAGAGAACCAATTCCTTAACCTGAAAAAGATTATGATATAATGAAAAATATTGAAATATAAATTAAAGTACATAGAAATGTGAATATAAACATGTGTAAATAAATTAAAAAATAATATTTATGGGACCTTGAAAGTGAAAGTCGCCCAGTCCTGTCGGACTCTTTGTTACCCCATGGACTATACAGTCCATGGAATTCTTCAGGCCAGAATACTGGAGTGGATAGCCTTTCTCTTCTCCAGGGGATATTCAATCCAGGGATTGAACTCAGGTCTCCCATATTGCAGGCGGATTCTTTATCAGCTGAGCCACAAGGGAAGCCCAAGAATACTGGTGTGGGTAGCCTATCCCTTCTCCAGCGGATCTTCCTGACTCAGGAATTGAACTGGGGTCGCCTGCATTGCAGGCAGATTCTTTACCAACTGAGCTATCAGGGAAGCCCATTTACTCGTTTATTATAAGCAAGAATGACTCAATGCATGTTACTTGTAGATCAGGGAATATTAGGCTGAATGACATGGGTTTGGTTGATTTTTTTTCATTCTTGAGTATGTGAACATCATACTGTTCTTCCAACATGGTGCACAGAAGTCCTGTCCAAAATTATTCTCCCTAGCTCCTCCCTCTCCCTAGCTTTCCCCCACGCTCCCTAGCTCCTCCCTTCCCTCTTGCCCCAGTTATTCTCATTGACTAACAACCTCTTCTCCCACAAACTTTTGCACAATTATCACTTTTTCTATGACCAGCCTATTCAAAATTGCAATCTGTCCTTCCAACACTCCCCTAAACCCCTTAGCCTGTTCTTTATTTTCAGTTTATGTGTCATGTGTATTCTTTACTTTGTGTCTCCTTATGCGAGAATACTAAAGAAAAAGCAAGAATTTTCTGCTTGTCTTATTTACTTACATATTTCAGTCATGTAGACTAGATTTCACACAAAATTGGTGTTCAGAGTTTTGAAAAATAAGTTAATTAAACTGAATAAAAAAAGAAAGAAACTAAAAGACATGTAGTTGATTAGGTGATGCTCATGATTTTACTCCATTATGAATTACTCGTATCATTTGTCCTCCAACTTTAGATGAGCATATGTAATATACAATGAGTTATTTCCTTTTCCAGGCAAACAAATTCAAGTAATGTGTATGAGTGCAAAAGTAATGTTATCAATATATTATTTTGGATGCATGAATGCATTGTATTTCATTCTGAATAAGTGTTAAGAGCAAGAAAAAATATTTATGACAGTGTGAACATGGTTCAAGCTACTATGTTAAATACAGTATCAGCAAATATACATAAAATTGCTTTTATGCAGACTAACTGCAAACTACCTTTGCATGAAATTGTTTTCCAACAATAGCTGAAGAGCTGCAAAGGCTATCAGAATCTTTTAATGTAACTGCCAACCATCAATGTAGAAGAAGTCCAAAAAGAAGGAAAATTAAAGTGCATGTGTAGAAACAGTATCAGATAACTTATAATTCACATACACATGACCTTAAGGATTCTGTTGCAAGACATTTAGAAGCCTATTTGAAGATTTTTAGGAAAAATCTAAAAGAATCTAAGAGAATGGATCTTTCACAGTGAAACAACTGCTATATTTTATTTATTGCTATACAAAGTTTTAATCATTACTGTGGGTCTCTGCTCATAAAATTTTGTGAAATGATTTCAGATATCAAACTCTCAGGCCCACAGGTTGGATGTAAATGCAAAAGTAGTCTCTTGGGTTGACAGAATTATTTTGCTTTATGAAGTACTGAAATCATGAAATTGTAATCATCTTCCTCATAAAAAGGCAAGGGAAAGAGCACTTTGAAGCACAAACCTTGAGCAATGATAGATGTGTAACTGCTCAGTTCCCCCATGTCTCATGGCTGGATAGTGGCACTAGCTCAGATAGGCTCTAAATGCTATTCAGGAAAGTTGGTAGACTTGATATGTTTTAGGCAAATAAGAGACTGGGATGAAGATTATTCAAATCTCTCACCATGCCTTAACAAATTTTATTGTGACTTGATACAAAGATGGATTGGTGTTGGGTATTCCTTGAAGCTGAAAGACATAGCCAGCTTCTGAGGCAATGGGATTTATTTTCCATGGCAACATGGACACTTGTGGCCACCCTGTCCTTGGTACAGGCACTTACTAGCAGAGGAAGAAGGGAGGTGGGACAAGTGAAGTAGCTCTTGTAACAACACTGCCCCTCTTTAATAGTTTAGAATCCACTTTACTCACATAGGCAGGATTGAATGCATATCAAAAGTTAGTGAGAATAAGCTTTGGGCACTTTTATTCAGGTATCTAAGGGAAAAACATTCTTTGATTTTCATATCTTGTGCAGGTTAGACTGGAATGCCTGCAGCTGTTCTTATCTATCATATTAAATTAATGCAGGATGGATGATCTTGAGTTTTTAGTTGTAAAAGAAAAATGGATCAGGCTAGGAGATTAAATGAAATATTGCCAACCTTAAAAAAATCTGGGAATTATACTCTTCAAGGCAGAATTTATTCTTTGTAAATGTCTAGATTGGAAATGGTCAACCTGTAATGAGAAGAAACATCCTGTTTTGATTAAAATCTCAGAGCGTGTTTTAAAGAACCATCCCATGACTATACCCTACTACTTCTCTGTAACTTTTGTCTGCACTGATGTCCTTAAATGACAAATGTATCTCTTTAGGTCAAAATTACATGCTTGCTTATTCTAGCTTCATATTAGCAAATTATAATATTCTCAAGAATAATATATGGAAAAAATTAATGACAAACATCAAAATATAAAGTACTGCATCTTGGATTATTTAGGTGGGCTTTTTTGTTATTTCAGTTTCAAAGAACACATTTAAATTGTCAATCTCAAGTGAGAAAATAAAACTAAGTAGTAACACTTGTGAAAAAAGTTGAGGGTAGTCCAGAAGATGAGTTGAATTTTTTCAATAATTTCAGAATTAAATGAGAATATTGTGTTAGTGTCATCCAAGAAATTTGACACTGTTGCCAAATCCAGCTAACGTGACTATCCAGTTAACATTAGCTTAGAGTAATGATTGTATGGAATTATGTTGAGGCCAAACAAACAAAAAACCATATATGTATATGCATGCAACTGTGTAAAATGCTTCTGTCTGTGTGTGTATGTTTGTGTGTATGTGTGGTATTGTGTTTAGATTCCACTTCTTTACATTTCATTGGTTGTTTCACTTTTAATGTAATTTTAGTTTTCCAATGGAAACAGCCTTTTAAAGTATTATTACTTTCAGGTTTATGATGTTCTGAAGCCAAAACAAAAGGGATGTCACATAAAGGAAGGCAAGAAGACATTAGAAAAGAAAGTACATTAAGGCAAGAGGAATAAAGACTGATGTTATGGGATCATGGCTAGAGATAGAACTTATAGAGGCTTACTAGGGACTGAATTATGTCCCCACCCCCACACTTTAAGTTTTAAAGTTTACTTATTCTTTAATTTATTAAATTTTTTCTAGATTTATTGAGATAGAATTAGCTCATAACATTATGCAAGTTAAAGTGTACAGCGTGATGATTTGATACATGTACATATGGTGAAATGATTAACACCTTTATCACCTCACGCAGTTACTTGTGTGTATATGTGTGTGCATGTGTGCTTGTTGAGAACATTTAATATCTACTCTGGTGTAACATCTATGAGGCATCCCCAGTGGCTTGTGAACTGGCTTCCTGATGGGATCCATGATGGGTTAGTAGGATCTGAATGGCTTTGACATGTTCAGTTTGGAGCCCTGCCTACTTCTCTACCAGCTCTCTCCATCCTCTAGTTGTGCAAATCTCCACAGTCCTCTGGATAGAGGGAGACAGAGATGGGCTCTTTGGCAGGGCTCCGCACATCTGAGGAAGCTGAGAACTCATCCCTGATATCCTCTTATCACCACCACCCCATCCCTCAGGGAGAAATCACAGCTAAGAAGATCCTCTTGGTACCGAGTTGCCTTGCAATGGGAAGGACATGATGTGTACAAAGTTAGTTTGTTTCTCTTACTCTTTCCAGGGCATCCAATCTCAGATTTTTTTTTTTTTTGTACTGCAACTTCTCTATTGGAATCCCAGACTTCCACAAAGGTTCTCTGATCCATGGGTGACCATCTAAGTCAGTTTTTTCAAGGGACTCCTGGTTCACACCTAAGGGCCACTCCAGGGTTCATGGAGTGAACAAGGTTCGAGGTCTGTATGTTTATTATCTGACTCCCAGTGGGCAAGACTCTTCCCAGGTATGGTGCTGGTGACAGAACCAAAGCCAGATGGGGATGTGGCCAAGTCCTCTGAGGTGTGGAGTTAGTTCTGGGTCTATAGCTGGGACCATGGTAGGTAAGCCATCCTCCAGGGTGCAAATCTATCTTCTCAAAGTGATTCTGCTCATTCTTGTACTGCACTGTGGTTTTAGTCTCCTACGTGGATCCCCCAGCTACCAGAAAGGCACTATTGTTTATGGATAGATTTACAATTGTTGTTGTTGAGGGGGGTATGATGAGGGATGTCTTATTTGGCCATCTTTCGGATGTCACTCCCCCAAATTCATATGTTGAAGTCCTAATCCTCAGTACCTCAGCATGTGACTGTATGTGGAGACAGGTCTTCTTTAAAGAGATAATTAAGTTAAAATAAGGTCATTAGGGCAGGACCTAAACCAATATAACTTGTGTTCTAAAAGGAAAAGACAATTAGAACACAGACACACAGAATGAAGGCCATGTGAAGACAGAGGTTTGCAGCCATCTGCAAACATGGCTGACAGGTCTTAGAAAAACCACTCTTGATGACACTTGAATTTATACTTCTAGCCCCCTGAATTGTGAGAAAATATTTCTGTTGTTTAAATAGCAGTCTATGTTATTTTGTTATGGCAACCTGAGCAGATTAATACTATGTTTGAAATGCTGAGGACAGTTTAATATGTATGGCTTCATTCCAGCAAGGTAGGAGGCAAAACACTATACATTTTCCCAGTGAAAATAGAGATCTCCAGAGAGATTCTGATTGCCTGAGAATTGCTTTCAGGGAACTAAAGGACAGATCAGGATCTTTATTTCTATCAGTTGAGCCTCTCTTAGGTTATATATGGCCTTCCTCACAAGCTCTGTTTTCCATGATAATTCCTTTGCAACAGAAATGACAAGCACACAGAAAGCTTACTTGCTGGGCAAGGTGATAGGTTTTTCGTGGTTGTTATACAAATCAAAAATCCAATTGAATCTGTCACTTGAGCTTAGACTGAAGAGTGGTTCCTTTGTTTAAGGCAAAAGGTTCTTTGTTATACACTTAGGTATTCTCTTTTTAAGGAGCAGATCTGGCTTGTTAGTATTTAGAGGAAAATAATTAAAATAGAAAATAGCCATAAAAAAATTCTATGGTTTATAAAACAATAGAAGTAGATCTATTTGCCAATATTTCAGCTATTCAATTAAGCAAGATCAATTTCAACAGGGATTAACAAAAACCAAATTGTCACCTATAACCTCAGATATGCAGATGACACCACCCTTATGGCAGAAAGTGAAGAGGAACTCTAAAGCCTCTTGATGAAAGTGAAAGTGGAGAGTGAAAAAGTTGGCTTAAAGCTCAACATTCAGAAGACAAAGATCATGGCATCCAGTCCCACCACTTCATGGGAAATAGATGGGGAAACAGTGGAAACAGTGTCAGACTTTATTTTTCTGGGCTCCAAAATCACTACAGATGGTGACTGCAGCCATGAAATTAAAAGACGCTTACTCCTTGGAAGGAAAGTTATGACCAACCTAGATAGCATATTCAAAAGCAGAGACATTACTTTGCCAACAAAGGTTCATCTAGTCAAGGCTATGGTTTTTCCTGTGGTCATGTATGGATGTGAGAATTGGACTGTGAAGAAGGCTGAGCGCCGAAGAATTGATGCTTTTGAACTGGGGTGTTGGAGAAGACTCTTGAGAGTCCCTTGGACTGCAAGGAGATCCAACCAGTCCATTCTGAAGGAGATCAGCCCTGGGATTTCTTTGGAAGGAATGATGCTAAAGCTGAAACTCCAGTACTTAAGCCACCTCATGCGAAGAGTTGACTCATTGGAAAAGACTCTGATGCTGGGAGAGATTGGGGGCAGGAGGAGAAGGGGATGACAGAGGATGAGATGGCTGGATGGCATCACTGACTCAATGGACGTGAGTCTCAGTGAACTCCGGGGGTTGGTGATGGACAGGGAGGCCTGGCGTGCTGCGATTCATGGGGTCGCAAAGAGTCGGACACGACTGAGCAACTGATCTGATCTGATCTGATGAATATTGGGGCCAAGTCATGTTTTTGAGGCTTCTTTGATGGTAGAATAGGGAAGAATGTTAAAATATGGTTTAAAATGTGGTTTACTTTAAAGGCATACATCTAGAAAATAACACAAAAATGTAATGAAATTAAAAGTGTGTGTGTGCTCGGTCTGTCCAACTCTTTGAGGACCCATGGACTGTAGACTGCAGTGCTTCTCTGCCCATAGAATTTCCTAAGAATACTGCAGTGGGTTGCCATTTCCTGCTCCAGTTAAAGTTTAGGATCTTTTGACATGCAGAAGGGGAGAGACTCAAGAAAATTTCTGCCTCAATTACCCTTCTATGGAAGAGGGTATAAGAGAGGAAAGAACTGAAATCAACTGCCAGGTCACCTCATCTTTCTGTGTTCTAGAAGTTGCAAGGAGAGATTTGTTTTCTTGAGAATGGGCTTGGCCAGAAAAAGGACTAGGCTGATATCATTTGCAAAAAAAAAAAAAAACAGATTTCATGTCTTGTTATGTGTTGACATAGCTTGTCCTTTAAAATATATTATTAATATGTTATTATTAATATATTGTGGTCCAAAATGTTGAGCCAGCCAGTGTCTTTTGCAGTTGACTTTTTATCTTGAAGGTGTGCATACTTTGTTTTTGTGAAATGGCATAAATCTGGAATATTTGAGATTACTCTTTTCTGTATTTCTATAGAAAATAAGATCAGTCACTGAAAATTAATTTTTTCTCTACAGTATATGACACACTAAAAAACATGATTTGTAAATGATGTTGTCCTTATTTGTAGTTACCTTGAAATAAATCTGCATGATTTGTACGTGCTTACCCCTGGAAAGTCCCAATCCAGTTTCTTTCCTTGTAAAAATTTCTACCAAACCTTTGGGAGAGTAGTACCTCAAGCTCACTCTTGGAGTAGCTTCCCTCATATTTCTTCATGCAGGTAGCATTTAGATACTTCCTAATTAGACCTAGTGGGCTTCCCAGGTGGCACTAGTGGTAAAGAACCCATCTGCCAATGCTGGAGGTGTAAGAGAGGCAGGTTCGATCCCTGGGTCAGGAAGATCCCTTGAGAGGACATGGCAGCCCACTCCAATATTCTTATCTGGAGAATCCCATGGACAGAGGAGCCTGGTGGGCTACAGTCCATAGGGTTGCAAAAAGTTGGACACGACTGAAGCGACTTAGCACATATACATGCAGTTAATCCTAGCATATTATATCTTATAACACAGATACATATTATAGTCAAGCCTGTTTCTATTTCCTTCTCTCTGGATATGGGCACGTGTATTGTTAACCTTTGTGTCTCCAAAACTTAACATATTTCTTGACATTCAATAAATACCTTTAAGATTGAGGATATCTTAACTTTACCGTCCATGTTATGAAAATTTTGACTGCAAGAAATATCATTTATCTTTTTCTTACCAGTGTTTTGCCCTATCATGCACATAATAAGAATTCAAAAATAGTATTTAAGTAAACTTAAAAGCAAAAATTGTTTCAAATGTTTTAAACCTAATTAAAATCATTATTATTGCCTTTGGTCTCTATATTTAGCCGGACATTTGGGAAGAACAGTTACATGAACCATGTAAAGGTGTAACCTTAAGAAAGAAGTTCAGTTATCTTTGTTTACTTAATCAATTATATCCTTAAATTATAATTGTTCTACAATAATACCACTTTTCTAGAGAAACCAAGGCCCTACGCTCTAGAGATACAGTGCTAAATTAAAAAGAAAATACATTTTCTGTTTTCACAACACTTCCATTATACTAAGTTCAGTTCAGTCGCTCAGTCGTGTCCGACTCTTTGCGACCCCATGAATCGCAGCACAC
The DNA here is from genome assembly GCF_019923935.1 of Bubalus bubalis. Taxonomy (NCBI): domain Eukaryota; kingdom Metazoa; phylum Chordata; class Mammalia; order Artiodactyla; family Bovidae; genus Bubalus; species Bubalus bubalis. The sequence continues at coordinate 96,617,739 of NC_059163.1, read as the reverse complement.
CAGGCCTCTCTGTCCATCACCAGTTCCTGGAGTTTATCCAAACTCGTGTCCATTGAGTTGGTGATGCCAGCCAGCCATCTCAGCCTCTGTCGTCCCCTTCTCCTCCTGCCCTCAACCCCTCCCAGCATCAGGGTCTTTTCCAATGAGTCAACTCTTCGCATGAGGTGGCCAAAGTATTGGAGTTTCAACTTCAGCATCAGTCTTTCCAATGAACACACAGGACTGAGCTCCTTTAGGATGGACTTGTTGGATCTCCTTGCAGTCCAAGGGACTCTCAAGAGTCTTCTCCAACACCACAGTTCAAAAGCATCAATTCTTAGGTGCTCAGCCTTCTTCACAGTCCAACTCTCACATCCATACATGACCATTGGAAAAACCATAGCCTTGACTAGACGGACCTTTGTTGGCAAAGTAATGTCTCTGCTTTTGAATATGCTATCTAGATTGGTCATAACTTTCCTTCCAAGAGGTAAGCATCTTTTAATTTCATGGCTGCAATCACCATCTGCAGTGATTTTGGAGCCCCAAAAAATAGTCTGACATTGTTTCCACTGTTTTCCCCTCTATTTCCCATGAAGTGATGAGACCAGATGCCATGATCTTCATTTTCTGAATGTTGAGCTTTAAGCCAAGTTTTTCACTCTCCTCTTTCACTTTCATCAAGAGGCTTTTGAGTTCCTCTTCACTTTCTGCCATAAGGGTGGTGTCATCTGCATATCTGAGGTTACTGATATTTCTCCCGGCAATCTTGATTCCAGCTTGTGCTTCTTCCAGCTCAGCGTTTCTCATGATGTACTCTGCATAGAAGTTAAATAAGCAGGGTAACAATATACAGCCTTGACGTACTCCTTTTCCAATTTGGAACCAGTCTGTTGTTCCATGCCCAGTTCTAACTGTTGCTTCCTGACCTGCATACAGGTTTCTCAAGAGGCAGGTCAGGTGGTCTGGTATGCCCATCTCTTTCAGAATTTTCCACAGTTTATTGTGATCCACACAGTCAAAGGCTTTGGCATAGTCAGTAAAGCAGAAATGGATGTTTTTCTGGAACTCTCTTGCTTTTTCCATGATCCAGCACATGTTGGCAATTTGATATCTGGCCTTTTCTAAAACCAGCTTGAACATCTGGAAGTTCACAGTTCACGTACTGCTGAAGCCTGTCTTGGAGAATTTTGAGCATTAATTTACTAGCATGTGAGATGAGTGCAATTGTGTGGTAGTTTGAGCATTCTTTGACATTTCCTTTCTTTGGGACTGGAACAGCAGACTGCGCATGAAGCACAGCCGAGAGGAGCTACCCCATGCCCAAAGTCAGGGGTGGCAACCGAGAGTGCAAGGCGCAATGGCACAGGGGCAGCTGAGAGGAACTACCCCACGTCCGAGGTCAGGGGTGGTCGCTCAGAGGAGCTATCCCACGCCCCAGGAGCAGTGGCTGCACTGGTGCAGGAGAGCTGAGAGGAGCTACGCCACATTCAAAGTCAGGAGGGGTGACTCCTCCAAGGTAAGGAGCAGCGGCTGCGCTTTGCTGGAGCAGCTGTGAAGAGATACATGTCTAAGGTAAGAGAAACCCAAGTAAGGCGGTAGGTGTTGCGAGAGGGCATAAAAGGGCAGACACACTGAAACCATAATCACAGAAAACTAGCCAATCTGATCACATGGACCACAACCTTGTCTAACTCAGTGAAACTAAGCCATGCCATGTGGGGCCACCCAAGATGGATGGGTCATGGTGGAGAGGTCTGACAGAATGTGGTCCACTGGAGAAGGGAATGCAAACCACTTCAGTATTCTTGCCTTGAGAACCCCATGAACAGTATGAAAAGGCAAATGATAGGATACTGAAAGGAACTCCCCAGGTCGGTTAGTGCTCAATATGCTACTAGAGATCAGTGGAGAAATAACTCCAGAAAGAATGAAGGGATGGAGCCAAAGCAAAAACAGTACCCAGCTGTGGATGTGGCTGGTGATAGAAGCAAGGTCTGATGCTGTAAAGAGCAATATTGCATAGGAACCTGGAATGTCAGGTCCATGAATCAAGGCAAATTGGAAGTGGTCAAACAGGAGATGGCAAGAGTGAACGTCGACATTCTAGGAATCAGCGAACTAAAATGGACTGGAATGGGTGAATTTAACTCAGATGACCATTATATCTACTACTGTGGGCAGGAATCCCTTAGAAGAAATGGAGTAGCCATCATGGTCAATAAAAGAGTCCGAAATGCAGTACTTGGATGCAATCTCAAAAACGACAGAATGATCTCTGTTTGTTTCCAAGGCAAATCATTCAATATCACAGTAATCCAAGCCTATGCTCCAACCAGTAATGCTGAAGAAGCTGAAGTTGAATGGTTCTATGAAGACCTACAAGACCTTTTAGAACTAACACCCAAAAAAGATGTCCTTTTCATTATAGGGGACTGGAATGCAAAAATAGGAAGTCAAGAAACACAGTAACAGGCAAATTTGGCCTTGGAATACGGAATGAAGCAGGGCAAAGGCTAATAGAGTTTTGCCAAGAGACGCAGTGGTCACAGCAAACACCCTCTTCCAACAACACAAGAGAAGACTCTACACATGGACATCACCAGATGGTCAACACTGAAATCAGATTGATTCTATTCTTTGCAGCCAAAGATGGAGAAGCTCTATACAGTCAGCAAAAACAAGACTGGGAGCTGACTGTGGCTCAGATCATGAACTCCTTATTGCCAAATTCAGACTTAAATTGAAGAAAGTAGGGGAAACCACTAGACCATTCAGGTATGACCTAAATCAAATCCCTTATGATTATACAGTGGAAGTGAGAAATAGATTTAAGGCACCAGATCTGATACAGTGCCTGATGAACTATGGATGGAGGTTCGTGACATTGTACAGGAGACAGGGATCAAGACCATCCCCATGGAAAAGAAATGCAAAAAAGCAAGATGGCTGTCTGGAAAGGCCTTACAAATAGCTGTGAAAAGAAGAGAAGTGAAAAGAAAGGAGAAAAGGAAAAATATAAGCATCTGAATGCAGAGTTACAAAGAATAGCAAGGAGAGATAAGAAAGCCTTCCTCAGCGATCAATGCAAAGAAATAGAGGAAAACAACAGAATGGGAAAGACTGGAGATCTCTTCAAGAAAATTAGAGATACCAAGGGAACATTTCATGCAAAGAAGGGCTTGGTAAAGGACAGAAATGGTATGGACCTAACAGAAGCAGAAGGTATTAAGAAGAGGTGGCAAGAATACACAGAAGAACTGTACAAAAAAGATCTTCATGACCCAGATAATCACGATGGTGTGATCACTCACCTAGAGCCAGTCATCTTGGAATGTGAAGTCAAGTGGGCCTTAGAAGGCATCACTATGAACAAAGCTAGTGGAGGTGATGGAATTCCAGTTGAGCTATTTCAAATCCTGAAAGATGATGCTGTGAAAGTGCTGCACTCAATATGCCAGCAAATTTGGAAAACTCAGCAGTGGCCACAGGACTGGAAAAGGTCAGTTTTCATTCCAATCCCAAAGAAAGGCAATGCCAAAGAATGCTTAAACTACCTCACAATTGCATATTATACTAAAGAGGTAGTCATTAAATAATAAATAGACAAATATGTATAAAACTACAAATTATGATGAATTCTATAGAGAAAAAGAATGTCTAGGTTATAGAATACAGTGGAAACTCTATTTGAGTAAGTAATATTTCAGCTGGAATCCAGAATATATACAGGGAGAAGAATCAAGGGCACATCAGTCTATGTCCTGATAACAGTGTGAATGGAGACTGAGACATGAAGGAAAGGGCAACAGAAAGCAAGCATCATTGGAACATAGTATGGGAATAGTGCAGTTGCATAGAATTAGGATGACAATAAATAGTAAGTTATGCAAGATTCTGCAGGACCCCGTAAATTGTTTTTGGAGTTTGCAATTTTTAAAATCTATTTTTCTTAAATATATTGGAAAACCACTATAAAGCTAAGCAGATTGCAAGAGTTGATTTAGAATTTTAAAACATCATTTTTTACAGCATGATGACTCCTGTTAATACTGTATTGAATATTTAAAAACTGCTAGGAGAGCAGGATCTTTGAGATTCCCATAAAAAGAAAAAATTATATGTACCAATGGACTTATTGTGGTATCATATAGTGATATATACAAATATTGAATTTTATGTTGTACACCTGAAACTAATATAATGTTATATTATAAATTACATCTCAATAAAAATTCTTGGATGCTGAATAGAGAATAACTCTGAAGAGAACAGGTGGAGATCTGGGGAAATGAGTTGGAGAGGCTGCTGTAGTGGACCTAGTGGCTGTTGTAATGATAGCTTGGAGAGTTATTTCAGCGGAAGCAGAGAGAAGTACAGAGATGGGAGATATTTTTAGGGAGGAGAATCAATAGGATTCAGTGATGCATTAGGTGGCAGTGAGAGGGATAGGGAAGTTTCAAGGATGACTCTTTGCAGAATTTAACATCTGGGTGAATGGAAGTAACAAGATGACTTCTTGTTATTTGGATGACTGGAGGAAGACTCTTCTTTATGCCAGATATGAAGACAAACTCAAAGATCAGTTTTGTATATTATAATTTAAAAATAGCTCAGAAATAACAAAAGCAAGGACATCAATTACGCAGCTGATTATTGTATAAACTTAGAGCTAATGGAGGAAGAACTGACTTGGAATAGACACATCAGAGTCAGTGATCTACTGATGATATTTAATGTCATGGAAATGAATGAGTATAGGAATGAATATAAAAACAGAATAATGAATATATTTTATATAATTGGTTCTCTTTCTATGGAGAACTCTAATATAGCTATAATATACTTCACAGCTCCCTATTATATACTCTATATGTTTTGCCATTCTAGAAATAGTCCAATTTCTGGGCACTTTCATTTTAATATAAAAATATATTTGATCTAGGGGAGAATATATATTTTTCTGATCATCTATTCTATTCCTCATCAGTAGCTAATGCCATTTAGTTACTGCCTTTATAGCATTGCTTCATACTTTGTTAATCCATTGATTCTGCAAATGTTTATTGAGCATTATATATAAATATATACATATATATATGTGTGTATATATATATAGTATTGCCTCAAACAATTAGGAAGCCTGAGAATTTCCACAATTTGCCATCTGCAAGGTGGAGACCCAAGAAGGCTGGTGGCGAAAATTGATATAGCAACTCAAGTAGTCAGAGAGAGAGCAAATTCAACCTTCTTCTGCTTTTTAGTTGTATTCAGGCTCAACATGATGTCCACCTACACTGGGGAGGACCATCTGCTTTACTTAGTCTACCAATTCAAATGCTAATCTCTTCTGGAAATATCCTCACAGACACACCTAGAAATAATATTTAACCAACTCTCTGGGTATCCAGTGTCCCAGTCAAACTGACACATAAAATTAACCATTACAATAGCATAGGGTTCCTTATGCCATTGAATTGAATTTTAGTATATTACTAATCAGTTCAGTTCAGGCTCTCAGTCTTGTCTGACTTTTTCTGACCCCACGGACTGCAGCATACCAGGCTTTCCTGTCCATCACCAACTCCCAGAGTTTACTCAAACTCATGTTCATCACATCAGTGATGCCATGCAACCATCTCATCCTCTGTCGTCACCTTCTCCTCCCAACTTAGATATTTCCAAGCATCAGGGTCTTTTCCAATGAGTCAGTTCTTCATGTCAGGTGGCCAAAGTATTGGAGCTTCAGCTTCAGCATCAGTCCTTCCAGTGAATATTCAGGACTGATTTCCTTTAGGATGGACTGCAGTCCAAGGGACTCTCAAGAGTCTTCTCCAAGACCACAGTTCAAAAGCATCAATTCTTTGGTGCTCAGCTTTCTATATAGTCCAACTCTCACATCCAACCATGACTACTGGAAAAACCATAGCTTTGACTAGACAGACCTTTGTTGGCAAAGTAATGTCTCTGCTTTTTAATATGCTGTCTAGGTTGGTCATAGCTTTTCTTCCAAGGAGCAAGCGTCTTTTAATTTCATGGCTGCAGTCACCATCTGCAGTGATTTTGGAGCCCCTGCCCCCCCAAAAATAAAGTCTGCCACTATTTCCACTGTTTCTCCATCCATTTGCCATGAAATGATGGGACTGGATGCCATGATCTTAGTTTTCTGAATGTTGAGCTTTAAGCCAACTTTTTCAGTCTCCTCCTTCACTTTTTATCAAGAGGCTCTTTGGTTCTTCTTCACCTTCTGTCATAAGAGTGGTGTCATCTGCATAACTGAGGTTACTGATATTTCTCCTGGCAATCTTGATTCCATCTTGTGCTTCATCCAGCCTGGCATTTCGTATGATGTACTCTGCATATACATTAAATAAGCAGGGTGACAATATACAGCCTTGACGTACTCCTTTCCTGATTTGTAACCAGTCTGTTGTTCCATGTCCAGTTCTAACTGTTGCTCCTTGACCTGCATACAGATTTCTCAGGAGGCAGGTCAGGTGGTCTAGTATTCCCATCTTTTTAAGGATTTTCCATAGTTTGTTTTGATTCACACAGTCAAAGACTTTGGTGTAGTCAATAAAGCAGAAGTAGATGTTTTTCTGGAACTCTTGCTTTTTCAATGATCCAACGGATGTTGGCAATTTGATCTCTGGTTCCTCTGCCTTTTCTAAATCCAGCTTGAATATCTAGAAGGTCACACTTCATGTACTGTTGAATCCTGGCTTGAAGAATTTTGAGCATTACTTTGCTAGCGTGTGAGATGAGTGCAATTGTGTGGTAGTTTGAATATTCTTTGGCATTATCTTTATTTGGGATTGGAATGAAAACTGACCTTTTCCAGTCCTGTGGCCATAAGATAGATATTTGTCTGCATTGCTCATTGCATTCTATTTCAATGGTGGCCAGAGAAACTATTTTCATACACAAACTTACTTTTATAACATGTGTGATTGTGTCAGTGAAGATTTATTTATACCCTAGGGTAAGTATAAGTCAAAAATACATATTCTAGAAGCTTGCACTTTCTTCTCTTAATAGAAGCAATGGTAAAAAAGAAAGAACTTGCTTTTTAATTTTTTAATTTTTGCAATGCTGTGTTGGTTTCTGATTGCAAATCAAAACTACAGTGAGGTATCAGCTCACAGCAGTCAGAATGGCCATCATCAAAAAATCTACAAACAGTAGATGCTGGAGAGGATGTGGAGAAAAGGGAATCCTGCTGCACGGTTGGTGGGAATGTAAACTGATACAGCCATTACAGAGAAGATTATGGAAATTCCTCAAAAAACTAGAACTCGCTTTTTATTGAAAGGACTAACTCAGAAAAGAATAACACTATGTAGGTACATTTATTTTTATAAGACTATTTAAGAAAGAGGATGATAGATAGATAAATAAATAAATGACAAATAAAACCTCAAAAAGTAAAAGTAAGGGACAAACACTTGCTTCCTGAAGCAGAAGGGAAACTAAAACTTGTTGAAGCTCTTTTATGTGCGAGGTACTCTGCTTGCATTGTATGCATTATATGCTCATTTTAATTAATGCTATTGGTATATATTAGCAGTGCCTAGCTAGCTGTGTTTTAATTAAATTTATTTAGGTACAAATTTATTTTCTAATAGAGAGTGTTGTCAAGGAGTTGCAGAGGCTGATTCTGGCGATAAAGGTAAATAGAGCATTTTTCTGTACATGAAATTCTATTCAAGTGAGTGACTCCACATTGCTAAGCTAGACCTCTCTTCTAACCTGTTATTTTTTGCCTTGTGATCCTTAGATACCTTGCAAATCTGTTTGTGTTTTGAAGTATTTCTTCACTTTTCCATGGTAACATCTTTCAACAACTGGAATTTTAAATTTAAAAATGATACATGTAATTTCCTTATTTTCATGCCATAATTAAGAGATCTTATCTTTTCTGTTTTAGTCCATGAAGTAAACTTAATCTAGGTACTCTGGTTCTTTGTCTTGTTTCTAGCAGGTAGATTCCTCAAGGCTTGTTTTTATTTCCTTTTTGTAAGTCCAGGCTCTATCACTCTTTGCTTGTAAAGATAAACTGAAAGTGTTCTTAAAACTGGACACCATAGAAGGAGCACAGGCTTCTCTCCTGCTGGACAGCTATGTGTCCTCAGAAGATGGAGCAATCCGCCCCATCTGTTCCTGTTGCTGCTGCTGCTGCTGCTGAGTTGCTTCAGTCGTGTCCGACTCTGTGCGACCCCATAGACGGCAGCCCACCAGGCTCCCCCGTCCCTGGGATTCTCCAGGCAAGAACACTGCAGTGGGTTGCCATTGCCTTCTCCACATGTGTCCCTAGTGGGTGCATCAGCCCTGTCACAGTCTCAGGAATAATGAGGTTGTTGTATAAAACCCTCTACTTTTCTCCCCTTGATTGCAGCACCCACTTGGCTTTACACGCTCCTCTGAGCTCTGCCCACTGTCCCGTCACAGTTGCTATTTCACTCAGGAGGTTTAGCAAGTGGCAGACGAGAAGGTAGAATTCAGGCCACCGTCTTCCCCAACAGATAATCTGTCTGAATATCTCAAAGACATCAAAGTTTTGTGTATTAAAGACATCAAAGTTTTATGTATTAAAAAAGCTCCCTTGAATCTCCTCTCCCCCTCCACCCCACCTCCAAAGCTGTTCTTTCTGTGAACTTCCCTATCTTAGTAAATGGCACCACCACCCATCTAGACACTTAGAAGTCATGCTTGTTTCTTTGCATCAGCTCATTTTCACTGCCCCTTTCAATACCTAGGAAAATCCTGTAGGCCATGTCACCAAAATATCTCAGCCTTTTGTCTTAGCTCTATTACAATAACCTCTGACAAAAATCATTATCTTTCTCCTGGACAAATGCAATAACCAGCAAATTGGATTTTACTGAAAGCGTGAACTTTCGCTTCAATTTGAAGCAAACTTTGAAGTCTGCATTGCACAGTGGTATACAGCAGTGTCAAGAGCACTGGACTCAAATACTTTGATTTAAATCTAGGCCCTGATTGTAAATAGCCATGTAAAATTGGGTAAATGACTTAAATTTTCTGAACATCAATAATCTTGTTAGTAAAGAAGAGATAAGAACACTCATCACACAGGGGATTGTGAGGATTAAGTGGAAAGGAGACTGCCAGGCTCATAGAATACTCAGGGCATGCTGAGGTATTCATTTTTACTTCATTCCCAAGAACTGACTAACGTATAAGCATATTTTAAAGTTATTGGTACTATGGCCTAAACTGATTATGAATTTTGTAAAGGCAAAGGAGGGCTCTGGTGGTGGGCTGGGGGACAAGAGGTAAAGTGAAGATTGGGTATTGAAGAACTCAGGTTTTCTCTTAAATTTTGTGACAGAAGGTATACAGACAATAGGAGTTTTAAAAACAGCTCTTTTTAAGAATCATAATTCCTGCTCTCTGTGTTTATATGATTGTGACTAAAAGTAGAGCTATATAGAGATGGCATCAAATCCATGTTTTAAGCCCAGTCATTTTATAGTTACAATGGCTTTATCATTTCTTCAATACAGCATATTTCTATAAAAGAGCAAGATAACTGATATTACTTGAAAAGCATTTCTATAAGAAAAATGATTAAGATTTTTATAAAAGGGGGAAAAAGGAAAAATAAATATTCTCTTCTTGATATATATTTTAGTTTTATACTAGATAATTAGCAAATTGAAATTTATTTAGTAAAATATTAATTTAACAACAAAAAGATTAACCATAAATTAACCATGAATATTTTTAAAAGTTAAAAATACTTAGATTCACCTGGCCATTTATTTATTATCTATAGTATTTACAGCATAAAATTAATCCAAGGCATATAATCTCAGTATCTTTTTATTGGTATTTAAGATTTCAATTTGTTTGCAAATTTATCTGACAAAAATAAAAATTAATCTGTCTATATATTTATTCTTTTAGATACATGAATAATTTCTGGACAGAGAAATGTCCTATATTCTAACAATTCCAGAAATATATTTTAAAACATCAAATTTAAGTCTACAGGATATGACAGGAAAATTGGGGATGTTCCAGAAAATTAGCTTCTTAATCTTGACTGCTCCTGCAACATGCAGGACAAAACTATGAGCAGTTAATTAGGTGAAAAACAGTTGAAACCTTTGAAGAGTGGAGATATTTTAGCAGCTACCCCTCATAAGGAAGATAGCATTTAGAGTTTGAGTCTCATCAGACTAGAGTCTCAGGAAACAACTTGGGTTTTCCTAGAAGTTCTGGGCCTTAGGAATAAATACTGTGCCAAGGATTAAGAGATTAACCTTAATACCAAGGGCAAAAGTAAAATTGATTCATCCTAAAAAAGTACCAAACCTCTGCAGATTTGAATGATGAACTGGCAATTTAACTGCCTGCTAAGAGAAAGCACTGCATTTTTCAGATGAACAGTCTCATAGTATTCAGTATACCACCTCAGATGGGCATATATGCAAAGGAATTAAAAATGTGACCATAATCAAGAAAAAATGAGTCAGTAGGTTTTGCAATTAATAGGTAAAGCCTTTAAATAACTATGCTAAATATGTTAAGTGAAGTATTTACAGAAACAGATGGTTATAGTGAATTAAAAGGTGGAGAATTTCAGGAGATAAGTGAAAATTGGAAAACTAAAAAATTCATGTGGAAATATTAGGACAATACCTGAAGTCATCTAAATAAAGTCCTAGATGTTTCATTTCAATTCTGACTATGTAAATATTGGATAATACATACTAGATAATGCTTGATTCATTTTGTCAGTATCTCTTATCACTTTCCAAGATTGTACTCCCAGAAAAAGACATTTCTTTTGTTTCCACTACTACTAGAAGAGAAAAGCACTTTTTTTAGGATCACTGAAGTGCTAAGTTCACATTAATTGATTCTCTTTCTGGCCAGCGTCTATTCTTGCTAGCAAGTCACAAAACTTGGTACATTAATCAAAAATAATTGCTTCTTCTCAGGAAAGCTATGGTAAACCTAGACAGGGTATAAAAAGCAAAGACATCACTTTGCCAACAAAGGTCTGTATAGTGGAGGCATTGGTATTTCCAATGCAGTTGGATTGCTCCCATTTGAAGTGCAGAGTGACTGCCCAGTTGGGTGGGAACAAAACTCAGGTGATCATGGCTGCAGTAGAATCGTGCCTGCAGGTTCATCTCATGGCCTTGGACACTAAGGCAGAGTGCCAAAGAATTGATGCCTTTGAACTATGGTGCTGGAGAAGATTCTTGAGAGTCCCTTGGACTGCAAGTAGATCAAACCAGTCAATAGCTCCAATACTTTGACCACCTGATACAAAGAGCAGACTCATTGGAAAAGACCCTGATTCTGGGAGAGATTGAAGGCAGGAGGAGAAAGGGATGATGTTTGGATGGCATCACTGATTCAACAGACATGAACTTGGGCAAACTCTGGGAGAGTTTGGAAGGACAGGGTGAAGGTGAAGGGAAGTCTGGTGAAGGACAGGGAAGCCTGGCGTGCTGCAGCCCATGGGGTTGTAAAGAGCTGGACACGACTTGGCAACTGAACAATAACAACAACACAAATGAAAACCAGATTTGGAGAGTCAAAATGAGTCATGATCTTTTAATATTTTGAGTCATAGATGTTAGAAGATCGTGAATCATTTGAGTTGTGGTTTAAGACAAGCAAACAAAGAAACTTAGAAAATTTTCATTCATTTTGAAATATTCCATCCTTCATAATAAGTGTGACCTTTCACATGCAATAATAATTCTTTTTAAAGTAATGATTCACTTGAGCCCTTAGGCTTTGTAAAATTTGTTGGAAGAGCTAGTTAAGCAAATTGATGTTTCCTGTGTAATGTTGTAAGTTGCATGCTAGAGTTTGCCATGTGATATAATAGGAGCACATGGACAAACACTGAATGCAGATTGGGGGTGGAAGTTTGAAAGAGGCTTTCTAAAGGGAGAAGTGCCTGTGATACAGTTTTAAAGACAAATAGGAAATAGCCAGGTGAGAGAACCAGAAAAGGAGTGGGAGAAAGGGGAGAAGAGTGCCCTAGTCACCAAAATAAAATATACAAAGCTCAGGCCTCCCTATAGTACTACAAACAGTTTGATGGTGATTTAGTGCGTAATATTATTATGAGATATGCTGATGGAGAAAGTGAGAGAGATAGAAGTTAGACCAGGGAGGGCTAGAGAAGCTACTAAAGGACTTTTAAGGAGAGTATTAATAAATTTGGGGCTTCCTGGTAGCTCAGATAGTAGAATCTACCTGCAATGAAGGAGATGCTGGTTCGATCCCTGGGTCGAGGAGATTCCCTGGAGAAGGGAATGGCAACCCACTCCAGTATTCTTGCTTGGAGAATCCAATGGACAGAGGAGTCTGATATTCTATAGTCCATAGGGTCGCAAAGAGTCAGACACGACTGAGCGACTAAACACACACGCATATTAATAAATTCAGATTTCAGAAAGATGACATTGAAGACAGTGTAGTATCAATTTTATTTGATCAGATTTAATGGATGCAGGAAGATCTTTAGTTGACAAGCATATTAATCTAGGCAAGAAACTGTGGGTGCGTGCAAATTGTGTCTGACGCTTTGCAACCCTATGGACTGTAGCCCACCAGGCTCCTCTGCCTATGGAATTTTTCAGGCAAGAATATTGGAGTGGGTTATCATTTCCTAGTCTGAGGGATCTTCCTGATCTAGGAATTGAACCCATATCACTTGTGTCTCTTCCATTAACAGGCAGATTCTTTACCACTAGCGCCACCTGGGAAGGCCACTTTACTAGGCAAGAAACTATGTAGGTCTAAACATAAGTGAAGCAGGAGCTTAGGAAAGAAAAAAATATGTATTTGAGTGCTTTTAGAGTTAATTTAAAGGACTTTGTAATTAACTAGATTTCAGCTGAGGAAAGAGAGATGTTATAGATCATTTCCAGTTTCTTTTGTCTTTGGCTACTCTATGGAGTATTACTCACAGTAATATTACTCACAGTAATATTCTGTGAAATGTGAAGAGTTTCAAAGAATTTTTTTAAAAAATTTATTATTATTATTACTTTTTACTTTACAATATTGTATTGGTTTTGCCATACATCAACATGTATCCTCCATGGGTGTACACATGTTCCCAATCCTGAACCCCCCTCCCACCTCCCTCCCTGTACCATCCCTCTGGGTCATCCCAGTGCACCAGCCCCAAGCTTCCTGTATCCTGCATTGAACCTGGACTGGCAATTCGTTTCTTATATGATATTATACATGTTTTAATGCCATTCTCCCAAATCATCCCCCCCACCCCCCACAGAGTCCAAAAGACTGTTCTATACATCTGTGTCTCTTTTGCTGTCTCGCATACAGGGTTCTTGTTACCATCTTTCTAAATTCCATATGTATGCATTAGTATACTGTATTGGTGTTTTTCTTTCTGGCTTACTTAACTCTGTATAATAGGCTCCAGTTTCATCTACCTCATTAGAACTGATTCAAATGTATTGTTTTTAATGGCTGAGTAATATTCCATTGTGTCTATGTACCACTGCTTTCTTATCCATTCATCTGCTGATGGACATCTAGGTTGCTTCCATGTCCTGGCTATTATAAACAGTGCTGCAATGAACATTGGGGTACACGTGTCTCTTTCAATTCTGGTTTCCTCGGTGTGTATGCCCAGCAGTGGGATTGCTGGGTCATAAGGCAGTTCTATTCCCAGTTTTTTAAGGAATCTCCACACTGTTCTCCATAGTGGCTGTACTAGTTTGTATTCCCACCAACAGTGTAAGAGAGTTCCCTTTTCTCCACACCCTCTGCAGCATTTATTGCTTGTAGACTTTTGGATCACAGCCATTCTGACTGGCATGAAATGGTATCTCATTGCGGTTTTGATTTGCATTTCTCTGATAATGAGTGATGTTGAGCATCTTTCCATGTGTTTGTTAGCCATCTGTATGTCTTCTTTGGAGAAATGTCTATTTAGTTCTTTGGCCCATTTTTTGATTGGTTGTTTATTTTTCTGGAATTGAGCTGCAGGACTTGCTTGTATATTTTTGAGATTAGTTGTTTGTCAGTTGCTTCATTTGCTATTATTTTCTCCCATTCTGAAGTCTGTCTTTTCACCTTGCTTATAGTTTCTTTTGTTGTGCAGAAGCTTTTAATTTTAATTAGATCCCATTTGCTTATTTTTGCCTTTATTTCCAATATTCTGGGAGGTGGGTCAGGGAGGATACTGCTGTTGACAAGCTTATTTTGAAGTGTCTGTTATACATAGCCCTGGTGTGAGAGATGGTAAATAGGACTTAAATCTGGAGCTCAGAGCCTGAATCTTAGAAGTTTAGATAGGAACAGAATGCTAATGTCAATTTGGAAGTAATTTTCCAAAGGTGTTAATGTCTTGGGAGTGGATGAATTTATCCAAATAAGGCTGTATTTGAAAGCTATAAAAATGTGGAGAATTGGCTTCTGTGGTAAAGAACAGCATTTATGTGGTAGAGGAAGGAAAGTGTGTAAAGGATACTAAAGAGGAGCGGCCTGAGGAGAGGAAGGAGGTAAATAACACGGGAGGAGAGACTTATGAAGTGGAGAGTGATGAGAAGGTTTCTATTGTGCCAGTCTGGTCAAGGACTGAATATATCAAGTGAGGTTAGCAACAAAGAAGGCAAAGGTAACTTTGGCAAGACTGGTCTCAGCAGAATGGTATGTTGGAAGTCACAAGGCATTAACCAGAGGAGTAAAAGATTGGTAAACAGGAGAGAGCAAATGTGAGCAAAACAAGCTGGAAGAGCCGTGCTTACATTTTGAAAGGGAAGTACAGTGAAATGAAAGAGGTCATGGTTCAGAAGAGAAATGGCTTAATTGAGGGATGACTGCTCTTGAGAAGGAGGTGCTAAGGATCTAGAACATAGGTAATGCATGAAGGTAATGGATGAAGAACATAAGAAGACAGTGACAGAGGAAGAAGGCAGCCACTTGACGAGGTGTGTGGACAGTGAACTTCCTCAGCAGTCCATGACCACTTGAACCCCCATCCCCACACTGAAGGGAATCCAAATATAATACTGCAGAAGAGCTATGTTGTTGTGAAGATGTGGAGCTTAGTTGCAAGGAGCAATCAGACCCAGAAGAGACCAGTGTCAAGGTGACCGGATAATGGTATTCATTAGCTTTAAGGAATCACACTTCCAAAAATAAAATGAAGCACATAGTTTTAACCAAAATGAATGGTAAGGAAAAATGATCAATGGGCATGTTGTGAATTCATTTGCTATATCTGTTGCTGCTGCTGCTGCTAAGTTGCTTCAGTCGTGTCCGACTCTGTGTGACCCCCTAGACGGCAGCCCACCAGGCTCCCCCATCCCTGGATTCTCCAGGCAAGAACACTGGAGTGGGTTGCCATTTCCTTCTCCAACGCATGAAAGTGAAAAGTAAAAGGGAAGTCACTCATTCGTGTTAGACTCTTCGTGACCCCATGGGCTGCAGCCTACCAGGCTCCTCCATCCATGGGATTTTCCAGGCGAGAGTACTGGAGTGGGGTGTCATCACCTTCTCCACTTTGCTATATCTACCTGCTCTGAAACAAATACCTACAACTCTCAGGATAAAGGATTCAAACTGAATAGATTAATTATCTTTCCTAATACTTAAAGCTAATATAAATAAAGCTATCAATATAAGCTTTTCCCCACTCAACTAGTATAACCTGGTACTTTAGTTTGGATGAAAAAAATGATTGTGTGTGAAGCAATCCATTTCAGAGAAGTGAGAATCTGATAAGTGCTGTTAAATCACCCAAAGACACAGACTCTGTGACTTTCCTCTAAAACTTTAAAATGCTATTAACAAATTCATATGTGGAAAATAGTTCCTTTTGTGTATGATATTTTTTTTGTTTTATTATCACAGAATATAATAGAGCAGCCATTGCTATACCTTTTATGTATTCAGAAATGAAATCATGTAGCAAAACTCTCCTAAACTATGCTTCTCATCTCAGGCTATGAGACTTGCTGCTGCTGCTGCTAAGTTGCTTCAGTCGTGTCCGACTCTGTGCGACCCCATAGATGGCAGCCCACCAGGCTCCCCCTTCCCTGGGATTCTGCAGGCAAGAACAGTGGAGTGGGTTGCTATTTCCTTCTCCAATGTATGAAAGTGGAAAGTGAAAGTGAAGTCGCTCAGTTGTGTCCAACTCTTAGCGACCCCATGGACTGCAGCCCACCAGGCTCCTCCGTCCATGGGATATTCCAGGTGAGAGTACTGGAGTGGGGTGCCATTGCCTTCTCCAATGAGACTTGAAGAAGGTATAGGTAAACACCTTTCCCTTTGAATCATTTGCTCAAAACTGCCTAAATTCTCAGATAGAGAAAACAGATAAGAAAGCAAAAGAAATGGCATTGTAAGGTATAGTGTCTCTCATTCATTGTATTATAGGTGATCCTTAAGTGAATGTGTCTCTTTTATTTATTTATTAACTCAAGGCACCAGAGTTTGTGCTCATTGTGCTGAATACTTCCTAGTGAAAATATGTGGTCTGGTAATGAGATGTTCCAGGAGATGCCTCATGAAATCTTATGTCTAGAAGATAGACTGTGATGTTCCAGGTATTGTAATGACGGAGATCTGGTTTGTATTTTCAATCAAGTTAAGGATCTTCTAGTTCTCCATAAAGCCTTGTCTAAAACAAAATACTCTCCCTTGTTCAAGCTCGATTAACTGTGGCATACAAACTTATGGTCACCGATCATTGGTTTTCAATTTCCAAATGATGCACTATGTATGTAGGGAATTATTATCACTTGATTTTCTGCTTTTTAATCAGCATGGGTGGCATTTGAAGGATGTTTATTCTAATGAATACTGGGGTTCCTATTCCCTTTGGTATGCAACTACTATTCTGTCCATTGTTTTCAGTTCTTTTAGGATGCTGTTTCCCTTTACAAATTTAATATGTGAAACATATTCCTTTAAGGTATCAGTGAAAATCCTTGTTTTCATCTGGGCTTAGATGGCTGTGGCAAAAAGGCTTTAGAAATCCCTATTTCAGAGGCTTATGTAATTTGTATGATTTATATTTCAGAGCATGTTGGAGCATGATGAAATAATGAGGGTAATACCTGAGAATCCAAAGTTAAGAAGTATCCATGATATATTATTTCACCAGTTCTAAATATTTCCATTTCTCTGATAATGAGTGATGTTGAGCATCTTTTCATGTGTTTGTTAGCCATCTGTATGTCTTCTTTAGAGAAATGTCTATTTAGTTCTTTGGCCCATTTTTTGGTTGGGCCATTTATTTTTCTGGAATTGAGCTGCAGGAGTTGCTTGTATATTTTTGAGATTAGTTGTTTGTCAGTTGCTTCATTTGCTATTATTTTCTCCCATTCTGAAGTCTGTCTTTTCACTTTGCTTATAGTTTTCTTTGTTGTGCAGAAGCTTTTAAGTTTAATTAAGTGCCATTTATTTTTGCTTTTACATCACTCATTATCAGAGAAATGCAAATCAAAACCACTATGAGGTACCATTTCACGCCAATTAGAACGGCTGCGATCCAAAAGTCTACAAGCAATAAATGCTGCAGAGGGTGTGGAGAAAAGGGAACTCTCTTACACTGTTGGTGGGAATGCAAACTAGTACAGCCACTATGGAGAACAGTGTGGAGACTCCTTAAAAAACTGGAAATAGAACTGCCTTATGATCCAGCAATCCCACTGCTGGGCATACACACCGAGGAAACCAGAATTGAAAGAGACACGTGTACCCCAATGTTCATCGCAGCACTGTTTATAATAGCCAGGACATGGAAGCAACCTAGATGTCCATCAGCAGATGAATGGATAAGAAAGCAGTGGTACATATACACAATGGAGTATTACTCAGCCATTAAAAGAATGCATTTGAGTCAGTTCTAATGAGGTGGATGAAACTGGAGCCTATTATACAGAGTGAAGTAAGCCAGAAAGAAAAACACCAATACAGTATACTAACGCATATATATGGAATTTAGAAAGATGGTAACAATAACCCTGTATATGAGACAGCAAAAGAGACACTGATGTATAAAACAGTCTTTTGGACTCTGTGGGAGAGGGAGAGGGTGGGGTGATTTGGGAGAATGGCATTGAAACATGTATAATATCATATATGAAACGAGTTGCCAGTCCAGGTTCGATGCAGGATACAGGATTCTTGGGGCTGGTGCACTGGGACGACCCAGAGGGATGGTATGGGGAGGGAGGTAGGAGGTGGGTTCAGGATGGGGAACACATGTATACCTGTGGTGGATTCATTTTGATATATGGCAAAACCAATACAATATTGTAAAGTTAAAAAATAAAATAAAATTAAATTAAAAAGATAAATATTTCCAAATAGAAACAGATTAAAGAAATGTTTGGGAGAAGTACAAATGTACAAATTTGAAAATCTGTAAGTTTGGAAATATACTGAATGAAGCATATAGAAGAACAGAGAATCATAGTCCTTTGGGGACCTACTGCTTAAGCAAAATAGTAGAAGAAGGTCTCTATGAAATCTTTTCATAAGTGAAATGAAAATGAAAACAGTAGAAGAAAAACCTATGGAAAGACTTGGAGCAAGTAATTAAAGTTACATCCATAAAGGGCTCACGTGTCATACCTGGTATGACAGAAACAGTAACAACAGCGACGCCAGCATTAGTTTTCTATTTGTAGTCCTCTCCTGACTTGAAGGAGAGTGAAAGTGGGTCTATGAAGATTATTTTGTTTGCTGAGAAGGGTAGTGGATATAGATGGGGATTGTAAGTTTGGAATCCTTTGAATCATAGGATCTGTGCTACTGTTTGAATTGTAGGAACTGTGCTGGATTTGTTTGGAAAATTATGGGTGAATGGTCTTTCTGAGGCAGAGAAATAAATTAAGGAGAGACTACAAGAAGGAAGTGTAAAGAGGGAGAAGGAAAGTGGGAAGGAGAAGAAGAGGGAAAGAGAGACATACATATTAATACAGTCGCCAGGAGCTGACTAGAGAAGAAATGCCAGAGGAGTTTTGTGTTCTGAGAGGCAAATTCTTTGGACTAACATACAAAATCCTCAGTAAAATTTACATCTCTCATTCAGGTTACGTGAAAATGAAAAAAAAAAAAGTGATAGACATGAAGTTAGTTAAAATTTGGGTCATATAAATAAAGGTAAGTGAAAATAGTAGGTTATTGGGAACTAGCTATCCTACAAAATCAAGGGTAAAACTCACATAGAGCACTATGTGGAGGCAGACAGGTGTGAGTCTAGGCTCTTCTAAAGACTGCACTGTCCCCTGATGCAAAAAATAAGGAAAGATGGAAAGGCAAAATAATTTCAAAAAGAACTGTCTCCTTTAAGGCAGGAATGAAGAAAGAGGGGTCAAGGAGAAGGGGGAAATAGAACCGCTCTCAAAAGTAAATTGCCCACTGGGAATGAGATAAAGGAGTAAAACGTTCAAGTCAAACAAACAGAAAAGCAGTTTCGTCAGTTTTCTTTCTGCTCAAGGATATGCTGTTAGAATCAAGTGGAGAGGAGTGATACACTATCTCTCGTTAAAGAGCGCTTGCACAGGCCAAGGATCCTGTACTTTTGTCGCAGGGCAGAAGTCCTCCTTGGTGACCAGAAGCCCTTGACTCTATCAACCCCTGTGTCCTCGCTGTCAACCAGGGGGACACTAAGAAAGAAATGTACTCATGTATTCTTTACATTTTAGAAAGGAGTTTTGTTTTCAGGAAAATTATTTACACCTGATGTTACCAGCTGAGGGGCTGGAGTAGAATGGGAGGCTCGTGGAAATATTTGCTAGGCTACTAAAACTGTTTTGGGGATACTCACCACTTAAGCCCAAGAGTATAACCCCTGCGATCCATCATTCTGTTAACTGAACCTCTCAATTATTTTCTTGACTAGGCAATTTATATTTGACATTAATAAAGTTAGTCTTGCAGAATTCTGAAGTGTTTTTTCCCTCTAAGAAAGAAAGAGGCAATTTTTTTTTTCCCCAATGTAGTTTGATGTTAAGGGAATTCGGAATTTTACAATGACAAGTATATGCATGGTATAAATTCTTTTTACTAACTTAAATTTTCAGGTTACTGGAATACTATATCAAAAATTGTATACAGTGGGGGAGATCCTATATATTGTTTTACTTGTAGCAGGCCTAAGAAATGTTTTTATTTAATGAAATACAGAAAACTTTCAAGAACAGTTTAATTTATTCAGCAATAGATGAGTAAACCTCATTTTTAGTTCTGAGGATATTAATATAATCCTGAAGACATGCATTTTGTCCTGAAGATTCAGACCAAAATCTTTCCTCTGTGTGCTGGGTCTAGGGGTAGAGCATCAGGTTGGAACTCAGGAGAGTTAGTTCTCCTCCTAATAATTTTTGACCTTTAGCAAATCATATTACATGCCTACATTTTCTCATGTATAAAATGAGAAAATAGCTGATTCACAAAACTTCATTCTTTCAATCATTTATTAATTCACCATCCATCCATCCATCCAGAAAGCATTATGATAGGCACCAAGGAGACCAAGGTGAGCACAGCACATCTCTTGTTCAGTAGTCTACAACAGATCTGAGAGTTTACCTGTGATAAAATGCCCCACATTTCTTAGGGGTATTACCAAGCATCATTTTAATTTAACCTAATTTTAAAGTACCTTATTCTTTCCTCCTCTATTTTTTGTATACTGTAACAGTACTTGAACTTACTTGAAAATGAGGTTTAATTATAAACTGAAGAAGTGTTGATGGTTATTAGATGATATATTATTGTTGACATAGTGAAATTTCAATCATTCACACATAATCTAGTTAAAACTATTTAAATTTACTTTAAGAACTACTCAAGCAAGGCAAAATAGGAGAATATGATTAACAGTTAGCAATGGGCATTAGTTTTAAGAGCAGGGAAAAGATAGCATGTTCAAGGAGATTTACTTTTATCAGATTAGAAGTGGAAAACATTGAAATGCATTTTGTCAAGAAGAGACTCAGAAGACCTTCACACTGCTGGGTTTCAAGGAAGATTTTCAGATGGACGTTTTTAAGGTCTTGGCGGCCATCCTATATCTGGGCAATGTACAGATTGCAGCAGTGGGCAACGAGAGATTGGTGATCAGCGTAAGATATGTGACCTAAGTCAAGAATCTTGTCAACCGAAAACCTGCACTAAAAGCTCGATGAAAGAACATGAACAAAGAAAACCACACATTAAAGTACAAAGACCAATCTATTCCCATATAAGAGGTGCCATTGGAAAGGCAGAAGAGCGTTTTAGCCTTAAGTACAAATCTAACAACTGGGCTTCCCAGCTGGTGCTAGTGGTAGACTCTGCCTCTTTCCACCTTGCTAGATTCTCCTCAAGTAAATTTCTTCTTCATCCAAAACCACTATATTTTCTCACAGGCTTCATAATTCTTGTCAATAATGTCCTAATTTTCTCAGTGATTGAGTCTTTAAATAGAATTTGTCAATTTCCTCTCCCTCAGTCTTCTGATCAAATTGATGATTATTAAAAAAATTTTTTTCCACATAGTTGTTCAGTTGCTAAGTTGTGTCCTACTCTTTGACACCCCATGGGCTGCAGCACGCCAGGCTTCCCTGTCCTTCGTTATTTCCCGGAGTTTGCTCAAATTCATATCCACTGAGTTGGTGATGCTCTCCAACC
Source organism: Bubalus bubalis (assembly GCF_019923935.1). Lineage (NCBI taxonomy): Eukaryota > Metazoa > Chordata > Mammalia > Artiodactyla > Bovidae > Bubalus > Bubalus bubalis. Next base: position 96,596,100 of record NC_059163.1, on the reverse strand, counting down.
ATGTCATCCTCTACCACCTCCTTCCCCTTTTGCTTTCAGTCTTTCCCAGCAGCAGGGTCTTCCAGTGAGTGGGCTCTTCACATCAGGTGGCAAAAGTATTGGAGATTCAGCTTCAGCGTCAGTCCTTCCAATGAATATTCAGGGTTTTTCAGACTGATCCCTTCTATTTTGCCATGACCTTCTCTAGCTTCAACATTTCTGCTTATCTGTCTTTAAAATAAAACATTTTCCATCTATTCCAGAATATTATTATGAACTAAAATTAAAAAAAAAATGTGTATAGATTGCATTCTATAAAAATAGAATTGGCAAAAAAAGGGAAAAAAAATTGGAAAAAATTTCCTCACAGATTCTGAGCTAGTTTTGGACTCCATGATTGCTCTCTTGCTTTGCCATCTAGGGCACATATATTTATTATGTGTATTTTACATGCATTCATATATACATATTTATAAAAGTAATGGATAGAGAACTACTATATATAAACAGCATGGCATTGCACTATAAATTGATGTTCTATGTATTAATATTTCCCGTGATTTTCCTTCCTGTTTCTGTCCCACTAGTGTGCCTATGAAACACCTACCTAAGCATAGGTTAAAGCATGTATTTTTTTTCTTTCCTCAAACTAGATAGGGCTAGAGGTAGAAGAAGGAGGTAGAGGGGTGGCTGAGACTGGAGAGTAAAAGTATGGGAACAGAAGTCCAATGTAGAAGAAGAGCAAATTTTATTTTTGAGTGGGGGGTGCTTCATGCTGAACTAACCTTAAGTGTTGATCTTCCCATCCCAATCTCGGCACAGTATCCTTGCACACAACAGTATAATATGAATTACTGGTTACTTCAGTCAGTTCAGTTTGGTCGCTCAGTCGTGTCTGACTCTTTGTGACCCCATGAACTGCAGCACGCCAGGCCTCCCTGTCCATCACCAACTACTGGAGTCCACCCAAACCCATGTCCATTGAGTTGGTGATGCCATCCAACCATCTCATCCTCTGTCATTCCCTTCTCCTTCTGCCCTCAATCTTTCCCAGCATCAGGGTCTTTTCCAATGAGTCAGCTCTTCGCATCAGGTGGCCAAAGTATTGGAGTTTAAGCTTCAACATCAGTCCTTCCAAGGAACACCCAGGACTGATCTCCTTTAGGGTAGACTGGTTGGATCTCCTCGCAGTCCAAGGGACTCTCAAGAGTCTTCTCCAACACCACAGTTCAAAAGCATCAATTCTTCGGCGCTCAGATTTGTTCACAGTCCAACTCTCACATCCATACATGACCACTGGAAAAACCATAGCCTTGACTAGACGAACCTTTGTTGACAAAGTAATGTCTCTGCTTTTGAATATGCTATCTAGGTTGGTCATAACTTTCCTTCCAAGGAGCAAGCATCTTTTAATTTCATGGCTGCAATCACCATCTGCAGTAATTTTGGAGCCCCCCAAAATAAAGTCTGACACTGTTTCCACTATTTCCCCATCTATTTGCCATGAAGTGATGGGCCCAGATGCCATGATCTTAGTTTTCTGAATGTTGAACTTAAGCCAACTTTTTCACTCTCCTCTTTCACTTTCATCAAGAGGCTCTTTAGTTCTTCACTTTCTGCCATAAGGGTGGTGTCATCTGCATATCTGAGGTTATTGATATTTCTCCCGGCAATCTGGATTCCAGCTTGTGCTTCTTCCAGTCCAGGGTTTCTCATGATGTACTCTGCATATAAGTTAAATAAGCAGGGTGGCAATATACAGCCTTGATGTACTCTTTTTCCTATTTGGAACCAGTCTGTTGTTCCATGTCCAGTTCTAACTGTTGCTTCCTGACCTGCATACAGGTTTCTCAAACTTATGTGGGGTCAAAGGTGTGAAGGAAAATTTTGCCTCCAACTAAAATCAACTACACAAAACCCATTAGAAAACTTTCTATAAGCTTTGCTCACTAATATTTATGACCTGAAATATATCCTCTTTTATAGGATTTTATAAAGTTTAAATAAAATCACTTGTGCCCAATGCCTGGTCCACTTTATATGTTAAATAAATGTTTGATTATCTCAATCATGGATATGTAGAGCTGGAAGAGAACTTGGAAGTGATCTGCTTCAATCTTCTCATTTTACAAATATGACAATGAGCCCAGAGAAAAGTGATGACTCAAACAAAGTAAGTCTGAAATAAAATACCATGTCTGGAACTCAACTGTCCAGAGTCCCAGTTCTTCCACAGTAGTATCTCTTATATCTCTTTTGTTTTGTATCATATCCATCACCCTCTTTCCTGTTTTGTCTCTCTCTCTCTCTCAGGTACACACAAGACATTGTACTCATTTGGCTTTACAAACCTGAATTTTATCCAGATATGAGAAACAATTACATTTATATCTGTCTATTGATATTTGGCAGTGGTGATGTAATTATTGTGGAATGTTTTTAGTTGCAGCAAAATCATTAATATCATTATGTCTTAGGGTGTTATATTAACTGAGGAGAATTTGTTAAGGGAGGTTGTGTATTGTTTTTATTCAGCATATGTTAGAGGAGCTTTAAAGTGTTTAAAAAACTCATTTGAACTAAAAACAAAAAAAGTATTCATTTGAGCTGATTTATAATTTTTAATACTCAAAACCAGGTTTTAGTGTGTATTTTTGCAGGTAAAATAGATGCCTCCTCACTTTGGTAATTGCATGCACTTCCAGTGTACAGATCAACTGGTTTTTAAGATGTAATTTTTAAGTTGATTGCTGGTACTGGAAATAAGTGTTAAGTTGACTGCTGGTACTGGAAGATAATTTTTTCTTAAAAACAACATTAGTATTTTGGTCAGTTTAACCTACAAGAGCTTTTAAACTCAGAATGTATCAATAAATAATACAATAATTTATTCAATTGTACTCCTGGTAATTAAACAACTAGAAAAATAAGAAAATAAGTACTTTATCTTATTTATCACTACCATCCAGCAAAGTACAGAAATGATCATTAAAATATAGAAATTATGATCACGTTCTCTAGAATTAGACTTTCTGGGTTTATAACCTGACTCTGTCATTCAATAGACTAGGCAGTTACTTAACCCAGCTAATGACTGTTTCTTCATCTGTCAACTGAAAATAACAATAATGCCTCCCTTATGTGGTTGTCAGAATTCAATTGGCTAAACTATTTAAAGCACCTAAATCAAGTGTCTGGCACATAACAAGCACAGTAAATGCTTGTTGCGTATATAGAGCTATCACAAGCATTGTTCTTTATATTAATGATAATAATTAGGTTTATTTTTGTCTCATAAATAGATGAAGATACACGCAGATTGGAATTGCATGTTTATGACATTAAGTACCAGACACATTAATACATACATTATCTTGATTAGCCCTCATCAAAAAACTTTCAAGAAAAGGAAAAATAAGTTCATATACTGTGAATGAGAAAATGGACAGGAGACTGGCTCAAGGTAGCTGCCAACTCTTTGCAGTTCAGTGTAATGGAAAGAATGCATTCCACAGGACTGAAGGGGCTTATTTATGCTATTACCAGCTGTATGAATTTGGGTCCCATTCACCTTCCCAGATCTTCAGTTTCCTGATTTGTTAAAAATGGAAGAAAATAATTTTCACTATGCCTACCTCCTATTGATCCATTGGATTGTATAAAAAGCAAGAGAGTTCCAAAAAATATCTACTTCTGCTTTATTGACTATGCCAAAGCCTTTGACTGTGTGGATCACTACAAACTGGAAAATTCTTCAAGATATGGGAATACCAGACCACCTTCCCTGCCTCCTGAGAAATCTTTATGCAGGTCAAGAAGCAATGGTTAGAACTGGACATGGAACAACAGACTGGTTCCAAATCTGGAAAGGAGTCACCCTGTTTATTTAACTTATATGTAGAGCACATCATGTGAAATGCCAGGCTGGATGAAGCACAAGCTGGAATCAAGATTGCCAGGAGAAATATCAATAACCTCATGCAGATGACACCACCCTTATGGCAAAAAGTGAAGAGGAACTAAAAAGCCTCTTGATAAAAGTGAAAGAGGAGAGTGAAAAACCTGGCTTAAAACTCAACATTCAAAAAATGAAGATCATGGCATTTGGTCCCATCACTTCATGGAAAATAGATATGGAAACAGTGACAGACTTTATTTTCTTGGGCTCCAAAATTACTGCAGATGGTGACTGCAGCCATGAAATTAAAAGATGCTTGCTCCTTGGAAGAAAAGCTATGACCAATCTAGACAGCATATTAGAAAGCAGAGACATTCGCTGACATAGGTCCGTCTAGTCAAAGCTATGGTTTTTCCAGTAGTCATGTATGGATATGAGAGTTGGACCATAAAGAAAGCTGAGCACTGAAGAATTGATGCTTTTGAAGTGTGGTGCTGGAGAAGACTCTTGGGAGTCCCTTGGACTGCAAGGAGATCCAACCAGTCCATCCTAAAGGAAATCAGTCCTGAATATTCACTGGAAGGACTGATGCTAAAGCTGAAGCTCCAATACTTTGGCCACCTGATGTGAAGAACTGACTCATTGGGAAAGACCCTGATGCTGGGAAAGATTGAAGAAGGCGGGAAGAGAAGAGAGTGACAGAGGATGAGATGGTTGGATGGCATCACCCCCTCAATGGACATGGGTTTGACCAAGCTCCAGGAGTTGGTGATGGACAGGGAAGCCTGGTGTGCTGCAGTCCATGACGTCACAAAGAGTCGGACATGACTGAGTGACTGAACTTATTTACTTACTTAGGCCTACCTCTTGGGACCACTGTGATGATTAGTACAGTCTATGTATGAGAATGCACTTCATATAATATAAGTAATACTCGGATTTAAAATATCATTCTGAAACCTATTGCTTTGAGATAGCTCTCTGATAGAACTCAACTCTAAAAACTTTGTTTAGGATTCAAGTCCAAGTTCTGCTGCTGCTGCTGCTAAGTCGCTTCAGTCGTGTCCGACTCTGTGCGACCCCATAGATGGCAGCCCACCAGGCTCCCCCACCCCTGGGATTCTCCAGGCAAGAACACTGGAGTGGGTTGCTATTTCCTTCTCCAATGCATCAAAGTGAGAAGTCAAAGTAAAGTCGCTCAGTCGTGTCCGACTCTTAGCGACCCCATGGACTGCAGCCTACCAGGCTCCTCCATCCATGGGATTTTCCAGGCAAGAATACTGGAGTGGGGTGCCATTGCCTTCTCTGAGTCCAAGTCCTGCCACTTATTAATTTTGTGAATTTGGGACTCAATTTCATTTTTCTGTAAAACAAGAAAGATTCACATAGATAATGTGAGAATTAAGTAATAATCATGTGAACGTTATTTACAAACTGTGACTCGTGTTAAAATGTAGGTCAATATTATGTTTAAATAGATAAATGACCTGTTTTATACCTCTTTACTTTTCTACCACATGATGCTTTCTGATCTTCATAATAAAGTGCTTTATATATTCAAAGTAAAGTGCCTATTTAACAAAGTGCATATATATACAAAGTGCCTTAAGTAACAGGTACAATTGACTGAGAACAGTTCTATGTGCCAGGAAATTTTTGAAGTGCCACTGGTATTATTTTCAAAGTATGCATATTGTTAGGCAGGACAAATGTAAATGTTGAGTGGGGGTGGTTAATCCTCATTTTTCTGACAGCTTCATGTTAGTGTAACTTTTAGACGTATTAGGTTCTATATAGCTTAGACATGGAATTTATTTCCACTGGCTGTTCTTCATAGAATTTAATCTACAGGACTCAAAACTGAATACAGTTCTTGAAGACCTTAAGAAAAAAGAGAAATGGAAGCAATGCTTCTTAGTCGTTGCAAAGATCTTTTCAGTGTTCTGACTAAAATTTCTTAAACTTTTTTTTATTCTTATTCACGTGTCTGGGGAGCTCAATCAGTAACTGCAGTTTGTTTATTAATAGCACATTGACTCAGAATTGTTTATGGAGTTGTTTTTTCCCAGCAGTCATGATGAATTTGCTCTCTTGTAACCAATACTGTCTTATTTCTCAAGTCCAATCTGTAATATCAAAGATGTAATCTCTAGGAGACAACATATGATTAAATGGCCCATCCAGGGTAAAATTCACATCTTGCACCTAAACAGTCATACTGATATAAGAAAAGAGCATAATTACTAGAAATAACTGTATTCTAAACTATAGTAGACAATATTCAAATTTTAAATAAAAAAATTAAGAGAAGAGCTATTTTTATTTTGAAATTTTAAATTTTGGGGCAAAATGCGGGTTACTTTCACAATACTAAAGGTCATATCAGTAAGTGACTGTGAAAGATACCTAAGGACAATGTGATTTATTATGAGAAGCCCATGTCATAGATGTCATTTTATACTATTTCAGCCAAGATCACAACCTGAGAAATAGAAATATGGATTAGAACTTTTATATATCTTAATTTTTGAAATATTCTAGAAGAGTCAACCTCTCAGTTTGAATTGATATTTATACTTTGAGAAGGAAATGGCAACCCACTCCAATGTTCTTGCCTGGAGAATCCCAGAGATAGGGGGAGCCTGGTGGGCTGCCGTCTATGGGGTCGCACAGAGTCGGACACAACTGAAGCGACTTAGCAGCAGTAGCAGCAGTAAAAATGAAATATGTATGCCATATTCTCATCTGCTATAGAGGGGCAAATGCAAAAATATTCCCTCTTTCTTTTGTTCCCTCTCGGATTCAACTCAAAAATAAAAAGGAACACTCAGATTAAATTTTTATCTCTTCCTAGAAAAATATTATGTCAATATTAAGGAAAAGGAGCTATAATCTATAATTACTGAACTTATTTTTAGTTGTGTAGAATTGAACAGGGGAAAAGTATTTTAAAAATGCTTAAATTAGTAGGAAAGAAATAAAAGACAAGAAGGTAAGCAGGAAGTACAAAGACAAGTGATTCTGAAATATAGTACATAGAATATCGGGCTTCCCTGGTGGCTCAGTGGTAAAGAATTCTCCTGCCAATGCAGGAGATGCAGGAGCCATGGGTTCGATCCCTGGGTCAGGAAGATCTTTGGAGAAGAAAATGGCAGCCCACTCCAGTATTCTTGCCTGGGAAATCCCATGGACAGAGGAGCCTGGTGGGCTACAGTCCCTGGGGTCGAAAAGAGTCAGACAGAACTTAGCAACTGAACAACAGCCAACTATGTAGACTATCACATCAGTTATTTAATGTGATTATGCCTAAAACATAACTGTTAGAAAATACGCCCCCTGCAAAGAGTATCTTGCAGCATGATCAAGATGTTAGAAAGTGAGAATCAAAATAAAGGAGAAGGAGAAACTGTTCACTTAAGATGATTATGTTACTGAAGTTCTGCTAGTTCTACGATTCTTTTTTTTTTTTTTAATGTGGTAAAGACATAGTTTGGTTGTTTGTGCATTTCACTTTTAAATTTTATTGAAGTACAGTTGATTTACAAGTTTTGTTAATTTCTACAACAAAGTGATTCAGTTATACATATATAATTTCTTTTCCATTAGGTTTTTATCACAGGCTATTGAATATAGTTCTCTGTGCTATACAGTAGCGTCTTGTTGTTTATCTATTCTAAACGGAATAGTTTGCATCTACTAACCCCAAACTTCCAGGCAATCCTCTCTCCCTCCCCCACTTTCCCTTGGGAACCACAATCTGTTCTCTATGTCTGCGAGTCCATTTCTGTTTTGTGTGTGGTTGCGTGCATTCTAAGTCACTTCAGTCATGTCTGACTCTATGCAACCCTGTGGACTGTAGCCCACCAGGCTCATCTGTCCATAAGATTCTCCAGGAAGAAATACTGGAGTGGGTTGCCATGCCCTCCTTAGATAAGTTCATTTGTGTCATATTTTAGATTCTACCTATAAATGATGTCATATGGTATTTGTCTTTCTCTCTCTGACTTACTTCACTTAGTATGATCATTTCTAGGTCCATTCATATTACTGCAAATGGCATTATTACTTTCTCTTTATGACTTAGTAGTATTCCATTATATATATGTACCACATCCTCTTTATCCATTTGTCTGTAAATGGAAAATTAAGTTGTCTCTTGTCTTGGCTATTGTAAATAGTGTTGCAGGGAACAATAGGGTGCATGTTTCTTTTTGAATTATAGTTTTCTCTGATATATATGCCCAGCAGTGGGATCGTGTACTTCATTTTTAAGGTTTTTTCCCAAAGAGAAATAAAATGAAATTATATATATTATAGGCTGAAATAACTAAATTGATGTGAAAAAATATTTTCTTTCAAATACTCAACCTAATGATAAAATGCTAACCAAACATAAAGTCTTATCTGTTTGTCAACAGAGAAAAACCTATTAATGTTAAAATAAAATCTATTTTCTATACTAGATTTTTAAAACCTGATTGATTGTTGTTAAGTGAGTATAGGTAAGTAATAGTTCCACATAAATAAATGAATCATAAATGGAATAATAATAATTGACATCATCACTTGGAGAGAGAAAGATGGAATAGAGATTCTAAGATTCCTTTTAACTATGCAAATTTATTATAAAAAATCTCACTCACTGAGTCCCATAATAGTAGTCAGAAAAGGAAACAATGAAAAAATAATCCTGCTAAAATATCACTATGATAATTTTTATAGGTTTTCTTGCTTAATGTGAATTGTTCAGAAATAAGTTTTATCATGTCACCCAGTAAGTTGTACAACAGTATTAATGTAACTTCATCTGTTAATCAGATGGCTGCGTGGAAATCAGATAAAGGATAGGGGTGGAATGTGGGGAGATGTGGGGAAGAGAAGAAGAATGGGATACATAAATGGATATTACAGAATTATAGCACATGCTAAGAGAGATGCCTTTCCTGGGATAAATAAAACTTCTGAAAGATTATGTAGTACATCAGAGGCATTTTATTTAATAAAAGACTAAGATAACTAGAGCTGCAGAAATACAACCAACTGTGACTCCTAGAGTGAAATTTCAGAAGTTTCTGGTGGTACAATTAAGAATATTCTGCAAAAGTAATAGTCTTTCTGTAGGGAAGTGACTACTCTCATCATAAACTACTATTGTACATGACTAGTGGGTTATAGATGGAGAAGGCAATGGCACCCTACTCCAGTACTCTTGCCTGGAAAATCCCATGGATGGAAGAGCCTGGTGGGCTGCAGTCCCTGGGGTCGCTAAGAGTCAGACACGACTGAGCGACTTCACTTTCACTTTTCACTTTCATGCATTGGAGATGGAAATGGCAACTCACTCCAGTGTTCTTGCCTGGAGAATCCCAAGGACGGCGGAGCCTGGTGGGCTGCCGTCTATGGGGTCACACAGAGTCGTACACGACTGAAGCAACTTAGCAGCAGCAGCAGCAGCAGTGGGTTATAGAAGATAAAAAGAAAGCAAAATTTAAAGAAAAAAAAGAAAGAAGGAGAAAAATAAAAGTAGGAGTAAAGCATCAAGTTATATATTAAAATGCCATAATTAGGTTTTTTTTCCCTTCTCTGATGCACCACAAGTCATGCAAAATGCTGGGAAAGTTATACTGAACAGTACCTTTCTTTTAGCCTTTAGCTGCTCATGATACTTGTCACAGGTGTCCCCCGGGATCTCTCCTCCCCAGAGGGTGATTCCAACGATGGTATATGTGATACCCATGACAAGCAATGGGAAACAGTACACCAGTATAATAACAATAATATGGTAACTGCAAGAAATAAGAAAAATACATGCTGAAGAGCATAGTGGAGTAAAATAAAGAGACTTTGAATTCATTCCATTTTAAGTCATAATTGAAAATGCCAATGCTTAGCCCACATTTTCTCTTCTAAGTCCTCATTTCACAATTTCACCAAAACACCTAGCTATTGTCACCTGTACTGTGTGCTGTGCTCAGTCGCTTCAGCCGTGTCCAACGCTTTGCAACCCCATGCATTGTAGCCCACCAGGTGTCTCTGTCCATGGGATTCTCCAGGCAAGAATACTGGAGTGGGTTGCCATGCCCTCCTCCAGGGATCTTCCGGACCCAGGGATTGAACTCATGGCTTCTGCATCTCCCACATTGCAGGTGTATTCTTTACCACTGAGCCACCAAGGGAAGGCCCAGCTATTGTCATCTACAATCATCCACATACTACCAGTCTGACTTTGTCAATTTTTACTTCACATATGAAAACTATAGCATTCTTACAGAGCTCGTTTAAACTGCACATTTCCCCTTGTCTAGAGCCTTCAAGATGAGTACTTTTCCTTTGCTTGGTAATCATTAGGCTAACCTGATTAAACAGATAATCAGAGGACAAGAGATGGCACAGAGTAAACTGATCAACTGATTCATTTTCTTCTGTGTAAATCTATTACATACATCTTGCAACATCAGTCATATTTGAAATAAATCATTTTTCATCCAAAGGGAAAAAATGTAACTAGATGTTCTGAGTCATATTAGAGTTTTTTCAAAGTCTTGGCACATTTTGATTGCATCATTAAATTTGGTAAATAACGTATGGAGGTATTAGTCACGTCAAAGTCATTATACTATAAATTATCAAACTAAATATTGGGATTTCATAGCTTTCAATAAAAATTATAAAAATATTACTATGGTGGACTAAGATGGCAGCCAATAATATAATAGCCAAATTAGAATTTGTATAAACTTTTGAGTGACTTCCACTGTCTTAGGAAGGCTTTAAAGTAATTAAAGATTTTGGTATACTAATCTCAATATCTGTGTTTATTTGGTAAAGCTGTCTTCCTGATAGCTTATTAAGTGTTAAAGTCAGTGGTGAATTGATTCAGTCAACAAATAATTTAATTTTATTATTATGAATAATTTTGTTTTGCTATCATACAAATAAGATATATTAGTATTACATAATGGAAAGAATGCAGTCCTCAGTTTAATAACTGCTGCCTGCTTTTCCTTTAATAAACACTCCTCAATCTTTTCCTTTAAAAATCTGGACTCTGAGTAGAGCAGAGTTTGATAAAATATCTGCTTTAAAAGATGATCATTGTATTTGCATTATGTGTTAGTTTTTAAAGGAAAAAAAAATAGATCACTAAATAAGAATTTTATTTGAAATAAAATTTAAAAGGTCAGAATAAAAAACAAAATGGAAACAATTATTTTGCTAATTTGCTTTTTTAAAGGTGTGTCCAAAATATGAGATACCAAATTCTAACATGTAGCATTCCTATCTCCTTTCTGACCTAAGTGTTTAAGTTTTTAATGCTAAAACAAAGGAACACAACCAGGAACACACCAAGACTCCCTTTCCTTTCAGCCAGGCTTCTTACAAGAGCAATCCACACCTTTGGGTTTCAATTCCACCCTTCTCACTCATTCTTTAATCCAGAACAATGCTTTCATCTCCAGTTATCTTATCATCTTCTCTGGAAACTCTCCAGAGCTACCCCATCACATTTTTCCAGTTAGAAATCACTGTAACTTATACAAACTAATTGATCATATCATACTGTACTATATATAGATAGTTTAGTGTTTTTATGTGTCTTTTTTCCCAAGTAATGTTTGAGCCCTTGAGGGAACTGTCTATGTCTTATCTGCTTAACTGTTGTTCCCAACCTATAGTTCCTTAAGTGTTCAATGCATTTAGTTGAAGATTATAATAGATAATTAACTTACGTGAAATGTTGTTTGGGGCCTTCTGGCCATTGCACGTAGCAAAGAGTACGGCCCGGCATGACTTTGGTTTTGGAATAAAGACACTGAGGGAATGCAAGTAGAAATGCTAGGATCCAAATGCCTCCAATGACAATCTTGGTTGCGGTGGCAGACAGTCTGGGCTTCAAGGGGTCAATAATGGCCATATACCTGTATAAAAACAAACAAAACCATTTTGTTGGGTCTCTTGTTAGTGGAGTTTAAAGTGAGTTTCAGAGGAGTTTCAAGGGCCATGGTTATCTCTTTTCTAGTAAACAAATTGATAAAAATTTCGTTTGCCTAGAGTAATTATGGCATAGTCTCATCAATCAGGCAGATCAAGGTTCAAATCCTATCCTGTCACTTATTTAACTTTTGAACTTCAACTTTATTATTTTTAAAATAGAAATAAGAACACTGCCTCTTAGTGGTGAAGTCAAGATCAATAGAAATAATACAAGTGAAAGGTATCGATTATTTGGTGCTGTGCCTAGCACATTATCAGAACTCTGCCGAACGGAATGGGAAAGGTATGCATTAAGCACTTAAATATATGAGTTCTGTACTCCAAGACTCCCATTTTTCTTGTGTATGTTTAACTTTATAAAAAGAAAAGTCTAAAGAACTAATATGGATAATGTCTGCATGATTGACAAAGATGAGAAATCCCTAGGAAAGATATTGTCAACATATCCATTGAAAAGCATCCAGAGACATCGTTCAGGATTTAGATGAGGATGAATAAACCAAGTTTGACTAAGGTTATGCTGTTACCTCCAAAACTGAGTTCATACTACATCATAAAAATCTTCATAGTGTCTATGTAACTATATATAACATAATTGTCATAGGAAAATATATTTAAGGCTCTAAGAAACATGCTGCTGCTGCTGCTAAGTCACTTCAGTCGTGTCCAACTCTGTGTGATCCCGTAGATGGCAGCCCACCAGGCTCCGCCGTTCCTGGGATTCTCCAGGCAAGAACACTGGAGTGGGTTGCCATTTCCTTCTCCAATGCATGAAAGTGAAACGTGAAAGTGAAGTTGCTCAGTTGTGTCTGACTCTTAGCGACCCCATGGACTGAAGCCCACCAGGCTCCTCCATCCATGGGATTTTCCAGGCAAGAGTACTGGAGTGGGGTGCCATTGCCTTCTCCGAAACATAAGCACATATTATTTTTAGAGTGCAACTTTTTGGAAAATTAGAAACTCTTTGAATATGATAACAAAAGTCAAGCTTTATTCACTTGGTAAAATAGTAACACTATGTCTGGGAGAATCAAATTCTAATTTTAAATTGGATAATATGGCTCATTGCCAACTTATGGCCAATAGTCAGAGTAGAAAACAATGTATGCTAAATTAATTGTATCTTGGCATTTCTCTCAATAAAGCATATTATTTAATCATACTACTTTTACTGTTGACCATTTTGTGTTTCTCAAAGGTAACAGTTTTATCAAAGAATAAATATTACTTAAACCAAAAACATTTACTCTTATGAATAAATATTTCAAAATAAGAGTAATTCATTAATTTGCTTATTGCTCTTTGCTTTTGCAACTATTAGGTAGAACTAGATCTTCAGTGATATATTGGTACTTATATACTATTCATAATATTAGCTTTAGTTGTAATTTACTTAGAGGAAATACTCTTAATTTATTATATATGACAGCTAATGTGTCCGATTCTTTACGATCCTATGGACTGTAGCCCGCCAGGCTCCTCTCTCCATGGGATTCTCCAGGCAGGAATACTGGAGTGGGTTGCCATTTCCTTCTCCAATGACAGCTAATAGGCAAAAGTGAATGTTAGATATGACAAAAGTAACCGTAAAACAGTACCTTGGTTTAAGCAAATACACTGCCTAAAAAAAGAAAATAAAACGCATATGTTTGAATCTGAAAACTGTCTAAAATTCACCTCTCATGCTTATGTTGGTAAAAATTAATTCTAGCAATGTGTATTGATTGCTAAGCATAACCAGGCAACTTATTACACACACACACACACACACACTGTATATATGTGTATATACATATATATATTTAACATCCAGAAAAGTTCAATAAATCAAATAATACTATCTCTATTTTACAGAAAAGAAAACTTGAGGCTTAAAGTTTAAGTACATTGTTTAAAAATGTCCCAGATGGTAAGAATTGGAATTCTAAGCCAGCTCTGCCAATCCTTGAAGTCCATATAGGTACAGATTATGGCTTTGAATATAACTATTCATATAAGGAAAAGAAAGAGAAATATGTAAGGTAGATGTCTTCCAAAGAATCAGAAGTCACATTTTGTTTATAAATTCAAACATTTATGTGTAACATTAAAGACAAAAGTCAAATGTATAAAGGCAATAATTTTGGTTGGTTATTTCTGTTCCCCCTGCCGTGGACTGTAGCTCACCATGCCATTTCTCTCATTATATTGAAGTGTTGCTTTATGGTATTTACAGAGTCAGACACAGAACTTATCAATAAATGTTGTACTGAACTGAATATTCCTCAATCCTATTGTAATCTTTGCTTTCTTTTTGCTTGTACTGGAAATTTATGAATCCAGTTCGAATATTTAGATAGTTGCTATGTTGAGACTAAAATGAGAAGTTGAGTGACATGAGTAGGTTTAAAGTCCTGTACAGCCACTTCAGCATGGACAATTCAAAATAAACTGCAAAGTTCTCATTGATCTTTTTTTTTTTTAATCTATTAGTTTAGTGTTAGAGAAATTATTTCCTACAGGTAGGATACTGTTTCACTTAAACTATATGGAAGCAAGCAATCAGTTTATGTTCTCACCAACACTTAAGTGAAAGTAGAAATTTTGAAACTTCAAGCTGACATTTTTGTCATTTTTGGTTTGATCTATTATTCATTAATTCAACCAAATATTTATTGGATGCCTGCTGTAACATTCCAGACACTGTGGTAATACAACAGTGAGAAAAAATGGCCTTTGCAGAACTCACAGTCGAGTGAAGTAGGCAGATACTAATCAAATAATCTCAAGAATAAGTTTAAAATTACAAATATAATAAGTGTTACAAAGGCAATGTTTATGGCTGTTTTAGTGCATTTACTGGAAAAAACATTTAGATGATCAATCAGTTCTCCCTAAGAAAAGAGTTCTGGGTTGAAACCTGAAAAGGTGACTAGGCAAGGTAGCAGAAGGGTGAGGGTTGTAAAAAAGATTTCTGGGAGAACAAACAACACATGGAAAATTCCTGTGCAAATGGTGGGTTTTTCAGTTCTGTTCAGTTCAGTTGCTCAGTCATGTCCTACTCTTTGCGACCCCATGGACCGCAGCATGCCAGGCCTCCCTGTCCATCACCAACTCCTGGAGTTTACCCAAACTCATGTCCATTGAGTCGGTGATGCCATCCAACCATCTCATCCTCTGTCATCCCTTTCTCCCACCTTCAATCTTTCCCAGCATCAGGGTCTTTTCCAATGAGTCAGCTCTTTGCATCAGGTGTCCAAAGTATTGGAGTTTCAGCTTCAGCATCAGTCCTTCCAATGAACACTCAGGACTGATCTCCTTTAGGATGGACTAGTTGGATCTCCTTGCAGTCCAAGGGACTCTCACGAGTCTTCTCCAACACCACAGTTCAAAAGCATCAATTCTTCAGTGCTCAGCTTTCTTTCTTTTCTTTCTCAACTCTCACATCCATACATGACTACTGGAAAAACCATAGCCTTGACTAGACGGACATTTGTTGGCAAGGTAATGTCTCTGCTTTGTAATATGCTGTCTAGGTTGGTCATAACTTTCCTTCCAAGGAGTAAGCATCTTTTAATTTCATGGCTGCAGTCACCATCTGGAGTGATTTTATGGGTTGAATTATGTCCCCCTAATAAAAGATACATTCAAGTCCTAATACCCAGTATCATAGGAGGTGACCTTGTGAGGAAATAGTTTTATATAGGTAATCAAATTAAAATAAGGTCATCAGGATGGACCCTAATTCAATATAAGGTATAAAGGAGAATTCTGGAAACAGAAAAACAGAAAGAATGCCAGATGAAGATGGAGGATTGAGTGATGTGTCTACAAGCCAAGGAATGCCAAAGACACCAGCAATCCACCAGAAGCTAGGAAGGGCAGGCAGAATTTCCTCATAGGCCTCAGAGGAGCATGACCCTTGCCAACCCCTTGATTTCAGACTTCTAGCTTCCAGAAATGTGAGAAATAAATCTCTGTTAAGTCACCCAGTTTGTTCTGGTTTGTTACAATTTGATAGGTAAGGGTGGGAGAACCATGTGCACTTGAGGAACTGCAGGCTAAAGTAATTGAAATGCTGAAAGTGAAGGGGGAAAGTGATTTGAGATGAAGTTGTAGTGTAGGTCATGGAATTTTGTCCTCTCGAAAGTAATTGAAGTGATTCAATCAGGAAGGGAGAGTAATCAGATTTTAGCCTGGAGAATGGATTGAAAGAGGGAAAGAATGGGAGCAGGGAAGTAAGTTACCTCGTTACTGTTTTTGTTTGGGAGAGAGATGATTGCTGCTTGGGGCAGAGTATTACCACTGGAGACTGAATTACATTAATGCCTGAGGAAGATAAAGAAATGTTGAAATATTGTAGAAAGGGAGAGCCAGTTGGCCAAAAAAATAGGTGGAACTGCCAGGCACTGCTGAAGAAATTGGTGATTAGGAATTCACTGTGGCATCGATATTTCCTATTCTGTAACTCGCTCTAGGAATAATAATTCGTTCAACAGTGACATGAAGAAAATGGATCCTTAGGGTCTGCAAATAAAGACCCTTTGGACCTTGAGGAGAAATGATCAAATCCAGGATATAATTTTACTCAAATGATTGTCAGTACTTTATTATTCCTTTAAATAAATATATATCTTTGATATGATCACATTCGACTTTTCTAGGTGCTTGTTTGAGCTCACTACTGTTCTTCCCTCACCAAACAGATTCTCAAATATATTAGAGCCCCCTTAGTATGACTTGTTTCCCAAAAAATAGCTATGATTGCATTTTTCACTCTTCTGCTTAACATATCACCTAAGGAAGTTTTAAAGTCACTTCATTTCATTTTGATTTTTTTTTTTGATGTGGATGATTTTTAAAGTATTTATTGAATTTGTTACAATATTGCTTCTGTTTTATGCTGTGGGGTTTTTTTTTTTTTTTTTTTTTTTTGGCTGCAAGGCATGTGGGAACTTAGATTCCTGACCAGGGATTGAACCCACACCCCCTGTCTTGGAAGACAAAGTCTTAATCATTGGACCACTAGGGAAGTCCCTATATCCATCAGAAGCTCACATTTAATGCCATCTTTTATTAGTTTTCCTTTTCACTGCAATACTAGATCACTTTCCTTTATCATTTACTTCTTTTTCTGATATGATTCAAGGGGTCTTTTTCATCAGAAAGATGTCTTTTGCAAAATAGAATTATTTGACATAACTGCTTACTCTCAGTAAGTAAGCTTTTCCATTTTGTAATTGTTCTTGGTATATGGTATAATTCTTCCTTTTGTTAACCTTTTTATAAGCTCTGTTTCTGGATCTTTATATGCTTATACACACTTAAACTTTTGGGTATAAAGACAGTGCAGCCTTCAAATGTTTGCTTCTTATATTAAGTATTATTTACCTGAAATAATACAGATTTTACTATTTCCACTTTGCTTCTGGCCAGAGTAGACACTGTTTTAGTAAATTCAGGACCCTCTAATCTGAAGTGAAGAGATGAAGCCTTAGGAAGAAGTACTTGGTAAGAAATATGTGTATAGCTGGAGACTTAGCCAATTTGTAGCAAAACTGAAAGGCAAGAGTGGTACATATATCTCAGAAGTTATCTTCTTCCTGCCATGCCCTCCAGGGGTCTACATTAGGTAAAGCCAAGAAGAGGCCAGAGAACAAGGGACGTTATTGCTATAGTCAGTCTATAGATGTAGTCAGCCTGGTAGGCAGGGTCAGAAAAAAGAGTGGAATAGATAGTGAGTAGATCTGAATTGAAAAATGGAAATTATCCAGCTCAGATAGTAATTTCAGGTTTTTTCACATGCTGGTTTCCTTGCTGAAGTGATTTTCTCTTGCTCATACATTATTCTAAAGTTCTACAGCTGGAAAACTTCTATCCATCCTTTAATTTCCACTCTGGTTACAGAACGACACTGTAGATTCTTTTCCTCTCTCTATCCAGAGCTTGTTTTTATGTCTTCAGTGCTGCAACAGAATTATGCTTGTACTTTGATTTTAGCTCATGGGAGATGTGATTTATTCTTCAGTGTTCTCTAGCACCTAACAAATTATCCATAGTAGTCGGCTTGATTGTTGAATAGTGACTGCAAATAGTTGATGAATATTTGGACAGATAGATAAGTGAATAATTGTTTGTAAATGAAAACTTCAGAGTGTACACAATTTTAAAAAGGAAGAAAGAAGAAAACAAGGGAGGAGAAGACAAACTAAAAATGATTCGGGAATATCAACAAATGGTTGAGACTGAGCTAAAGTTAATCTGTTGTGACAATCTGGATGTACTGGACACCTCATTCCAGCAGCTAACACTGGTGAGTCCAAGGTTTTCTATTATAAAATGAAAGGGGACTACCACACGTGTCAGGCTGAATTTGCCACAGGAAATAACAGGAAGGAGGCTGCAGAGAATAGCCTAGTGGCTTATGAAGCCACTGGTGATATTGCAATGACGGAACTTCCACCAAAACATCCCATTTGCTTAGGTCTTGCTCTCAAGTTTTCTGTATTCTACTATGATATTCTTAATTCCCCTGACTGTGCCTGCAGGTTGGCAAAAGCAGCTTTTGATGATGTAATTGCAGAACTGGACATGCTGAGTGAAGAAAGCTATAAGGACTCTACATTTATCATGCAGTTATTACGTGATAATCTGACACTATGGACTTCAGAATAAGGAAGCGCTGCAGGATGTGGAAGATGAAAATCTGTGAGACATAAAAGTCAACAAGAGAAACCATCTCTGACCACCCACCTAGACCTTCCCATCCCACCCCTCTTGGAATTCCCCCATTGTCACTAAGAACCACCAAATCTGACTTTTACATTTGGTCTCAGAATTTAGGTTCCTGCCCTGTTGGTTTTCTTTCCTTTTTTTTTTTTTTTTTTTTTTTTTAACAGTTTTCAAAAGTGCCGGGAGCCAGCACGGGAGTCCCCACCCATGACAAGGTCATGCGGGAGAGCTCTGATGGGCAAGGCGAGTCAGAGCTCGAGGCTGCCCCGCCCCCCCCCCCCCACGGACCTGCCTTAGCGTCTACCCCAAAACCAGAATCTGTCTGTTTTACTATTTCATGACCTTCACCAACTCCTCTGACATTTACGGGGGCTATCCCCGACCACCTTTCTCTGTAAGAAAATCAACTTAGAGCTCTAGTTAATAAGTTTCCAGGGTATAATGGGTGTGTTCCAATTCAAATCCCTTAGAAAGCTTTCTAACCTGCCTGAACAGGTTTCCAGACTCTTACAGCTACATATGTGATTGTTCGCAGCCTCCCAATCACAAGAAGCATGGGAAGTTCAAGATATCCTAACAATGCAGAGCCTCTCGAGGAGTTAGAAACTGTTATAATAGAACTAATAGAGGATTTCTTTGTTGAACCAATGCCTGCTGCCAAGTTTTCATATCCCCTACCCACTCACTGAACCCCTGGGAGTGTATTGATTAATATAGTTAGTATATAGAAATATAAGTAGTAACTTTAATGTTAATAACCTTAGACCTTTGAGCTAATAAATTCCTTGATTATCCCCCACTGCACCTTAGGAATGCAACTCTATCTAGTGTGCTCAGGGAGTGGCACTAAACTCTAAGAAAAATCACCTGAGGAGAAAATAAGTTTTTCTGGTTGATTAACCCTTATCAGAAGAAGAATGTTAGCAGGTCTCCTGACCAGAAGATGATGTAAATCACCTAAAGCCTTTGTTTATGATAAGTTTGTAGAAAGAAAGCCTGGTTTCAATAATGGTCAAGGTCTGCTGACCTTGCATGACTTTGCATCCCCTATTATCTTCTATGTATAACTTAGGGTATAAAAGCTCCTTTTGAAAATAAAGTTGCAGACCTTGCTCAACAGGCTTGGTCTCCCTGTGTCGTTCTTGCTTCCTTTTCTCTCCTTTTCTTTTCTGTTCTTTCAGGCCAAAATAATTGGAGCGCGGGGGTCCTCTGAGATGACTTACTTGCCTGGGCTTCTAAGACCCACTCAAGAAGGTGCGTAAGGTGGGGCACCTTCCGCTATTCGAGAGGGCGCCTGTGGCCTCTGTGGTCAGGGCAAACCCGGTGTCACGGGTTTTATTGATTTTCCACGTAAACCAGTTATTATAGGCCTCTGATCTCTCTGCTATGATATCCCTTTAATCACCAACACTGTCTTCCCGAGGGAATCCCTGGATCCAACCGGGGCTGGACCCCAGTACAAAAGTTCTTAAAGGCAAGAGTGAATTTCTGTGGATTTTACTAGTCCCAGCTTTTAGGTTAAGAACACTAACAGGACTGCATAGAGGCTTTTTCTGCATTACTGTATTGTCTCCTGCCAGACGTGGCAAGATCATCATTAGAATGGAAATTACATTCATTCGAAAGCCATTAGAATTTTACCTGATGCACGTATCTAAGAGAAAGGTTAATTGCACTATAGAGGTTATGTGGTATCATTTCCCCTTTTTCTAGTTGTTTAAGTTGAATTTTATACCAGTGTTTAAAATTAATTGGATGTTAACTTGAGGTGGTAAAAGGTTGTTTGGGGAGTTTGTTGTAATGGTTTTGCTGTGTTTCAAACTCTGCTGAAATGTTGCTGAAAAGCATGGTGCTGGTAACAGTTCAACAGTCCATGGCTGCTCATTCTTGCCTACTTTTACTCTCCCTCTGACGCAGGTTAGCATTGAAGGTGGTATGGAAAAGCCTGCGTGCATGTTCAAGTCTTTGTTTCTTTTCTTTACCTCTCCCCCTGGGCCCTGCCCCTCCCCTCCTTGCTCGTTCAACGTCTGTCTTTTGTTCAATATGTGTAATTTGAAGCTAATTTGTACTGCTGGATATCTGACTGGAGTCACAGGTACAGAATCTGTATCATACTGAAATACAGCATGGATTAACATTAAACAAATAAAACAAACCTAAATTAAAATGGTATAGCTTTCTTTGTTGCTGTTCAGTCATTAAGTCGCTTAGGTTTCTTAACTTTGCTAAATGGGAATAATAAACATAATGTAGAGTATAATTATGTGGTAAAAATGACATTAAATAACAGTGTATACAAGGAGACTTAGATAATATCAGGCACAGTAGACCCTCAAATCACGCTAAAACTATGTTGAATACAATTAAATTAACACTTGAAACTTAAAAAGTAAGCTGCTGTGGTAAGCTTGAGATAAAACCAAGCAAAGATAACACATCTAATGTGGTTCTTAGCTAGTTGTGAATAGAGTGGAAAGAAAAATAAGTTCATGCCAAAATTCTGACCTAAGGATTAAAACAATCTCTTTTGATATTATCCTAGCTCTTCAACAGAAACTATTTAATCAGGGTAGTGCATTATAGGTTATTTCTCTTTCAAATCTCTCCCTTAGACAATTTCCTGTGTGGAGACTAGTAAGGTCTTTGCACCCTCAAGTCAGGGCAACTAGTGCTCAATGGTTCAGTGATTAAATAGAAAGGTTCAATGTTATATTTGGAGACTCTGTAAGTTCTTTGGGTGCAGTGGGAATTAATTTCCCTCCCTCAGTTTTGTTTAATATGTATCTATACCATCTTAAACTCCTTTTTGAAGTGGCCTGTGGCAATTCTCGGAGAAGGCAATGGCACCCCACTCCAGTACTTTTGCCTAGAAAATCTCATGGACGGAGGAGCCTGGTAGGCTGCAACCCATGCGTGCGTGAAGAGTTGGACATGACTGAGTGACTTCACTTTCAGTTTTCACTTTCATGCATTGGAGAAGGAAATGGCAACCCACTCCAGTGTTCTTGCCTGGAGAATCCCAGGGACAGGGAAGCCTGGTGGGCTGCCATCTATGGGGTCGCACAGAGTCGGACACGACTGAAGGGACTTAGCAGCAGCAGCAGTGGCAATTCCACTCTGTTATCTTTAACATTAGAGAGACGGTGTTGTCAATCAAGCATAAGGACTTCTACATCTTCAGGTAATTTGAGTTGTGATGATGTAAATGCTTACTTAAAAGAGGTATAGATAACTGTCGCAAAGAGTCGGACTCGACTGAACCACTGAACTGAACTGAACTGAACTGAAACTAGAATATTAATATAGTCTTGGATATCATGCTCATGCTCAGTCGTTTCAGTCATGTCCAACTCCTTGCAACCCTGTGGACTATAACCCACCAGGCTCTTCTGTCCATAGGATTCTTCAGGCAGGATTACTGGAGTGGCTTCCCATGCCCTCCTCCAGGGGATCTTCCTTACCCAGAGGTCAAACCCAAGTCTCCTGTGTTGACTGCATTGCAGGCAGATTCTTTACCTCTGAGCCACTGGAGAAGCCCATTCTTGGATATATACTTAGATTATAAATATATTCATAACATCTGGGATAATACTGCATATATTTGGCACCCATAACATATTTATTGGGGGTTCCCTGGTGGCTCAGTGGTCAAGCACTCACCTGCCAATGGAGAATATGTAGATTTGATACCTGGATTGGGAAGATCCCTGGAGCAGGAAATGGAAACCCACTCCAATATTCTTGCCTGGGAAATCCCATGGACAGAATAAGCCTAGTGGGCCACAGTTCATTATGTCACAAGAGTCCAACACAACTTAGGAATAAAACAACATATTTATTATATGAATGAATATATATATATAATATATATATTATATATTAATGAATGAATGGAGGTAATTTTAAAAATCGTTTTTCTATCATTGAAAAATTTGTACTCAAATTAACTTAATAAGGTATCATGAATATATAATTAAAAAGAAAAATCAGCTAAGAAAATAATAGCAAACAATAGCAACAATAACAGCTACAAAGAAAGAAAGAAAAGGCATCCAGATTCAACAGGAATACTGTGTTTATTACTGACAGGAGTAATACTAGCAGAAGTAATACTGCTTTTCTTAGCAGATGAAATGATCTTCCATATTTCCATTGCCTACTCCAATTGAAAATCCTAAGGAATCTGCAAAACTCAAAACCCATTAAAATTAATAAGTGAATTTAGCATGGTCACAGGATACAGGTTAAATCAACTGTATTTCTATATACTGGTTATGTCTTGCCCACACTAGTAGTAGATATGCGCAAGACATAACTAGTATATAGAAATACAATTACATCTATTACTGTGGGCAAGAATCCCTTAGAAGAAATGGAGTAGCCCTCATAGTCAAAAAAAGAGTCCTAAATGCAGTACTTGGGTGCAATCTCAAAAATGACAGAATGATCTGTGTTCATTTCCAAGGCAAGCCATTCAGTATCACAGCAATCTAAGTCTGTTCCCCAACCACTAATCCTGAAGAAACTGAAGTTGAACAGTTCTATGATGACCTACAAACCTCCTAGAACTAGCACCAAAGATGTCCTTTCCATCATAGGGGACTGGAATGCAAAAGTAGGAAGTCAAGAGATACCTGGAGTAACAGGCAAGTTTGGCCTTGGAGTACAAAATGAAGCAGGGCAAAGACTAATAGAGTTTTGCAAGAGAACACACTGGTCATAGCAAACACCCTCTTCCAACAACACAAGAGACGACTCTACATATGGATATCACCAGATGGTCAACACCGAAATCAGATTGATTACATTCTTTGCAGCCAAAGATGGAGAAGCTCTATACAGTCAGCAAAAACAAGACCAGGAGCTGACTGTGGCTCAGATCATGAACTCCTTATTGCCAAATGCAGACTTAAATTGAAGAAAGTAATGAAAGCCACAGGCCCATTCAGGTATGACCTAAATCAAATCCCTTACAATTATACAGTGGATGTGAGAAATAGATTCAAAGGATTAGATTTGATAGACCAGGTGCCTGAAGAACTTAGGAGAGAGGTTCATGACATTGTATGGGAGGCAGTGATCAAGACCATCCCAAGAAAAAGAAATGCAAAAAGGCAAAATGGTTGTCTGAAGAGCCTTACAAATAGCTGAAAAAAGAAGAGAAGCTAAAAAGAGACAAAGGAGAAAAGGAAAGACATACCCATCTGAATGCAGAGTTCCAAAGAATACCAACGAGAGGTAAGAAAGCCTTTCTTGGTGATCTATGCAAAGAAAGAGAGGAAAACAATAGAATGGGAAAAACTAGAGCTCTCTTCAAGAAAATTAGGGACATCAAGGGAATCTTTCATGGAAAGATGGGCATAATAAAGGACAAAAACGGTATGGACCTAACAGAAGCAGAAGATATTAAGAAGAGGAGGCAAGAATACACAAAAGAGCTATACAAAAAAAAAAAAAAAAAAAATTCTTAATGACCCAGATAATCACGATGGTGTGATCACTCACTTAGAGCCAGACATCCTGGAGTCTGAAGTCAAGTGGGCCTTAGGAAGCATCACTATGAACAAAGCTAGTGGAGGTGATGGAATTCCAGCTGAGCTATTTCAAATCCTAAAAGATGATGCTGTGAAAGTGCTGTGCTCAATATGCCAGCAAATTTGGAAAACTCAGCAGTGGCCACAGGACTGCAGAAGGTCAGTTTTCATTCCAATCCCAAAGAAAGGCAATGCCAAAGAATGCTCAAACTACTGCACAATTGCACTCATCTCACACACTAGCAAAGTAATTCTCAAAATTCTCCAAGCCAGGCTTCAACAGTACTTGAACCAAGAACTTTCAGATGTTCAAGCTGGATTTAGAAAAGGCAGCAAAACCAAGGATCAAATTGCCAACATCCATTGGATCACTGAAAAAGCAAGAGAGTTCCAGAAAAACATCTACTTCTGCTTTATTGACTATGCCAAAGCCTTTGACTATGTGGATCACAACAAACTGGAAAATTCTTCAAGAGATGGGAATACCAAACCACCTTCCTTGCCTCTTGAGAAATCTTTATGCAGGTCAAGAAGCAACAGTTAGAACTGGACATGGAACAATGGACTGGTTCCAAATTGGGAAAGGAGTATGTCAGGGCTGTATATTGTCACCCTGTTTATTCAACGTCTATGCAGAGTACATCATGCAAAATGCTGGGCTGGATGAAGCACAGGCTGGAATCAAGATTGCCGGGAGAAATATCAATAATCTCAGATATGCAGATGACACCACCCTTGTGGCAGAAACTGAAGAGGAACTAAACAGCCTTTTGATGAAAGTGAAATAGGAGAGTGAAAAAGCTGGCTTAAAACTCAATATGCAAAAAACGAAGATCATGGCATCTGGTCCCATCTCTTCATGGTATAAGATGGGGAAACAGTGGAAACAGTGACAGACTATCTTCTTAGGCTCCAAAATCACTGCAGATGGTGGCTGCAGCCATGAAATTAAAAGACACTTGCTCCTTGGAAGAAAAGTTATGACCAACCTAGACAGCATATTAAAAAGTAGAGACGTTACTTTGCCAACAAAGGTCCGTCTAGTCAAAACCATGATTTTTCCAGTAGTCATGAATGAATGTTAGAGTTGGACTATAAAGAAAGCTGAATGCCAAAGAATTGATGCTTTTGAACTGTGGTGTTGGAGAAGACTCTTGAGAGTCCATTGGACTGGAAGGAGATCTATCCAATCCATCCTAAAGGAAATCAGTCCTGAATATTCATTGGAAGGACTGATGCTGAAGCTGAAGTTCCAATACTTTGGCCACCTGATGCGAAGAACTGACTCATTTGAAAAGATCCTGATGCTGGGAAAGATTGAAGGTGGGAGGAGAAGGGGATGACAGAGGATGAGGTGGTTGGATGGCATCACTGACTCGATCGACATGTGTTTGAGCAAGCTCCAGGAGTTGGTGATGGGCAGGGAAGCCTGGTGTGGTATAGTCCATTGGGTCACAAAGAGTCAGACATGGCTGAGCGACTGAACTGAACTGATACTAGTTATGAACAATCTGAAAATGAACTTCAAAAAATTGTATTCAGCAGCACAAAAAAGTAACATTTAGTAAAATTTAATAAATATAGGAAGAAATGTAAAAAAATAATTGATACTTGTATATTGAAAACTATAAATCATTGTTGAAAGGAATTAAAGAAGACTCGATAAGTAGAAGTCCATGTCCAGGGATTGGAAGACTCAATACTGTTGAACTGACAATGCTTTCCAAATTCATTGAAAGGCTTAAGACAATCCTTATAAAAATTCTTACTCTAATTCCAGAATTTTAAAAACTTACCCTAAAAGTAATTTGGAAGTGCAGTTCTTTTAGAATAGTCAAAAATTTTTGAAAAATAAAAAGTTGAAGTACTTATACTTGCTGTACTTCAAAACTTACTAGAGGGCTACAGTAATCAAAATAGTGTAGTACTGGCATAAAAATAATCATGTAGATCAATAAATCAAAAATATCAAGAGTCTAGAAATAAACACTTTTGTGTTCAATTGACTTTTGGCACATATACATCCAAGGCAATAGTTTGGCTGCTTCTTAGAAAACCAAACATACTCTTACCATAAAATCCAACAAGTGTGCTCCTTGATATTTACTGAATGGAGTTGAAGACTTATGCCCCCTAACAGCTCCCCCCACAGCAGTGCCGCCCCCCACAAAAAACCCTGCCCATGGATGTTTATCACAGTTTCATTCATAATTGCCAAAAACTTGGAAGCACCGAAGATATCTTTCATTAGATGAATGAATAAATAAACTATGGTGCATCAGATAATGAAATATTGTTCACTGTTAAAAAGAATTCTATGTCAAGCCATGAAAAAGCATTAACAACATTTAATCCATAATTGATAAGTGAAAGATGCAATCTGAAAGAGGCTACACACTGATTCCAACTGTATGATTACGGAAAAGATGAAACTATGGACACAAGAAGATCAGTATTTGCTAGGGATTCAGGGAAATAGGGTTGACTAGGTAAAGAACAGAGAATTTTCAGGGCCCTGAAAATACCCTGGAGGAGACCATAATGGTAGATACACGTCATTATACATTTGCCTAAATGCATTGAATGTATAATACCAAAAGTGAAGCCTAATGTAAATGACAGGCTTTGGGTGATTATGATGAGTCAGTATAGGTTCATCAGTGCTAACAAATGTACCAGTCTAGTGGGAGATGTTGATAACAGGGAGGCTGTGCATAAGGGGGATGGGCAGAAGATATATAGGAAGTCTCTGTACCTTTTCTTCATTTTTGCTGTTAACCAAAACTTTCTCTAAAACAAACCCTTAGGAAAAAAAAGTCCTGAATTTGAATATTGTTTACTTTATTCTTTCGTATAACATATACAGAGCCAACATATTTTTTTTTGTACCTTTGTGAGTTTGAATTGACTTCAACATTTTATTCTTGAACTTGGAAAATGTTGAAATACCTCTGAGAGGTTTTGTTTTGTTTTTTAATATGACGATTTTGGCCAGTGTCTCTTCCTCTCAGACATCTTCCTCATTTGTCAGTATCATTTTCCTCATTTATGTTGATAAATTCACCTTTACTAATTTCCCCTGGCTGCATACTTTGAGTCTCTTGTTAAGTGACTGTCAACATTCAATATGCAGCTATTCTTCTTTATCTTCACCTATATTGAACTTGAATTTCACTTTTGGTGTTAATACTTTTTATTTCTTCACTACACCTTCTTCTTTGTTGGCAAGTCTTTCTTTTGATTAGCCATTTTTCTAAGATGTAATTTGAGTTTATCACTGAAAGACAATGAGGCAATGCAACTATGTGCTTTGCTGTGTGTGCATGAACCAACTAACAGATAATCAGTGACCAGTCAGTAACAGATTTTGAAAAATAGGAATATGATTGACCACTGATTGTGAAGTGCATATGTTATTTGTGGAACAATTCATGGACTGAAGAGCTAACGGCTTTACTTTATGCAAATACAGTTAATATGACATGGTAACAAAAACTTGAGCTTGCTCTTGAGGGGACTGGTATTGTTTTATATATATATATAACTATTATGTATGTTATATTACTATATTACAAATAAATATATAAATATATAACTAAATAATCTTGGTTAATTGAAATTCATGCAAAGCAAGGAGTTCATGTATAGAATTGTGCACACATAGAATTTGTTGCATATGTGTGTGTTCTTTGGCATATGTGTTCTATTTTTGAGCTGCTAAAACTTTAAAATGGTATCCTTTTATATGTTTCTAAGGAGACCTGTTTCATTCATTTTCATTAAAGATAGTCTCTGCAATGGTTTTGTGACTAGTCAATGGGGATTGTCAGTAATTTCTTATATAGAAAAAATTAGTAATTTATTATTTTAAACATATTATATACAGTTTTGTTTCTGAAATATCAGAGCCCACAACATGAAATTTAGATTATGTTAATTTTTGTTGAAGAGATATTGAAAATATTTATATTTTTGGAGTAAAACATTTTAAGCTAATGAAACAAGAAGGACATTTAAGAGTTTTGAATTTATTTTACACCATGTAGTTAACTTAATGGAGAAAATAGCCTTCATATATCCATTTAGTTTGAAGGTTTAAAACTACGGTACTTTGACATATGGTACTGTGACATCTTTTAAATTCAGTTAAGTTTATTCATCTAAGAATTCTGAATTGTGATTAAGAGTACTTATGCAGAATAAACACTCCATTTGTATTTTAATTTCTTCAGAATTGTTCCCTTTGCTCATTTGAAAATCTAATCTTTTTCTTTATAGATAATTCAGTTTAATATGATAGTTACATATTAAGCTGTATAGATACTTTAAATGTTTCATTTTTATTTAAATAGTAACTACTTATAGCAAATTTACTAGGAGAAATTTTCTATACTTTTGTAAAATAACTTTAAAAATGTTTCTAGATATATTCCCAGTACTGGAATTGCTGGGCCATATGATAGTTCTATTTTTATTTTTTTAAGGAACCTCCATACTGTTCTCCACAGTGACAGTATCAATTTACATTCCCACCAACAGTGCAAGAGGGTTTCCTTTTCTCTACACCTTCTCCAGCATTTATTGTTTGTAGATTTTTTGATGATGGCCAGGATAGGGTCGGGGTGGAAGGAAGGAGCAAGAAGCAGCCAATGTATGTATACATATAGCTAATTCACTATGTTGTACATTGTAAAGCAATTATACCCCAATTAAAAAAAAAATCAGTGTTTCACAAATAAAGGTGATCACCATGTGAAAAAAAATGCTTCTACATTTCTGTGTTTTTCTGCTCTTCTGCTGCTGCTGCTGCTAAGTAGCTTCAGTCGTGTCCGACTCTGTGCGACCCCATAGACGGCAGCCCACCAGGCTCCCCCGCCCCTGGGATTCTCCAGGCAAGAACACTGGAGTGGGTTGCCATTTCCTTCTCCAATGCATGAAAGTGAAAAGTGAAAGTGAAGTCGCTCAGTCATGTCCGACTCTTTGTGACCCCATGGACTGCAGCCCACCAGGCTCCTCCATCCATGGGATTCTCCAGGCAAGAGTACTGGATTGGGGTGCCATCGCCTTCTAGTGCTTTCCCCTGCTATGTGTTCTCATACTTACCATAGACTCTATTATTCATTTACTTCATAGAGATGAGCTGATTATATAGTATTTTAGAAGGTGATACAGATACATGTGGCAAAGAAAAATTTAAAGCAATTAAAATAACAGAGTGCTCAAGGTCCAAAGTAGTACAGGTAATGAACAATGTGGCTGTCTGGAGGAAGTGTTTCACACAGAGTATAAGATTCTGAGGCGGAAACATGCTTAGCATATTGATGTCTAGAGATGATTGAGCAGAGCTGTGACATGGTGAGTAGTAGGAGATAAGATCAGAGAGTAACAAAGGACCGCTTATTATAAAATCTTACAGACCATTGTAAGACTTTGATTACTACCCTGAGAGAACTGAGGAGCCACTGGAGGACTTGCAGAGGGGATAAATGATCTGACTCATTACAGGATCACTTTGATAGTTGCATTGAGAAAGGGAAACAAGAGCAGGGATAGAAAAAAACTGTTCAGTTCAATTCAGTCGCTCAGTCGTGTCCAACTCTTTGCGACCCTGTGGACTGCAGCAGGCCCGGCTTCCCTGTTCATCACCAATTTCCAGAGCTTGCTCAAACTCATGTCCATCAAGTTCGTGATGCCATCCAACCATCTCATCCTCTGAGAAAACTCTTAGGTGAGAAACAAGATTGACCTGGGCAATGGCACCCCACTCCAGTACTCTTGCCTGGAAAATCCCATGGATGGGGGAGCCTGGTGGTCTGCGGTCCATGGGTCGCGGGGGGTCGGACACGACTGAGTGATTTCACTTTCACTTTTCACTTTCATGCATTGGAGAAGGAAATGGCAACCCATTCCAGTGTTCTTGCCTGGAGAATCCCAGGAACAGCCGAGCCTGGTGGGCTGCTGTCTATGGGGTTGCACAGAGTTGGACACGACTGAATCGACTTAGCAGCAGCAGCAGCAGCAGCAGGGAGGAAACAGTAGACATTTTAAGGAGTGATTAGATCCCATATATATTTTTAAAGTAAAAGTGATTAGATTTGCTAATTGATTAGACATAGAGTATGAAAGAAGAGATGGCCTAAGAATACTTTCAAGAGTTCTGACCTCAAGACTGTAGGGTGAATAAGTTTTGGAGGAATGTAGGGAACTCAGTTTGAAGCATGTGACTTCTGAGATGATTATTAAACATTCAAATGATGAAGTCCAATAGATTGTTGGATTTAGGACTATGGAATACAGCCAAGGGGTTCAAGTGGAGATATTAATTACAGTTTCATTAGAATAGGGGACATGTCCTTCTTGTTTATCCCAGTGTGCCCTCTTTCTACACAGTGTTAATACTTACAAGGTTCTTAAGAAATACCTTCTGAGTGAGTGACTACAAGAATAGTGATTTGTGTGCTGGTAAATGTTTAACCACAGGCTCTCTAATGAAAAAATAAACAGAACAAAGCAAAATTCATGATTTCTAGCATTTGCAGATTTCTGTGGTGCAAATATTCCTACTATGATTTCAGGCTACCAAAGTAACATTGCTGACAACGGAGTTGAGAAGAAATATGCACAGTTGATTCCCTCTAACAAGTAATAAAACAGCTCCAGAACAGAACTGAGCCCTTTGTTGCGTAGTGATATAATCAGATACATATTTTCCTTACTTATAAGTATGGAAAATATAAATAATCTTTGACACTTGGGCAGATTTGAAGGTAAAGAAATTCATAGATGATAATTCATATGAGCTCAAAATCGAGGACTTGAGCAAATATTTAAAAACCTTTGTCATATACCAGACTGAATAATAGAAATACTGAGCTAATTTATCCCTGTGCCTTTAGGTAGTCTTCTAAATTACTCCACACAGATGTGATATCTTTACATAATTCCTGAGAAAAAAATTTCAATTTACAAATTAATCCATTGTAATATTAACAGTACTCTCTTGCAAGAGTGTCTTCATGATTTCTAAGTTAGCCTAGAAAGTATGTTAAAAATGTTGCCATAAAACATTTATCAATAAAATATCTATACAAAGTTTAATCAAGTCACTATCTTCTTGAATCCAAACTCTTTGGCTTGACTTTTTCAGAGTCATTATTGGGTTTTTAAACATTGTTTACTTATTTAAAAAATTTTATTGTGGTCAAATATGCCAAACATAAAATTTACTAGGTAACTATATCTAGGTATACAGTTCAATGATACATTCACATTGTTGTGCAACCATCAGCAACATACATCTCCAGGACTTTAATTATTATTTAATTATTTTACTGTATTTTGTTTCATGTAAAAGGAGCACATTTTGTTGTAGATAATTAGAAAAGGAAAAGTATAAAAGAAAATAAAATCACCCAAAATCTTACCATTCAGAGCAAATCAAATCTACATCTACCTTATTGTACATATAGAATTATATCAGACTGTTAAATCCATTGTCTAACAATTCCTCAGATCCTGTTAAGTCTAAAATGCCTTTCAGATTCTGACTGTATGATGAAGTGGTGGGGCTGCAAATCCCAGTTGTATGTTTTGCAGCATTTATTTAATGTACCAGTGAGAGAGCCTTAATTAGAATGGTTTATTCTCAGAGCAATGAAGCATAGGGAAGTAGGACAATCCCTCATCCTGGACATGTGCTTTAGAGCTGAGCCCCAGGGAGAGAGAGTTGCAAGTAGATGAAGGAACACTGGTCATTAAGAAATTGTTAATGGAGCAAAGCTTACGGACAAGATAATTTCTCTGAATTCTATATGGAACACAAATAGACATCACAAAAATATCAGGCAGAGGGCAGTTTGTAACTTAAGACTTTTGCAGGTTTGGCTGCAATATGCCCAAAACAGCCACTGGGAAAGGGCATGGCTTATTCCAGACGCACTGTTATGCTCTGTACCAAAGTATTGACATTGCTTTTCCTTTTTTGTCTCTGTCTCTCTCTCTGGCCAGGGCGGAGTAGGGAGAATGGAAATGCTAAAGAAGACTACGGATAAACTGTTATCAGACCTTTCTAGGGATTCTTTGAAATACTGGAGACTAGTTGTCTTTGAAATAACTAGCAAGAAATGGTTTATAAGTAAAGGTTATGGACTAAAAAGTGTTGGGTATGTTAATGTTAGCACATTTATATATATGTGCCTAGAGACTTGATTGGGATTCCTTGGTGGCTCAGATGGTAAAGCATCTGCCCACAACGCGGGAGACCCGGATTCAATCCCTGGGTGGGGAAGATCCCCTGGAGAAGGAAATGGCAACCTACTTCAGTACTCTTGCCTAGAAAATTCCATGAATGGAGGAGCCTGGTGGGCTACAGTCCATGGGGTCACAAAGAGTCAGACACAAATGAGCAATTTCACTTCACTTCAGAGACTTGATAAAATTGATGTTATATTCAAATGTAATTTCTAATTTGCTAGGTAAAATTTGATTTTTAAATGCTTCAACATTTATTTGCTCATTTCTTTTTGTTGGGGGTTTTAGCTGTTTTCAGTTCTTTGAATTTTGATTTGAAAAATGTTTTTGAACCTGTTGGAAAATTGCACCCCTGCAATTCGACAATACATATCCAACTACTAGATTAAATCATATAAAATAATGACATTTTAAGCTATAAAAATTGGCAGTTACATATGGTTCAATCTAAAAGCATGTGTAAAAATGTCATATTTACTACAATATAGCAATATCTGTAAATTTTAATGGAAAAAGGTTGTATCTCATCACTTTAATTTTTATTTGATTACTTTTATGATTATTTTATTCAGTAGTCTGGATTGTGTGCTTACCATGTGCCAGCTGGTATGATAGGTGTAAGGATACAGTAAGGGCTAAGCACAGAATAAATATATTTTGATAATCCTGTGAATGGTAAATTTAAAATGACACAATAATGTGATGCTATTTTAGTAAGTTTAGTAATTAAAAATGTATCTTTATTTATGCATATGTATAATGTACTATGATCCAG
Source organism: Bubalus bubalis (assembly GCF_019923935.1). Lineage (NCBI taxonomy): Eukaryota > Metazoa > Chordata > Mammalia > Artiodactyla > Bovidae > Bubalus > Bubalus bubalis. The sequence continues at coordinate 96,562,958 of NC_059163.1, read as the reverse complement.
CAGATGTTGGCAATTTGAACTTCCAGATGTTCAAGCTGGTTTTAGAAAAGGCAGAGGAACCAGAGATCAATTTGCCAACATCCACTGGATCATTGAAAAAGCAAGAGAGTTCCAGAAAAACATCTATTTCTGCTTTATTGTCTATGCCAAAGCCTTTGACTGTGTGGATCACAATAAACTGTGGAAAATTCTGAAAGAGATGGGAATACCAGACCACCTGACCTGCCTCTTGAGAAACCTAGATGCAGGTCAGGAAGCAACAGTTAGAACTGGACATGAAACAACAGACTGGTTCCAAATAGGAAAAGGAGTGCGTCAAGGCTGTATATTGTCACCCTGCTTATTTAACTTATATGCAGAGCACATCATGAGAAACGCTGGGCTGGAAGAAACACAAGCTGGAATCAAGATTGCCAGGAGAAATATCAATCACCTCGGATATGCAGATGACACCACCCTTATGGCAGAAAGTGAAGAGGAATTGAAAAGCCTCTTGATGAAAGTGAAAGAGGAGAGTGAAAAAGTTGGCTTAAAACTCAACATTCAAAAACGAAGATCATGGCATCTGGACCCATCACTTCATGGGAAATAGATGGGGAAACAGTGGAAACAGTGTCAGACTTTATTTTTTTGGGCTCCAAAATCACTGCAGATGGTGACTGCAGCCATGAAATTAAAAGATGCTTACTCCTTGGAAGGAAAGTTATGACCAACCTAGACAGCATATTCAAAAGCAGAGACATTACTTTGCCCACAAAGGTTCGTCTAGTCAAGGCTATGGTTTTTCCTGTGGTCATGTATGGATGTGAGAGTTGGACTGTGAAGAAGGCTGAGCACCTAAGAATTGATGCTTTTAAACTGTGGTGTTGGAGAAGACTCTTGAGAGTCCCTTGGACTGCAAGGAGATCCAACCAGTCACTTCTGAAGGAGATCAGCCCTGGGATTTCTTTGGAAGGAATGATGCTAAAGCTGAAACTCCAGTACTTTGGCCACCTCATGCGAAGAGTTGACTCTTTGGAAGAGGCTCTGATGCTGGGAGGGATTGGGGGCAGGAAGAGAAGGGGACGACAGAGGATGAGATGGCTGGATGGCATCACTGACTCGATGGACGTGAGTCTGGGTGAATTCCGGGAGTTGGTGATGGACAGGGAGGCCTGGTGTGCTGCGATTCATGGGGTGGCAAAGAGTCGGACACGACTGAGCAACTGAACTGAACTGAACTGATAATGTACTATGCAAGAGTTGTATATACATACATACATATATATATATAAAATACATACATGCTAGATAAATATATCACGACAAATGAGAGTTAAAATGTGAATGTCAAGATCATAGATTGGCTATATTTGGGGTGTAGGACAATTATGGATAAATTTAACTTTCTAATATATATGTTTAATTTTTTCACTATGCCTGTATACTCATTATAATTAATCAGGGAAAATACATTTAAATAAAAGATTGGTATAGAGGACGGATTAGGATCAGAGATTGGGGACTGGAATGAGAATGATTTACAGAGCTTTTGCCATATGTTACAACTTTGAATTATTTGATTCTTAAGCTGTATCCAAAGTTCAGGTAAAAAGATACTTTTGGAGGAAATGCATTTTATCCTTTCTGGCAGTTTTTTCAGTTCAACAAATCAGACCATCTGGAAATTGTGATCAGATAGAGGTTTTACAGCTTCATTCACTGAGTTTGCTTTGGGATATGCCTGGGCTTGCCCGGTGGCTCAGTGGTACAGAATGGTAAAGAATCCACCTGCCAGTGCAGGAGACGCAGGAGATGTGGGTTCAGTCCCTGGGTGGGGAACATAACCTGAAGGAGGAAAGGGCAAGCCACTCCAACATTCTTGCCTGGAGAATCCTGTGGACAGAGGAGCCTGGAGGGCTACAATCCATGGGATCGCAGAGTCAGACACGACTGAACTACTGAGCACGACACCAGGTAGAGAAGAATGAAGACATTGGTCAGGCACTAGAATTAAAGACTGATAAAGGCATTTAAAAAAATTTACTGAAGTATTTATAGCCATAATATTTAAAGCAATGGTAAAATTTACTGCAGTACATTTAGATAATTTGTTATCAGATTGAGGCCTCATGATTTATGATTATATATTTTTATCTGTCCAAAATAAATTTCAAAAGAAATCAAGGTTCTATGAATACTTTGCATAACAGCTCTATGAAAAGCAAATTTAAAAAATGTATAGCATACAAGGTAAGTTTTTAATTTATTTGGATAAAACAGAAATTATTTCAGTTAGATTAAATATTTATTTTAATAATTATTTATGTCAGGTGTCCCTGGGTTTGAAAAATATAAAGAATTTTTTGCTCTGTTTGTTAAGGCTTTTGGACTATTAAATAAAACACATTAAATTACATCCTTAAGGTTTCCAGGTAAAAAAACAGTGACTGTCACTTAAAAAAGTCTTTAAATATTTTAATTGATACTGGACTCTATGCTCTGAAATTGTCCTTTCAGTTCAGTTCAGTTGCTGAGTCATGTCCGACTCTTTGCGACCCCATGAATCGCAGCACGCCAGGCCTCCCTGTCCATCACCAACTCCCGGAGTTCATTCAAACTCACGTCCATCGAGTCGGTGGTGCCATCCAGGCATCTCATCCTCTGTCGTCCCCTTTTCCTCCTGCCCACAATCCCTCCCAGCATCAGAGTCTTTTCCAATGAGTCAACTCTTCGCATGAGGTGGCCAAAGTACTGGAGTTTCAGCTTTAGCATCATTCCTTCCAAAGAACAACCAGGGCTGATCTCCTTTAGAATGGACTGGTTGGAATTTCTTGCAGTCCAAGGGACTCTCAGGAGTCTTCTCCAACACCACAGTTCAAGAGCATCAATTCTTCGGCACTCAGCTTTCTTCACAGTCCAACTCTCATATCCATACATGACCACTGGAAAAACCATAGCCTTGACTAGACGGATCTTTGTTGTCCTTTACTGTATATTAATAAGGGCTTCCCTCATAGCTCAGTTGGTAAAGAATCTGCCTGCAAAGCAGGAGACCCGGGTTCAATCCCTGGGTCAGGAAGATCCCCTGGAGAAGGAAATGGCAACCCACTCTAGTATTCTTGCCTGGAGAATCCCATGGACAGAGGAGCCCGGAGAGCTACAGTCCATGGGGTCACAAGAGTCAGATATGACTTAGGGACTAAACCACATATACTAATACACTTTTCTAGAGTTTCTAACTTAACTTTAAAATGTGCTTAGAAAATGGAAGAAAATATTTTCTAATATCCCTATATATCAAGTCATATACCATATATTAAAAAGATAATATTTTTATTATACTAACTGTTCTATTAATAATTTTCTAACATCTCAAAATTCTAGCATTCTCAATTAAAACACATAAATATATGTGAGATGTTTTATATATACATGTAAAATATATAGCATAGACAAGTGCTAAATTTTAATATTAACCTATAGTTATTGCAACTAGTTAGGAGTCATAAGAAAGTGTAGAGGTTAAGAACAGTAGGGGTGTAGGGGTCCTGGAGTGGTCTGCAGTGGTTTGAAGTGCTACTGCGTGATCCTGTGAGAGCCAAACATCTTTCAAATAAAAGTTGTGTTCAAATGTTACATTTCAAAATGCCAAATTTGGGAAGGATAGTGGAGAGAAACAGTGACTCTTCATTGGCACTAATTCCACTGTGTGTGTGTGTGTAAGGATGGTGAAGTAGCCTTATAGGCAAGAAGGAACTGTGTAGAACTTAAAGATGATGTTTTGGTCTATGGAACATATATAAGATTTGCAAGAATTTCTAACAAAGCAAATGGATAGGATGTTTCAGGATAAGATCAGAACCTGTGAACTCACATTCAAATCTTTAGTAGAATTATTAATTACATTAAAAATGTGAAGTTAGAAGTCAAGCAATTCTTCCAGTGCAGAATGAGTGCAAAACATTTAAAGGAAAACACAGTGTTTTTATTCAAAATGTGGGACTGTTGGTTTGAGGTTTTCCATGTGTAAAATACAAATATTTATTAGGGAGGATCTGCAATCCTTTTCAGGTCTAAGATTTCTGAGGTCAGAGGAGGTTGTAAGCATTTTGCTACAGCTAAAGCAAAGCCATAAGTGCCTGCCTCAAAGCTGAAGTAGTTTCAAACCTCAGAAGATCTTTTTGATTTTAGGCAGACAGACACAAGGGCTTCCCAGGTGGCGCTAGTGGTAAAGAATCCATCTGCCAATGCAGGAGACACAGAGATGCAGGTTGGATCCCCGGGTGGGGAAGATCCCCTGGAGTAGGAATCAGAAGCCCACTCCAGTATTCTTGCCTGGAAAATCCCATGGACAGAGGAGCTTTCAGGCTATACAGTCCACGGGGTCACAAAGAGTCAGACACGACTGAGTGCACACACATGGAGAGGGACACAGTGAGTTCAATACATTTTTCACTTAGGCTGGGAAGACGCAATTCAATTTATGTTAAATGGGAATAGAGGGGCTTCCCAGGTAGCACTAGTCATAAAGAACCCACCTGCTAATGCATGAGACATAAGAGACATGGGTTTGATCCCTGGGTTGGGAAGATCCCCTGGAGGAAAGCATGGCAACCCACTCTAGTTTTCTTGCCTGGAGAATCCCATGGACAGAGGAGCCTGGTGGGCTACAGTCCATAGCTTCCCAAAGAGTCGAACATGACTGAAGAAAATTAGCACAACACAGCACATGGGAAATTATACTCAATATCCTGTAATAACCTATAATGGAATATAATCTAAGAAAAAAATGGGACTAGAAAACACTCACAATTCAATAAGCCAAGTGTTACTATCACAATCTAAATGATGTAATCCTTTACCAATTAAGACCCAATTAGGGCTTATGTAATTTTATGGTTATTTCAATAAAGCATTAATTATATTGGGAACTAAAATTTCCTCAAGCATATTGCACTGAATATGCCTCAGACTCTATTGCAAATTGTATGATCCTTAATTTTGAATAGTTTTGGTAATTGAATAATGTTTTCTAGTAAGGAAATAGTAAGGTATAAGTAGTAAAACATTCATTGATTTCAAACCAGTGAATGTGATGAAATAGCATTACATTATCAATTAGAATAACTCCAATGTTATTTCAGATTTTACATAAATACTGGCAGAAAGTAACTGGGAAAATGACCTTTTTTTCCCCTCACATACTTGAAACACTAAATTTTTTTCCCCTTACAGCCTTCACACACTAAATTTTCATCAAATTTCATAATGTATCATTAACATTTTAAGAACATTGTGAGAATCTTATAACCTGATATGCTAATGCATATCTCCTCCAGATTAGAGCAAAGAATAAATCAAACCATAGCAAAACTAAAGACAGATGCTCAAACCAAAGAAGCATCCCTTTCTAGATCAGTGGAGCAAGATTAGAGGTGGTTTCACTTGTTTTCTAACTTGGAACTGACTTTGTTTCTTCTTCGTACTCACCTTTGTGCCTACAAAAATGAAGGAGTGAGATACTTGAAAACTAGACATAGAGGGGAAAAGAAGACTGGCAGTTTCAGAGAGTTTAAAAAAATGTGGTTTTGTGCTTACATATCCTAGTCAGTGGTAACTAACCACTGTTCCTTCAATTTAACCCCATGGGCCTGGCATTTGAAAATCGTTTCTAAAGCTTTATGCCTTCAATACCTTCAATTTCAAAACAATAAACACAGAGGATGGACTGATGGAAAAAAGTCATTTTTGTTCTTATTTTTTTTTTCATAATGGTGACTTACTGTAGTAAGAATTAATATTAAGCTACATTTTATTTTCAAACAAGTTTGTTAATATAGAAAAAAGTATTCTTTCCTTTTCATGGATGAGAACATTAATACTTGAAATTAAAGTCACTTCACCTCCCCCACCCCCATCAACCCCATGCAAACTGCCAATCACAAAATGGAGACTAAAAGCCACTATTGTGGTTCATTTTTAGCATGATATTGAATTAAAGTGTAACCATCAGTAACAGGGCTTCCCTGATAGCTCAGTTGGTAAAGAATCTGCTTGCAATGTAGGAGACCCCAGTTCAATTCCTGGGTAGGGAAGATCCACTGGAGAGGGGATAGGCTACCCACTCCAGTATTCTTGGGCTTCCCTTGTGGCTCAGCTGGTAAAGAATCTGCCTGCAACTTGGGAGACCTGGGTTCAGTCCCTGGATTGGGAAGATCCCCTGGAGAAGGGAAAGGCTACCCACTCCAGCATTCTGGCCCGGAGAATTCCATAGCCTGTATAGTCCATGGGGTCTCTAAGAGTCCAACCTGATTAAGTGACTTTCACTTTCACTAGTAACAGGTAGATATTTACCATTGTCTTAACACAGTCTGCAATTGTCCATAATACTCAATATGAGGAAGCAAACACACACTGAAATTTCATAAACTGGATTATGAGAACAAATGTTGGATGTCTCTCCAGCTTCTTTTAATTGCTTAAGAATCTCGGGATTCCCAAAGTAGATGGAGGAACATTCTAAAAGATTATCTTTAAACAGTTATCAAGTGGCATGCCTCATTTCCTAACCACTTAGTTTTTGGGCTTTTTCTTGCCTATCATCTGAAAGAGTCAGATACCATCTTCCAGGCACAGGGTCTCCACAGATTACTGGAAGTGAAAGCTAACCTGGAGAACTGGAGAAACTGCTGGCTGCTAGCAATCATTTGGAGGGAGCTTATTGCCTCTGTTGGATCCTCAATAACTGGGAGACCAAACCGGTGCTGGCCTTGGGGCAAGGATTGGGTACAGGATGGATGGCACTAAGAATCAGCAAACCAGAGAAAGGAGGCGGGTAGCATTCATTTTTCTGACAGAATAGTGACTAACAGAGAGGAGGAAGCCTCCAAAGTACAAGTTAAAGGTCACATAATTTTTGTGGCAATTGTTTGAAGCCATTTGAGAAAATGTACTAGTGTTAAGTGTTTTTAGTTGAGTTTGTCCTACTTGGAATGACAGGTTTTCCCATCTCTTTCATTCACCTTCTTCATTCTCTCTAGATGACCTCAATGGGGATTAGGGGTTTAGGGTGGGAGTGGGGAGGCCATAGAAACAGAACAAGTTCAGCCACTGATGGACCCATTTGTAAATGGGTTCATCATCATCAGTGTTAGTCACTCAATCTGTCCGACTCTGAGACCCCAAGGACTGTAGCCCTCCAGGCTCCTCTGTCCATGGAATTTTCCAGGCAACAATATTGAAATGGGTTCCCATTTCCTTCTCCTGGGGATCTTCCCAACCCAGGAATTGAACCTGGGTCTCCTGCATTGCAGGCAGACTGTTTATTTTCTGAGCCACCAAGGTTAGTGACCTGCTTTAAGAACTTTCACCTAGTCCCTTTCCTTTCATCAGATCCATTTTGTCACCATTTGTTTTTAACCTTATCCCACTGCCCAGCTTCTCTGTCTGCCTCATCCTCTTCCTTCCTCCCAGTGTTCTCCTCACCTGTCCACCGAAATGGCTGTCATAGAGTAGATGCTGGCGAACACCGCTGTGATAGGAAAGAAGTTCTGGAAGCGACAGTAGTTGGCGCCGAAGTACCACTCGCTGTGCAGCGCATAGATGAAGTTGACCAAGGTGTTGAAGGCGGCCATGGAGGCGTCGGAGAAAGCCAAGTTCACGAGGAAGTAGTTGGTGACGGTCCTCATGCGCTTGTGGGCCAGAATGATCCAGATGACGATGAGATTCCCGAAGACAGCCACGGCCACCACCACGCCGTAGGCGAGGGACCAGAGCGCGATGCGCCAGGACGGCTGCACGAACTGGTTGGTGATGTTAGACCGGGACTGCAAAGGCGCGGGGGAGGCCGCCGCCAGACCCAGCGGGGAGAAGGAAGCGGAAAGATTGCCGGCTTGGACGAGCAGTTGCAGCCACTCAGTCTCAGCCTTTCCCGCGGCTGCCCCAGGCTCGAGCGCACTCAGGTTCCCCGTGTCCGCGCCGGCCGTTCCCCCGTTCGTCCAGTTCGCGGCTACGGGGAGAGAGGCCATAGCGATGGGTATGCAACCTGAGTCCCCTCGCTCACCCACCGTCAGCCCGGCCCGTCTCTCGCGAAATTCTTCTCTGCCTCCCAGTCGCTTCGCTGCTGAGCGGACCTCAGCCCCGCCCCGAATCGGGATGGAGAAGGTACCACGGCCCTTGCTGGTTAAGGGATGCTTTGACCCTGTAGGTGATGGGGAGAAAGGAGGCGCTTTCTCCAAAAGCGACTTTGAGCATCTATCGGGCAAGAAGGATGAGACAGTCTGAAAAAAGTGATGTTAGGGACTGGCGCCAGCGGAGACCCTCTGGGAATCACTCCTGCTGGAGTTCCCCGGGCACCAGCTGAAGCGCTGAGGTTCAGGAGCCGCTGCGAGCTTTATAGTCTCTTACAGGGCTCTGCTTCGGTGACGTTGTGGGGGCCGCGGAGCTGACAACCCCTTTTTGGAAGACGACTGCGCTCCTTTCCTCCACCCCCGCCCTCTGGGTTTCATTCATTCGCTGCTCGCTGGAGCTTGGCGGGTTGACAGGCTCAAGGAAGGGCTGCACTTTCTTATATGTAATTAAAATCTTGACAAGATTGTTTTTCGTCTTTTAACTTCAAGATATTTTGCTGAAGTCCCTGCTTTCAACTGTATTGTGGACTCTTATTTTCTAAACCAATTAAACCATTCACCCCTAAGGCATAGGCAAAGTCCCAGAAGATTTTCTGGCAATATCGCCTGTGGGTGCAGTTAGCTGAGGGCTGTGAGAACCGCTCGTTTGTTCACTGGCTTTTGGAATTTCACTCAAATTTCTGCTTGTGTGTTTCTGTTTTCCCTTCTCAGATCCCATTGCTTTTCCCGCTTCCCAAATCCACCCATTCCCTCTCTTCCTGTAATCTCAGTCACCAGAAATTTGTCCCCTCCTCTCTCCTAACCCCCAGGCAGAGAGAGACTTTGGCCCAGAGGATTCTCTCAGGTTGGAATGCCCTAACATACTGAGGGTAAATCAGAAATATCGAGATGTAGGTCTTCTTGAAACACAAGGACAAGACTTAAATTTCACCATTTCTCTGCGATGAATGATTCCTATGAACAATTACATAAGTACACAGGGCTATAGGGTTTTGAACATTTGGAGCCTTGGCTTTTAGGGCCTGATCATGTGGACACACTGATGAGAATGAGACAAATGAGCTTTGGCTGACAGCACCTGAGCTGGAGTGTTCTGTGGAGTGTGAGCTGGAGTCTGTGCTAGGTGGATCTCACCAGCCATTTATCAGGATGTTCCAGAGCCAAGACTCTCTTTTATATTAGTCTCTTGTGGAAGGGATTTAGGGCTACACGTATTTTTAACAATCTCCCCAAAACACTTGAAATCTTTTTCCCCCTACTTGAGCTCTTTTTTCCCCCACTTGAACTCTTTGTGCCTTGATTTCCTTATTTGAAAGTGAAGATTATTTTTTTAAATCTACATTTCAGGGTAAACAGGGGGATGATAACAGCCTTTCAACAACACCAAGCAGGAGAGAGACCTCAATAAATGTTAGTGCCCTTCTCTCTTGTTACAATATGCATTACATACAAACATTTTCAGGTAAGATGTATTGGAGAGCAAGTTTGATTTGCTTCAAGAGAATGTAGCTTGTGATTTGTGAACACTATTCTTTAGTGTAAGTATCTATTCCTTAAAAACCCTAATTATTGCATATATGGACTTAGAGTGATGAATAATATTCTCTTTTTTTTAGTTTTTATGACAAAAAGTTAGTGTATAGAAATAAATTTGAGGCACCCTAATAATAATTCTATGGACACAGCACTGCTTCAAAATAAATGCATGCTGAAAATGATAATTATCAAAGGTTATTATTTTCTATTTTTTCCCAGAAAGACCTGAAAAACATGTGATAAATCATAAGTTAACAGATTCCACACTTCCTGCTAATTAATTCTAAATTAAATTGTTTTCTTTTGAAAGGCAAATTACTTCTGTCAATTTACCATCTTGAAATTACTTAAGTTAAAATGAAAGTCTTCCTTCCCTAATGAAATGAAGGAAGAAAATTTTTAAAAGTTCTTTCATATGACACACACCATTTATCAAGATTATGAAATGGACCACGTTGTGGTTTGGTAATTATAACTTTAAATATTTGATCAAAATATGCATTCTGCTGCTCCTGCTGCTGCTGCTGCTAAGTCACTTCAGTGGTGTCCGACTCTGTGCGATTCCATAGATGGAAGACAACCAGGCTCCCCCATCCCTGGGATTCTCCAGGCAAGAACACTGGAGTGGGTTGTCATTTCCTTCTCTAATGCATGAAATGAAAAGTGAAAGTGAAGTCACTCAGCCATTTCCAACTCTTAGCGACCCCAAGAACTGCAGCCTACCAGATTCTGCCACCCATGGGATTTTCCAGGCAAGAGTACTGGAGTGGGCTGCCATTGCCTTCTCTGTAAAATATGCATAAAAGTTACTTATTTGTGTAAAAATCTATTCAGTTTACACTACTGTTTTACTTATTTGTGTTAGTTGCTTCAGTCGTGTCCAACTCTTTGCAACCCCATGGACTGTGTCCTGCCAGGCTTCTCTGTCCATGGGCTTTCCCAGGCAAGAATACTGGAGTAGGTTACCATTTCCTTCTACAGTTACTTGTCCATACAGATCATCATAAGTCTGTAATTTTGTCCTTATTGTACTTACACAGAAGTAGAAGTGATATGACAGAAAATGATTGGCAATGGAATTAGGAGAAGATAAAATAACAGGCATTTAAAAAGTTGATATACGGCAAAACCAATACAATATTGTAAAGTTAAAAAAATAAAATAAAATAAAAATAGAAACAAACAAACAAAAAAAGTTGTTTTCTTTCAGAAGAAGAGAGGGATCCAGGTCATAGCTTTCCTTTAGATCTGCCTTACATAGAAAGACTCTCCATGTGTCCCAGTAGAGTAGTTATTGTTCATGCATTGCTTCAATCATTCCTTTGTGTATTGAGTGTACTTCTTTCCAGTTCAGTTCAGTTGCTCAGTCGTGTCCGACTCTTTGCAACCTCGTGAATCGCAGCACGCCAGGCCTCCCTGTCCATCACCAACTCCCGGAGTTCACTCAGACTCATGTCCATCGAGTCAGTGATGCCATCCAGCCATCTCATCCTCTGTCGTCCCCTTCTCCTCCTGCCCCCAATCCCTCCCAGCATCAGAGTCTCTTCCAAAGAGTCAACTCTTCACATGAGGTGGCCAAAGTACTGGAGTTTCAGCTTTAGCATCATTCCTTCCAAAGAAATCCCAGGGCTGATCTCCTTCAGAAGTGACTGGTTGGATCTCCTTGCAGTCCAAGGGACTCTCAAGAGTCTTCTCCAACACCACAGTTTAAAAGCATCAATTCTTAGGTGCTCAGCCTTCTTCACAGTCCAACTCTCACATCCATACATGACCACAGGAAAAACCATAGCCTTGACTAGACGGACCTTTGTTGACAAAGTAATGTCTCTGCTTTTGAATATGCTATCTAGGTTGGTCATAACTTTCCTTCCAAGGAGTAAGCATCTTTTAATTTCATGGCTGCAGTCACCATCTGTAGTGATTTTGGAGCCCAGAAAAATAAAGTCTGACACTGTTTCCACTGTTTCCCCATCTATTTCCCATGAAGTGATGGGTCCAGATGCCATGATCTTAGTTTTCTGAATGTTGAGCTTTAAGCCAACTTTTTCACTCTCCTCTTTCACTTTCATCAAGAGGCTTTTTAGTTCCTCTTCACTTTCTGCCACAAGGGTGGTGTCATCTGCATATCTGAGGTTATTGATATTTCTCCTGGCAATCTTGATTCCAGCTTGTGCTTCTTCCAGTCCAGTGTTTCTCATGATGTACTCTGCATAGAAGTTAAATAAGGAGGGTGACAATATACAGCCTTGACGTACTCCTTTTCCTATTTGGAACCAGTCTGTTGTTCCATGTCCAGTTCTAACTGTTGCTTCCTGACCTGCATATAGGTTTCTCAAGAGGCAGGTCAGGTGGTCTGGTATTCCCATCTCTTTCAGAATTTTCCACAGTTGATTGTGATCCACACAGTCAAAGGCTTTGGCATAGACAATAAAGCAGAAATAGATGTTTTTCTGGAACTCTCTTGCTTTTTCCATGACCCAGCAGATGTTGGCAATTTGATCTCTGGTTCCTCTGCCTTTTCTAAAACCAGCTTGAACATCTGGAAGTTCACGGTTCACGTATTACTGAAGCCTGGCTTGGAGAATTTTGAGCATTACTTTACTAGCGTGTGAGATGAGTGTGATTGTGCAGTAGTTTGAGCATTCTTTGGCATTGCCTTTCTTTGGGATTGGAATGAAAACTGACCTTTTCCAGTCCTGTGGCCACTGCTGAGTGTTCCAAATTTGCTGGCATATTGAGTGCAGCACTTTCACAGCATCATCTTTCAGGATTTGAAATAGCTCAACTGGAATTCCATCACCTCCACTAGCTTTGTTCATAGTTTCTAAGGCCCACTTGACTTCACATTCCAGGATGTCTGGCTCTAGGTCAGTGATCACACCATCGTGATTATCTTGGTCATGAAGATCTTTTTTGTACAGTTCTTCTGTGTATTCTTGCCATCTCTTCTTAATATCTTCTGCTTCTGTTAGGTCCATACCATTTCTGTCCTTTATCGAGCCCATCTTTGCATGCAATATTCCCTTGGTATCTCTGATTTTCTTGAAGAGAGCTCTAGTCTTTCCCATTCTGTTGTTTTCCTCTATTTCTTTGCATTGATCGCTGAGGAAGGCTTTCTTATCTCTTCTTGCTATTCTTTGGAACTCTGCATTCAGATGCTTATATCTTTCCTTTTCTCCTTTGCTTTTTGCTTCTCTTCTTTTCACAGCTATTTGTAAGGCCTCCCCAGACAGCCATTTTGCTTTTTTGCATTTCTTTTCTATGGGGATAGTCTTGATCCCTGTCTCCTGTACAATGCCATGAACCTCCACCCATAGTTCATCATGTACTCTATCTATCAGATCTAGTCACTTAAATCTATTTGTCACTTCCACTGTATAATCATAAGGGATTTGATTTGGATCATACCTGAATGGTCTAGTGGTTTTCCCTACTTTCTTCAATTTCAGTCTGAATTTGGCAATAAGGAGTTCATGGTCTGAGCCACAGTCAGCTCCCAGTCTTGTTTTTGCTGACTGTGTAGAGCTTCTCCATCTTTGGCTGCAAGGAATAGAATCAATCTGATTTTGGTGTTGACCATCTGGTGATGTCCATGTGTAGAGTCTTCTCTTGTGTTGTTGGAAGAGGGTGTTTCCTATGACCAGTGCGTTCTTTTGGCTTCTTTCCAGAAGCTATACCAAATACTAGGGATATAGCAGCGAAACAGCTGGATACGAACCCTGTCTCCACAGAACCTGCAGTCCAGTAGTATTTTTGATATTGAAGTGAGAATCATGAGTGATAGAACGGTAAGGCACAGACAGCAATGGAACTATGTCACCAAGGAAGTGGATGCTGTTCCCACTGGCTTCTTTTAACTTTGCTTAAAACTTTTCTTTGTGAGGATAAAGTGAAGTGTTAAAATGAAGATAGACTTAGCAGAAGCTTATGCCTTGAAAAATGGGAAGGCTTAGGAGATAATGGTTAAGGAGAAGGTTTTCCAACTAAGAGAATTTGTTGAATAATCTGGCCATCATAGCTCCAGAATCTGAATCCTGCTCTTATCTAAGCCCACGCTGCTGATTTCCTAATTCTTCCTCATCCTCTTTCTCTTACCTTAAGAACTCCAAAAGTCTTAGCCTTGAACTACCAAGGAAAGAGGCCACGAGGCCAAGATACACCTTCTAACACACTAGAAGGTGACTTAGAGAGGTATCCAATGCTCCCACAGCTAGAACCTGGAAGTATGTTTGAGTATGTGCCTATGGAAATATCTGAGGATCCTGGGAAGTAAGCCAAGCATGGTACTGAGGGAGACATTAATAGGTTTTAGATTTAGTGTGTAAATCTTGGTTTGATGGAATAAATGTAATACAAATTATGGTCATTTATGTGAGTGCTTATAGTTTGTTCCTAATAACCAAGAAATGTTTGCCCATTTTACTGTGCATAATAGATTACATTTTTCCAAATTTTATTTACTCTCCATATTTTTATTTATAATACTTACTGGTGATGTTCCCCATTAATTTGCTAACAATTTATATTAATAGAATGGATCCTGGCCATGTATTATTTTTTCCTCTCTTACAACTCCAGGAAACAATATGGCATATTTCATGCTTATATTTTTATTTTTAACAGGCCTCCCCAAAATAAACATTTCAGGATAGAATTTAAGGTACTGTTGCTGGCTAGTGAGGGAGTTATTTTCAGAAAGGAAAGGTTGTCAAATTTCCAGATTTCTGTCTCTGGCAATAATCTGTTTGACAGTTCTCCAGCACTTTTAGTTTCAATATGTTCATTATTCCCCATTATGTTGAGATATTCTTTTCATCAGTATCATTTCCTGGTAAATCTACTCTTTGACTCTCACTTTATTGGTTTCCCTTTATTATTTCATTGTACCTGCTTGGCAGTTACACTGAGGTCATTTCCACCCTCTGAGTTTTGGGCTCCTAAAATCAGATGGCTCAGTATTGCTGGCAACCCACCAATTAATCAATAGTAGATCATCTCCAGTTAATTGTGCAGACAGCTACTCAGCAATATTTGCTGTCTACCAGACACCCTTTCCATGTGGGTCTATGATCGGTTCCCAGCCATTCTTCAATTCTCTTTCTTTTCCATCTTCCTCTTTGTGTTTAACAAATTATGTTGTTTCCAAAGTATCTGACAGAAGAATTTCACATTTCTGTGCATTCCATCCATCTCTTAGGAATTTATTGTCTCTGTGAAAGTGGTTTATCTTCTTTCATCTGTGCTATGCGTTCTTTTAACAATTCCTATCCTCTCTCTCTCTTAAACACTTACTTTTCTATAAGATTGAGGCATATTTAAGAATCTATATGAAATAGCCCTTTTCCTGATTACATTCCATTTTGGTTACCACTGTTCTCTCTCTTCTTTTGTTTCTAGATGAAATTTTTAAACAAAATATCTAAATTTAATATTTCCACTTCATCGCTCACAATATCTTTAGATATGAAAATACTTAATACTGTTGTTCAGTGTTTAGTCCTATCAATTCAGTTCAGTTCAGTTAAGTCACTCAGGTGTGTCTGACTCTTTGCAAACTGCATATTAAACAATTTTTCACTTTCCATCCTGAACTTTCTTGATCTCTCTGTAGCATTAGCATTTGACATTTGCATTAATTTCTTAGGGTTGTCATAACACATTACCACAAACAGAATGGCCTACAACAGTACTTATTTTCTCACAGTTTGAGAGGTTAGAAATCTGAAGTCAGGATGTGAACAAGGTCGTTTTTTCCTTCCGGAAGCTCTGAGGGAGAATGTGTTCCATGTACTCTCTCCTGGTATCTGTTAGTTGTTGTCAATCTTCAGTGTTTCTGGGCTTGTAGATGTATTACTCCAATCTCTGCCTATCATCACATGATAAACTTGTGTGTCTTTACATCACATCCCTGTATGTTGTTCTGTGTCCAAATGATCCTTTTCTTATAAAGACATTAGTCATTGGCTTAAGGGCAACCCCAAGCCAGCATACATCATCTTCACTTGCTTACATCTGCAAAGACACTATTTCCAAACAATGTCTTCACCTGTATAAATATATTCATTTTAACTCAACATGCCCCAAAGTTTTACCTATTCCAAGGTCAAGTCCAAAATCTTCTGAAATATTAACTCAAAAAGCTCCAAATCTTATCATTATCAGAAATGCATAAGATTCTGTGTATAGTCTGTCATGCAGCAAAATTCCTCTCCATTTATGGATCTTTGAAACTAGAAAGCAAGTTATCTGTTTTTAAGATTCAGTGGTGGGGGCTTCCATAGTGGCTCAGTGGTAAAGAGTCTGCCTGCCAATGAGATGGGTTTGATCTCTGGTTTGGGAAGAATCCACAAGCTATGAATAAGCTGCCACTGTGCCACAACTAAGTCTGTGCTGTAGAGCCCAAGATCACAACTACTGAGCCCATATGCCACAACTACTGAAGTCCGTGTGCCTAGAGCCTGTGCTCTGCAACAAGAGAGAATGAGAGAAGCCCGTGCACCACAATGACAGAGTAGTCCCTGGTTACCACAACTAAAAAGACTCGTGCAGCAGTGAAGACCAATGCACCCCCAAATTAATAATTATTTAAAAAACACAATGGTGGGGCAGGCATGAAATAGGCATTCCCCTCTGAAAAGGGAGATAATGGAAGGAATTAAGGAATCACAGTTTTAAAGAAAATTCACAATCAAGCAAGGCAAAATCCATTAGATATAAGGCATGAAAACTACTTTCTGTTGCTTGATGCTCTGTCCTCTGGGTCTGCAGATTCCATCGGTCCTTGCTTCTGGGTCAACCAAAGCCCTATTTGTCCCTGCCTTGGGCTCTTAGTGGTAGTCCTGCCATTTTAGCTTGAGGTTTTCCCATCCTGCGGGCCCAAGGAGGGGGTAGCCCTATTCTCTAGAAATGAGGAGGTGCCATTTTGCTGACCACTCAACCAGCAGGATGGTTAAACGATGTTTCTTTCCTTTTTTGGAAAGACAACACACATTTACAGTCTAGTATCTCTACTAGTTTATTTCTTGTTTCCTACCAACAGAATTCCAAAAGTCCAAATGCCCTTCTTCATGTCATCCTGTCTCTCTCTGCTTCAGTCCAAGATGTCAGTGTTTCTGCTAAGATGACTGTTTGTATCCATCACACGCCTAATCTTTCCAAAAGTTTGTGAGGCCGCACTCTTGGTGTTTTCTCCAAAGCACAGTATTCTCATTTTTTACCATATGGACAGGCTAAGAATTTTATAAACTTTCTCAAGTTTTCTAGCTCCTTGTGGCTTAGCAGGGCTTTCTCCAAGTTAACACTTGCATTTTATTACAAGTAGCAAGTAGAAACCAAGGCTGAACTTCTGTGCCTTGCTTGGAAATCTCCTCAGATAAATATCCAAGTTTGTCGGTTACAAGTTATACTCTCCACTCAAAAGCAAATCTCCAGTCAGCCAAGTTTATAACAAACATAACAAACTGGAAACTCTCTTCCAGTTTCCAGGAACTTATTCCTTATTTTCTTCTGAGATCTCATCAGAATCGCCTTGTACAATCATATTTCTTTTCTTTTCTTTCTTTCTTTCTTTTTTTTTTTTTTTTTTTTACCATTTTTGAAGTCTTTACTGAATTTGTTACAATATTGCTTCTATTTTTGTGTTTATGTTTTTTGGCCAAGAGGCATGTGGGATCTTAGCTTCCAGACCAGGGATTGAAATGCCCCCTATATTGGAAGATGAAGTGGTAACTACTGGACCGTCAAGAAGTCTCTTCAACCATATTTCTAACAGTCTCTTCAAAGCAATATAGGTTTTTACTACCATATACCTCAAAATTTCCTGAAGAAGAGAGTGGCAACCCACTCCAGTAGTCTTGCTTAGAGAATTCCATGGACAGAGGAGCCTGGTGGGCTATAGTTCATAAAGTTGCAGACATGACTGAACGACTAACACACTCATACACACACACACGCGCGCGCGCACATCCCTCAAAATTATTCCAGCCTCCATCACCCAATTTCAAAGCCGATTTCACATTTTAAAATATTTTTTACAGCTGCACCCCACTTTCTCACAACGTAACCTAAAGCATTATTATTAATTTCTTCATTTTTAACTTCCTCTCCCTCTATGAGGCTGTGGAACAACTATCTGCTGCTTTCTCCTTCCTCCCTACATCCAAACAATATGTAAAGGCTTTACTTCCTCTGACTACCATTTATTTTTGGTGTTTTCAAGGATTACTGTCTTGATCCTTTGCTTGTGTTTCTCTGTATACTCTCTCCGAGATATCTACCTTATGCAAATACAAGTCTTTGCTGCCATTAGTCATGGTGTCTACCAAACCTACATTTCCAAGCTTCCATACTCAGCTACCTACTGGACATGTCCCTTCAGATGTTCTACAATCACTTCAGACTCTTCAGTACCCAAATCGAACTCACCCTTAAGATCTTAAACCCATTCTTTCCATTTTTCCCATGTTGATGAGGAAATAAATCTGGCTGAATTTAATTTTTCAAAGTACAAACTGGGAAATTATTCTAGATTTCTTTGCATTTCTCTTTCTCCCCGATTCCACTCCCAATCACTTACTGACTTCGGATTAATAGATTCAGCATTCTTAGGAGTTCTTACATCCATGGAATAATAGAGATTGAAAGACTAAAGTATCCACTGGTGGATTCCTACTTTCAATCTTATTATTTCTTCTGTGGAGTCTGTGACAGACTCATAATGGATAACTCTAGTGAATGGATCACTGCTGGTTTTGGTTAACCCTCTTCCTGTCAACTATTTTTTACAATGGTTTAGAGAGACCTTTCTAAATCTGGTGGCTCAGACGGTAAAGCGTCTGCCTGAAATGTGGGAGATAGGGGTTCGATCCCTGGGTTGGGAAGATCCCCTGGAGAAGGAAATGGCAACCCACTCCAGTACTCTTGCCTAGAAAATTTCATGGATGGAGGAGCCTGGTGGGCTATAGTCCATGGGGTCGCAAAGAGTTGGACACGACTGAGTGACTTCACTTTCGCTTTCTAAACATAAATTAGATCAATCATTTCCCTGCTAAAAAATCTTTCAATGGAAAGCAACAAGACTCTTTATTATTGGGGTCCCATTTGCTTCTTCAACTTCACCTTTTACTTCTCCCTTGCTTGGCTCTTCTCTTTAACTATCGAAAAGTACTGGCAATTCTTCCAACATATCTTATTCTTTTACACATCATGTTTTCCCAGTCCCTGTCTCTCCCCTGGAATATTTCTTCCCTTTCTGTACTTTATCACCTATTCTTTAGGTTTCATTTTGATTATTTTGAAGAGGCTTCCTATGATGGAGGCAGTCCACCATATTACCCTTGTTTATGTCATTAGCTTGTCTTTTTTCACAGGATCCTGTAATTACTGATTTACCTGGATGTCTTCCCAACTAAACTATGAAACATTCAAGAGCCAAGTATGGACTTTGTTCAGCAGGCTAGCTTAGAACCTATAACAAGTGTATGTGAATGGAATAACAATGCTGAACAGGCCAGTTCTTTCTATATATAATATGAAAGTAACAACCCTAAATTGGACATTGAATTATTTAAGAGCACATTTGACTTCTAAAAATGTGACCTTTCAGAAACAAAGTTTTATTTTATTGGGTTTGTTGTTTAATAGATTCAGCATAGGTGAAATTTATTTTGCATTGAAAATGGTAATTTTAGAAGTTAATTTGTGTAGAAAATGATGTTAGGAAGAAATAATTGCTTTATTCAGGAAGATACACTGTGACATTTTACATAAGAAATGATACACTGGCCTTTTCCCCTTATCCCAGAGACCTTGAGGTTAATACTGTCTGCCATTATTACTATATTTATAGAAGATCATATTAGATTTTATTTTTATAATAAGTTCATAATTGTCTCAAGATATATATTCATGTGTGCTTAATCAAATAGCATAGTTTTATGAATTCATTCAGTTTATATGCACACACACAGGGTATTCAAATACCACATTCATTCCTTTTAACAAAATATCATATTCACAAAATTTTAGTTTTTGTCCCCTTTTCATATAAAATATATTGAAAATGAGAATTTTCTTCTATCTGAGTAAGTTCACTAGAAACATTGAAATATTTGATTATATATCAAATACTGAAATATCCTCTAATAGCATATTAATAAAAATAAATAATATGTGACTAAAATGACTGATTCAATTTATCACTGTTACTGGTAACATCATCAATTCTTTTGTATATTTACCCTGTCAAATTTCAGACAAAGAAATGCAGTACAGATATGTATAGTTTACATTTCAAGCAATAAGTTTGAGAAAACTTTGGCTTTGCATATTAAGTCAACTGAGAAAGTTTTGTAAAATCTCAATAAAGAAAAAGTGTACAATTCCACTATACTGATTGGGAATGTAAGAAATTAAGTTTGGAAATCCAGTTGGTTTCCCGGAATCTACAAATGAATCACTTGTGGAAAAGAGACAGTAATAGTTTATGATACATGAATCAAAGAACCATGTTAATTTTATACTATAATTAACTTTCCTTGAAAATGTATTGTTTTCATAAAAGAGAACCTTAATTTTTCTTATTTTGTTTATTTTTGTCATTTTGTATTATGATTCAGTTCTATGTTCATATTCTGTGGAGTGAATTTCCACAGAATATGAACATAATGAATGAATCATGCATAGAGTTACTTCTTTTTCTGCTAGTTTTATTTATTTATTTTTTTAATTTTATTTTATTTTTAAACTTTACAATATTGTATTAGTTTTGCCAAATATCGAAATGAATCCACCACAGGTATACCTGTGTTCCCCGTCCTGAACCCTCCTCCCTCCTCCCTCCCCGTACCCTCCCTCTGGGTCCTCCCAGTGCACCAGCCCCAAGCATCCAGTATCGTGCATCGAACCTGGACCGGCGACTCATTTCATACATGATATTATACATGTTTCAATGCCACTTTTATATAAAAAAACAATGACCCATATAGCTTAGGTAAAAAGAATAGTGAGATCTTTGCAACATAAGAAAATACTTTGGAAGCATGACTCTCATTTTTGGAGTAGCTATGGTTTAAAGACTGGGGCCGGAGTGGCTATGGTTTAAAGACTGGGGCCGTGGACGAGAGCACATGGATATGAGCCATAGTGATGACTCAGAAGTGATTGATATCCTCATTACCAATGTTTTTAACCGTCCACATGCACAGCATAATCACAGATTACATGAGGATTAGCTCTTACAGTTTGAAGAGAAAGTCATATTATTGAAGTCACCCTTGAGAATCCTCTATATCACTTATATAGTATAATATGTACACACACCATATTTCCTAAGGGTTGATATAGATGGTCTTCAGGCTGGAATATATTGCTGCTTCTTCAGTTTAACACATGATAAAGTATTAGATTGTATTTAGAGTCCAATAGTATAAAATACACATTTAAACACTAGACTCACACTTGTTTGTACAAAACCTTTATACAAAGAGTTGAGAATGACTGAATAGAAGATTCATGTCTCCTGTCCCTCTTCCCCCTGGGATTATGCTAAATGAATTAAATGAGAAGTGTATTATATAAATAATGCAAATTATTTCTCTCCTTTCTTTCTTTTCTCCCTACCTCTCATTCCCATTTTTATATTCTTTATTTTCCAAGTATATCTATTGGAGTCTTAGAAAATTAAATGCATATATAATGTAATTCCATAGATTTATATAGTGATGATAATTTTGCCACCTGCATTTTAACTCAAGTAATTTGGAGACAATTTCCCAAAGAAATAAAGAACATTTTCATACAAATGAATTACAAAATAGTTGTAGTAACATTAGAATTTGTTTATTTTTGTGTAAGGAGAGAAAGTAAGTATAGGGTGATAAGTTAGACATCTGTTGATTATCTGCAGATACTGGGATTTCCTGTACTGATTCAAGAGATACAGGTGACATAATTAGGAAAAAAATTAATCTTTCAAAACCATTAAAGTACATATTTTTCTAAATTTAAGAACTGCTGAATTTGAGGGGAAGTAGTTAGTTGAGCTTCCCTGATAGCACAGTTAGTAAAGAATGCACCCGCAATGCAGGAGACCTTGGTTCAATTCCTGGGTCAGGAAGATCCCTTGGAGAAAGGATAGGCTACCCACTCCAGTTTTCTTGGGCTTCCCTTGAGCTCAGCTGGTAAAGAATCCACCTGCAATGCAGGAGACCTGGGTTGGGAAGATCCCCTGAGGAAGGGAAAGGCTACCCACTCTAGTGTTCTGGCCTGGAGAATTCCGTAGACTGTATAGTCCATGGGGTCGCAAAGAGTGGGACATGACTGAGTGACTTTCACTTTCACTTTCAGTGGAATAACTCAGCTTCTTTTTAATCCTCAAAATGAGAGCTCCTTGGAGAGCTCCTATCTGGTAATTGAATCAGAGTTAATCAGTACAATTATAGGATTTCATGATTGGTATACAATTTCTGTGCCACACATTCATTTACTATCATTTAAAGGAAGAATCACAAATTATTAGGTACAGGAGGTGCTGATATCTTTTTTCAGCACATATGGCTGCCATAATTTTTCATTTGAAATATGATCACTGTATAGGCTCCACAAAATGGAAGTATATTAAAGAGAAAATAGGTCAAATTTACTCATAGTAGTGCATGCAATTTTCTGGATACACATTTATTCGGAAATGTTCTTAGTGGTCTAAGAAGATTTCTAAGAAGATAATCTATAAACAGATCAACATTTGACATGGTTTAATCTAAACATGGTTTAGATGGTTTAGATGAAAAATTCATATATAACATTCTCTCAGGTATAAATTATATTCTTTTTAAAAAATATTATTTATTTTTGGTTGTGTTAGGACTTCGTTGCTATGTGGACTTTCTCTAGTTCTGGAAGAGTGGGGTCTACTTTCTAGTTGCGGTGTGTGGGCTCCTCATTGCAGTGGCTTCTACTGTGGAGTACAGGATCTAGGCTCCTGGGCTTCAGTAGTTGGTGTACATGGGTTCAGAGATTTTGGTTTCCAGGCTCTAGAGCACAGGCTCAACTGTTGTGACATACAGGCTTAGCTGCTCTGCATATGGCATCTTCCCAGATGCGGGGTTGAGCCTGTGTCTCTTGCATTGGCAGGCAGATTCTTTACCTGTGCAACACCTGGAAAGCCCCACCTAACTGGTATGGGAATATAAATTAAATGCAAATTAATTGTAAATAATTTAAAAATATGTTCTCCTTTATTTTCTTTTTCATTCTGTTAGCTTTTGAGAAATATCGGTACATATTTTTTTTTTTTTGGTCTCACTTTATTTTCCACCCTTTGTGTGATGTAAAACTAGATTAGCCTCTTCCAGTGACTTCCCAATTAAACTGAGGCCGGAGAGTAGGTGAATAAGCCATAAGAAAAACTATAGATTTTCCTGTTTTCTGGATTTCAATCCGGGTCCTGCTAGTTCAATCTCAAATTACCTCTCTCACCATTCCCACTCATAGAGATGTTAATAACAATTATGGCATTCTTAAAAGTTACATATGAAAAAACAAAATTACATTTAAAAGAACAAAGTTACATTTGAAAAAACAATGGCTGGGGGAAATACCAGTGACACCTCTTCATTTCAATTTGGAGGTTTGATCCCTGGTTGGGAAATGGCAACCTACTCCAGTATTCTTGCCTGGAAAATTCCCTGGAAAGAGGAGCCTGGTGGGCTAAGGTCCATGGGGTCGCAAAGAGTCAGACACGACTGAGAGACTGAGCACGTAGACACACATAGGCACATACCAATTAGATGCTTTTAATGGAAATAAGTTCTTATCAATTTCCCACAAAAACAAAACACCTATGAGGATATTTTACTTGATAGTTTCATTATTAATCTGAAAAATCAAATTCCTGATATAATCAAGTTACTTAACAGAAAAAGATCAGGGATTTCTAGGAAACAGGCCAAATATCTAATGGTGGTAGAATCTAGGAATTATAAAGTTCTCTGGTCAGTGGCATAAAATATTTTTTTCTCTCTCTCTTTCTTCTTAACAGGAATACCAATCTTAATTTTATAGGTAGATTTTAAGAAAAACACACTTCCTAATCTGAAGTAAATTGATTTTAATTTGATACTTAAATATAGGAAAATTATATTAATTTTGAAACAACTCTCATGGTCTCATTGTTTTTATGTTTTCTATGGCAAAGCAAAATTCTCAGAGTGGTTGATTCTCTAGATTCTAAATTCTCATAGGGTTTTGAAAAATGTACTAAGTTTATATGAAATAAGCCAGTATGAAAATCTGAAAATGCTGAGAAAATTCACATCTAAAAATCTCTAGGAATAACGATATTCATAAAATGATGAAATGGGAGGCATTATTCCATCTAAATGAATATGAATGGTTCTAACTCTAGAATCTCTCTTTTATTGTTGGTCTCCAAGGGAGGTACATATATACTACATGCAGTGCTAGAGATAATTCATTAGGAAATGAGAAGACCTATTTGAATTTTTATTATTTTATAATTTATCTTGTCCTTTAAAGGTTTTATGTTGTTAGTACATTTTAAAATTTACATATTAGTAAGTAGAACAAAAATATAAATTGTACATTGACGACTGTGTGTGTGTGTGTGCACGCGTGCATGCATTGCATGCATTAATGTTTCAATTGGTGGAGATCTCTTATAAAAGATCTTTATGCTGTCCTTCCCTTTCCTATCTAATTTCTCCCCTGACACCTCATTCCCCAGCCAGAGAGAAGGTGCCTTGGTTTCTGCCCCTGACAGATATCTCCGTTCGTTTAATGTAGAAGCACTGTGAGGATGCTGGGGTAACAGAAAACCACATCTACCCTCTTGTTTGTGCCATCTTCCTGAGTCTCAGTGGTGGTGTGAAAATTCAGTTCAGTCTCTCAGTTGTGTCCGACTCTTTGTGACCTTGTGGGCTGCAGCACACCAGGCCTCCTTGTCCATCAGCAACTCCCGGAGTTTACTCAAACTCATGTCCATTGAGTCGGTGATGCCATCCAACTGGCTCATCCTTTGTTGTCCCTTCTCTTCCCACCTTCAATCTTTCCCAGCATCAGAGTCTTTTCAAATGAGTCCGTTCTTCCCATCAGGTGGCCAAAGTATTGGAGTTTCAGCTTTAGCATCAGTCCTTCCAATGAACACCCAGGACTGATCTCCTTTAGAATGGACTGGTTGGATCTCCTTGCAGTCCAAGGAACTCTCAAGAGTCTTCTCCAACACCATAGTTCAAAAGCACCAATTCTTCTGCACTCAGCTTTCTTTCTTTTCCTTCTCAACTCTCACATCCATACATGACTACTGGAAAAACCATAGCTTTGACTAGACAGACTTTTGTCGGCAAAGTAATGTCTCTGCTTTTTAATAGGCTGTCTAGGTTGGTCATAACTTTTCCTCCAAGGAGCAAGCATCTTTTAATTTCATGGTTGCAGTCACCATCTGCAGTGATTTTGGAGCCCAAGAAAATAAAATCTATCACTGTTTCAACTCTTTCTCCATCTATTTGCCATGAAGTGATGGACCCAGATGCCATGATCTTAGTTTTCTGAATATTGAGCTTTAAGCCAACTTTTTCACTCTCCTCTTTCACTTTCATCAAGAGGCTCTTTAATTCTTCTTCAGTTTCTGCCATAAGGGTGGTGTCATCTGCATATCTGAGGTGATTGATATTTCTTCTGGTAGTCTTGATTCCAGCTTATGCTTCATCCAGCTCAGCTTTTCTCATGATGTACTCTGCATATAAGTTAAATAAGGAGGGTGACAATATACAGCCTTGACGTGCTCCTTTCCCTATTTGGAACCAGTCTGTTGTTCCATGTCCAGTTCTAACTGTTGCTTCCTGACCTGCATACAGGTTTCTCAAGAGGCTGGTTAGGTGGTCTGGTAGTCCTATCTCTTTAAGAATTTTCCATAGTGTGTTGTGATCCACACAGTCAAAGGCTTTGCCATAGTCAATAAAGCAGAAGTAGATGTTTTTCTGGAACTCTCTTGCTTTTTCAGTGATCCAACGGATGTTGGCAATTTGATCTCTGGTTCTTCTGCCTTTTCTAAAACCAGCTTGAACATCCGGAAGTTCTCGGTTCACATACTGTTGAAGCCTGGCTTGGAGAATTTTGAGCATTACTTTACTAGCGTGTGAGATGAGTGTGATTGTGCAGTAGTTTGAGCATTCTTTGGCATTGCCTTTCTTTGGGATTGGAATGAAAACTGACCTTTTTTTTTAAAAATATAAATTTATTGATTTTAATTGGCAGTTACTTACTTTACAATATTGGAAAGATGGTAATGAAAACTGACCTTTTTCAGTCCTGTGGCCACTGATGAGTTTTCTAAATTTGCTGGTATATTGAGTGCAGCACTTTCACAGCGTCATCTCTTAGAATTTGAAATAAGCTCAACTGGAATTCCTTCACCTCCACTAGCTTTGTTCATAGTGATGCTTCCTAAGGCCCACTTGACTTCAGACTCCAGGATGTCTGGCTCTAGGTGAGTGATCACACCATCATGATTTTCTCAGTCATGAAGATTTTTTTTTTTTGTATAATTCTGTGTATTCTTGTCACCTCTTCTTAATATCTTCTGCTTTTATTAGGTCCATACTATTTCTGTCCTTTATTGTGCCCATCTTTGCGTGAAATGTTCCCTTGTTATCTCTTATTTTCTTGAAGAGATCTCTAGTCTTTTCCATTCTATTGTTTTCCTCTATTTCTTTGTATTGATAACTGAGGAAGGCTTTCTTAATCTCTCTTAGCTATTCTTTGGATTTCTGCATTCAGATGGGTATATCTTTCCTTTTCTCCTTTGTCTATTTTTAGCTTCTCTTTTTTTCTCAGCTATTTGCAAGGCCTCCTCAGGCAACCGTTTTGCCTTTTTACACTTCTTTTTCTTGGGAATGGTTGATCCCTGCCTCCTGTACAATGTCATGAACCTCTGTTCATAGTTCTTCAGGTACTCTATCAGATCTAATCCCTTGAATCTATTTTTCACTTCTACTGTATAATCATAAGTGATTTGATTTCAGTCATACCTGAATGGTCTGGTGATTCCCTACTTTATTCAATTTATGAAAATTTGGATTATATAATAGCTTTTTTTTTACCTTTAGGAGATTATTCTCATAATTGCTATTCTGCCTGGCAGAAGTTTAATCCAACCCTGATGTTTTGCATTCTATCAAGTGTTAATCCTTTATCCAGATAGTTTAAATTGTTTTTCTGGGAATATTAGACTAATAGACTTATTGAGATATTTCCTTGTTTATTACTGTGTTAAGATAGGGGTTTTCCCAATGGCTCAGCAGGTAAAGAATCCTCTTGCAACATAGGAAATATGGCTTTCATCCCTGGGCTGGGAAGAGCCACTGGAGGAGGACATAGTGATCCACTGCAGTATTCTTGCCTGGAGAATACCATGGGCAGAGGAGCCTGGCAAGCTATAGTCCATGGGGTCACAAAAGTCAGACCTGACTGAAGTGACTGAGCACATACACGTGGTAGGATAGATCAAGTGTAGTGAGAGGGAGAAGTCTGAGTAAACCATTCTTAAAATGGGAAAATTGTGATCTTAGCCTTTGCTATTATTACCACTTTATTGTTTGGTTGCTACATTTTGTTATTTGACAATAAAAAATATCCACTGAGCTATAAATAAGGCTGTGTCTTTGAAACCTTAGAGAGTGAACTTATAAAAAGATGCAGCTATTTATAGAAGTGTCTCTTCAGACAGGCATTTATAACTCTTCAGACAATTGTTCTCCCTGGGCTTAAAAGAAACTGATTGCTTATCTCCATAAATAATTTCCTTGGATGGCTGAAGAAATAAAATCAAGGGAGAGAAAAATTAACTCAAAAATATTCAGAAGTCTCTTGTTTTAGAGGGACTGTTGTAATCACTTAATCCAAATCTCCTAGATAAGAAGCAGTTGAGTCACCAGGAGTTGACAAGTCATTTGCGTTCAGTTCAGTTCAGTCGCTCAGTCGTGTCCGACTCTTTGCAACCCCATGAATCGCAGCACGCCAGGCCTCCCTGTCCATCACCAACTCCCGGAGTTCACTCAGACTCATGTCCATTGAGTCAGTGATGCCATCCAGCCATCTCATCCTCTGTCATCCCCTTCTCCTCCTGCCTTCATTATTTCCCAGCATCAGGGTCTTTTCCAATGAGTCAACTCTTCGCATGAGGTGGCTAAAGTACTGGAGTTTCAAAAGCTTCAGCATCATTCCCTCCAAAGAAATCCCAGGGCTGCTGTCCTTCAGAATAGACTGGTTGGATCTCCTTGCAGTCCAAGGGACTCTCAAGAGTCTTCTCCAACACCACAATTCAAAAGCATCAATTCTTCGGCTCTCAGCCTTCTTCAGAGTCCAACTCTCACATCCATACATGACCACAGGAAAAACCATAGCCTTGACTAGATGGACCTTTGTTGGCAAAGTAATGTCTCTGCTTTTGAATATGCTATCTAGGTTGGTCATAACTTTCCTTTCAAGGAGTAAGCGTCTTTTAATTTCATGGCTGCAGTCACCATCTGCAGTGATTTTGGAGCCCAAAAAAATAGTCTGACAGTATTTCCACTGTTTCCCCATCTATTTGCCATGAAGTGATGGGACCAGATGCCATGATCTTTGTTTTCTGAATGTTGAGCTTTAAGCCAACTTTTTCACTCTCCACTTTCACTTTCATCAAGAGGCTTTTTAGTTCCTCTTCAGTTTCTGCCATAAGGGTGGTGTCATCTGCATATCTGAGGTTATTGCTGTTTCTCCCAGCAATCTCGATTCCAGCTTGTGTTTCTTCCAGTCCAGCATTTCTCATGATGTACTCCGCATAGAAGTTAAATAAGCAGGGTGACAATATACAGCCTTGACGTACTCCTTTTCCTATTTGGAACCAGTCTGTTGTTCCATGTCCAGTTCTAACTGTTGCTTCCTGACCTGCATACAGATAAAATGACTTAGTGGTAGTGCAGAAACTATGCTAGTATTGCTGGACACTGGTGCTCAATGTACTGTCATACCTAGTTCGCAATTGCTGGAATCAAAATTTCTGGGAGAAATATCAATAACCTCAGATATGCGGATGACACCACCCTTATGGCAGAAAGCAAAGAGGAACTAAAGAGCCTTTTGATGAAAGTGAAAGAGGAGAGTGAAAAAACTGGCTTAAAACTCAACATTCAAAAAATGAAGGTGATGGCATCTGGTCCCACTTCATGGCAAATAGATGGGGATACAATGGAAACAGTGACAGACTTTATTTTCTTAGGCTCCAAAATCACTGCAGATGGTGACTGCAGCCATGAAATTAAAAGACGCTTACTCCTTGGGAGAAAAACTATGACCAACCTAGACAGCCTATTAAAAAGCAGAGACATTACTTTGCCAACAAAGGTCTGTCTAGCCAAAGGTATGGTTTTTCCAGTAGTCATGTACGGATGTAAGAGTTGAGAAGGAAAAGAGAGAAAGCTGAGTGCAGAAGAATTGATGCTTTTGAACTGTGGTGTTGGAGAGGATTCTTGAGAGTTTCTTGGACTGCATGGAGATCAAAACAGTCCATCCTAAAGAAAATCAGTCCTGAGTATTCATTGGAAGGACTGATGTTGAAGCTGAAACTCCATTACTTTGGCCACAAGATGGGAAGAGAAGACTCATTGGAAAAGATCCCAATGCTGGGAAAGATTGAAGGTGGGAGGAGAAGGGGACAACAGAGGATGAAATGGTTGGATGGCATCACAAGGTCTGGATATTTGTGATGGACAGGGAAGCCTGGGGTGCTGCAGTCCAGGGGATCGGGAAGAGTCATGCAGGACTGAGTGACTGAACTGAACTGAACTAGTTCTTTGGGTTTAATTAGAACTTCTATTGAATAATGCAGTTATTATGAGACCTGCAGTACCTATTGCAGCCTATGTTGTAGCAGATCAT
This sequence comes from Bubalus bubalis, assembly GCF_019923935.1. Taxonomy (NCBI): domain Eukaryota; kingdom Metazoa; phylum Chordata; class Mammalia; order Artiodactyla; family Bovidae; genus Bubalus; species Bubalus bubalis. The sequence continues at coordinate 96,533,376 of NC_059163.1, read as the reverse complement.
CATCCCAACAGAGCGGGAAGTGCATGGAGTCTTTACATGCAACAGGGGAAAGCACTGTGGGCACCAACCAAGTAAATCAATGAACATGCGTGCTAAGTCACTTCAGTCATGTCTGACTCTTTGCAACCCCATGGACTATAGCCTGACAGGTTTCTCTATCTGTGGGATTCTCCAGGCAAGAATACTGGAGTGGTTTTCCATTTCCTTCTCCAGGGGATCTTCCCCACCAGGGATCAAACCAGCATCTCTTACATCTCCTGTATTGGCAGGTAGGTTCTTTACCACTTGTGCCACCTGGGAACACGTGACTGTTATTCTTTGGGTCTCTCATTAAATTTTCCTGAGGAACTATCTAACATTCTGGCTAAATGGAAATTTCTCAATAATCAGTTACCTGAAGATGCTAAGAATGCAACGCAGTTTACAGATGTCTCAAGAGAGGAGAAAGTGAAACTGAAAGTTGCTCAGTTGTGACTGACTCTTTGAGATCCCATGGACTATACAGTCCATGAAATTCTCCAGGCTAGAATACTGGAGTGGGTAGCCTTTCCCGTCTCCAGGGGATCTTCCCAACCCAGGGGTCAAACCCTGGTCTCCTGCATTACAGGCGGATTCTTTATCAGCTGAGCCACAAAAGAGGCGGGTTAACCCTTAATCTGGAAAGCATCTATACTGTGACTGGTCAATAATAAGATATTAATAGAATAGATATTTAACATTTATAGGACAATAGTCAATGAATCAGCAATATATTTATTTAAAATGAGCCTTAGATAAAAAGACTGTCAGTAGTGCTGTTATAGAAAATATTATGAATGTTGAAGGGGAAAATTTGCTTATTCATGCATCTCCGATCATTTGTCCATCATGTAGGAGGCCATGGAAAAGCTGGCAGGCTGTCAAACAAGATTGATAGATGTTGCAATCTCTTTCTCCTCACTTTCTTCTATTCTCATCCCTCTTCAGCGTTACTCCAATTTCTTTGTTTGATAGGTAGTTTAGTAATTTTGATCTTTAATTTTATTTTAATATCCGTTGAAGTATATGTGTGCATGTGCTCAGTTGCTCAGTCACGTCTGACTCTTTGCTACCCCATAAAGTGTGGCCCGACAGCCTCCTCTGTCCATGGGATTTCCCAAGCAAGAATATTGGAGTGGGTTGTCATTTCCTCCTCCAGGGGATCTTCCTGACCCACAGACTGAACCTTCATCTCTTGTGTTCCCCTGCTTATCAGGTGGATTTTTTACTACTGTGCCACCTGAGAAGCCCAAATGTGATTTTGCACAGTGAACTAATTGATAATTAAACTAATTCTCAATTTTAATACACATTATTTGTCTTTTGGTGAATATTTTTTATCTCATTTTATATATATTGTAAATTTTTTTTTTTGCGATTTTTTCTTTGTTTTCTCCATCTTCAAGAAGTTTCATGGATTGCACCCCACTTTCATAGTAGTTTGTAGATACTATTCATTTTTTAGGTACCAATATGGGTTTCCTCAGTGGCTCAGTAGGGAAGAATCTGCCTGCCAATGCAGTAGACATGAGTTTGATCCCTGGGTCAGGAAGATCTCCTAGAGAAGGAAATGGCAACCCGCTCCAATATTCTTGCCTAGGAAATTCCATGGCCAGAGGAGCCTGATAGGCTACAGTCCTTGAGATTGCAAGAGTTGGACATGACTGAGTGACTAAACAACAACAAATTATAAATAAAGAATTCCAATATAAATTTTATTTTTTTATTTTTGTAGATAAGCATTTGACTTCCACTTGTAAACTTGTGTAATTATTTTTTTATTCCTAAAGTTCAGATTTTTTAAAATTCAGAAATGACATGACCAGCTGTGAGCTTTTGTCAGTCTTCCAGCTTTGTTTCTCTTCATCTTGAGGACTTTCTTTTTCTATTCATAGCTTAATTTTTATTTCTCTGCATCTATGACACGACTGAAGTGACTTAGCAGCAGCAGCAGCATGCCTTCATTTAAAACAGTTAGCTACTATTATTTATACTCCATGTGCATTAATATATCCTCCAATCTCCTCATCTTTTCATTACATCCATTCCAGCTTTGCTCTGTGGTTTAGTTATTTCTTCAACTTGATATTTCAATCCATTAACTTATGTTACAACCATTTCTGTCTCCTCATTCCATTAATCTATTGACTTTTTAAGCTGGTAAATCATGTTTTTTGCTTGTTTGTTTGTTTTTGACTTAAAAAGATGTTTTTCATGCCACAGCACATTTTTCTTAATTTGCATCATCATCGTCATCATCATCATTTTTTAGTTCAAGTTTCTCTTGAGTTCAGGAGCCTCTTGCATCAACTCTGTTTTGCTGGATATCCTTCTGTTTAACTCGTCTTTATCTCCTTAGGCAACTCGATCTTTCTGAGATACTAGAAGAAAGCCTGTTTCCTTCTTCTTTTCCATCTTAGGAAGCAGAAACAACAGAGTAACTCCTTCAGACTTTTAATTGCCTTCCTGGGGCCAGAGAGACTAGGCATAGTCAAGCTGCCAATAATATTCTATTCCCAATGGCACCTGCAGGTCTCTTAGAATAAATTTATTTCCAGATAGTGAATTGTAGCTTTGCAATATAGTATCTCTTTTATTTTATTTTTTTTTCAGCTTTATTTGGATTGTGATAAGAACATGAGCTCTGGAGTGAGATATATTTGAGTTCTGACACTTACTAGCTGTTTGAATTTATGTAAGTCATTCAGTTCAGTTCAGTCACTCAGTCATGTCTGACTCTTTGCGACCCCATGAATCGCAGCACGCCAGGCCTCCCTCTCCATCACCAACTCCCAGAGTTCACTCAAACTCACGTCCATCGAGTCGGTGATGCCATCCAGCCATCTCATCCTTTTAAACTGGTCTCCAAACATATCCCCTTCCATAGATCAGATTACCTGTTTTCAGAGATTCCAGAATACCTGAATGAAACTCTCCAAAGTCATCAGAAATCATTTAGTTTAAAAGAGAAAGATGGAATGGAGAGAAACCAGGGATGAAGGAAGATCTCCTTTTCCAGTTAGTTTTGTTCTCAGAATCCTTTTACACCTATCTCAGTAGGTCTGTTATAAATGAAATGCAAAACATAAATTCAAGAATATGTTAGTAACCTTCCTGAAGGTAGCAAATGAATTTTATAACATTAAAAAATTTTCTTCAGCAAAGGAATGTAGGGGGTAAATAAATATCTAATTGATTACAGAGGCCAGTATTTCAAAAGAGTACACATGAACATCATTCTGTGTTTTATGATATTTTAAGAAATTGTTAAACCTCTGATACCTATGCTATCTGAATGTGAAGCAAATTTCTTTCTCATAAAATATAAATCCCTTTAACTTTTGCTTTTCTATGAAAGGTTAATAATTTAAAGGAAACTCTTATGTATAGACAACTATTTATATGTAGAACTTTTGTATTCTGATTTTTATTTCAAAGCACAACAAAAACATGAAAATATTATATTTTAAATATATTTTGTATATTTAAATTCATACCACAATGTGAAGAATAGTCCTCAGTATTTTTATTGAAAAATGAATTGAGTATGTAAAACTCTTTCGCTCATTTAAATTATTATTTATTTATTTATTGGATGGGCCATGTGGCTTGTAGAATCTTAGTTACCCAACCAGGGATTGAACCTGCATCCCTTGCAGTGGAAGCATGGGGTCCTAACCACTGGATTGCCAAGGAATTCCTTGAATAATTTTTAAAAAATCATTTAAAAGTATTTCTTTATAGATTTTTTTTGATCCATGAAATTGGAACTAATAGTATTTTGAACAAAACATTTCCACTAATTCACTAAAATAGCTCTATCTACTGCAGGGAGTCACATAGTGAAGAAAAGAATGTCTCCTATTGTAGTCAGTGCCCACCCAAGAGTATGAATGTAGCTTGCTTGGTAAGGTATTTTCTCATTAGTTTTCAGAAGCATACCACTGAAAAGCAATATGTCAAGAACTATACTACAAAGAGCAAGATAGCAAGAAGAAAGAAACTGTGATAATGCTGTGTAAACTCTATTTCTACAAATACTCAGGGTTTTCAGTATAAATTTATGTGGAAGCATAACCTAATGAAACATAAAAATAGCTCTACAGATTATACTTATGTTTAATCAACTAGGATCGGCTTTTGGATAGTATAGGTAATTACAACGGCTATTAGAGGATGTGGAGGAAGATAAAGATTTTCTCTTTGTGTGTGTGAATTTCTAAGGTGAAGAAGTAGGAGAGAAAATCAGAATTTGAGTGTGATTATATTCTTAATTATATTAATTCTTATTATTCTTAATTGCTCTAAACTGTTTTATAACTGTGTTTTTTACCACCATAGGGATGCCATAGAGAATTTCCCTGAAGCCTCAGAGGGAAAAAAATAAGAGAAAGTGGTTGAGGTACTGTTTTCTGTCTTCAATAAAATTAGATTTTATATTTCAAGATTTTATTTAAAGGAAAAAAAATCCATCATTAAAAAGCTTAAAAACACTGCTCAGGAGGGACTGGTAATCTCAAATGAGAGAGGTCATGGTGACCAGTTCCAATAAGAGACTGTTCAGATTGAGTTGAGTAAGTATAAAACCTATTGGTCATAAGTACACATATTAGAAAGCTAAATTATTAATTTGCATTTTGAAGAGTTAAATGAACTCAAATTAGATCAAATTTATTCTTCCTGGAAAGTGATTCCAAAATAAAACCAATTAACTCTTTCTTGCAGGAGGATGTTTGAAAGTGTTATTTAGAAGTGTTTCATAGGATTATTACAAGATTGGTTATTAGATTTTCCACTAAAAATTAAGTCATTTATTTCCAAATTATGTAGACTAAAAAAAAAAAAAAGAAAAACAAAGTACAGAGAATGCCACATTCACTAAGAGTAGCACAAATATATGATGTGGCTCTCAGATATAGAAAGGCAGAGGGCTTTCAACAAACAAAAATGATTTCATTAACTGCAAAGCAGTTAAGTATCTTGAATTGGAGACTTTCTTCAGTTCAGTTCAGTTCAGTCGCTCAGTTGTGTCCAACTCTTTGCAACCCATGAATTGCAGCACGCCAGGCCTCCCTGTCCATCACCAACTCCCGGAGTTCACCCAAACTCACGTCCATCGAGTCGGTGATGCCATCCAGCCATCTCATCCTCTGTCGTCCCCTTTTCCTCCTGCCCCCAATCCCTCCCAGCATCAGTCTTTTCCAAAGAGTCAACTCTTCGTACGAGGTGGCCAAAGTACTGGAGTTTCAGCTTTAGCATCATTCCTTCCAAAGAACGCCCAGGGCTGATCTCCTTTAGAATGGACTGGTTGGATCTCCTTGCAGTCCAAGGGACTCTCAAGAGTCTTTTCCAACACCACAGTTCAAAATCACCAATTCTTTGGCACTCAGCTTTCTTCACAGTCCAAGTCTCACATCCATACATGACCACTGGAAAAACCATAGCCTTGACTAGATGGACCTTTGTTGGCAAAGTAATGCCTCTGCTTTTCAACATGCTATCTAGGTTGGTCATAACTTTTCTTCCAAGGAGGAAGCATCTTATAATTTCATGGCTGCAGTCACCATCTGCAGTGATTTTTGAGCCCCAAAAAATAAAGTCTGACACTGTTTCCACTGTTTCTCCATCTATTTGTCATGAAGTGATGGGACCAGATGCCATGATCTTCATTTTCTGAATGTTGAACTTTAACCCAACTTTTTCACTCTCCTCTTTCACTTTCATCAAGAGGCTTTTTAGTTCCTCTTCACTTTCTGCCATAAGGGTGGTGTCATCTGCATATCTGAGGTTATTGATATTTCTCCTGGCAATCTTGATTCCAGCTTGTGCTTCTTCCAGCCCTGCGTTTCTCATGATGTATTCTGCAAATAAGTTAAATAAGCAGGGTGACAATATACAGCCTTGACGTACTCCTTTTCCTATTTGAAACCAGTCTGTTGTTCCATGTCCAGTTCTAACTGTTGCTTCCTGACCTGCATATAGGTCTCTCAAGAGGCAGGTCAGGTAGTCTGGTATTCCCATATCTTTCAGAATTTTCCACAGTTGATTGTTATCCACACAGTCAAAGGCTTCTTAGTCTAAAGCAAAACTTTAGTAGATATCAGGGGCAGAACAAGGAAACAAACAACAATACTTAAAGGCTTTATTTTGAGCAAGAACATAAGCAGATAGACATTTAAGTCTATTCTGTCTAACATAGTAGCCACTAGTCACATGTGGCTAGTGAGCCCTGGAAATGTGGTCTATCTAAATGGAGGTGTGTACGAAGTATAAAATATACACCAGACTGACTTCAAACACTTACTATGAGAGAATAAAGTAAAATATCTCATTAATAACTGTATATTGATTACACATAGAAGCAATAAGGACATATTGGTAGAGGATTATTACTTGTGTCTTTGCAAAGTTAGAAAGAGAATACAGAAGAACATATTGGTGATTATTTTATATGACACATAAGAAACTACATGTAACTCAAGTGCTAGAATTTGGTTCAGTCACTCTCAGTAAATATTGTGTTATTTTTAATCCTCTCTGTAAAATGAGTCTTTTGGATATTGAGTTGGGTGAAACTTACTTGGTTATTAGAATCAAAATTTTCAGGCCTACAATGAAGTAAATGATGTGAGCAATTTACTGCCAGGTTTTGGTTAAATGAGACTGTTTCCTGTTTACAAGGGGTCCAAGTTTTAATACTAACGCCAGAGCAATATATAGCACTTTTGTATTTCTCATCAAATAAATTAAATTGAACAAATTTTATTGAATATGATTAGGCATATTGCATATGTCCTTAGAGGAAGTGAAATTAAGTAACATTTCAATAAATGCACAATTAATTCATTTTTGCAATAAATAATATTTTTGGAGCATCTATGGTATTTGTGGCATTGCTTTAGGAAATATAATATTAAAAGGCCAAATGTATTGCAGACCAAAAGAGGTCACAATAGGAATCAGAGGAGTGGAAAGTCACAGTTCTATTACTTAAAAAATACTTTGTGGCATTCATGAAGTATTTACTTCATGTGTGTCGGGTATTACTATGTGTTCAGTATTAAAGTTTTATATTTATTAATTATTATCATTATAAAAGTTTTATGAATTAGGTACTTTTATTATCATCATTTCATAGACGAGAAAGTTCAGGCTAAATGACTAAGTAACAATTCATAGCTATTTAGATGGATGAGAAAGAATTCAAACTCAGCAGCCTGGCTAAAGCAACATGTTTAACTCTCTGTATATTAGGAGAAAGAAATTTATGAGGGAGGAGACAGCATGAGTGAGTAGGAAAACGAAAAAGTGAATGTGTATCTCGAGAATATGAACTCGGATTCCTTGGTTGCAACAAAATCAACTCTTGCTAGCTTAAGCAATGACGTTGTTTTGTTTTGCTCTTTGGAATGATATTGGTTTGTTCACTACATTAATAGAAATGCTTGAGAAAGAAATTCAGAAATGAACAATAGCAGAACTGCTCTAGATGTTCCAGATTTTGCTGCCATTATTAATATACTCTTGATTTTCCCCTTGCATAACTCCAATAACTTTGAAACAATATCAATAAAGACTTGAAGTATTTGTCTCTAACTGTGAACCTTTAGTGAGATAAACTATAAGGACGAAAATAACTGCAAAGAAAATTTGAATTTTATATAGTAGATTTGGTTGTAGTAGTGGTGTTAGTGTATTAGTGTGTAATTATGCACAGATGCACACGTGGAACTATACTTTAAAATAACTGTCAGAGGTAGAAAAACAAGTGTTAAATATATTTGGAATGAGGGTTCTCATAATTTAAGAAGGGTGGTACAAATATTGAATGCTAGAGAGTTAAGGAAGACTCAGAATGTTGGATTTGCATTGGTGGTATCTGTGTAAACTCATGACTTAAATTCTTAGCTTTGTTCACTGAGGGAGCCTAGAAACCATTATATCCCTCTATCAATACATACAACTAGAGGTTAGATCTTCATTTCTAAATACTGTTCTCCACTAAAAGAAACCAAGTGTTGTTAGAGGCTTAACAGCTTTCAGAAGTGGGACAGGGAAAGTACAAGAGAAAAATTGATCTGTTGTATTCTGGTGAAAACAAAGAGGTATTTAAAGATTGATAGAATCAGAACAAAATGACAGAGAGCCAGCTTAAGTGGTCATCCATTGGTCAAACTGGGTCATATCAGCATCAGAAAATAATAATGATAGTATAACACTACATAGCATATTGAATACAAGGAAATCATGTGTCCTGTGTAATACTAAAAAAATGATGGAAGACATGAGACTTTACAGAAAAATGTCGCTAACCCACATATGAGGAATCATACAATTAGAAAAAAATCATTTTGTAATCACAGTGTAATATTTAATTCAGGCAGCCATTATTGCTCACAAAAAGGAAAATTTACACAATGTTTAATGCTTTTATTAAAGTGTACATATTCTTTTAGTATTTCTTATATTCAGACCATTTTCAATTTACTGTATCATAAAATTAATTCCTTGGGAGCAACATGAATTGAGGGAGGAATATTCAATGACTATTCTGTAGTTTTTGGAGACTTGATAAACCATGACAATAACTATATTCAACAAAAGCAAAAAAAAAAAAAATCCTCAGAGAATGATTACTACCAGATTGCCTAATGAAATATGACAATGATATTATCTTTTACAGCACTTATTTCTTTCAAAAGGAAGACGCCTCAGACAGAGATGTAATTCTTAAGACAGAGAAAAATAAAGATTTTAATAGAACAAATGTTCACATAAGTAATGTAATCATTAGTCAACTAGCTTGGGGTCACTTTTGTACCATATGAACTCACTAGATTTTTGAATATGTGAGCTAGTAACCAAACTATCTGAGCATTAAGTTTTTAAAAAATTGAAAGTTATAAGTTATTCTTTAATTACTGTTCTAATGAAGAAGCTGAAGTTGAACAGTTATATGAAGACCTACAAGACCTTTTAGAACTAACATCCAAAAAAGATGTCCTTTTCATTATAGGGGACTGGAATGCAAAAGAACGAAAAGAAGCAGGGCAAAGGCTATAGAGTTTTTCCAAGAGAACACACTGGTAATAGCAAACACTCTCTTCCAACAACACAAGAGAAGACTCTACACATGGACATCACCAGATGGTCAACACCGAAATCAGATTGAATATGTTCTTTGCAGCCAAAGATGGAGAAGCTCTATACAGTCAGCAAAAACAAGACCGGGAGCTGACTGTGGCTCAGATCATGAACTCCTTATCGCTAAATTCAGAATAAACTGAAGAGAGTAGGGAAAACCACTAGACTGTTCAGATATGACCTAAATCAAATCCCTTATGATTATACAGTGGAAGTGAGAAATAGATTTAAGGGACTAGATCTGATAGATAGAGTGCCTGATGAACTATGGTGGAGGTTTGTGACATTGTAAGGAGACAGGGATCAAGACCATCCCCATGGAAAAGAAATGCAAAAAAGCAAAGTGGCTGTCTGGGGAGGCCTTATAAATAGCTGTGAAAAGAAGAGAAGTGAAAAGCAAAGGAGAAAAGGAAAGATATAAGCATCTGAATGCAGAGTTCCAAAGAATACCAAGAAGAGATAAGCAAGCCTTCCTCAGTGATCAATGCAAAGAAATAGAGGAAAACAACAAATGGGAAAGACTAGAGATCTCTTCAAGAAAATCAGAGATACCAAGGGAATATTTCATGCACAGATGGGCTTGATAAAGGACAGAAATGGTATGGACCTAATAGAAGCAGAAGATATTAAGAAGAGGTGGCAAGAATACACAGGAGATCCGTACAAAAAAGATTTTCATGACACAGATAATCACGATGGTGTGATCATTGACCTAGAGCCAGACATCCTGGAACGTGAAGTCAAGTGGGCTTTAGAAAGCATCACTACGAGTAAAGCTAGTGGAGGTGACGGAATTCCACTTGAGCTTTTCAAATCCTGAAAGATGATGCTGTGAAAGTGTTGCACTCAATATGCCAGCAAATTTGGAAAACTCAGCAGTGGCCACAGGACTGGAAAAGGTCAGTTTTCATTCCAATCCCAAAGAAAGGCAATGCCAAAAAATGCTCAAACTATCGCACAATTGCACTCATCTCACACACTAATAATGCTCAAAATTCTCCAAGCCAGGCTTCAGTAATACGTGAACCGTGAACTTCCAGATGTTCAAGCTGGTTTTAGAAAAGGCAGAGGAACCAGAGATCAAATTGCCAACATCTGCTGGATCATCGGAAAAGCAAGAGAGTTCCAGAAAAACATCTATTTCTGCTTTATTGACTACGCCAAAGCCTTTGACTGTGTGGATCACAATAAACTGTGGAAAATTCTGAAAGAGATGGGAATACCAGACCACCTGACCTGCCTCTTGAGAAACCTATGTGCAGATCAGGAAGCAACAGTTAGAACTGGACATGGAACAACAGACTGGTTCCAAATAGGAAAAGGAGTATGTCAAGGCTGTATATTGTCACCTTGCTTATTTAACTGATATACAGAGTACATCATGAGAAAGGCTGAGCTGGAAGAAGCACAAGCTGGAATCAAGATTGCCAGGAGAAATATCAATAACCTCAGATATGCAGATGACACCACCCTTGTGGCAGAAAGTGAAGAAGAAGTAAAAAGCCTCTTGATGAAAGTGAAAGAGGAGAGTAAAAAAGTTGGGTTAAAGCTCAACATTCAGAAAACTAAGATCATGGCATCTGGTCCCATCACTTCATGGGAAATAGATGGGGAAACAGTGTCAGACTTTATTTTTGGGGCCAAAATCACTGCAGATGGTGACTGCAGCCATGAAATTAAAAGACGCTTACTCCTTGGAAGGAAAGTTATGACCAACCTAGATAGCATATTCAAAAGCAGAGATATTACCTTGCCAAGAAAGGTCCATCTAGTCAGGGCTATGGTTTTTCCAGTAGTCATGTATGGATGTGAGACTTGGACTGTGAAGAAAGCTGAGCTCTGAAGAATTGATGCTTTTGAACTGTGGTGTTGGAGAAGACTCTTGAGAGTCCCTTGGACTGCAAAGCAATCCAACCAGTCCATTCTAAAGGAGATCAGTGGTGGGTATTCATTGGAAGGACTGATGCTGAAGTTGAAACTCCAATACTTTGGCCACCTCATGCGAAGAGTTGACTCATTAGAAAAGACTCTGATGTTGGGAGGGATTGGGGACAGGAGGAGAAGGGGACGACAGAGCATGAGATGGCTGGATGGCATCACTGACTTGATGGACATGAGTTTGGGTGAACTCCGGGAGTTGATGATGGACAGGGAGGCCTGGCGTACTGCAATTCATGGGGTTGCAAAGAATTGGACATGACTGAGCGACTGAACTGAACTGAACTGAACTCACCATCAGACATCAATTTACTTATCTATTCAATTTCATTATACTTATATAGAAATTTCAGAATTGTTAAGTTGCTGTGATAAAATAATTTTACCATTTAGAGTACGGGTGTTTATGTGTTCTTTTTTTTACCTTTAAACATACAATTTCCAGTTATATCCAAAGGTGCTTAGCTCAGAACTTTCTCTCCCACCCTCACAAATGAGGTTTTTTAATATATTTTTGAAACAGATTCTTTTGTCACAGACTACATTCCACTGTGGGATTCTCCCAACCTTGTAAACAGTTTTTAAATTTGCATATATTAAAATTTATTCTATACTTAAATGCAAAGAGTCATGTTATTCAGTATTGCAGTATTATATATCATAGCTTAACCACTCTAAAAACATCCTTCTTTCTCAAAACCCTGACAGCCATTTCAACCACTGATTTGTTTATCAGATTTGTACTTTGCCTCTTCCAGAATGTCATAATAGTGAAATCCTGTGGTACTTTCAGACACTTTTTTACAAAGACTTTTTGATGTGGACCATTTTTATAGTCTTTACTGAACTTGAATTCACTTCTGTTTTATGTTTTGGTTTTTTGGCCCTACGGCATATAGGATCTTAGCTCCCTGACCAAGGAATGAACCTATACCCCCTGCGCTGGAAAACAAAGTGTCAACCCCTGGACCACCAGGGAAGTCCCTAGACTGCCTGCTTTCACTTAGCAACGTATGTTTAAATTCATCCATGTTTTTGTAAGGCATGATAGCTTATTACTTTTTATCACTGAATATTATCCCATCGTGTGGATATCTCACAGTTTGTTTATCCACTTTCCTGTGGAAGTGATTTCTTCCAGTATTTGATGATTATGAATAAAGCTGCCATAAACCTTTATGTGCTGGCTTTCATGTGGATATGAGTTTTCAAATCAGTTGTGTAAGTTTCTGGGAGTGCCATTGGTAGATCACAGTAAGAGTATATTTAGCTTTGTAAGAAATTCCCCAGCTGTCTCTCAAATTGGCTGTACCGTTTTACATTCCCACCAGCAAGGAATCAAAGTTCTTGTTGCTCTGTATCCTTGACAGCAATTCTATTGTTATATGTTTGTATTGTATCTATCGTAACATTTGTGTAGTGCTTTATTTTTGGAGAAAGGATCTGGACTCTTGAGTAGTTAAGTCATGTGGCTTCATGCCCGTGTGACTGATTTCCAGTAAGAACTCAAGACATCAAGGCTTGAGTGAGATTCTCTTGTTGGCAACACTCCTCATGTGTTTTCACATATTTCTGGGAGAATTAAGGGCAGCCCTGCATGAATCCTGGGGGAGGACACCTGGAAGCAAGTGCCTGTTTTCTCAGGAAATTTGCCCTGTGTTATCTTTGCATTTGCTGACTTTTTAGTCTTTCACTGTAATAAACCTTAATTGTGAGTATAACAGCTTTTTCTGAGTCCTGTGAGTCCTTCTAGGGAATCACTGAGCCTGAGTGAGGTCATGAGGACTCCATCACAAGTCCTTAACATTAATCATAAATATTTTGATTTCTTTTCTGGTAACACCAACATGTGTGTAATATCTGAGTCTAGTTCAATTGATTGTGTTGTCCTTTCTGACTGTTTTTGCCTTTTTGCATACCTAACGACTTTGTTGAGAGCTTTATCTGTTGTATTGAGTGTGTGTGTGTATGTGTTAGTCATTCAGTCATGTCCGACTCCTTGCTACCCCATGGACTGTGGCCCGCCAGGTTCCTCTGTCCATGGAATGTTCCAGGCAAGAATATTGGGGTGGATTGCCATTTCCTCCTCCAGGGGATCTTCCCAACCCAGAGACTGAATCTGGGTCTCCCGCTTTGCAGGCAGATTCTTTACTACCTGAGCCACCAGGGAACCCCTGATGTATTGAGTAATAGGACATAAAAAGAATAGGCTCCTAGTGGGAGGATTTGTGTTCATCTGTCTTGCAGTTGAGCTGTGTTTAGTGTTTGTTGTAGCTATATGTACCACAGCTTCAAAATCCTCTAATGTCCTTATTTTAGTCTGTTCTCCTGGCCTAGAGGCTTCTCTGTGTATAATTTATTTTCTGTTCTTTTTAAAAATGTTTTATTTATTTTTTAATTGAAGGATAATTGCTTTACAGAACTTTGTTGCTTGCTGTCAAACCTTAATTGTTCCTCAGAGGAAGTCAGCTTTGCAGCTCTTTAAGTTGTTGCTATTGGTACATGGGAGCCCTTTTGCTGGCATGGTAAGGTATAGGAGAGGGAAACTTTCTATAATCTTTTGATTAAAACTCAGTCTTTTCATGAGACTTTGCCTAGGGCTGTGGCCTTCACAAGTGTTCTTGATCCTCTTCCAGGTTACATGTTTTTAAAAAAACTTTGTCCCTTATTCCTTCCCTGACTAAATAATTCCTAATTTATATCCTTAAGGCCCCTTTCCTGTTGATTTTAGGTTTTCCCCGAAGGTGAGATAGGAAGATGGGAAAAGCTGGAAAGAAAGTGAAAAGTGAAAGTGGAAGTTGCGTCTGATTCTTTGTGACCCCATGGACTATACAGTCCATGGAATTCTCCAGGCCAGAATACTGGAGTGGGTAGCCTTTCCCTTCTCCAGAGGATATTCCCAACCCAGGTATCAAACCCAGGTCTCCCGCATTGCAGATGGATTCTTTACCAGCTGAGCCACAAGGGAAGCCCAAGAATACTGGAGGGGGTAGCCTATCCCTTCTCCAGAGGATCTTGCTGACCCAGGAATTGAACCAGGATCTCCTGCATTGCAGGTAGATTCTTTACCAGCTGAACTACCAGGGAAAAGCTGGAGCAGGCAGGAATTCCCTTCATCCTGCTGAAACAGGATTTCAGAATTGTGCTTCAGAGTTCTTACCCCTGGAAAGACAGCTTCTGTATGGAGAAGGTTTGGGGAGTGTTTTCTGGAGAATGGAATGGCAGTTCACTCCAGTATTCTTGCCTGGAGAATCCCAGGGACAGAGGAGCCTGGCGGGGCACAGTCCACGGGGTCGCAAAGAGCTGGACACGACTGAGTGACTAACACTACTACACCACATGGTGGATACTCTTCTTCTCACCCTGACAGAGCCACAGGGAGATCTTTCCTGGAACTTCACAATGAATACCGGGTATTCATTCTTGGGGGCTTCCCTTGTGGCTCAGAGGTAAAGAATCGGCCTGCCAATGCAGGAGATGTGGGTTCGATCCCTGGGTCAGGAAAATCCCCTGGAGAAGGAGATGACAACCCACTCCCGTTTTCTTGCCTGGAGAATTCAATGGACAGAGGAGCCCGGAGAGCTACAGTCCATGAGGTTGCAAAGAGTAGAGTGCTACTGAGCAACTAAACAACAACATTCATTCTTGGAGGGGAAGCCCACAAATGTGTGAGTTCCTTTGTGATTGTAGCCCTACTCTCATGCTAGTCCATCCTCAGTCTCCAACAATTATTACCATGTGTTTCTTCAACTTTAGAGCTCTGTATGCTTCTGTTCCAGGTAAGCAAATCTTGGTTGCTGTATCTCTCTGGATACACAGCTCTCTCCACATTTGGGAGGCCACTACCTTTGCCCTATGACCTCAGTTCTCTGATAGGTCCAAATCTTGTTGTCAGTTTTTAGTTTATCCAACTATTCCTCATTGCAAGGATAGGAATGAAGGCTTCCAAGATCTTTGCTTGTCACATGTGAAACTTGGAGTCTATTAGTGAACTTTTAGAACATCTATTTCATATATTTCTGCCATGGTTTTGTGTACCATCAAAGTAATGATTCTTGCTATGTACTGTTTTTTTTTTTTAATGCTTATATCACAACACTGAAGTACTTTATAGTGTGTTTAGTAAACATTGTCATGTTTTTAAATGATTAAGTGAAATTAGAATAGACTATATTTTATACAGGATTATTAAATGTCTTCTAAAGTGGAACTGATGAACCTATTTGTAGGACAGCAATGGAGATACTCAGTCATGTCTGACTCTTTGTGACCCCATGGACTGTAGCCCACCACGCTCCTCTGTCCACAGGGTTTTCCAGGCAAGAATACTGGAGTGGGTTGTAGCTGATAAAAAATCCACCTGCAGTGCAGGAGACCCCAGTTTTATTCCTGGATTGGGAAGATCCCCTGGAGAAGGGAAAGGCTACTCACTCCAGTATTCATGGGCTTTCCTGGTGGCTCAGATGGTAAAGGGTCCATCAGCTATGCAGGAGACCTGGGTTCAATCCCTGGGTCAGGAAGATCCTCTGGAGGAGAGCGTGGCAACCCACTCCAGTATTCTTGCCTGGAGAATCCACATAGACAGAGGAGCCTGGTGAGCTGCAGTCCATGGGGTCACAAAGAGGTGGACATGACTGAGCGACTAAGCACACACAGCAATGGAGATGTAGAGACAGAGAACAGGTTTGTGGACAGTGCGGGAAGGAGAGGGAGGGATAAATTGAAAGAGTAACTTTGAAACATATACACTACCATATATAAAGTGGATAGCCAATGGAAGTTTGCTGTATGACACAGGGAGCTCAAACCTGGTGCTCTGTGACAACCTAGAGGGATGGGCTGAGGTGGGAGGTGGGAGGGAGGTTCCAGAGGGAGGGGACATACAGATACCTATGGCTGATTCATGTTGATGTATGGAAGAAATTGACACAATAGTGTAAGCAATTATCCTCTAATTTATAAAAGTGTCTTCTAGAAAGTTTATGTTGAATTGTGTAAACTTGAAATAGAAATAGAAAAGGTGCTGTGTGTCTTAATAATTTGTTTTACTTATTATGGAAGTAAAGGAATGGACAGGGTTGTTTAGTGAGAAATACAATTAGAGTTTGCAAATGCGCATAGTCCAGAGGAAGCAAATGAGGTTCTTTTATTTGAATCATATTTTGGCAATACCATGCCAGATGGGAGAGTGCAAGATGTAACTGCATAAAGTAGCAAGAAGGTTAAAAGGAAAACAGGACTTACCATATAAACAAAGATTGTAATGGTCAAGGGAAAATGATATCAAATCTTGGTGGATAAAGCTAGCCTGCTGAGGATCTATTGTTTCAAAAATAGCCTGTTGGCTGAGTCATCTTATCTGTGGCTCAGTGTGCTTTGTAATCCTTAGATGTGTTTCATACGCAGAAATAACTGTTTAATACAGAAACATCACTCTGTTATGTAAGGGATTTTGATTTTTAAAAATTTGATATAATTTCAGTCGTTTCATTTTTATATTTGAAACTTTACTACTAATCTACTAATTAATAATACACTTAACTAATATATTCAGAATTTTTAAGACAACAGTTTTCTGTTATAAAAATTGATTTTTTATATTTATATTCTCTATTATAAATTGATTTTTTGAGAGTTAATCCATCTTTACTAACTTTTCAGGGAAAGAATGCTATTTCTGGCAACTGATATTCAGAAAATATCTTTTCTAAAGTCAGTTTTGAATCAGGCTGGCTGGCAAGATTTTTTTCTCTTACTTTCCAAGTTAAAGATACTCAGAAAGTATTGTCTAAAAGGTATTTAACATGAACTGGAACAATCCATTCATTGATGTTCTTTTAGTGAGGAGTCTTTGTTTTTTATCTTTATTTCTTTAACCTTGGATTTTTGTGAACCTGATAATTTTGTTCCTTCCCATAATTAAACAAAATTTTGTATTAGCTATATTAATAAAATTGTTATTAAATTAATAGCTATGTTTTAGTCTGTTTTGGGCTTCCCAGGTGGCTCAGACAGTAAAGAATCCACTGGCAATGCAGGAGACCTGGGTTCAATCCCTGGGTTGGGAAGATCCCCTGTAGGAGGACATGGCAACCCACTCCAGTATTCTTGCCTAGAGAATCCCCATGGACAGAGGAACCTGGGGAGCTACAGTTCATGGGGTTGCAAACAGTTGAACACAACTCAGAGACTAAGCACAACACAGCACACAGTCTTAAATGTTCTTACCCTAGTATTGGGCATTGTCAATAATACCAAAGTTTTCTTCCTCTTTTAAATAGTAACTCTAATAAAAAAAAATTGGCTGAGTATAATTTGTTCTAAAGGTAAAATGGAGACCAGCTGGGCATTGATTTTTTTTTTTTTTTTCTGAAGTTGATAGGAATTGTTAAAGGATACCTCATCTTTAAAGGCCCAGTTCAGAGCCAGTCTCCTCTATAAGGTTAATTGTTCCTAGAGTAGCTTTCACTGATACCTACAATTCCTAAGATTCATTCAGACTCATTGTTTAATCACTAAATCGTGCTCAATTCTTTGTGACCCCATGGATTGCAGCATGCCAGGCTTCCCTGTCCTTCGCAATTTTCCGGAGTTGACTCAAACTCATGTCCATTGAGTTGGTGATGCCATCCAACCATCTCATCCTCTCATCCCCTTCTCCTACCCTCAATCTTTCCCAGCATCAGGGTCTTTTCAAATGAGTTGACTCTTCACATCAGGTGGCCAAAATATCGCAGCTTCAGCTACAGTATCAGTATTACAATGAATATTCAAGGATTTAGTCAGTCCTTTACGATTGACTGGTTTGATTTCCTTGCAGTTCAAGAGACTCTCAAGAGTCTTCTCCAGCACCACAGTGTGAAAACATCAATTCTTTGCTACTCAGCCTTCTTTATGGTCCAGCTCTCACATCTGTAAGTGACTACTGGAAAAACCATAGCTTTGAATATATGAACCTTCATTGGCAAAGTTATGTCTCTGCTTTTTGATATGCTGTCTAGGTTTGTCATAGCTTTCCTTCCAAGGAGCAAGTGTCTTTTAATTTCATGGCTGCAGTCACTGTCTGCAGTGATTCTGGAGCCCAAGAAAATAAAATCTGTCACTGTTTCCATTTATTCCCTATTTATTTGCCATGAAGTGATGGGACCAGATGGCCATGATCTTAGTTTTCTGAATGTTGAGTTTTAAGCCAGCTTTTTCACTCTGCCTTTTCACCTTCATCAAGAAGCTCTTTAGTTCCTCTTCACTTTCTGCCATAAGGGTGGTGGCCATCTGCATATCTGAGGTTACTGGTTTTGATTCTGACTTGTGCTTCATCCATCCCAGCATTTTGTATGATGTACTCTGCATATAAGTTAAATAAGCAGGATGACAATATACAGCTTTGACGTACTCCTTTCCAAATTTGGAACCAATCCATTGTTCCATGTCCGGTTCTAACTGTTGCTGTTTTGTCCTGCATACAGGTTTCTCAAGAGGCAGGTAAAGTGGTCTGATAGTTTCATCTCTTTAAGAATCCAAAATTTGACCATAAATTTGTTCACTTTTTAACATGATCTATATTATTCATGTATTGTACTACTATATCTTTGTGACAGATGATAGTTTCCAAAGATGTTTGAACTGATATTTCCCATCCTATACATTCTTTGACAATTTGATCTTGACATCCTTCTCTTTCTCTCCCCTTGAATTCTGAGTGGGCTTGTGAGTCAATTATAACCAATAGAATGCAGTGGAAGTAATATTGCATGACCACCAAGGCTATTTCAGGAGAAATGATTAACTTGTCACCGGGGCATTTGCTTTTGGCACCCTGAAATGTTATCTAAGATGTCTGATTACTCTGAAGCAGCCATGTTATGAGGAAATTGAAGCCTCATGAAAGGTGATGTGGAAGTCTCAGTTGAGGTCCCCCCAGACATCCAGAATCAATTACATGATGTATGAGTAAATAAACTTTTAGTTGATTACAGTCTCAGGCCGTTGAGTCAATGTCAATCATCTAGTCTTCCCATCAGAAGTGAGCCATAATTGCTTCCTTCATCCACAGAATCCATGAGGAAAAAAAAAAATAGTTTTAAGTAACTAAAATTTGAGGTATTTTGCTATGCAGCAATAGCAATTTGAACAATCTTAAATTATATGGTAAGCTTAGAGGGAAAGAGATATGTATTACAGTGATTTTATTCCTGTGTAGTCTTCTGTAGCAAGTGAGGGGGGAAATTTTTCTCTATCTTATTAGTCCTTCAACCAACTAGATGAGTCACTACAGATGGTCAGATTTGAAGTCTCTGACTGAGCCGTGATTATAAATTGGTAGAGCTGCTGAACTACAATGGAGAAGGCAATGGCACCCCACTCCAGTACTCTTGCCTGGAGAATCCCATGGACGGAGGTGCCTGGTAGGCTGCAGTTCATGGGGTCGCTAAGGGTCGGACACGACTGAGCGGCTTCACTTTCACTTTTCACTTTCATGCATTGGAGAAGGAAATGGCAACCCACTCCAGTGTTCTTGCCTGGAGAATCCCAGGGACGGGGGAGCCCGGTGGGCTGCCGTCTCTGGGGTCACACAGAGTCGGACACGACTGAAGCGACTTAGTAGCAGCAGCAGCAGCTGAACTAGAAAGTCATGCACAAAGGTATGGAACTCTCCTTCCACCTTTTGTGATAAAGACCCCAGGCTGCTCCTGCATAGGATAGCACCCAGCCATCTTACTTACTTTTTACTCGATTCAGTTCAGTTCAGTTCAATTCAGTCGCTCAGTCGTGTCCAACTCTTTGCGACCCCATGAATCGCAGCATGCCAGGCCTCCCTGTCCATCACCAACCCCCGGAGTTAACTCAGAGTCATGTCCATCGAGTCAGTGATGCCATCCAGCCATCTCATCCTCTGTTGTCCCCTTCTCCTCCTGCCCCGAGTCCCTCCCAGCATCAGAGTCTTTTCCAATGAGTCAACTCTTCACATGAGGTGGCCAAAGTACTGGAGTTTCAGCTTTAGCATCATTCCTTCCAAAGACATCCCAGGGCTGATCTCCTTCAGAAAGGACTGGTTGGATCTCCTTGCAGTCCAAGGGACTCTCAAGAGTCTTCTCCAACACCACAGTTCAAAAGCATCAATTCTTTGGCGCTCAGCTTTCTTCACAGTCCAACTCTCACACTCATACATGAGCACTGGAAAAATCATAGCCTTGACTAGATGGACCTTTGTTGGCAAAGTAATGTCTCTGCTTTTGAATATGCTATCTAGCTTGGTCATAACTTTTCTTCCAAGGAGTAAGCGTCTTTACTCTCTTCAAAGTTACTCAAAAGATTCTGGTAAATTTCAAAGATGTGGGCCAAAGCCTGGAAGAGAGAGAAGTTCCTTAAAATCCTTACTTAAGCCAATACTCTAGCTCCTCTCTACATTATTCCTAAGATTAGAGTTTGATGATCAAATCCAAGTGGACTAGACTGTGCTTTATTTTTTTTCTGTCATTCATTGTCCTGTGCTTTCAACTCTTTTGAAGTTTTCCCTCTCTTGAGGCAAAGAATACGAGTGCCAAAATTTAAGTGGCCTTTGTGGATCTATTAGTTCAATACTACTTACTAATTCTAATTTGCATAAGTAGGCAGAGATGACCTATTAACTTCTAATTAGAGAACTCAAAATGCTGGTTAATTAGTTGAGCATCAGGAAACAAAGTATATTACTTGGAAAACAATTGGTAATACGAAGAAGAATGACAAAAATAATAGCATCTGTAATTTATTGAGAAGTTTATATGTACTGACCCCTTTCCTTTGCACGTGTTCCCTCTTTTAATGGTTCTATCAGACTTTTAAAGTAGATATTAGATAATATTTTAGAGGGCATATTTCTATTTTGGACATGAGAAGGCTGAGGAGCAATTGTTTATTCTAGGTCAACAGCTAGTGAGCAATGGCTCCAGAATAAACTCAGGTATCTTACTGGAAGAAATTACTTCCTCAATCTACATTTTGCTGAAATTGAAAGTAGATTGCTTGGGAGATTGTATTTTTGGTGTTGTTCAAGGACTTTTCAAACATTCAAGAACATTCATGGTTACTAGAGTCTTATCCTACTGGAAGACTAAATTTAGAGTAAGAAAGTACTTTCAGTTCTGAAGTACTTTTACTATTAAAAGTTCAGATTTTAAAAGTTTTAGTATAAAGATAGGAACATTTTTATTGCATAAAAGAGCTTACCCAGACTAAACAACTAAACATAAAACCAGTTTGTTTGGGTATAAGTCCAAGCTTTTGATCCTTAAGTTTATTATATCTTGTGACCTATGACTTCACTGGTTTAGTACCTTTGATTGACCTAGAAAAAGGGATTTTGTTTACCTAACCTCAGCGTGAAGATAATATTTATTCATATAAAATACATGACAACTATAGAGTTCAGTGAATTTAGACACAACATAGAATGGAATTAGTTATTAATACTTGGAGGCAAGAGATATTAATAACTATATCAAATACATAGTCACCCACCACAATAATGAGGCAAGCCCTGATAAAATATCTTATAGATTAAGCAGAGATGCCAAAGACAAAGATATCACAAGATTATATCTTGTGGTTCTTTTTTCAAGTGTAAATACTGCTTCATGCCTCAATATATTGACCACTGCCAAAGCAGGAGATGTGGGTTCATAAAGGCTGCTTTTGTCATTTATTGCACAAACTAATTTAAAATTTTAATATCATGTAAGAGACTTTGAGTGACTTTAGAGTTTTTTTCTCTACTACATGGAAATTTTTTTTTTCTGTATTTTTTGGCTATGTTTATTCCTAGTAGACTTATTACTGCAGAACATGGTTTTTAGAAAAATTTGAGAAATGATTGTTGTATACACAATTAAAAAAACTGTTATTAGTGGAATGTTTTAATTATAACTAACATTAATTCAAGGATTTAATAAACAGCTAAAGCAATAAAAATTTTAAATTACATATGAAAGTGTTCAAAGGCAAACTTTCAAAATAATGATATTGATACCACATTTTCATAATAAAAACAAGAGTGCACAATTATATATTTTTGATAGAGTGATAAATTGGCTTACATTTACTACATTTTAAAAGGGCTACATATATAAGAGATTTTTTAAAATTTGTAAATTGAAAGTTATTGTTAATTTAAATACCCATCAGAGATGTAATAAATGAAGATAACTGATTATCAACAGTTGTAAAGTTTCAGCAAGAATATTTGCCTAAATAACCAATTTTAAATTGGCTTCTCTGCTCCTGTTTTCTTTAGAAGTCATAATAGGGCTATTATTTGGACTTCAAATTCAGTGTAAGGGGTGAGACAGAAATAATTGCACCCCTTAGTGCATGTGAAAATTGTCTTACTTTTAAAGTGAGAAGCTTTATTCCACCTCTATTTGTGAAGTTAGGACAGACAACTGTTTCCCATAAGTTCTTCCCCAGTCTTTCCCACTCCAATGCAGCTTTACTGTATTTCCTAAATGCTCTCTTAATTATCATTTTCTCTGCACTTAATTCTTGTACCTTTTCCTCTTCTCTGTTTATTAACTCCACTTGTTCTCCTTGTGTACATCTTTATGGTTAAAAATAATTCATTATAATAAAACAATTCAAGTATTACTTTATATACACTACTATAAAATGAGAAAAGAAATTGCTCTTTACTGAATGTAGAGTAATAGCATAAACACAAAATACTATTATTAATCACTAGAGATAGCTAGTGGGGGAAAAAAAGGAGGTCAGGGAAGTGAAAGGATTTTGAGTTGTAAATTGAATTTCATCCTCTAGTGTAATATAATGTTGGTCTACTGATAGTAGTGAGCAAGCAAAATAATAATTTAGTATAATGATTATAATAAATCATAATTTAGAGAACTTAAACTTTAATGAACTCCAGTTAATGCTTTGTTTGGTGTGGCTAAATTAGGAATTTTTTTCCTTATCTCCAATTAATATAAAGTTATTGGCATAGTTACTCTTTTCTTACAGATGTTGAATACAATTTAAATAGCTGCAATGTTCTGACACTGGTAGTTCTACAGGTATTTTCCATCTGTCTTTCTGCTTGTTGACATAGACAGCAAGTTTTTATTGTTCCCAGAATAGCCAGAATTTTCTAATAATAGTGATGAGGAAATCAGTTTTGTTCAATTGTATTAGTCTGGTGTGAGTCTCATAATGTATTCGTTTATTGAAACATTGCATCCATTCAGCTAGTATTGATTAAATGTCTCCTGTGTGGTAGAAATACAGTGCATAGCATAGCAATGTCTACCCTCTTGAAATAAGAACTGTGAGCTTCCTGCAGGCAGTCACAATTGGGAGGATTATCACAGGAGTACACGTAAGGTTGAGTCGGGGAATAGTCTATGACTTCTCGTTTTTGTGTTCAGTCTCCAAGCCATGGCCAACTCTTCTCCATCCCATGGACTGCAGCACGCCAGGCTTCCCTGTCCTTCACCATCTCCTGGAGCTTGCTCAAACTCATGTCCATCAAGTCGGTGATGCCATCCAACCATCTCATCCTTTGTCCCCCACCTTCTCCTCCTGCGCTTGATCTTTCTCAGCATCAGAGTCTTTTCCAATGAGTCGGCTCTTCACATCAGGTGGTCAATAATATTTACTATTACATTTATGTGTATTGCATATATATATCACATGTATCACATATAATTGTAGTTGCTATAGTGACATATGTAGTAGTGTATATATATGTATATATATATATACAGTGCATATTACTTATACATATATGTAATATATTATCTTATTATTCCTACAAAAATTCTAAAATTATGTAATGGTGTATATATTATATATGTAATATATAATCCAACTTTGGTTGCATTTCAAATTTATCTGTGTTACCTCATATCAGGCCTACTGAATCAACATTTCCTGGATTAAGCTCAGGGATGTATATTTTTATGAATATCCACCAATGATTCAGATCTATAAAGAGGAATGAATTCGTCCAGTGTGGTGCCAAAGGGCATACACTTCAGAATGACATAGCTCTGGGTTTTGCACTGGACCAGGCCTTTGCACTTCACCAAGTAAAAGCTTCTCTAGCCTTCAGTTCAGTTCAGTTCAGGCGCTCAGTCGTGTCCGACTCTTTGCCACCCCATGAATCGCAGCATGCCAGGCCTCCCTGTCCATCACCAACTCCCGGAGTTCACTCAGACTCACGTCCATCGAGTCAGTGATGCCATCCAGCCATCTCATCCTCTGTCGTCCCCTTCTCCTCCTGCCCCCAATCCCTCCCAGCATCAGTCTTTTCCAATGAGTCAACTCTTCACATGAGGTGGCCAAACTACTGGAGTTTCAGCTTTAGCATCATCCTTCCAAAGAAATCCCAGGGCTGGTCTCCTTCAGAATGGACTGGTTGGATCTCCTTGCAGTCCAAGGTACTCTCAAGAGTCTTTGGTGCTCAGTTTTCTTCACAGTCCAACTCTCACATCCATACATGACCACTGGAAAAACCATAGCCTTGACTAGACGAACCTTTGTTGGCAAAGTAATGTCTCTGCTTTTGAATATGCTATCTAGGTTGGTCATAACTTTTCTTCCAAGGAGTAAGCGTCTTTTAATTTCATGGCTGCAGTCACCATCTGCAGTGATTTTGGAGCCTTAGTGCCCTTAATTATAAAGTCAATATGATACCTTTATAATCATGATCTAGTGAGGTTAAAATTCGTGCATTGTTTTAACTAATATAATTCTTACTATGTGTAGAGCACTATTCTATATACTTTGGATACAGTATCTTAAAACAGGCAAACAAAAAGGGATAAATCTCTGCCCCAGTGGGAGAAAAAAACTAAAAATTAAAAAAAATTAAAGTCAAGTTATAAGATAGTAAAGAAAAGGAATGCAGGGTAAGGTGATAAAGGTTTCTCTTTCTGAGAAGATCACATTTAGCAAAAACCAAAGGAAGAAGGTTAGCAAATCATGGAAATATTTAGAGCAAAAGCATTCTAGGTTGAAGAAATTGACACAGGCCCTGAGACAGGGAAATGTTTAAAGCATCTCAAGGCGGCCTGTCAGGTTGAAGTAGAGTAAAATGTTAAGACTGAAGTGGTAAATTGATTTTGAAGATATAGTAAGATGCCAGATAAAAAAGACTGTGTGGGTCTTCTTTTTCTTTTAAGACAAGTTTAACTTATTGGAGAAATTTCAGCATTAAGTGATATGATCTGAACTTAATGCGACTTGCATTTTATCAGAATTACAGTTGCACAGAGAAATAAAGGAGACCATATCTGGGATGGTAGCCTAGGCAAGGATTGTTGGTGACTGGAACTTGGTAGACAAGGTAGAGATCCTGACAGTTCATCAGATTTCAGAAATATTTTAAAAAGTAGTGTCGGCAAGACAAAATAGATGTGAAAGTTCCTTGTAATATTCTGACATAGTGTCTTGTATTATTTCCTTTCCACTGTTCTTGTAACATTTTTATATACTTCATAAAAAAAATCATAGCTTTCTCTACCAACCCTAACCTCAGTTTAAGAAATAAAAACTTATTCAGTATTTAACAGACTGTTCATACTTCAAGTTAAAATAAATAACAGAGCTTTAATAAAACATTTTAAAATTCAGAACATTAAAAATCATTACGACAGAAACATCAATGTATTTGACAATAAATATACTACATACTTTTTGTCATTATATAAGTTAAACACAGCAATTTTCAAGCACTAGAACATGAAATCTTAGTAATTCTGTTTGTTTTCTTTATTCACTATGATGAAATCATCACTCCTACTAAGTTGTTAGTACAAAAAGAAAACTTTAAGCCTATTAACTTTATGATGGAGAAGAGGGAAACAAAGCCAACATCAGTAGCTTTAGTGGAAGCAAAACAAATTATAATACATTATATACATATAGCTGTCATGTTTTGTTGCAAAGAGGTTCCCAGAAGCTTTGTTCTTTGTTCTCATATAATTTTCCCTTGAAGATTTATTTTTGTTGTTTTATTTCTAAAATTTGTTAACATTACAAAGTATAATAATGTTTTCTTACATGTCCATATACATATAAGTATACATATATACGTATACACCTAAGTTTGTGTGCATTGCCTTGTTTCACTCTCTTCTTAATTTATATAGCTAAAATTGGTTAATCATGCAACTATTTAATACTTATTTTCAGCCATTATAGATTATATTAAGATGAACATAGTTATACATAAATCTTAATTTTTTTTTTACCTTAGTTTTAATTATTTTTCACAGAATTGTGAGTCAAAGTTTTGAGCATCTTTAAGGGGATGATAGAGGATGAGATGGTTGGATGGCATCACCAACTCAATGGACATGAGTTTGAGTAAGCTCCGGGAGTTGGTGATGGACAGGGAAGCCTGGCGTGCTGCAGTCCATGGGGTTGCAAAGAGTCAGACACGACTGAGCTGAACTGAAGGATCCTGATATATATTATTAAATTGCTGTCCAAAAAACTGACATGAATCATGAATTTATGTATCTACCAGCCATGTGTGAAAGTGTTTGCCTCACTTCATTTTCCATTATAAAAGTCTTTAAATGTAAGTCATTATTCTATCTCCGGGACCTTGTGAGACTACTAGCTGTTTACATAAAGTATAAAGTATTTTTATCAGCTCTAGCACAATACACCATGGACATGGGAGGAGGGAGTGCAAATTCATGTAGGTTGAATATTGACAATCTTATTCTCCTATACTTAATAAATTAGAGTCAGTGTCAATGTGATTGAATTAATCAAATTTATAATTCTTCTAACTTATAACAAGTTAAATTGGTGTTAGTGTTTTCTGAGTCTGTTCAGTTACTAAGTCTTGTCCAATTCTTTTGCAACCCCATGGACTGTAGCCTGTCAGGCTCCTCTGTTCATGGATTTCCCAGGCAAGAATACTGAAGTGGGTTGCCATTTCTTACACCAAGGGAACTTCTCGACCTAGGAACTGAACCCACATCTCCTGGGTCTCCTTCATTGGCAGGTGGATTCATTACCACTGAGCCACCTCAGAAGATATTTAATGTTTAGGATGATTTACTTAAGAATTAATATTTAGGAGAGATCAAGATGATGAGTAGGATGACACTGGGCTTACCTCCCTTCACTAAGATATCAAAACTACAACTAAATATAGAGTGACTCTCAATAAAATTGATTGGGAGACTAGCAGAATAGAGTTTCTACAACCAAGGCTATAAAGAAAGGGCCACATGGACTCTGGTAGGAAGGAAGAAGTGATCTAATTGGGACTTGCATCCTGAGTGGGGGCCACAAAAGATGGGATATCAAAAGCTAGAGGATCTTCCCTGGGGAGCAAGAGATTTGAGTCACATGTTAGGCAGCCCACGCCTGGGGCCTGACACTGGGGAGATGGGCTCTCTTAGCTGGTTTGAAAACCAGTCAGGCTCACTGGAGAGCTGTAAGAAACCAAGACTCTGTTCTTGAAGAGTGCACACTTAGAATTGCTTTCTCCCTTACCCAGAGCAGAGGCAGCATATTGAAAACTGCCTGGGACTCTGGCCAGCTTGCAGGGACTACCCCAGTGTTCCTTCCACCCCAACCTGCACTGGGCTCTGGCTTGAACCCCTGTTGCTCGCTGCTAATCCCCACTACGATGGAGTCTGCCATTGCCAATGAGAATGTGCATAGTTGGAAGGAATGGTGCCAGCTTGGACACCAGCCTTACCTCTGACCAGGGTGGAGGTAGCCATTGCCAGCTCGCATGTCCCTGCACACACTCTAGAGGAGGGAGGCTAGATCCGATGTGGAGACTGCCATCACCAGACCAGCAACCCCGTGCACTACTGGGAGGAAGTGGGGTCAGCTCATGTGTGGAAACAACCCCTGTGGTCTGAACCAGCCTGCAACTAAAGAATGCACATCAGGGAAAAAGTGAAACATGGACAAGATTGCAATTGCAAGCCCTCAGGCCTCAGCACACCCCAAACCAAGGCAGAGAGTGCCTGTACACGTGGGGGAAACAACTGCTTCAGGCCGGACTCCGTTCTCCAGCCCTTCAAGCACCAGCCCCTCCCCTGATAGGACAATGATGCCTCGAGCAGAGGAGAAACCCCAGCTTGCCCCTGGCTCTGGCTCTGGCTCTAGCCCCTTAAACTTTAGCCCTACCACCCACCAAGGTGGTGGCTTCCAGCACATCCTGGGAGAAGACATAGTCCATGCTCACGTCAGGTCCAGCCCCCTCCTCACAGCCACTGGGCACACGCAGACTGCATAAGGATGCTCCCATGCAAGAACATACCTTCAAGATTGGGATAGGTAATTTTTCACTTAATTTCATACAAATAGAGAATGTTAAACCAAATGATAAAGACAGATGAATATGTTTCAAACAAAAGAACTAAGAAAAAAAAAACACTGAGGAAAAATGCTAATGAAGCAGAGATAATTTGTTTGATAAATAGTTCAAAGTAATAGTAATAGGAACACTAATTGAACTGAAGAATAGAGGAACACAGTGAAAATTTTGCCAAAATTTTTACAAAAGAACTAGAAAATATAAAAAGGGACTGGTCAGAGCTGAAGAAAGCAATAACTGAAAGGAAAACACTGCAAGAAATTAACAGCAGGTTAGGCAGTTCAGAAGAATGTATGTGTGATGTGGAAGATAGAATAATGGAAATGCCCCTGGCAGAAGGGGGAAACCAAAAATGAATTTTTAAAAATGAGGATAATTTAAGGGGCCTCAGAGACAACATTAAACATCCTAAAATTTGCTTTACATGGGCCCTAGGAGGAAGTAAGAAAGAAAAAGGGGTAGACAATGCATTTGATGAAATTATGGCTGAAAACTTCCTAAACTTAAAGAACGCAGATATCCAGGTATAGGAAGGAAAGAGAGTTTCAACCAAGATGAACCCAAAGAGACCCACACCAAGACATATCATAACTAAATAAATTGAACAACCAGTAAGAAATAGATAAATTCCTAGAAACATAGTTTTCAAGATTGAATCAGGAAGAAACGAATAATCTGAACAGACCAATCACTTATACGGAAATTGAATCAGTAATCAAAAACTGTCAACAAACAAAATTCCAGAACTAGACTCCTCACAGTGGAATTCTACTACATATATAAAGGATAATTAACAACTATCCTTTTCAAACTATTCCAAAAAAGTGAAGAGAAGGAAACACAATCATTAC
This sequence comes from Bubalus bubalis, assembly GCF_019923935.1. NCBI lineage: Eukaryota > Metazoa > Chordata > Mammalia > Artiodactyla > Bovidae > Bubalus > Bubalus bubalis. Next base: position 96,504,096 of record NC_059163.1, on the reverse strand, counting down.
TCTATTTACAAAACCATATAAAAAACACTACAAAAGGAAAACTATAGGTCAATATCTCTGATGAATATAGATGCAAAAATCCTCAAAAGAATATTGGCAAACCAAATTTTACAATATATAAAAAGGATCATACACCATAATCAAGTTGGATTCACTCCAGTGATGCAAGCATGGCTAATATCCAGAAATTAATCAATGTAATACACTGCATTGACACAATGAATAAAATCACATGATCATCTCAATAGATGCATAAAAAGCATTTGACAAAATTCAACACTCATGATAAAAACTCTCAACAAAGTTGCCACACAGGGGAAAAATCTCAACAAAATAAAGTCCATTTATAACAAAGTCACAAATAACATCATACTCAGTGTCTAAAAGTTGAAAACCTTTCCTCTAAAATCAAGAGCAAGACAATGATACCCACTATTGCTACTTCTATTTAACATAGTACTGGAAGGCCAGTCACAGTAATCAGACAAGAGATAGGAATGAGTGTCTAGTGGGTGAATAATATTATATCCTTGTTTTCAATTTGTATCTTCCTTCTAAGAAGTTGAAATTCTTATTTTATTAGCCAGTTGTATTTCTTTGACTATTAATACCTGGACCATAAACTTTATATATTTATCTTTTGATCTTTTTTTCATTTATCTGTTGAAGCATTTATCTTTTAGTTTATATTTGTAGGAGATTTTTCATAGATTATGGATATTCATTTATGTTGCAAATATTTTCGCATTTCCATTAATTTTGTGCTATCTTTGTTATAAAGTTTTAATGCTTTGGTAGTCAAATTTGACAATCTCACCTCTGATGCTGTTGAAATTGTTCGTAGGAAGTTTTCTGACTTATAGTATTTTCTTTGAATGCTTTTGTAGTTGTGTGTGTGTGTGTGTGTGTGTGTGTATAAGGTGAATCTTGAGTTTGTCTGCTGCTGCTGCTGCTGCTAAGTCGCTTCAGTCGTGTCCGACTCTGTGCGACCCCATAGACAGCAGCCCGTCTAGAATGTGACAAATGCTTTGAGGCAGAAATCTAATATTATTTTTCCAAATGGGCAGCTATTTGTCCCACAACCATTTATAAAATACTGTCAAATTTCATCTACCAAAAAAAAAAAAAATGCCCTATTTCTCTTACATGAAATTCTCACATTAACTAAAATGACTATGTATTCACCATTTTTGATCCATTGATCCCATATGTATTTGTATACCAAAACCACATTTATGTTTTTAATAACCTGCTAGTTGCTTTACTGTCCTATTATTTTTAATTTTCTAAATTAGTTCTTCTTGAACTTTTTTCCAAATTAACTTTAGAATTCATTTTCAAGTTCCATGAGGAGTTTTGTTTGGAATCATTTTGATTTCCTAGACTGTGTTTAGCAGAAATAATTTATTTATAATATCAAATCTGTCCATAGAGAAACACGAGATATCTCTACATTTATTTGTGATTTCTTTTATATCTTTAAATAATACTTTATGATTTTTTTTAGGGGGAATATTATTTTATTTTAACACATTTAGTAGGTTCATTACTTGCATTTTTGTAATTTTTATGGATTCAGAAAGATAAAAGGAAAACTTTCTGTTTTAGTTAAGTAGCTTGAATCAGAAAGACTATTATGTGTCTTTTTGGTTAGAAATGGCATAAAATATTCACCTTCACAGGATTTTTAAATGATTGAGATGATATATGAAAACACTTTATCTACCTGAAGGATTAAATAAGTATAGGGTGACTTTACTATGAGTGTTTGAAGAACCAAAACTAGACTTTTGGTGTATGTAAATGTTATTCACTTGGTAGTATATATATTAATATATACAATATATAGTTATAATTTATATGATAGATACACTTTAATTTTGATTGTCCAAACTTCTAGGAAGTTGGACAGTTTCTATATTAATTGTTTCTCTTTTCATTTCCCATATTAAGATAATAATAATGAGTCCAAAAGTTCTAAATATAATGTTAAAATAAATAATGTATGAATTTATGCTATCTGCTTGTCAGGAAAGTAAAATATATCAGTTGGGTATAGGGCCTGACCTAAGAGAAAGACACAAACAATAATTCCAGTTATGTTTTTTTCACATGAAAGATATTTATATTTTAGTCCTTGGTAATGTTAATATCTTTGCTAGATAATTCCATAAGAAGACCTAGATCAGCTCCATCTTTATGCTCTGTCATTCTTATATGATGATCTGTATTCATGATTGATAATCTATAGACTGGTGATTGACAGCCTATAGATTGATAGATTTATAGACTGGAGTTCTCATTCAAGGCAAAAAAGTGTAACATTCTTCCAAAAATAAATCAAGCAAAAAAAAAAATGAAGTAGCATCTATATATGTTTATCAGGAAAGTAACAGCCTTCTCATTGGAATTGTTCCTGGGGCAAGGCTATGTCACATAGATAACCTGAGGTTTGAAAGGAGACTAAGAAATGATATTTGTCTTTGCTAGCTGCATGGTAGAGACAGGCAATGATGAAGAGGTTTAAAGTGTTTCATAATGTGTTTTGGGTCAACCAGTCTATGTTTCCAGCCAAATAAATCTGAGAGGAAATGAGCTATGAAAATAAGATGTTCATTGACATGATTTATTATTCCAAATGATATTTACTTTCATTATTTTAAATGTACCCTTATTTTTAGTAGGTCAAATGACTACACACAGAGAGCTGTATGACATTTCTCAAAGAATCACAGATAAATAATTTTTTTTAATGTAGAGGTAACATGGGCCATCATGAATCACATGTTAGTATGCAATTTCCATAATTTGTTCTTCTCTCATGTATGACTCATCTCTGAAGCTGGGAAACATTTTTATCTATTAAGAGTAAACTGAATTATATGAAGGATGAAATAAAAAGCACACACATAAATAGATTTAGATTTTAATGGATAGTCACAAGAGTATTCTAACAGAGTGTCTATTATTTGACAGGCAGTATCCTAGGCACAGTGGATAAACTCTGCAACAGTATAGATATGATCCCTGCTTTCCTACAGCTTATTATTCAATAGAACAAATAGGTGAATAATTCTGTTTTAGGAATTTACACACATGGTAAATAATCAAGGCCAAACTGTAATGGAGGCATTGTTAATCCCTCTCTTTGTGTAAGGGGGAAAAAATGATGTTTAGGATTAAAAGTGACTTAGACAATGTCATAGAATTTGAAAAGGATCAAATAATAGTCAAATTAATGTAAACACAAATTTACTATATTCCTATATACTACCAACTAGTACTAAGTTTATATTACACTAAAGTTTGTTTATTTATATTTTACCTCATTAAAGTGTTTTTAGTATTCACTCTACTGAAACAGTAGAATACATATTCTTTTCAAGTGTGTAAGACTTTTGTAAGATGGACTATATTTGAAGCCATAAGACAAGTTTCAATAACTTTAAAAGAATTCAAGTTATATAGAGTTGTTCTCTGCTCCAAATGGGATTAAGATAGAAGTCAATAATTGAAAGATATCTAAAAAAATCCTAAAATATTTATAATTAAGAAGAACTGTACAAAAAAGATCTTCAATACCCAAATAATCATGATGGTGTGATCACTGACCTAGAGCCAGACATCCTGGAATGTGAAGTCAAGTGGGCCTTAGAAAGCATCACTACGAACAAAGCTAGTGGAGGTGATGGAATTCCAGTTGAGCTATTTCAAATCCTGAAAGATGATGCTGTGAAAGTGCTGCACTCAATATGCCAGCAAATTTGGAAAACTCAGCAGTGGCCACAGGACTGGAAAAGGTCAGTTTTCATTCCAATCCCAAAGAAAGGCAATGCCAAAGAATGCTCAAACTACCGCACAATTGCACTCATCTCACATGCTAGTAAAGTAATGCTCAAAATTCTCCAAGCCAGGCTTCAGCAATATGTGAACCGTGAACTTCCTGATGTTCAAGCTGGTTTTAGAAAAGGCAGAGGAACCAGAGATCAAATTGGCAATACCCGCTGGATCATGGAAAAAGGAAGAGAGTTCCAGAAAAACATCTATTTCTGCTTTATTGACTACGCCAAAGCCTTTGACTGTGTAGATCACAATCAACTGTGGAAAATTCTGAAACAGATGGGAATACCAGACTACCTGACCTGCCTCTTGAGAAACCTGTATGCAGGTCAGGAAGCAACAGTTAGAACTGGACATGGAACAACAGACTGGTTCCAAATAGGAAAAGGAGTACGTCAAGGCTGTATGTTGTCACCCTGCTTATTTAACTTCTACGCAGAGTACATCATGAGAAACGCTGGACTGGAAGAAACACAAGCTGGAATCAAGATTGCCAGGAGAAATATCAATAACCTCAGATATGCAGATGACACCACCCGTATGGCAGAAAGTTAAGAGGAACTAAAAAGCCTTTTGATGAAAGTGAAAGTGGAGAGTTGAAAAGTTGGCTTAAAGCTCAACATTCAGAAAACGAAGATCATGGCATCTGGTCCCATCACTTCATGGGAAATAGATGGGGAAACAGTGAAAACAGTGTCAGACTTTATTTTTTTGGGCTCCAAAATCACTGCAGATGGTGACTGCAGCCATGAAATTAAAAGATGTTTACTCCTTGGAAGGAAAGTTATGACCAATCTAGACAGCATATTCAAAAGCAGAGACATTACTTTGCCAACAAAGGTTCGTCTAGTCAAGGCTATGGTTTTTCCTGTGGTCATGTATGGATGTGAGAGTTGGACTGTGAAGAAGGCTGAGCGCCAAAGAATTGATGCTTTTGAACTGTGGTGTTGGAGAAGACTCTTGAGAGTCCCTTGAACTGCAAGGAGATCCAACCAGTCCATTCTGAAGGAGATCAGCCCTGGGATTTCTTTGGAAGGAATGATGCTAAAGCTGAAACTCCAGTACTTTGGCCACCTCATGTGAAGAGTTGACTCATTGGAAAAGACTCTGATGCTGGGAGGGATTGGGGGCAGGAGGAAAAGGGGACGACAGAGGATGAGATGTCTGGATGGTATCACTGACTCGATGGACGTGAGTCTGAGTGAACTCCGGGAGTTGGTGATGGACAGGGAGGCCTGGCGTGCTGCGATTCACAGGGTCACAAAGAGTCAGACAACTGAGCGACTGAACTGAACTGAAATAATTCATGGTTCTATGAAGGAGTCAAACAAGAAATTAGAAAATATTTTAAACTAGATAGAAATGAAGATAGCAACATATAAAATTATGTGGGATGCTGCTAAAAGAATATCTGTATTAGAAAATGTCATTACTAGAAAATAAGTTCCCCAATACATATACTTAACTTCTACCACAGGAAAAATTTGAAAAGAATGACCACAAAACCCCCAAACTAAGTATATGAAATGTTAGACTGAAAAGCCACTGAAATAAAAAGAAAAATCTAATAGAGAAAATTAAAATATCCAAAAGCTGGCTCTTTGAGAATATCAATAAACTTGTAAACCTCCAGCCTGAGTGATTTGGGAAAAAGTGATAAGACAAAAGTTATCCATGTGAGGAATTAGAGAGATAACAGCACTACAATATCTACAGATATTAAATAAGAAAATAAGTGAATATTATAGACAACCTTAGGCCAAAAGTGTACAGCTAGACGTGGTGGACAGATTCTTGAAAAGCACAAACTTCTAAAGCTCACTCAGTATGAGACAATCAGAATAGAAGTATGTTTAATTAGATTTCCACAAAGAAAACTCCAATGGCTTTACTGGTGAATTCTACTAAACATTTAAGGGATAAATATTACCAATTTTGAGCAAGCTATTCCAAAACATTGAAGGGAAATGAATACACTATTTATTTTATGAGGCCTGTGTTACTCTGATACCAAAACCATGTAGTAACATTATAAGAAAATAAACTCTAGACCACCAACCCTCAAGAAAATAAGTGAAGTATTTTGTAGCAAAATTTGAGCAAATGAAGTCTAACAATATATCAAACGGAGAAGGCAATGGCACCCCACTCCAGTGTTCTTGCCTGGAGAATTCCAGGGACAGGGGAGCCTGATGGGCTGCTGTCTATGGGGTCGCACAGAGTCGGACATGACTGAAGCAACTTAGCAGCAATATATCAAAAGGCTAATTAATTGCTAAGAGGGAATTATCACAGAAGTTCATATTTGGTTCAATGTTCATTAATCAATAATTAATCATATTAACCAATGACTGAAGTGATTTAACATATATTAACCAACTAAAGAAGAAAAACCATATGATCATCTTGAAAGTGAAAAGTGAATGTGTTAGTCACTAAGTTGTGTCTGGCTTTTTGCAACCCCATGGACTGTAGCCTGCCAGGATCCTCTGTCCTTGGAATTCTCCAGTCAAGAATACTGGAGTGGGGTACCATTCCTTTCTCAGGGGATCTTCCCAACCAGGGATCAAACCCGGGTCTCCTGCATTTCAGGCAAATTCTTTACCATCTGAGCCACCAGGGAAGCCTTATGATCATCTTAATAGATATATAAAAAGCATTTAATGGCATGCTACATCCATTCCTCATGTAAATATCTTAGTCACCTCCTCAATTTGACAAACAGCATCTCCAAATATATACAGATTATATCACACTTAATGGTGAAAACCTGAACACTATTAAGATCAGAATCAAGGCACATATATCTACTCTATTGCTTCTATTTGATATTCTGCTGGAGGTTCCGGCCTCCACATAGGAGAAGAAATAAAAGAAGAAGAAATATCCACAAGGAAATGGGAAGGCAAAAAGCCTGATGGCCTATACAAGAAATTTTTTGAAATGTATTTTTATAAAAAGCTACTAGAATTAAGCCGGTGCAGGAAACATAAGAGATGCAGGTTCAATCCCTAGGTCAGGAAAATCGCCTGGAGTAGGAAATGGCAACCCACTTCAGAATTCTTGCCTGGAAAATCCCAAGTGACTTAGCATGCATGCATGAAGAATTAAGCAAGTTTTCCAAGGAAACTATATGCAAGATAAATATATAAAACAATTCCATATCTATACGTTATGTGTGTGTTCAGTCACTCAGTCATGTTCAGTTCTTTGTGACCCCATAGTCTGTAGCCCACCAGGCTCCTATGTACATGGAATTTTCCAGGCAAGAATACTGGAGTGGGTTGCCATTTCTCCTTACTCCAGGAGATCCCCTTGACTCAGAGATCAAACCCACATTTTTGCGTCTCTTGCTTTGGCAGGCAGATTCTTTACCACTGTGCCACCTGGGTAATCAAAACTCAGAAATCAAGACTAAAATAATCAAATCAAATCAAATATAGAAACACTTCTAGAATATCAAAGTAAGAACTTCTGAAAAATCTGCTCTTCAAAAAAAAGCAATGATAAGTGGAAAATTTGTGAAAATTTACTTTTTTAGAACTCTGGAAATTAATCAAAGGCTTACAAAAATAAAAGGACCATTTACTCAAGAAAAATGACTAAATTTCATTAACAGCTTTCCTATCTTTTCTGAGAATGACAGGAATGGGGAAGGGAATGTCAGGACATTTTGTTGTGTTGCTAAGGATTCTGGGATAACAGAATACATAATAGCAGCGTTGTTAAATGCATGGAGCTGTGCCTTTCAATAAGACATTAAATTATACATAGTAGAATGCCTTCTTAAAGATTATTTCAGATTTTAGTTTCCAAGTAGTCTCCAACCCTTTGAGACCTCATGGATTGCATCATGCCAGGCCTCCCTGTCCTTTACTATCTGCGAGTTTGCTCAAATTCATGCCCTTTGAATCAATGATGCCATCCAACCATCTCATCCTCTGTTGCCCTCTTCTTCTCCTGCTCTCAATCTTTCCCCAAAGCAGGTTCTTTTTCAATGAGTCAGCTCACTGAAGGGAGGGGTAAATTAAAAGTTTGGAATTAACAGATACACATTACTATTCTTTGGGACCCCATGGACTGCAGCCCACCAGGCTCCTCTGTCCATGAGACTGGAATGGGTTGCCATTTCCTTCTCCAGGGGATCTTCCCAACCCAGGGATCGAACCCAGGTCTCCTGCACTGCAGGCAGATTCTTTACTGACTGAGCTATAAGGGAATCCCTGTAAATAATATTATAGTATTACTATTAAATAGATAAACAACAAGAACTTACTTTATAGCACAGGAAACTATATTCAATATTTTGTAATAACCTATAATAGAAAAGAATCTTAGAAATTATATATATATATATTCACTTAGTTGCTTCAGTCATCCAACTCTTTTCAGCCCTGTGGACTGTAGCCCAGCAGGCTTATCTGTCTGTGGGATTCTCCAGGTAAGAATACTGGAGTGGGTTGCCATGCCTGCCTCCAGGGAATCGTCCTGACCCAGAGATCAAACCCACATCCCCTGCATTGTAGGCAGATTTTTACCACTGAACCACTGGGGAAGACTATATGCCTGAAACTAACACATTTTAAAGCAACTACAATTTTTAGAAAAATATCCAGAGCATGGCAAATGCCAAACAAATGTTAATTATTAAAAAAAAAAACCAAAAAACAAACAACAGCCTGATTTGGAGACTCTAAACCTAGCAATTGTGTTTATTTTTACTTTAAAATAGCGTCCTATAGGTTTGTAATTCAGATCAGTTATTGAACTTCTGAATTACATAAGCAAAATAGAGATAATTTTATGGTTGTCCTCTGAAGTTCTTATTGTTAAAATCTAAAAAGCTGCAGAAAGATGGTCTCAGTATATTGAATTTGTAACACATTACATTCTAGGAGCTACGCACTTGGAATTAAACTCAACTTGACATTTGTAAACTTTATTAAATTTACTATCAGTCAGAACAATCTTAGAACAGAACATTTCCATTGAGTCTATAGCAAACTATTTTAGTTTGGCATTTAGGACTCAATTACTTCGGAAGGCCATTTGCCCATAGAAGTTGACTGATTCATTCATATTTTGTAGCCAAAGATATCACAGCTTTTAAAAAAATGAACTCCATTCTCACTCCTATTCTTTATTGAACATTCTTTATCATTAAACATCTCTGAAACAATAACTTCCTTTGAGATTACTTTTATTCTAGAAAATACAGCAAATACTAATGCACTTAATTCAATTAGTGACATCATGAGAACCTGATTTTAGTGCCCACTATGAGATAGGCAGTATACAAGCATCCTTAGTGGAATAATTAGCTGCTTGGTTCTATGCGCTCTATCAATAATTAGATTAGTTATATTATTATTTCCATGGCAATAATTTGGGCTAATAAAAGGAAGGATTGGAAAGGCTAAAACACTGAATGCCTAGAGAATGTTTTCTTCATCCAGATCTTTTAAATATTTTGCTGCCCTTCTGAGCATTATAATACTTTAATTTTAATTTTCTTTGAAAGCAGTCCAAAGTTTTTACGATGAATCTTCTTCAAAAATAAATGACACCATCACATAAACTAAACTTTATGGAGAAATGTAACTGATGTATAAACTGAAAATTAAAGCAAAATAAAGTTTCTCTTTCCTATGATATGTAGCCAGTCTTATCTTTCACAAAACTCTCTTAGATTACTTTATCTTCCTTCTAGCCTACCACCTATTAAAATAATCTCTTATGCTTTTCACTGTCATACAAAAATCTCTGCACTGGCTCCCTACAATCAGATTTGCCTCTTTTCTTTAGGTTTCCGCCTCCTTCAAGCTCAGTTGTATCTGACTCTGCAACTCCATGGACTGTAGCCTGTCAGGCTCCGCTGTCCATGAGATTATCAGGGCAAGGATACTGGAGTGGTTGCCGTTTCTTCCTCCAGAGGATCTTCTCAACCCAGGAATTGAACCTGAGTCTCTTGAGGCTGCTACATTTGCAGGTGGATTCTTTACCACTGAGCCACCCGGGAAGCCCCCTTCTGCCTCCTTGGTAACATTCTATTTTCACTACTCTTTACTCTGTTGCTTATGAAAGGAAAAACTTTTGTGTCTTATCAAGAAGATAATCTTTTGTCACATTTACATATTCTGTATCAGATTTTTTTAAATGTTTCTTGTGCATATCCTTCTTGAAAAAATATATTTTCAAATTAATTTATTTTTTAAGAACAGTTTTAGGTAAGCAGCAAAATTGAGGGGAAACTATAGAGTTTTCCCATATGTCCCCCACCCCTACACTTGTAGAATCTCCCCAATATCTGCCACCAGAGTGATACATTTGTTAGAATTGATGAACCTACAATGACACGTCCTAGTTACCAAGGTCTGTAATTTACATTAGGGTTCATTCTTGGTGTTGTACTTTCTATGGGTTTGGACATATGTGTCCATCATTACGGTATCATACAGAGTAATTTCACTGCCCTAAAAATCCTCTGTGCTCTACCCATTCATCCCTTTCATACCCTCCACCCCCCAGGCAGATATTTTATTTTTTACTCTCTCCATTGTTTTGTCTTTTTCGAAATATCAGATAGTTGAAATCAGACAGTATGTAGCCTTTTCAGATTGGCTTCTTTCATTTTGCAATATGCATTGAAGATTAGTCCATATCTTTTCATGACTTTATAGCTCATTTGTTTTTAGAACTGAATGATATTCCACTGTCTTGATGGACCACAGTTTATCCATTCACCTACTGAAAGGCATCTTGGTCACTTCCAGATTTTGGGCAATTATGAACAAAGCTGCTATAAACATCTGCATTCAGTGTAGACATAAGTGTTCAACTCTTTTGGGGAAACACTAAGAAGTACAATTTCCAGAGTGTACTATAGGAGTATGTTTAGTATCGTTTGAAATGGTCAAACTGTCTCCCAAGGTGGCTGTACCATGTGCACTTCCACTAGCAATGCATGAGAGTTTCTGTTGCTCCACATCCTCACCAGCATTTGATGCTGTCAGTGTTCCAGGTTTTGACCATCCTTATAGTTGGGAGGAGGAGAAGTCAACAGAGGATGCGGTGGTTGGATGGCATCCCCAGTTCAATAGACATGAGCTTGGGCAAACACTGGGAGGCGGTGAGGGGAAGCCTGGCATGCTACAGTCCATGGGATCACAAGAGTGGGCACAACTTGGCAACTGAACAACAACAACAGTTGTGCGGTATCTCACTGCTGTTTTAATATGAGTTTCCCTCATGACATACGATGTGGAGCATCTTTTAATATGCTAATTTACTATTTGTATATCTTCTTTGGTGAGGTGTCTGTTAATGTCTTGGCCCATGTTCTAACTATTCTAGTTGTTTCTTATCTTTTGTTTCAATATTCTTTGTATATTTTGGATAACAGTTCTTTATCAGACATAACTTTTGCAAATATTCCTCAAAGTCTCTGGTCTGTCTTCTAATTCTCTTGATATTGTCTCCATATATTCTACTATTGCTGGATAAAGTAGATTATAGGTCCAGTTTAGTGATGATGCTGTTGAGTTCAGCTATGTCTTTCCTGATTTTGTGCCTGCTGGATCTGTCCATTTCAGAAAGAGAGGGGTGTTGAATTCTGCAGGTATATAGTGGACATATCTATTTCTTTTTGTACTTTTTAAAAATTTTGCCTCTCATAGTTTGATACTCTTTTGTTAGGTGCATGGATGTTAAGATTGTTCTGTCTTTTGGAGAACTCACCCATTAATTAATTTTTCATTATATAATGCTTTTCTTGATCCCTGATACATTTCTCTGTGTGGGAAGTCTGCTCTATTTGAAATTAATATTACTCCACCTACTTTGTTTTGAATAGTGTCAAGTATATTTTCCTCCATACATTTATTTGAGATCTGTGTGTGTCTATATATTTAAAGTGAGTTTCTTTCTTTTTTTTTAGTTTACTCTGGCAGTCTGTCTTTTAATTGGTATACTTAGATCATTGGTGTTCAATGTGGTTATTGACATAGTTGGATTAATATCTACTGCATTTGTTTTCTATTCGTTGTCCTTGTTCTTTAGTTCTATTTTTGTCTGCCACTTTTCTGATTTTTCTAGCTTTTAATTAAGCATTTTATGATTTCATTTTCTCTCCTTGCTTAGCATAAAAGTTATATTTCTTTTTTGTTTTTTTAACCTTGTTTTGGTGGTTACCTTTGAATTTGCAGGGACTTCCCTGGTGGCTCAGACAGTAAAGAATCTCCTGCAATGTGGGAGACCCAGGTTTGGTTCCTGGGTCAGTATGATTCCCTGGAGAAGGGAACGGCAATCGACTCTGTTATTCTTGCCTGAAGAATTCCATGGACAGAGGAGCCTGGTAACCGAGCGAGTTCTGAGGAAGAAGTCAAATTTGCAGTATACATTTCAGTTAATCCATGTCCACTTTTGAATAACCTTATACCACTTCACGGGTAGTATATATGTATATATATATATATATATATATATATATATATATGCATATGTGCATACAAATGAAATACATTGCTAGAATCATTTTGAACAAACTGTTGTCTTTAGATCAGTTACAAATAAGGAAAAAAGTTTTTATTTTACTTTTACTTAATCCTTATTCAATGTTCTTCCAAGTTTCTCAACTATATTATTTCTCTACTCTTTAAAGAACTTTTAACATTTCTTTCATACAAGTCTATTGGCAACAGACTCCCTCAATTTTTGTTTGTCTGAGAAACTATTTCTTCTTCAATTTTGAAGGATAACTTTTCAGGGTACAAAATTCTAAATTGGTGGGGTTTTTTTCCCCTCAACACTGATAGTTTTTCATTCTATTCTCTTCCTACTTGCATAGTTTCTGAGAAGAAGTGGGACGTAATTTCTGGCTTTTTTGGGGATTGTTTCTTTGTGTTTAATTTTCTATAATTTGAAAAGCAACTTCACTTTCACTTTTCACTTTTATGCATTGGAGAAGGAAATGGCAACCCACTCCAGTGTTCTTGCCTGGAGTATCCCAGGGAAGGCAGAGTCTGGTGGGCTGCTGTCTATGGGGTCATACAGAGTTGGACACGACTGAAGCGACTTAGCAGCAGCAGGTGTAGTTTCTATGTTTATCTGCTTGGTGTTCCCTAGCTTTCTGGCTCTGTGGTTTGGTGTGAAGCGTGAAGTGTGAAGTGTTACTCACTCAGTCATGTCCGATTCTTTGCGACCCCATGGACTGTGTGGCCTGCCAGGCTCCTCTGTCCATGGAATTTTCTAGGCAAGAATACTGGAGTGGGTTGCCATTCCTTTCTCCAGGGGATCTTTCTGACCCAGGGATCAAACCCAGGTCTCTCACATTTCATACAGATTCTTTACTGTTTGAGCCACTGTGGTTTGGTGTCTGACATTAATTTGGGGAAATTCTCAGTCATTATTATTTTAAATAATTCTTTTGCTGCTTTCTTTCTTTCTTCTGTTTCTGGTATTCCCATATGTGTATATAGCTCATTTTGTAGTTGTTTAACAGTCCTTAAATAGTTCACTATTTATTTAAATATTTGTTCTCTTTGTTCTTCAGCTTTTGAGGATTCTACTAATATATCCTGTAGCTCAGAGATTCTCTCCTTAGCTTCATGCAGTTTATTAATAAGTCCATAAAAATCATTCTTCATTTGTGTTACAGTAGTTTGGATTTCTAGCATTTATTTTTGGTTATCTTTTAAGGATTTCCACCTTTATGCTTACATTGCCCATCTGTTCTTGCATACTATCTACTTATTTGTTAGAGTCCTTAGAGTATTAATGGTATTAATGGTAGTTAAATTCCCAAGCTTTTGTTTTCAACATCCCTGCCTCATCTGGTTATTATGCCTCTTTTATCCCTTCAAATTGTCAGTGTTTTGCCTTTTGGTATGTGTTAGAATTTTCTTGATAACCAGACATAATGTACTGGGTAAACCAAACTGCTGTGATTAGTAATGTGGTAGTGAAGTTGGGGAGGGAAATCTTTCTCTATTTCTATTATTAGGTCTTAGAACTTTATTGAGCCTATGCCTCTTAACCATGAACTTCATAAGAATTTTTCAAGTCTTTCCCTATCCCTTAGGAAGGACAGAAGGGTAAAATAAGCTGGAGCTGAGTGTTTTCTTTCTTCCATGTAGAAGGCTAGAGGTTACAGAAGTTGGGTATTTTTCCACTTCTGTCTTAGTTAGGTTAGTTAGATTCCACTCTTTTTTACATCATTTGGGCCAGAGATACAATGGTATTTTAATTTGCTTATAGAATCAAATCAAGGCTTTTTAAAGCCTCCTCTTGACAAATTTAATTCTACATCTACTTCCCGCTTTCTTAGCCTGAGATTAATCCCTTGCTTTACCCGAGAAGACTGACTTTGCCTTACTTGAAATCTTTTTATTTCAGAAGTCAGTTGTCTTCTCAGAAAGATGGAGCACAGTTGTAGTGTTAAGTATATGGGGACAAGATATCAGAGACCTGGGTTTGGATACTTTAGATAAATTGTTAACCCTCTGAATTTCAATTTCTTTTCCTATAAAATGAGATTAAAATTGTATTTTAGCTTATACCATTGATGTAAATATTGAGATAGGGTTGTGAAAGGCTTGACACAAACTGGGCACAGAGTATGCTGCTGCTGCTGCTAAGTCGCTTCAGTCATGTCTGACTCTGTGTGACCCCATAGCCGGCAGCCCACCAGGTTCCCCCATCCCTGGGATTCTCCAGGCAAGAACACTGGAGTGGATTGCCATTTCCTTCTCCAATGCATGAAAGTGAAAAGTGAAAGTGAAAGTGAAGCCGCTCAGTCATGTCCGACTCTTCGCGACCCCATGGACTGCAGCCTTCCAGGCTCCTCCATCCGTGGGGTTTTCCAGGCAAGAGTACTGGAGTGGGGTGCCATTGCCTTCTCCGGGGCACAGAGTATAGTTCTTACCAAATGTTAACAGAACTTTATGTTAACAGTAATCATAATGATGCAAGTAGTATGATAATCTCCTTCCAATTCATTCAACACACTACTTGTAGATTAAGTTTCCTAAGGTACATGTTTTGTCACCCATTCAGTGATTCACAAATGTTTTAGCTCACAGGCACTTCATGAGTCACTGCTCAAGAGGCTGGATAAGAATGAATATCTTTTCTTTATTTAGAAATGAATCAAATAGAGTTCTTCTATTAAGTGGATTACAAGCTATGCCTCATTTTAAACTTTCACTAGCTCCCAATTCCCTTTGAAATGGATTCTAAAGGTCTCACATTTAAGGTTATCCACCATATGCTTATTAACCAGCAATTTGACCTCCTCTTTTACCACTACTCCTCTGAGACAATAAAAATGAGTTACTTCTACCTCAAATGATTTTAAAGCTTTCCATCTTTAAAGTATGGCCTTTTCATGTCCTCTTTCATTTCTGCCTTAAGATCTATAACCATTCTTCAAGTACTATTTTATCCTTTTTTGAATTCTATAACTAAATACAAACTTTCATTTCTCTGAAACTACCCCTTACCAACATCATTGCACATTTTTGATGGCACTTGCCTTATTTAGTTTTCTGATTTAATTATGTAAATACTCATGTATTTTATGCCTTTCAACCCACATCAGCCATTACTATAAACTCCTTGAGAGGACAACCATACTTTTAAAATTTTTGTGAGCTTTTTAGCACCCAGCAAAATGAATCTACATATAATAAGAATATTTTATCATTTGAATAAAAACCAATATATTCAGTTCCTGCATTAATATCGTATTAAAAGGAAAATTTTGTCTTTTTAAATATGAGCCTATGAACAAAAGGGGTAATTTTCTTCTCATGTAGTTAAAGTATGCTATACTTGATGGATGGTAAAGACCACTACTCACCCACTAATATCCAGTCTTCCTTTTTTCCTCAATAACATAATTTCTAGCTGAGTACATGACTGCCCAACTAAAGGCTAGATTTCTCAGTCTCCTTTGCCACTAGGTATGCTGATGTAACTGCATTCAGGCCAAGGAAGTGTGAACAGAGGCGATGTGTATGACTTCCAGGCTGTGTTTTTAAAGAGAAGGTAGGTGCTGTCCCGTGTCCCTGCTCCATTTTCACTGGCTGGAGTGTGGTTGTGGTGAAGCATCCTGGGAGCAGGTAGATGGAAGTGATGAAATAAAATACATATTTTAAGTCAAGATTGAAAAACTTAAACATAAAATTTTCCTCTATCCATTTAGGCCTCCTCTTTGCCTTCTATTGTGTATGTGCATTGGCATTACATATTAACCAGACCTACCCAATGCAGAGTACCTGGTCAACCATAGAGATCGGTTTTTCATCTGACACCAGACACGTAGCTCCTTAGAAGATAAAAGTCCTTTCTCAATCCAGTAAGGGGTCATAGTGACCCACCACTTGCCTTGTACATGCAGATATCTTTGATGGACTTTATGCACAATGCCAGTATATCATTTCCCTTAAAGGTAGCGATTGGTACAGAACAGACTGTGCTAGACGACCTGGGGATAGGGACACACCTAATGAAAGTCCTTAGCTTAAATATTCACTTATGACCTGATTAATGTTGCTAGTTGTATTACTTGTATTTTGTCTCTTTTATAAGATTATCATTTCTTTCATTACCACATACATAACTGAACATCCTATTAAAATAATGATGAATAGGCAACTTGAAATGATTGATCAAATATATAGTTGTATAATACCAGTGATTTTAATAATGTAACTCTAGATACGGGAAGAAGCAAGAGGGAACCAGTTTCTGGATCATAACAGACCAATAAAACAGGCAGCCCAGAGGCTTTGGCTTCTGTTAACAGGGCCTCGTGCAGTAATAGCATACTGAGTGATCTATAAATGAAATCCGCCCTCCCCCCGATCTGGGAATGAGAATCCTAGCACCATGGGACAAATTGGTCACAAAATCCCTCCCAAACTTGGTTGAAATTAAGGCCAGAAGGGAGGGGATTATGAGTGTTGCCCACCATTTGGTTCTACAAGAATCAGGTAGCCACTACAGTCACTGACCTATATATAGTACACCCTAAATTTGGAAAACTCAGCAGTGGCCACAGGACTGGAAAAGGTCAGTTTGCATTCCAATCCCAAAGAAAGGCAATGCCAAAGAATGCTCAAACTACTGCACAATTGCACTCATCTCACACGCTACTAAAGTAATGTTTAAAATTCTCCAAGCCAGGCTTCAGCAATATGTGAACCGTGAACTTCCAGATGGTCAAGCTGGTTTTAGAAAAGGCTGAGGAACCAGAGATCAAATTGCCAACATGCGCTGGATCATGGAAAAAGCAAGAGAGTTCCAGAAAAACATCTATTTCTGCTTTATTGACTATGCCAAAGCCTTTGACTGTGTGGATCACAATAAACTGTGGAAAATTCTGAAAGAGATGGGAATACCAGACCACCTGACCTGCCTCTTGAGAAACCTGTATGCAGGTCAGGAAGCAACAGTTAGAACTGGACATGGAACAACAGACTGGTTCCAAATCGGGAAAGGAGTATGTCAAGGCTGTATATGGTCACCCTGCTTATTTAATTTGTATGCAGAGTACATCATGAGAAATGCTGGGCTGGAGGAAACACAAGCTGGAATCAAGATTTCCGGGAGAAATATCAATAACTTCAGATATCCAGATGACATCACCCTTATGGCCGAAAGTGAAGAAGAACTAAAGAGCCTCTTGATGAAAGTGAAAGAGGAGAGTGAAAAAGTTGGCTTAAAGCTCAACATTCAGAAAACGAAGATCATGGCATCTGGTCCCATCACTTCATGGCAAATAGATGGGGAAACAGTGTCAGACTTTATTTTTGGGGGGCTCCAAAATCACTGCAGATGGTGATTGCAGCCATGAAATTAAAAGATGCTTACTCATTGGAAGGAAAGTTATGACCAACCTAGACAGCATATTAAAAGGCAGAGACATTACTTTGTCAACAAAGGTCCATCTAGTCAAGGCTATGGTTTTTCCAGTGGTCATGTTTGGATGTGAGAGTTGGACTATAAAGAAAGCTGAGTGCAGAAGAATTGATGCTTTTGAAGTGTGGTGTTGGAGAAGACTCTTGAGAGTCCCTTGGACTGCAAGGAGATCCAATCAGTCCATCCTAAAGGAGATCAGTCCTAGGTGTTCATTGGAAGTACTCATGCTGAAGCTAAAACTCCAATACTTTGGCTACATCATGCAAAGAGCTGACTCACTGGAAAAGACCCTGATGCTGGGAAAGATTGAGGGCAAGAGGAGAAGGGGATGGCAGAGAATGAGATGATTGGATGGCATCACCGACTCAATGGACATGGGTTTGGGTGGACTCCGGGAGTTGGTGATGGACAGGGAGGCCTGGCGTGCTGCGGCTCATGGGGTTGCAGAGTCGGACACAACTGAGTGACTGAACTGAAAAAGAATTCAATAGGAAGATCATGATGAGACACTTTGTGCTTTGGGAAAACTGGTAGAACTGGCCTGATAGATAATTGAGGGTAGATTTTTATGAACTCACTTTGTTGCATCTTTCCACCTTTATACAAGCAATAAAACCATTAAGTAAGATATTTGTCCCTTGGGAATAGCAAAAACCTGCGAGTTGTGTGTTTGATTGCATCTATCCCTTTGCCAAAATCACATACATACACTATCCTCCCCTCTCCCACCTGTTACCTCTTCAGAACTATCAGAGCGTCCTGAAAAACTGTCTTCTGGGTTGTAATCCTCAGGATGATTTATGTAAAATTTTCCATTTCTTTCTTAGATTAGCTGTTGATAAATTTTTCATCGATAAGAGCCATGCCAAGAGTTAATGGAAACAAGATAGAAAGAGCCAGGGTGTCTGCTCTGAGGCAGTTAGCAGACCAGCTTGGACTTCTTATGTTCAAACTGTTAGGTGAAGCAAAATGAACTCCTATTTTGAAGAATTTTGTATCATTTTGATTGTCTGTTATAGCAGCCAAACGTCAATCATAAATAAAGTGACTTGTTAATAACCTTATTTTTAATCTTATGTAGTTGCTATATGGGCTTTCCTGGTAGCTCAGCTGGTAAGAATCCATCTGCAATGCAGGAGAACCCTGTTCAGTTCCTGGGTTGGGAAGATCCCCTGGAGTAGGAAATGACAACCTACTCCAGTATTCTTGCCTAGAGAATTCCATGGACAGAAGAGTCTGGTGGACTACAGTCCATGGGGTCACAAAGAGTTGGACACGACTAAGTGATTGAGCACGGCACAGCACAGTTGCTGTATATTATTTTGAAGAGTAGAGGTAACCTTAGATAAATATGCCATAATCCTAAAGCAGAAATTTGAGATTAAATGAGCAGGGCATTTTCATTTATGTATTAAAATAAAGAAAGAAAATCTTTTATAGAGTGAAAGCTGCTCAGTCGTGTTCGACTGTTTTCTGACCCCATGGAGTAAACAGTCCATGGAATTCTCCTGGACAGAATACTGGAGTGGGTAGCAGTTTCCTTCTCCAGAGGATCTTTCCAACCCAGGAATCGAACCCAGGTCTCCTGCATTGCAGGTGGATTCTTTAAAGAAGTCAAAACAAAAGTATAAAATATTATGGGGAAAATTTTTCTTCAACCTTAAGTGAAAATATGTTAACATGTCCAAAACATGTGAGATAGATGTTGCCACTTTTATTAAGTTATATTTACTTAAAGTAGAATAATAGAAATTAGTCTTAATAGCCAGGAAATTAAGGTCGTTATTAGTGAAAATGCCTAGATTTTAAATCAAGTCAAATGATGTCACTTTATCCATAACAAACAATGTATTATTATATTGATACTTAATATGAAAATAACAAGACAGGGTTGACAAGGAGGAATTTCCCCCTCTATCTCTTTTGTGTTCTTGTGACTGGACTAGTAATAAAATTGACATAAGACAGACTAACAGGAGAAAAAGAAACAAATTTGAGCACACAGAGGTCTCATAGAAATAGGACCCAAGAAGTGGCCAAAGCAGGTAGCTTTTATGCTTTTTAGACAAAAAGCCAATTAACTGATGAGGAATGATAGGATAAAGAAATTTAGGTTTGGGGTGCTCAGTTAATGATGAGTTTGTTAAAATTTGGGGCTTGAGGTAGTAAATTAGAGAAGTAACAAAGTTTGTTTATAGAGGCTTTGCGTCCCAATTGCCTGTCTCTGGCAATGAGTGTCTTTCTATCTCCAAATGCAGAGAGAGCACCTTTCACCTGAGATTTATTTCCTGCTTTCAGGGAGACAGAAGGGAGGGTCAGAGTGTCTCTCTTTCATTAGCTCTTTCTTAAGTAACTTTAATCCAAAATAATCAATGTGCTGCTGAGGCATATTTGGGGTCTGGCTGTCTGCCCTGGGCCCCAACAGCAGCATAGTTTGTGGCCATAAGCCATGTTCTATGTGCTGTAAATCAGTTCTAAGGCTGGCCATCAGATTTCTCTGTGGAACTTATGTGGCATCTTCCTGTGATCCCCTGCAGACTGATTTATTCAAAATCTCTAAGGGTGTCTGTGGGATCCTGAATCTCACTTGTATTTTCACAATTCCCTGGAGGGGTGCGGGGGGTGAGGAGTAGTTGATGATCAGTGATTTGAACACTATTGCTGTGAAGTAGAGTTCTAGTGCTCCAGAATAAGGACTGAAATAAAAGACAATTTTAAGGGACTTGTGATTTAATGTGAAGAGATAAGACAAATTCTAAGAAGTAATTGAAAATGATAAACCATTCTCAATATTTATAATATTGTTCTATACAGAAATTTCAATGCTAAAACAGTTCTCTACCTGTGCAGTTTTATAGAGTTCTTTGGAATTGTTCTTGTTTGATTTTTTGATGCATCATTTTTGTTTGCTTTGAGCTTCAATTACTAACCTCTTTAAGCAAAATCTTGTTTGACATTTCAGATATAAAAAAAAGTGTAACAGATGTATACAAATAACTTTCAATACCAAATAATACAATTATTAATTAACCTATAGTTTTTCTCAACAATCAGGTATAACCCATTTAAAATACTTAATTGAAAAAATGTCAGCATAGGCATCACTTAAGTATGCAATTTTGTAAAAACTATGAACAAAACAAAGAAAAGCACTTATTAAATTAAACATGGTGCTGAAGAATATTTGTGCCCCTAAAACTACCAGTTTAATGGTATGATTTGCTAACTACTTAAGGTATATTTGTGGGGAAAACCCAGTTAGCAATATCCTTTTGATTAAACAAGTAATGGATTTAATTAATCGACTTACTGCTGGAAATCATTGGTCTTTGTCTTTGTGCTCATACTCAGTCTCTCATCCAACTCTTTGCCACCCCATGGACTGTAGCCCACCAGTTTACAGTGGGCTACAGTCTAAATTCTAAGGAAAATTCCATAGAATTTTCCAGGCAAGAGTACTGGAGTGGGTTGCCATTTCCTACTCCAGGGGATCTTCCTGACCCAGGGATCGAATTCACATTTCTTGTGTCTCCTGCATTGGCAGGCAGATTTTGTTACCACTGAGCCATATGACAAGTCCTAAATCTTTTTTAGGAATTGGGAAATTACAAATTTACAAAAATGAGAGACATCAGTTATTTTCTTAGAGTAGAGCACATAGTGGTTTTCCAGCATGTGTTTCAAATATATTCTAACTGAATAGAATCAGAGCAAATATTAAACTACTGAAGGAAAATTATTAAACTACCAAAACTGTTTGTCCCATTAGACTTGTAAGTTTGCTAAAAAAAAAAAAAAGGGACAATAATTGTCCAGATTCTTATCATAACCCACGTAGTGATGTGACTGATCCAAGAACACACTGTAGGGGAGCAAAATTTGTGAGTCCAGAATGTGTCTCTTTGACATGAGGATTAATTTCAGTTGATTGTTTTTAAGAAACAGAAGACTCAGGAAGATTTTCTTGTTTAGGGCTCTCACCAGAGAAATCGGAAAGAATATGGGCTGCGTGTGGTGGAGACAACCCAGTGAGGCATAGAGATCAGAATCCACTCTGTGTTGAACTAAATTGTCCCTGCAGGACCCAGCAAATATTTGTGTTCCAAACATTTGCTTTTCCTTCTCCATGTGAATTCCTCCTCTCTGAAGTCCCAAACCACTACCCACAATGTCCTATTTTGTCTGAAGATGACATTTAAGGTGAGGATTCTATTCATTTTGGAGAGTCACTTAGCTTTCCTGAGTCTCATCTGTGTGTTATTAAATTTTTGTCTGATTTTCTCCTGTTAATCTGTCTCATGTCAATATAATTAAACCATCCAGAAGGACTAGAATAGTGGAGGAAAATTTCTTACTTCCAAACAACCCATAAATAGGGTTGCTTGCCATTTTATAACCCACAATTATAGCTGCAGAAAAATTCATACGCAAGGCTAAAGATGAAGACTTTGACCACTCACTCCAGCTGCTTAAACTTATTAACAAATTATATTTCAATATGCATTGAAGTAGTAATTAAAGAAAAGCAGCCGGGCTACCATGTCAACTGTATTTTATTTGGATCATTTAATTGCATTGTCTGATGAAATGGAGGTTTTGGAATTTAGGACTCCCAGTAAATCTTTGCTGTTTTCTCAAACTCAGATGATTCCTATGTAGTAGAAATGAGATTGAACTCAACACCAAAGGCCACAGGGATTTTATTAGCTATCACCCAGGGACTCATTTGCTCCTCCTAAGGCCACTGTTAAGACCAATATTAGATTAGCACAACAAAACTAAACACATTCTTCTTTATTAGCAAATTTGAGTAAAAGTTCCTTGTATTCTAGTGAAATCTTGAACTCAGTATCAAGGACTTTACAACTTCAGCACACTCTCTCACAAAACTTGCAATTTTCCTCTATTTTGGTGTAATTTGAATCACAAATATGGCTGGGCAGAAACTTCCAAAGTATTGACACTTGTGTCTTACTTCGTGATTTTCTGTGCACAAGCAAATATATATGTATATGACTTCAGCACACACTATGGCCAATCAACTGCCTGGCAGTATCAATTTTAACAAATTATTTTGTACCAAAAACGCATTGTTAAACCAGAATTGTGCTGGGACATACTAACATTTTTTGTTTCATGTTATGGGGAAGTAACACTAATTTTCCCTTTATCCTCTAGGTCCTTAGCTGAAACATCCCCCAGTAGTATAAAGACAGATTAACATGAGACAGACAAACAGAGGTTTAGTAACGTATACCTCCTGCATCAATGAGAGAGACCTTAGAAAACTGAGTAACTCACCAAGTGGCCCAAGCCACCGCCTTAAATATCATCTCTAGCTAAAGACACAAAATGATGTTGGTAAGGGAGGTAAGCCAGTTACGGCAGGTCATTAGGCAAAGAAGAGTAAATAAGGGTAACATTGTTTTGTAGATTTAAGTCAGTTGCTGTCTCCACTGTTACAAATTTCTGGCCTTCCTTGGTAGCTCAGATGATTAAGAATATGCCAGCAATGCAGTCTCCTGACGGGTTTGATCCCTGGGTCAGGAAGATGCCCTAGAGAAAGCAAATGGCGACCCACTCCAGTATTCTTGCCTGGAAAATTCCATGGACAGAGGAGCCTGCAGGCTATAGTCCATGGGATCCCAAAGAGTCGGATACAACTGAGTGACTAACACTTTCACTTTTCACTTAGTTGTCTTCTTTCTGGTATGGAGAGGAAGTGTGTGTTAGTCACTCAGTCGTGTCCGACTCTTTGCAATCCCATGGACTGTATGTAACCTGCCAGGCTCCTCTGTCTATGGGATTTCCCAGGGAAGAATATTGGAGTGGGTTGCCATTTCCTTCTCCAGTGGAGAGGAAGACACCCTTACAAATGGAGAGTTCCTAATAAAGGTAAGTCCCCTACCAAAGGGCAACCTCTACTCAGTTTTCAGATATTCTCCTATGTCTCTTGTTTCTTGGACTTCCCTGGTAGCTCAGATGGTAAAGAATCTGCCTGCAATGTGGGAGACCTGGGTTCAATCCCTGGGTTGGGAAGATCCCCTGTACAAGGGAGTGGCTTCCCTCTCCAGTATCCTGGCCAGGAGAATTCCATGGACAGAGGAGCCTGGCAGGCTACAGTCCATAGGGTCATAAAGAGTCGGACACAACTGAGCAACTTGCACTCACTCGTGTTTCTTAGAAACATCCAGCTCAAGATACAAGTAAATAAGTAATATGAAGAATTAGTGTTAGTCGTTCAGCTGTGTCCAACTCTTTGTGACCCCATGGACTGTAGCTCCCCAGGCTCTTCTGTCCTTGGGATTCTCCAGGCAAGAATACTGGAGTGGGTTGCCATTTCCTCCTCCAGGGGATCTTCCTGACCCAGGGATTGAACCCAGGTCTCCAGCATTGCAGGCAGATTCTTTCCTGTATGAGCTCAAGATAATCTTTATGGAAAGAGGCATATTTTGGAGAGGCAAAGTTTGTTGCACTTCAGTGTAGCCTCTACTCAAGAATTGTTTTTCTTCGTGTCCTACTAAAGGCACAAGAGATTTTAAAAAAATTGATCCCACCTCCATTTTCACTAGTCTTACTAATGAGGCAATGTCTTACTAGAATATTGGTTTTTCTTTATTAGAAGTTTTCCCTTACTAAGTTAGTTTTCCCTTCCTAGTATAAAAAATTCATAAACAGAAATTCTAATTAGATAGAGTTGGGAGATCAGATAGGGGAGCTGTCATGCTCTGCTATGATAGTAGAGCCCACCAGGAAGAAGAACAACTCTTCTTTCCTGGCAAGGCCTCAGCCAATGAAAAGCCATGGATTCTGTTTACTAGAACCCTCCACACTTCCTTTTCCCTCTATAAAAGTGCTCTCCTTCCTTTGCCACTGGGAGGGACTTGCAGGTGGCTCACAATTATTAAAGACTTTGAGTTGCAATTTTCTGCTGATCCCAAATAAGCTCATCTTTGCTAGGGAAATACCTGGCAATCTGTTTACTTCAGGTCAATACTAGAAAGGGCACAAAGACTAAGAAGGGATTGAAAAAAAAAATGCTATCTCAAATCTCCTTAGTTTACGAAGCTGACTCAGGGAAATTGTTTGTTTCAAAGCTTATATAATCTTAGAGCTGGAAATAGATCATTTTTTTTTGGACCTATTTTTTTCAGAACTTGATCATTCGCAAATTGTGTTCTAATTTTTGCTTTTTCTGAAGAGGTATTCTGACCTTCAATCTTCAATTATCAATTAGGTCATATATGATTATAGCAACTTAAATTGATATACGGATCAGAAGGCACAGGTCAGCAGCAAAGGAGCTATCCAACGCATCTGACACAGATGGGAGGAAGCAACCTGTAAACAAATGCTGGGCTTCAACTGGAAGTGAATTATTGGGTAGAGGAGGAGGACAGATTGTCCTTAAAGGCATAGGAGCAGGGTTGTATACTTTGTAATATCATTGTGCTGTCCTAGAGGAAAAGAGCCGATAATCATGCATCTACCAGCACTACCTGACACTGCAAGTCAGAATGAAGTAGTTGAATGTGGGTGAACCCATGCCAGGAGCTAAGAAGGTAGAAGCTGGAGTTGATGAATTGGAAAGCCATCCCAAAAGGGAGCGACTAATCTCATTTCCTCAAAGTCCTTCCTTCTGGTTTATAGTATTATCATTTATCTTACTGAGTGAGAAATTAAAAAGCGGAGCAAACCCGTTGTCTTTCCTGTTACAAAACAAAATGCAACTAAGTTTGAGGATCTAAATTGTTTTATTCAACAATTCATGAATCAGGCAGCATCCCATCTACAGGTAGAAAGGCACTCCCAGGAGCTTTGGAGAATGAAAGGCTTTATAGGCAGAAAGGTGGGGCAAAGAAATTATAAGTGTGGATTATTTCAGGCAAGGCCACCTTCCCTTCAGGGAAGGCAGGGGGGTTTATCAGGTAGATTAGTTCACTAATGCTGATCAGGAAATTCCAGATGAATTGGCTTAAAATTCCACTCTTGGCTTCCCAGGTGGCACAGTGGTAAAGAATCTGCCTGCCAAACAGGAGATGTGGGTTCAATCCATGGGTTGCAAGGAAGATCCCTGGAGAAGGAAGTGGCAACCCACTCCAATATTCTTGCCTGGAAAATCCCATGGACAGAGGAGCCTGATGGGCTACGGTCCATGGGGTTGCAAAGAGTTAGACATGACCTGGCACCTAAACAACAGCATATCTACTCTTGGCAGAGGCTGAAACTGCAGTTACCTTATGTATTAAGTCATGATGGGACTTAACACAAGTAACTTGATTTTGGGCTTCTTTTCAACTTTCTTAATGCTTATGAGGTTAGTGAAGAGAATATATTATAATTTATTGTGGTAATTGGACATATTTTATTTTAGATAAGTAAAATCAAGGATTACATTATCTCATTTCTTAAAAAGGCTAAAATTCATGCTAATATATTTTCAAGTTACATTTAAAAAATATAGAAAGATATAAAAAGATTTTAGGACTTGGTTTTCCAAGGAATCAT
Source organism: Bubalus bubalis (assembly GCF_019923935.1). NCBI lineage: Eukaryota > Metazoa > Chordata > Mammalia > Artiodactyla > Bovidae > Bubalus > Bubalus bubalis. Next base: position 96,477,828 of record NC_059163.1, on the reverse strand, counting down.
TCCCCCCGAACTTAATTTTTGAAGGAAATTAACTGTAAGTATGAATTTCTTAATTAAATTTTCTGATAATGTAGTATAAGGAAAGTTGATAACATTCAACTTTCATCTGATATCATTACCAAAAAATGTCTAATATTGAAACCGTTAAAGGGAAAATCCACAGGTTCAAAATGGCATCACTTGTGCTAAATCCCAAATACCAAACTTAGATTTTTTTTTTTGCCATGTGTCGCTCATTTTTGCTTATCAGCTAAAGACATTCCAGTACCATCAACCTGATAGTTGAATCTCTGGGTCCCTTGATCTTTTTTTTTTTTTTTTTTTTCATAATTAATAATTGGAGGATAATTGCTTTACAATGTTATTGGTTTCTGCCATACAACAATGCAAGTCAGCCATAAGGATACACATATCCCCTCCTTCTTGACAAACTTAGACTTAACTGCAATTAAAAATTTTCCAGAAATGTAATTTTAACTGGCTAATCTGGAATTATCTGTTCAGCATCAGTGAGATAACCTGTCACGTAGGCCCTCTCCAGCTCCGAAAGGAAGAAGAGGGAATATCCTTGCCATTCTCTTCTCTTCCTCCAAAAGACAATGGCCTGGCCAGAAACAATTCTCTCTTTCTCTTTCTTTTTCGGGAGGCTGGGTAATAAGTTCCTTGTCTCATATACCTTCTATAAAAATCCTCTATTTTGTACAACTTCTCAGAGCATCTTTCTACTTACTAGAAAGGATGCTGCCCAATGCATGAGTCATTTGATAAAGCCAGTTAGATCTTCACATTTACTGTTGAATTTTACTATTTTTTAAAAACAAAACAAAATATCAACTCTAGAAATGCTGAAAACAAAGCTTTAGTTAACATACAGAAAAGAAGGGGGAAGGGATCAAGGTGGTGGAGTAAGTGGAAGCTGAGTTCACCTTCCCTCAAGAACACATCAATAATATTGACACATCTATGCGTGAAGCAACTCTCATGAAAACAAACTGGAGACTCGGTTGGAAGATACTTCTACATCCAAGCCTATGAAGAAAGATCCACATGAAGTTGAGAAGGAAGAGAGAGAAGCTATCAGGTTGAGACACACACCCCTAGCAGGGGACACAGTAGAGGAGGGAAATATCATGGCCTTGGAGCTCCTCCCTGGGGAGTGACGGGTTCCGGCATCCCAGCCCTGGGGTCTGGCACTGGTAAGATGAAAATCAGTCAGAGTTACAGGAGGGCTGTAAGAAAATGAAGACTCTGCTTGTGAAAAGCACATGCACACGCTTACTCCCTGGAATAAGATGAGTAAAGCAGATTGAAGTTGCCCAGGGTTCTGGTCAGTTTCCCTCAGTGCTCCAGCTTCTCATGCTCAGCACAGATACCCACTAGTGTGAAGGCTGGCAGTGCCAAGGAGAGTATGTACTGGTGGGGAGACTGAGTTGGCTTGAAATCCAGCACTGTATCTGAATGGGCAAGGGTGGCCATTACTGGAATGATCAGAGGAGGAACTACCTGGTGTCCTGACTGGGTTGCAGTGCCCACTCTGGGCCCTCTGGCTCCAGCACTGCTCTCCTCCAGGGTAAAGGCACTGCTGGGAGGAGGGAGAGTGCGCACTTAGAGAAAAGAAATCAGCTCAGACCCGATGCTCAGGACTTCTGCTAGAGCACCATGGGACCAGACACCACCCTTGATTGTGTGGTAACAACCACTGAGCAGAGGGGAAGCCTTAGCTCACACCTGGCTCTGGCCACAAGACGCTTCATCTCCAATTCCATCTCCCATCAAAGTGACAGCTGCCAGTATACCTGAAGGAAAACGTGAACTGGGCTCACTTCAGATCCAGCCCTACAAATAAAGCCACTGGGTCCATGTGGACTGCATAGTTCAGTTCAGTTCAGTCACTCAGTCATGTCTGACTCTTTGCGACCCCATGAATCGCAGCATGCCAGGCAACCCTGTCCATCACCAACTCCCAGAGTTCACTCAAACTCATGTCCATTGAGTCGGTGATGCCATCCAGCCATCTTATCCTCTGTCGTCCCCTTCTCCTCCTGCACCCAATCCCTCCCAGCATCAGAGTCTTTTCCAATAGGTCAACTCTTCACATGAGGTGGCCAAAGTATTGGAGTTTCAGCTTTAGCATCACTCCTTCCAATGAACACCCAGGACTGATCTTCTTTAGGATGGACTGGTTGGATCTCCTTGCAGTCCAAGGGACTCTCAAGAGTCTTCTCCAACACCACAGTTCAAAAGCATCAATTCTTTGGCACTCAGCTTTTTTCACAGTCCAACTCTCACATCCATACATGACCACAGGAAAAACCATAGCCTTGACTAGACAGACCTTTGTTGGCAAAGTAATAACTCTGCTTTTTAATATGCTATCTAGGTTGGTCAAAACCATCCCTCTAAGGAGTAAATGTCTTTAATTTCATGGCTGCAATCACCATCTGCAGTGATTTTGGAGCCCCCCAAAAACAAAGTCTGACACTGTTTCCACTGTTTCCCCATCTATTTCTCATGAAGTGATGGGACCAGATGCCATGATCTTCATTTTCTGAATGTTGAGCTTTAAGCCAACTTTTTCACTCTCCTCTTTCACTTTCATCAAGAGGCTTTTTAGTTCCTCTTCACTTTCTGCCATAAGGGTGGTGTCATTTGCATATCTGAGGTTATTGATATTTCTCCCGGAAATCCTGATTCCAGCTTGTGCTTCTTCCAGCCCAGTGTTTCTCATGATGTGCTCTGCATATAAGTTAAATAAGCAAGGTGACAATATACAGCCTTGATGTACTCCTTTTCCTATTTGGAACCAGTCTTTTGTTCCATGTCCAGTTCTAATTGTTGCTTCCTGAGCTGCATACAGGTTTCTCAAGAGGCAGGTCAGGTGGTCTGGTATTCCCATCTCTTTCAGAATTTTCCACAGTTTATTGTGATCCACACAGTCAAAGGCTTTGGCATAGTCAATAAAGCAGAAATAGATGTTTTTCTGGAACTCTCTTGCTTTTTTGATAATCCAGCAGATGTTGGCAATTTGGTCTCTTGTTCCTCTGCCTTTTCTAAAGCCAGCTTGAACATCTGTAAGTTCACAGTTCATGTATTGCTGAAGCCTGGCTTGGAGAATTTTGAGCATTACTTTACTAGTGTGTGGGATGAGTGCAATTGTGTGGTAGTTTGAGCATTCTTTGACATTGCCTTTTTGGGGATTGGAATGAAAACTGATCTTTTCCAGTCCTGTGGCCACTGCTGAGTTTTCCAAATTTGCTGGCATATTCAGTGCAGCACTTTCACAGCATCATCTTTCAGGATTTGAAATAGCTCAACTGGAATTCCATCACCTCCACTAGCTTTGTTTGTAGTGATGCTTTCTAAGGCCCACTTGACTTCACATTCCAGGATGTCTGGCTCTAGGTGAGTGATCACACCATCGTGATTATCTTGGTCATGAAGCTCTTTTTTGTACAATTCTTCTGTGTATTCTTGCCACCTCTTCTTAATATCTTCTGCTTCTGTTAGGTCCATACCATTTCTGTCCTTTATCAAGCCCTTCTTTGCATGAAATGTTCCCTTGGTATCTCTAATTTTCTTGAAGAGATCTCCAGTCTTTCCCATTCTGCTGTTGTCCTCTATTTCTTTGCATTGATCACTGAGGAAGGCTTTCTTATCTCTCCTTGCTATTCTTTGGAACGCTGTATTCAGATGCTTATATCTTTCCTTTTCTCCTTTGCTTTTCGCTTCTCTTCTTTTCACAGCTATTTGTAAGGCCTCCCCAGACAGCCATTTTGCATTTCTTTTCCATGGGGATGGTCTTGATCCTTGTCTCCTGTACAATGTCATGAATTTCATTCCATAGTTCATCAGGCACTCCATCTATCAGATCTAGACCCTTAAATCTATTTCTTACTTCCACTGTATAATCATAAGGGATTTGATTTAGGTCATACCTGAATGGTCTAGTGGTTTTCCCTACTTTCTTCAATTTAAGTCTGAATTTGGCAATAAGGAGTTCATGATCTGAGCCACAGTCAGCTCCTGGTCTTGTTTTTGCTGACAGTGTAGAGCTTCTCCATTTTTGAATGCAAAGACTATAATCAATCTGATTTCAGTGTTGACCATCTGGTGATGTCCATGTGTAGAGTCTTCTCTTGTGTTGTTGAAAGGGGGTGTTTGCTATTACCAGTGTGTTCTCTTGGCAAAACTCTATTAGCCTTTGCCCTGCTTCATTCTGTACTCCAAGACCAAATTTGCCTGTTACTCCAGGTGTTTCTTGACTTCCTACTTCTCTTAGATTGCATAGGGGCACTCCCAAACAAGGACATAGCTTGAAGACAGGGATAGGTAACTGTTTCACACAAAATGAGAAAACAGAACAATGTTTCAAATCAAAGAACAGGAAAACAAAAACCCTGAAAAATCAACTGATGAAACAGAGATAAATAATTTACCAGATGAAGCATTCAAAACATTAGTAATAAGATTGCTAACTGAACTTGGGGAAAGAAGAGATGAAAGCAGTCAGAATGTTTAACAAAAACTAGAAAATATATAGGAAGAATCAGTCAGAGCTGAAGAATGCGGTAACTGAAAAGAAAAACATACTAGAAGGAATTAACAGCAGACTAGGTGATATAGAAAAACACATAAGTGATATGGAAGATAAAATAATGGAAATTGCCCAATGAAAACAGCAAAAAGGAAAACAAATTTTAGAAACTGAGGCCAGTTTAAGGGACCTGTAAGAAAGCATCAAACATGCTAATATTCACATTATGGGCAGAGGCTCAGAAGAACGAAGAGAGAAAGGGTAGAAAATGTAAGTGATGAAATTATGGCTGAGAAGTTCCCAAAGCTAAAGAAAAACCAGATTCTCAAGTACAGGAAGCACAGATTTGGCAAACTATACTATCTAAGCCTCAAAGTTCTTATGTTGCGTACCCCATGGAGATGGTAAAGTAATCGAGAATGCATGTAAAGCTCAAAACATCATCACATTTTATACAATAAATGGTGGTTGCTATTATTGCTAGTTGAGATGATGTAATTAATGTGTGAATTTACACTCATTCTCAATGTATTCATTTTTGAATATTTATAGGGCTGTGAGGTAACTTCTGTGTGTATTAGTATTGCACACACACAGAGACAGAAACACATACCTACCTGCACATACCTCTGTGCAGATGGAATTTGAATATTACAGTGAATATCCTTGGGTGAGCAATACTAGATGCTGTCCGCTCTACAACACCATCTTTTTCTGCTCTCCTAACAAGATTTATTTCTCCCTGAATGTAGTCTGTATTAATCTATGCAATATGTATGAGTCACCAAAAATATGTATATTGAGAAATGGTTGACACATTTACATTTTTACCCTTGATTTCATTTCTTTGCAATTAATTTTAATAGCTGTGGCAGTCAGATTTATCATATTTTCTTTCTTACTTCTTCACACTCTTTATTTCCCTGCTATGCATTTTTACTTAAAAAAAAATAAAATTGGCCAATAATATAGAAGTCATATTGAGAAGAGATGAGTTGGAGCAATAGAGAATCTTAATTTAACAGGAGACAGATATATCTATGGATTGAGAAATTTCTTCTCCTGAAAAGAATTTTAAAACTTCTTAAAATATTAATCAGAGAAGCTGTAATATTATCTTAGTAAACTAAATCAAAAAGGTTATTAAATTTTCTCGTACACTTGTCTTGAACTGGAAAATAAATTATATCTTCAGATAAATGTTATAATCATCAGAAACCATCAGTCAGGATAAATGGAGGGGGAAAAACAGACAAAAGTCAAAGTCAAGTTAGTAAATATGAAAGGAATTAGGCTTTAAAATAGTTTATTGAGAGCTTTTAATGTTATGGAAGTGTTTCATTATCTCTCTCTGTCTTTGTCCCTATTTATGTATATATTTATTTGCATATCATTTTCAGTATAACACTATAAGTTAGGCACTTCTTTGTTTTACTTTTAGGAAAACAGAAGTACAGAGAGTTTATTAATAAATAGTATACCAGGACCAAACAGTGTCTAAGTGGGATGAACTTAAATCCAATTCTGATTCTAGCACCCTAGTCTGAAGCACCATATGGATAACTGTGTATTTGGAGAAGAATCTATTATGGGAAAATATCTATTATGAGAGAACATTTTAACATTTCACATGACTGATTAATAAGTAGGAAAGTGCTGATATGAGGGCTTTAGTGAAAGTAAAAAACAGAAAACCTGATAAAAATTTCTGTTTATAATTTGCAGTGCAACATGATAAAACTGTAGAGCACACTAGATTCTAATCCCAGGAATGGCATCATTAGTATCTAAAGCCATTCAACCATGATTTATGAACAGACACGTTAGAGCAATTTAATTGACATTTTAACTATGAATATTATAGTATATTATATAAAAAGTTATTTCCTGATTGGTCAGTTTATGAGCTAAACAATCTATTTAATGACTTCATTAAATTGAGTATCTGAATGTCAAATCTATAAAACAAGTTTATTACATGCATTTTTTTAAAACACCCATACCTTATCTTTTGGGAATGTAAACACATGATCTTAGTCTTTATTTCACATAGTTTATGAATTTGGGTACTAGTCTCCCTGACACAGGACTGGAAAAGGTCAGTTTTCATCCCAATCCCAAAGAAAGGCAATGCCAAAGAATGCTCAAACTACCGCACAATTGCACTCATCTCACACGTTAGGAAAGTAATGCTCAAAATTCTCCAAGCCAGGCTTCAGCAATACGTGAACCATGAACTTCCAGATGTTCAAGCTGGTTATAGAAAAGACAGAGGAACCAGAGATCAAATTGCCAACATCCGGTGCATCATCGAAAAAGCAAGAGAGTTCCAGAAAAACATCTATTTCTGCTTTATTGACTATGCCAAAGCCTTTGACTGTGTGGATCACAATCAACTGTGGAAAATTCTGAAAGAGATGGGAATACCAGACCACCTGACCTGCCTCTTGAGAAACCTGTATGCAGGTCAGGAAGCAATAGTTAGAACTGGACATGGAACAACAGACTGGTTCCAAACAGGAAAAGGAGTATGTCAAGGCTGTATATTGACAGCCTTATTTAACTTATATGCAGAGTACATCATGAGAAATGCTGGGCTGGATGAAGCACAAGCTGGAATCAGGATTTCCGGGAGAAATATCAATCACCTCAGATATGCAGATGATACCACCCTTATGGCAGAAAGTGAAGAGGAACTAAAAAGCCTCTTGATGAGAGTGAAAGAGGAGAGTGAAAAAGTTGGCTTAAAGCTCAACATATCTGGTCCCATCACTTCATGAGAAATAGATGGGGAAACAGTGGAAACAGTGTCAGACTTTTTTTTTGGGCTCCAAAATCACTGCAGATGGTGACTGCAGCCATGAAATTAAAAGACACTTATTCCTTGGAAGAAAAGTTATGACCAACCTAGATAGCATATTCAAAAGCAGAGACATTACTTTGCCAACAAAGGTCCATCTAGTCAAGGCTATGGTTTTTCCAGTGGTCATGGATGGATGTGAGAGTTGGACTGTGAAGAAGGCTGAGCACCGAAGAATTGATGCTTTTGAACTGTGGTGTTGGGGAAGACTCCTGAGAGTCTCTTGGACTGCAAGGAGATCCAACCAGTCCATTCTAAAGGAGATCAGCCCTGGGATTTCTTTGGAAGGAATGATGCTAAAGCTGAAACTCCAATACTTTGGCCACCTCATGTGAAGAGTTGACTCATTGGAAAAGACTCTGATGCTGGGAGGGATTGGGGGCAGGAGGAGAAGGGGATGACAGAGGATGAGATGGCTGGATTGCATCACTGACTCGATGGATATGAGTCTGAATGAACTCTGGGAGTTGGTGATGGACAGGGAGGCCTGGCGTGCTGCGATTCATGGGGTCGCAAAGAGTCAGACACGACTGAGCACCTGAACTGAACTGAACTGAACTCCCTGTCCTTAGTTATCACTTGTATAAAAACTTACAAGTTTCTTCTCACTAATTTATTCTAAGATAACTTTGTTAGCTTGTGTATGTTCTATTTTTCAGTTTGCCTATACTTCACTTAAAAATATGGCTACCAGGGGGAAAGACTGGGGTAAGGAATAGATTGGAATTTTAGGATTGACATGTACACCTTGCTCTATATAAAGCAGATAACCAACAAGGACCCAGTGTATAGCACAGGGAATGCTGCTCAGTATTCTGTAATAATCTAAATGGGAAAAGAATTTGAAAAAGAATAGATAACATGTATATGTATAACTGAATGACTTTGCTGTAACTTGAAACTAACAAATCATTATTAATCAACTATGCTCCTATTAGAAAAAAAAAAAAAAACCTTTGGCAACAACAACAACATTCATCTTATAGGTGCAGGTGGAGCTCAGATTGATGATGCAATAATACTGTTGTCTGCCAGGAAACAGCCACTGGCAAGGGTGTCACTGAGGATTCTTTTGATAGTTCTGTTTTAAAGGAGGAACCTGCTACCTTGAACAAAGTTTTGCATTTCAGGATTACTGCACTTGAGGGGCACAGTGAGAATCATGTGGAGCTCGATGCAGAGGTGTGAATATTAACTTATAACTAATTTTAAAAGGAAAAATTTCAAAATGTAAGTATTTTACAGTATAATTGTAGCTAATTTAAATTCATGTCAATTTCTGACTTCCATTGGAATATGAATGCTCATGGCTGTTAGCTATTACTTGAAGTTACTCAAAAGAAATTAAATTTACATAACTGAAGAAAAGTAATACCAAAAACATTCATGCCTAGATTAAATAAAATTTAGAAGTTTAGGGTTCATTGTTTAATGATTCAATGGATGAAAGAATACTGATTACAGTTGACTAAAATCAGTATGAATATCTTTTTTAGCAGTTTTCCTCCTGATAGTAGTTTCAATATCAACCAATTCAATATGTGTTTTAAGTAGCTTTAAATTTATGTGACTTCCTTTTCACCATTTTAAGTATCTTCTGAACCAGTTTGTTCACAATTTTTTCAGTTTTTCTGAAACTAGTATGAATAGACCTATGTCTTGAGACAAAATTAAACCTTAATGATAGATAGTAGTGTTACTGGAAATTTTCCAATATGCTTTCAGCTTTCAATAGCCTTTTCACAGAAAGCAGGCCATTTCTTAAGCTCAGAGTCAAAAAGTGGACATTTCTGCCATGATGAGAAAATCTAAGAGCTTTGAGGATCCCTAATCTCTAGGGTGAAGATCCCTGAGGTTAAAGATCAGACAGTGGGGTTTGCATTTTCTTTCTTTGTAAATATATGCAGTTTCTATATTCTCAGCTTGCATTTGGTGGCACATAAATTACTTTTTTTACTTCATAATATTTTCTTTTTTATAACTGTTTATGTTGTTTGTATGACATATTTACTCTCCAATGTGTTTCATGTTTTGGGGCAGATTTTATTTTCCAAAAATGTACACACTGTTACTTATTCCACATACTCTTCTTGCATTTTCACTTTGACATTTCTTCTATGGAGACACCGGGTGTATGCCACCTCTTTTTGAATCTGGCTGGGCTTGTGGCTATAGTGATATAATGCTATGTGACTTTTGGTGTTAGGTCCTAAGAAGTGATACAATGTCTAGTGGCTTAGGATACTTGCTCTTTGAACCCAGTCACTATGCTTTGGGGAAATCTAAGCAGCTACTCGGGCTTCTCAGGTGGCGCTAGTGGTAAAAAAAAAAACCACGCCTGCCAATACAGGAGATGTGAGTTTGATCCCTGGGCAAGGAAGATCCCCTGGAGGAGGGAATGGCAGCCCATTCCAGTTTTCTTGCCTGGAGAATCCCATAGAGGAGTCTGGTGGGCTACAGTCCATAGGGTTGCAAAGAGTTGGACACACTGAAACGACTTAGCACACACGCACTCAAGCAGCTACTTGAAGAGGCCATGTGCAGGAGTCCATTTGAGAGCAAGTCTCAATCACAAGACACATTAGTGAAAAAGTCCTTGGATCTAAAAGCTCCCAGATGTTAAGTCTTTCTGGTCTTTAAGTCTTTTCAGCTGAAGTCTCAGACATGGACCAGAGACAAGCCATCCAGGCTTTGCTCTATTCAAAGCATGACTCAGTATCTCTGAGCACTATAAATGGTGGGGTTTTTTATGCCACTAATATTGAGGTGGTTTGCTTCATAGGAAAAGATAACTTGAACAAATCTCCAACAATCATCTAGTTTCTTTAAGATGACTTTGATCTGCTTCTTCAAATATTTAAGAAAAATAGTTCTATCAAACCAGACCTTGTAGCACAAATTGAATCCTCTTCTTTTTTCACTGTCTTAGAAAGATTGTTTTTCATCAGTTTTTCGAGAGATAGTAATCATGGCCACATATATTGGAAAGAGAAATTAAAGTTTGCAAGTGATTACATAATTTGACATTATATTGTAAATTTACTTTATATAACCAAAATTGTGCCAAAACTAAGTCAAAGATTGTTTCTTATTTATGGTATAATAATTTTGAAAGCCTAATAAGATTATCTCAACTCTGCGTAGAGTTTTATATGTAAGCAGATAAATAGTTGCACACTTTTCTTGATACCTTGCTAACTGTTCCAATAGTGTAAGTGTTAATTGCTCAGTCATGCCCGACTCCTTGAGACTCCATGGACTGCAGACCACCAGACTCCTCTGTCCATGAGATTTTCCAGGCAAGGATACTGGAGTCAATTACCATTTCCTTCTCCACTGTGCCAATAGGAATTATTATAAATAGAATCTTTTTTACCTTGCTTACACACTCTCCCAAAGCAAGACTACATACCACTTAACACCTTTCTGGGCTCACTCACTTTTATTCATGGGCCGTGGGATGGCCTTTGTAATGTCTCACTGTTTTGATAATACTGAGACAGAAGTCACTGGAATATAGATCTTCTTGTATCTCAGGCTACATGTGCTATTTACTCTAACTGGTTTCATAACTATTAACCTGACCTTGACTTTTGTCTCTATTTGTTCCCTCCATTAATCCTGAAGTTTCTTTGGGGTCGCAAAGAGTTGGACACAACTGAGCAACTGAACTGAACCGAACTTCTTACTAGCTGCTTTTTGATCCCCAACTAATGACAATTCCAATTTTTAATCATCTTCAATGCCAGGGCCTGGCATTCCTGCTTTGCTTTGAATCTTTGATCCTGATCTCTGACCATATAGCACTAACATAAACCAGACAGGAAGTCTAGTTAGGGACAAAGCAAGAAAATTAAATACTGTCATTGTAAATATATCTCCTTAGTAAAACATTTTTTTAAAGACAATTAAAAGATGTAGCTTTTCAGTATCACAGATTTCCAGTTCATGTTATTATTTGTCTGGGCATAGCACAAAATGAAAATAAAAGACTAATTAGACAATTAAAATAAATCAGTGCATCTGCTTTACACAGTCCAGAACATAAAACTGAAATTTACCACTGTTAGAAAAGCTCAGATCCCAGCATGCCGTGATTAGTATCTCTGCCCTAGCACCACTCTATCTTTTCTGTCATGATCTTCTGGCTCGCCAGTGGTGTCTCATTATTCTTAAGTTGAGAAGGGGCAGCAGTCTTCATGCAGTAAATCCTTAACATTTAGAAATAGAGAGGCAGCATATTAGAGTAAAACAGGACTGGAATATAACTTTGTGATGTTGTTGCTGTTGTTCAGTTGCTAAGTCATGTCCGACTCTGTGATGCCATGGACTGCAGCACGCCAGGCTCTCTGTCCTCCACTATCTCCCAGAGCTCAAATTCATGTCCTTCAAGTCAATTATTCTATCTAACCATCTCCTCCTCCACTGTCCCCTTCTCCTTTTGCCTTCAATCTTTCCCAGCATCAGGCTGTTTTCCAGTGAGTTGACTGTTTGCATCAGATGGCCAAAGTATTGGAGCTTCAGTCCTTCCAATGAATATTGAGGGTTGATTTCCTTTAGGATTGACTGGTTTGATCTCCTGCAATCCAAGAGACTCTCAAGAGTCTTCTATTACACCACAAATCGAAAGCATCAATTCTTCTGGGCACATTACCTCTGAGTCTTCATCTGTGAAATGGACATAATAATAACTTCCTACCTCATAGAGTGTATTCAGTTCAGTCAGTTCAGTTCAGTCACTCAGTCATGTCTGACTCTGCAACCTTATGGACTGCAGCACATCAGGCTTCCCTGTATATCACCAACTCCTGGAGTTTACTCAAACTCATGTCCATTGAGTCGGTGATGCCATCCAACCATCTCATCCTCTGTCGTCCCCTTCTCCTCCTGCCTTCAATCTTTCCCAGCATCAGGGTCTTTTCAAATGAGTCAATTCTTCACCATCAGGTGGCCAAAGTAATGCAGTTTTAGCTTCAGTATCAGTCCTTCCAATGAATATTTAGGACTGATTTCCTTTAGGATGGACTGGTTGGATCTCCTTGCAATCCAAGGGACTCTCAAGAGTCTTCTCCAACACCACAGTTCAAGAACATCAATTCTTCAGTACTCAGCTTTCTTTATAGTCCAACTCTCACATCCATACATGACTACTGGAAAAACCATAGTTTTGACAAGATGGACCTTTGTTGGCAAAGTAATGTCTCTGATTTTTGATATGCTGTCTAGGTTGGTCATAGCTTTTCTTCCAAAGAGCAAGCATTTTTTAATTTTATGGTTGCACTCACCATCTGCAGTGATTTTGGAGCCCCCCCAAATAAAGTCTGTCACTGTTTCTCCAGCTATTTGCCATGAAGTGATGGGACCAGAAACCATGATCTTAGTTTTCTAAATGTTGAGTTTTAAGCCAGCTTTTTCACTCTCTTTTCTCACTTTCATCATGAGGCTCTTTAGCTCTTTTTCACTTTCTGCCATAAGTGTGGTGTCATCTACATATCTGAGGTTATTGATATTTCTGCCAGCAATCTTGATTCCATCTTGGGCTTCATCCAGTCCAGCATTTCTCATGATGTACTCTGCATATAAGTTAAATAAGCAGGGTGACAATATACAGCCTTGATGTACTCCTTTCCCAATTTGGAACCAGTCTGTTGTTCCATGTCCAGTTCTAACTGTTGTTTCTTGACTTGCATACAGATTTCTCAGGAGGCAGGTCAGGTGGTCTGGTATTCCCATCTCTTTAAGAATTTTCCAAAAGAATTAAATCATAAATCTCATACAAGATGCTCAGAGCAGTCCTTGGCATATTGGTAGGTTCTCAAGAATTTTGACTTCTGTTATCTTAGTGCAGAAAACAAATCACTTTGAATATGAACCATTTGATCAGTGGCATATCAATCTCTTTCTCCGACTCTGAGCACTGTACCACAACCAGAAAGAGTTGGGGTCTGATTAAGCATTTCATGAGCTCCATTTATTGGGATTTAAACACAATCATTTCCATTCTGTTAATGAATTGAGTCAGTTCTTGCTTTATTTTGGTACCTGTAATGGCTCCTGAAGCTACATGCCGTCTTTCTGTCAGCTTTGTACCTAAACTCTTGACTTCTGGATGTGTACCCGCTTTCTAACCAGAAACACAAAATATACTTTTTTCTTTTTTTTAAAGGTTGTGTTTATTGAAAAGAACCAAGAAAACACAGGAAAGTTCAGAATAGGAAATTTAGAGCATAGATACTAGTGGTATTTTAATTTTTCTCCCTCATAGTTTCCTTTTTTCCTCTGGAAGTCTGAAATTCACTCAGTTGAATCCGACTCTTTGAGACCCCATGGACTATAGTCCATGGAGTTCTCCAGACCAGAATACTGGAATGGGTAGCCTTTCCTTTCTCCAGTGGATCTTATTGACCCAGGAATCCTACCAGGGTCTCCTGCATTACAGGTGGAATATTTACCAACTGAGCTATGAGAGAAGCCCTTTCCCCCCCCTCACATATATTTATTTAAGTGATTTGCTGAAAATACTATGTATAATACTATATATGATGATAGTATGCTCTGATCTACTTCCTGGCCAGAAATCAGTGAATAAATACAATTTTCCCTGACTTCCACCATGTCTGGTTAGAAGTTTCTGTTATTTCTTCTGCAGACAGCACAGGCTTGACCTCAAGTAGCTTTGGGGATTTTTCTGGCTTCTTCTTGCTTTGCTCCCAATGCAGTTTACTCTTTCCACTCACTGAAAAATGACCTCATCTTTTCAGATTGAAAAATACCCACTGTTGCTTTTTTTTTTTTTTTTTTGAGATTAATACAAACACTGCCTTTGTCACCCCAGTTCCTTTTTGACATAGAGTGAACATTTGGAGTTTCAATTGATTCTTAGCAAGAAGGAAAAAACACTTCCTTAAGCAGCCACTTCAAGTTCTTTACCTGAGACTTGGATGAACTTCAGAAGATTTCTGTATAAAAACTGATGGAGTATGAGAAAAAACTCCAAAGCTTTCATCAGGTTTTTAAAAAATTAATTATTTATGACTCTTTAAAATTTTTTAAATTTTACATTTGCATGTAGTTGATTAACAATGTTGTGTTAGTTTCAGGTGACAGCAAAGTGATTCAGTTACACAGATATATATCTATTCATTTTCAGATTATTTGGTTATTAATTAATTATTAGATGAATTATTTCAGATTAATTTCAGATTATTATTATTCCTATTTAGTTTATCCTCAAACGTTGAGCAGGTTCTTCACTTAAAGTCTATAACTTAAGCAATTTCAAGACCTGTTGGTGTCCGTAATAATTATTCTCAAGTGAACAAGGTTAGAATAAGAGCTAACAAGGATTTGGCACAGCACTGAAATATCCAATGAAACAAATGTATCCTATAACATTAAATCTATCATTAATTTATAAAATATAGTAGAAATTAATGTCTGAGATTAGACGCTTATTTTATTAAGAAGGAATGTCTCACAATTTGATCAAGCCGAAAAATAATAAGTAACAGACATAGTTACTTACGACGTGCTGCAGTGCTGTACTTAGTCGCTCAGTCATGTCCAACTCTTTGAGACCCCAAGGACTGTAACACGCCAGGATCCTCTGTCCATGGAATTTTCCAGGAAAGGTTACTGGAGTGGGTTGCCATTTGCTACTTCAGGGGATCTTTTTGACCCATGGATCAAACCTGAATCTCTTGCATCTCCTTCATTGGCAAGCGGATTCTTTACTGCATGTAGTACATGTCTAACATGTACACAGTTAGCACTGGGATAAACTCTGCTATGAGTTGGGGAGTTTGGAGGGTAAGTTCCTAGTACTTAGTGCTGGAGCAGTTAAATAACCTAATGGATGGCTATCCACTCTCCAAGTGAATGCATGACAGGATACTCTGGAGAAGCTAGAAGCTTCAGTCTTGAAATCAGAGCAGAGTAAGGTAACAGTTAATTTAAAAATATATATATGATCTAGTGTTTTATGGCAGAGAAGGCAATGGCACCCCACTCCAGTACTCCTGCCTGGAAAATCCCATGGGCGGAGGAGCCTGGAAGGCTGCAGTCCATGGGGTGGCTGAGGGTCGGACATGACTGAGCGACTTCACTTTCACTTTTCACTTTCATGTGTTGGAGAAGGAAATGGCAACCCACTTCAGTGTTCTGGCCTGGAGAATCCCAGGGACGGGAGAGCCTGGTGGGCTGCCATCTAGGGGGTCACACAGAGTCGGACTCGACTGAAGTGACTTAGCAGTAGCAGTAGCAGTGTTTTATGGAGCCTGACTGAAATTGAGAAAGTTTTTGATTTCTTGTAACTTTGTCTCTAGTGATGCTCAAGAGGGCCTTTCCTGACTCTGTCAAAACCAACAACCTAATTCATGTCGTATAAGGAAAATCTCCCTCAGGGTCATCTGTGCACTGACCTAAGTACTGGCAGGGAAGAAACCTTACCTTCAAAGGATGGATCCGTGTCTCACAGAATCAAAACAAAAAATAGAGAAATTTGTTCTTGTCTGTGGAATAGAAAAACCTTTTTATATTTTATAGAGTATGCTTACAGGAAAATCGGAGCACTCAAATACAGTGCTGAACACTATATGGGAATTACCGAAAATAAATAAATGACAATCTATTTGAATTTAAAAGTAATATTCACTAGATTTCAATTACTCATTGGACAATAGTGTTTTCCAAAGCCCATTTGAATTGCAGCTCTAATATAATAACATTCAAACTTTTAAGTTTTTTGTATGTGTGTTTTTTTTCTCTATGTGGATACTAACAGGGCTCTGCTGCCTTTAGATAGTATGAAGGATGGAGAGAGTAAAGCTCACACTGATTCAAACCTCCAGTGCACCAGACATGAATCTCTATAGTTATGATCTAATTTTAAAGAGTAAGATTTTAAATTGCCTTAGTTTTGATATTTTATTTAGTGTGCGTGTGTGCCAAGTTGCTTTAGTCATGTCTGACTCTTTGTGACCCTATGGATTGTAGCCCACCAGGCTCCTCTGTCCATAGGATTCTCCAGTCAAGAATACTGAAGTGGGTTGCCATGCCCTCCTCCAGGGGATCTTCCTGACACAGGGATCAAACCACATCCACATGTCTTATGTCTCATGCATTGGCAGGCAGGTTCTTAACCACTAGCATCACCTGAGAAGCCCCCTTTTATTTAGTAGTAATATTAAATTGTTCTCAGCACTAAACTAATATTACAGACTAAGTATAATTTGTAGTTTCCCCCTACCTTTATTGAGGTATGATTGACATAAAATTGTATATAGCTAAAGTATACAATGTGATGATTTGATATATACATACATTGTGAAATTATTACCGCAATCAAGTAAATTAACACTTTCATCACCTCATATGGCCATATTTTTTCTTTTTGGTGAGAATGCTTAAGATCTATTCTCAGAAAATTTCAGGTATACTGTGCAGTCTGGAAGATCCCACTGAAGAAGAAAATGGCAACCCATTCCAGTATTCTTGCCTGGAGAATCCCATGGACAGAGGACCCTGGTGGGCTACAGTCCATGGGGTCACACAGAATTGGACACGGCTGAATGACTGAGCACACACACACATTGTTAACTATAGTTACCATGCTTTATATTAAACCCTCAGAACTTACTTGTCTTATAGAAAGCTTGTCCTCTTTGGCCAACATTTCCGCATTTTCCCCCACCTCCAGCTTTTTCTTAGAATTAAAAATATAACATCTTAGAACTGGGTAGAACACTAAAAACCATCTAATCAAGATATTCAGTAATATTCCTCATTACGTTTGGTTCTGGGAGATTTCTTATGGACAAGGATGACTAAGTGATTCCTTATCTCAGCTAAGGGAACCTGAGATAATGGGTTCTGAATTGTACAGGGCTCTTGACTTCAGTTATAGTAACTTGATGATTTTTTCTGTTTTATATATTGGGATATTTTTTATCTCCGATACTATTTGAAAAATTTTGAAAACTGTGTTTTATTCCAAATCTCTCAATAAGCAAACTAGACCCAAAGAGAAGTACCTTGTTCACAGAATATGTTGATTTAATAACAATGATGTGATAAGAACATTTATCTTGATGTAATTCTTGTATGTTATATAAATACTCTCATTTCAGATGATTGAAAAGTTGAAGCCTAACTAAGCTTTTCTTATATTTGCTTGGATTACCTTAAGAGGGTCTGATGTGTGCATTTTACTATCTGCAAACAAATAATTTTCACTTACCAAAATTGGTGGTGGCTTCTTACCAACTTACAATATCTCCTTTCTATTAAAATAACCACATGTTACTTTAGTAACTGCTTTTGCACTGTCTTATATAAAAAATAATGATAACTTATTAAAAATTAAGCAATCTAAATTATAAAAACAGGTATGTAGAAAACAATTATTACTGTGTCTCTAGATTATTTCTTAAGCCCCAAGTCTTTCTTAATGAATATAAAATTATTCATAAAAGTTCTTTTTTTCAACATATTGCATATTTTGGTGGAAAATCAAATATTTCTTATATAGTCTCAAACTCAAAATTAGAGCTTCCAAATTTTAGTAAAATTCTATCTCTGACTTATGTCTCTGATTGTTTTACATGTGGTAGGGTGAAGGTCAGATGAGGTTTTGCTATGCTTCATTTTGTTTAGGTTTTTGTCACTAGTCTTAAGCTCTTATGATGGAACTTTTCTCAATAAAGTTATATATTTCCATGTATAAGGAAGAGGCTTCTCAGGTGGCACAAATGGTAAAGAATCCGCCTGCTAATGCTGGAGACATAAGAGACATGAGTTCAATGCCTGGGTCACAAAGATCCCCTGGAGGAGGGCACAGCAACCCATTCCAGTATTTTTATTTGGAGAATCCCATGGATAGAGGAGCCTGGCGGGCTACAGTCCATAGGATCACAAAGAGTCGGACACAACTGAAGCAACTTAGAATGCACATGCATATAGAAAGAAACATCATTATTTTTGTTACAGTTAGTCTACACCATTAATGTCAATGGCAAAGATATCAAGGGATTACTATAACCATTTTAGCAGATGCAAATTACTCTCTCCAGCACCTCTTTCTTGTTCTGAGAAGATTAGCACCCTCTTTTCAAGATTCACTTTTCTCCAGTCCTGGCCACCATCCCTATTATGATCCAGTATCAGCTGCCATTTTCTTTTTCTTTAATTTTTGATGTATAGTTGATTTTTAACATTAGTATCAGGTGTGCAACATAGTGATTCAGTATTTGTGCAGATTATATGCCTTTTAGGTTATTATAAGAAAATGGCTATAATTCCTTGTGTTATACAGTATATCCTTATTCCTTATGTATTTTATGAAAGTGAAAGTTGCTCAGTCATGTCCTACTCTTTGCGACCCCATGGACTATACAGTCCATGGAATTCTCCAGGCCAGAATACTGGAGTGGGTAGCCTTTCCCTTCTCCAGCAGATCTTCCCAACCCAGGGATCAAACCCAGGTCTCCCACACTGCAGGCAGATTCTTTACCAGCTGAGCCAAAAGGGAAGCCCAAGAATACTGCAGTGGGTAGCCTATCCATTCTCTAGTGAATCTTCCCGACCCATGAATTGAACCAAGGTCTCCTGCACTGCAGGGGGGTTCTTTACCAACTGAGCTATCAGGGAAGCCCTATGTATTTTATACATAGTAGTTTGTATCTTAATCTAGCACCCCCAAATTGTCCTGCCTCCTTCCCCTATCCCATTCGGTAACCAGAAATTTGTTTTCTACATCTGTGAGTCTGTTTCTACTTTGCATACACATTCATTGATATTACTTTTCAGATCCCACATATAAGTGATATCATACATTTTTCTCTGTATGACTTATTTCACTAAGCATGATATTCTCTGAGTTCATCCATGATGCTGCAATGGCAGAATTTCATTCTTTTTAATGCCATTTTCTTACATTACCTCACTTCTTGGTAAAAATGCTTGGTGCAGGAATGGGCCCGTGACAGAAGCCATGATAAGTCCTTCCTTAAGAATTAAAAAAAAAAAAAAAGAACTAAAAATGACCTTTAGTCTCTCTTGATAACACTGAAAAGATAAATAGGAGTTACTAGAAGCCACGATATGAGCAGTGGTAAATGAAATTTATAGACAAGAAAAAATAGAGGGACACACAGAGAGAAACAAAGAGATAACTTAGTGGTAGATAGTCCCAAGTTCCAAACGACCCAGAAACTCGTTCCAACTTTATTTTTTGTTGTTTCATTTTTACTAGAGTAAATAATTTACCTTCTATCATCTATGCTGTTAATCATTTGGAATTCTGCCCCTTGCAACCAATAACTGTGTTATTACATCCCTATTCTCTTTTCAGCAAATAAATTATCTATTTTTACTGTCATTTTTATTTAAGTATGTTTTAATTATTATCTTGGAGCCAATCTTCATTTAGACAGTTATTTTTAAACACCATATTTCAAAATATAAATGATATATTAAGTGATTAATCAAATTTTTGTGATAATGTTTTTTAATAGGTTAAACATTATCAATTCATAGTAATTTACTTTTACAGCCCTATAAAATCACAAAGGTGAAATGTTTATTTGACTACAGTTGATGAAAATTTCAACCTCATATATTAATTATATCAAACAAGCATCATTAGATTTATGAGGAATATGCAAAATATTTAGGATAAAAAAATAAGCATAGTGGTAAACTTAAATCTCCAAAAATGTTTCTAGAGAAGGGAGAATGTTGGTAAAGAAGGTATAACAACTAATAATTATATACATTTTTACAAGAGATCTCTTTTTTGTAAAGATTTAAACAGACACAAAGTCATCCATATGCTAGTCTCATTCACCAGTATACTACTTAAGGAGAAAAAACAGAGTTGAACTAGCACATTGAGAAAATGTACATAAACAATATAAGCAAGTCCAGGTTCAGTGATGCCATCTGAATCTGGGAGAATGATATTAATGATTGGAAATATCTGCTCTTTTGTTTCCTCCATCTGTTTGAATGTCATTAGTCTTCTCATTACTCTTGCTCTACAAAGATCTCTGCAAGCGACTATTAACAACTGCCAGAAAAACTTATTACTTCACCTTCAGGTTTATATATATTCAACTGTCCAAACATTTTCATTCAGATGCTCAAAACACACCCAAACCCAACCTTATTCCCAGACTATGCACATTGTATTCCAGAGAAAATATGTGTTACCTGTGTTTGCAATTTTAGTTGAGGATGCTTCTATCTACTGTCATCCAAACCAGAAACATGCAAGGGTCTCCCTCCCTCGCATCTGCAACCAACAATATACCATTCATTGATTAATGCTTTCACATGGCCTGCCCTGATGTGACGTCCCTTAGCAACAGTTCTAGTTGCTAAGGGAAACTCTCAGGACACAAAGTGTCACTGCTGACAAACCCCCAGTTTATCGCAGGAAAGAGGTACGATATAGTCACAGCATTAAAATAAGGACGTGCGTCACAGCCAGAGGCTGCTCACGGCAAAGTATCTGGGGAAGCCAGAAGTGAGATCAGCTGTCCTACTTCCCCAAGCGCTGTTCCATGACACACTTTCTTTCTTGAACCATAAGCCACCAGGTGTGAATGGAACTCTTCCGAATAAGAAAACCCACAATTTAGTTTCAGTTGGGGTTCCTTATACCCTGTCTGTCATGTAGGCGTATTCTGGATACATAATGCAGGGGTCTTACCAAGACTTGAGGCCAATCACAAATCTTGTTTAGAAGCTGATACAAACTTCCCTGAACCTTCAACACCCTGTGGCCACCGAGCAGCACTGTTAATTAGTATGTCACATGCTGACTAGGAGTCAGTGCCAAGCAGATATATTTGTCATTTTTACTGAAATAAATTCAGGCCTGCTGAACTTAAGCCTCAAATCACAGAACCCCATCTCCTATCAAATAAGACTTAAATCTCTTAATATGTCATCAAGATTCAAGATCCACTGTGACTGGTATCTATCTGTCTCATAACATTCAGTTATAGTTTGTATGCTGTTAACAACAGCTCCCCGGAGAAGGCAATGGCACCCCACTCCAGTACTTTTGCCTGGAACATCCCATGGATGGAGGAGCCTGGAAGGCTGCAGTCCATAGGGTCGCTGAGGGTCAGACACGACTGAGCAACTTCACTTTCACTTTTCACTTTCATGCATTGGAGAAGGAAATGGCAACCCACTCCAGTGTTCTTGCCAGGAGAATCCCAGGGACAGGGGAGCCTTGTGGGCTGCCGTCTATGGGGTCACAGAGTCGGACACGACTGATGCGACTGAGCAGCAGCAGCAGCAACAACAGCTCCCAGGTGATGCAGTGGTAAAGAATCCACCTGCCAATGCAGGAGAAGCAAGAGACTTGGGTTCAATCTCTGGGTAGGGACAAATCCCTGGAAAAGGAAATAGCAACCTGCTCCAGTATTCTTACCTGGAAAATTCCATGGACAGAGGAACCTTGTGGGCTATAGTCCACTGGGTCACAAAGTCAGAGACAACTGAGCAACTGAGCTCTCGCCCAACAATGAATTGCCTGCTGTTCTCTTTGTGTACAGTGCTTTAATGTAAGCCCTGAGAGTCGGTTTTTCTTTTTTGTGATACAAGTGCCTGTCTTAAGCTTTGAGTGCCAAGGAGTTCACTTCACAGATGGATATCTCAAATAAACACATTGCCCCAGGCACACAGCTCCATAAATCACCAGACTACTCACCCCACCCCCTACCCCCAACCCCAGGCTCCTTCAGTTTAGAGATCTTGATTGATTTTGATAACTGACTATTTGGACTGGTTTTTTTTTTTTTTTTTTCTTCTCACTCTTTAAATTCCTGCTTTTATGTTTTAAACTCACCAATATAGAGTGATTGGAAAGATCCCCTGGAGAAGGGAATGGCTACCCACTCCAGTATCCTTGCCTGGAGAATTCCATGGCAGAGGAGCCTGGTGGGTTACAGTCCATGGGGTAACAAAGAATCAGACACAACTGAGTGACTAACACTTTCACTTTTTTCAACACTTTTAATAGAGAGTGAGCCCAAGCTTCCCAGGTGGTGCTAGTGGTAAAGAAACTGTCTGCCAGTACAGGAGATGTAAGAGACGTGGGTTCGATCCCTGGGTCGGGAAGATCCCCTGGAGAAAGGAATGGCAGTCCACTCCAGTATTCTTGCCTGGAGAATCCCATGGACAGAAGAGCCTGGTGGGCTACAGTCCATGGGGTCACGAAGAGTCAGACACGACTGAAGTGACTTAGCACTCATGAAGAAACCCCAGGTCACTACATTCAACCCCAATAAAGGCAGAACCTCAGGCCCACTTTCTCTCTTCCCCCAGGACCTCTTTGTGTCCAGGACTTGTAAGTAGTAAATGTTTTCCCCAAAAGCTTCCTGATGGTTATTGCTGAAGGTGTCCGCTGTCATCATAAGGGCCAGTCCAGCCACAACACGGGAAGTTGATAGGCTGAAACTGGTTGGTACTCAACAAACGTTGTCTCATATATCCGTGCTCAGAGTCTCTATTAGTGTCAAACAAAATAAAAAGCAATGCATCTTAGGTCATTCATGACCAGGAAAAACAGACTCATTGTTTTTTGTATTTCTAAGGCAATACATGGTACATACGGGTGTGCTGCTCCAGGGCATTTACTATATAACCCAGAGCTTCCAGCTATGAATTTGGCTCATTTTTTGGGTTATATGCTACAAATTAAGCAGCCTGTTATTTGGCTTTTATATACCAGCAGTATCTGTGCTGACAGGATATTGCCAAGAGTCTATGGCATGGCTTGCTGAGAGATAGGAGTCTTATTACAGACTTTTAGGTGTTTGGAACAAAACTCATGTGCACTTTTTAATGTAGTCCTTTGGAGAAATTGCTCTTGGCAATATAATAACTTGAAAAAGACTGAGCCTATCTTAAAACACCAGGTAGTAACAATGCAACTCAAAACCACCCAATATCAACTGGATATGATTTCATCCTCCTAGATAGAAAGTCAGGCAGAACTGATAGCCCCATGTGAAAATGTACGCAGAGGCAGGCTATAAAGGCCCTGTGGTCACATGTAAATTGCATGAGATGCTTGCCCACAGGTCCAGCATGCCTAATCCTAGTCACTGTCATCCCTCCTTCAATGATCTATATGACCTTAGGGAATGGTCTCTAAAACAACTGAGTGTGAAAAAATTATGACCTGATTTTTAGATTGTTCTGCATGATTTGACATTAGTCATCAGAAATAGAATAGAGAAATTCTCCTCAAAAGAACACCATTCTGTTGTCCACTCTGTATGAGACAGAGAGACAGAGATAAAGATTCCCCAGATTCCTGGGTTCAGACCTTAAAGTCAAAAATTTCCAAGTTTGAAGAAGAGAATTTTTATTTACAAAGTCTAGTAAGGAGGTCAGCAGGAGAAACATTTGGAATAACCCCAGAGCACGAAAATAATTGTGTTCAATGTGAATGCTTATCAAAAGGACGACATAGAAGAATGGAAAGAATAACTCTCCTGTTAAATAAATCAACCTTCTGTGTTGAACACTGCTCATTGTTAAATGGAATCTCTTCTCACCCCTTCAATATTTTTTTCTTATCACAAGAATTACAAGGATAAAATTTACATTTTTCATGACTCATATACTTAAGATTGTGAATAAAAGTTGGGTTCTTCCAGGGAGATGCAGATGGCTGATATTTGAAAGTTAGAAGTAAGGCAGAAGCCAGCTTCTGACAGCTGTGGTGGTGGACAGGCAGCTTTTTGCAGATGGGCAAGTTTATGGTGGTGAACTCCATGTTCTAATGTTTACTCAACAACTTCGTGAATGTGTGGCAGTTGTATTGGAGCAGAAGAGGTAGAAAAAGTACCACTTCCAGATAGTAATAACACAGTGGTAATAACTCTGAATTTACAGTCCAGTTAATGCCCTTGATTTCCATGCCTCTGACTTCGATAAATCACATACCAGTGATTTATGTGTCTGTTTGCCTGTTTTGGCCTTCCCTGGTAGCTCAGACGGTAAAGCGTCTGCCTACAATGCAGGAGACCCAGGTTCGATCCCTGGGTCTGGAAGATCCCCTGGAGAAGGAAACAGCAACCCACTCCAGTATTCATGCCTGGAAAATCCCATGGACCAAGGAGCCTGTTGGGCTACAGTCCATGGGGTCGCAAAGAGTCGGACATGACTGAGTGACTTCACTTCTTCACTTTTCCTATTTTAGATCCTTTTTGTCCTTGAGATAGAGTTGTTTCCTTTTCCTGTGTAGATTAGCCACACATGCAGACTCTTTCCTGACATCTCAAGGTTTGTTCAATAGTGTCCTTATGAGGCAAGTAGACAAATTTTCAGGGATAGAGATCAGATGTGTTCTCAACACTGTGTCTCCTTCCTTTCACTAAACTTTCTGCAGTTTTCTCCACTATTGAGAGCTCTGTGCTTAGTGCCAGTAGCTCATCTTTAGACCCCAAACAGTTCCTTTATATAGAGCAGTCAGCCACCTAGCAGCATTATATTCTCTTCTTTATGGATAGCCTGAAATCATTCTTATATGAATATAAAACTTAGTCTTAATTTGACTTCCTTTCTTGCCCCTCGTGTTCTTCTATATCATCATACCATTTCTACCCTTGCTTTCATCAAACACTAGAAAACCTCTAGTAATCAAATAATTCAAACTATAATAACTCTTTGTTGGTACTTCTATTACTTGTTCACCTATTATTCACTACATTATTCATAATTTCTCAATGGATGAACTCTTCTGGGTTTGTGTGTGCATGTGTGTTGTGAATGTATGTGAGTCAGAGTCAAGAATTAAAAAAAACAAGAAGTATGATGGGGATAAGCCATCTGAATAGAGTGAAAAACACAGAATATTGTCCTTTTTTTCAAATTACGGTCTAATAGGAAGTATAAAACATACACACACCCATGTGACCACATGCACCCTCAAAAGTAATCATCCACTGAATGAATATTAATTATATTGTGAACAATTGGAGAAAGTAAAAACGGGAATAAATACAGGAGTAAATATTTTAATCTAATTTGGAGAATCTATTATTTTAGAGATTTTTTTTTCTCATTTGCTTATTTAACTTATATGCAGAGTACATCATGAGAAACGCTGGGCTGGAAGAAGCACAAGCTGGAATCAAGATTGCTGGGAGAAATATCAATAACCTCAGATATGCAGATGACACCACCCTTATGGCAGAAAGTGGAGAGGAACTAAAAAGCCTCTTGATGAAAGTGAAAGTGGAAAGTGAAAAAGTTGGCTTAAAGTTCAACATTCAGAAAACGAAGATCATGGCATCTGGTCCCATCACTTCATGGGAAATAGATGGGGAAACAGTGGAAACAGTGTCAGACTTTATTTTTTGGGGTTCCCAAATCACTGCAGATGGTGATTGCAGCCATTAAATTAAAAGATGCTTACTCCTTGGAAGGAAGGTTATGACCAACCTAAATAGCCTATTAAAAAGCAGAGACAATACTTTGCCAACAAATGTCCGTCTAGTCAAGGCTATGGTTTTTCCAGTGGTTATGTATGGATGTGAGAGTTGGACTGTGAAGAAGGCTGAGTGCTGAAGAATTGATGCTTTCGAACCATGGTGTTGGAGAAGACTCTTGAGAGTCTCTTGGACTGCAAGGAGATCCAACCAGTCCATTATAAAGATCAGTCCTGGGTGTTCACTGGAAGGACTGATGCTAAAGCTGAAACTCCAATACTTTGGCCACCTCATGCGAAGAGTTGACTCATTGGAAAAGACTGATGCTGGGAGGGATTGGGGGCAGGAGGAGAAAGGGACGACAGGGGATGAGATGCATGGATGGCATCACCGACTCGATGGACATGAGTTTGAGTAAACTCTGGGAGTTGGTAATGGACAGGGATGCCTGGTGTGCTGCGATTCATAAGGTCACAAAGAGTTGGACATGACTGAGCGACTGAACTGAACTGAACTGAAGGGAAACATTGGCATAGATGTATATATGTATATATATAGACATTAATCTTTGAACTCTACACTCTTCCTAAATTTTGTCACACTTTTAGTATAAAAGAGAGCCATAGGAAAAAGACAATTTTAGTCAAAAATTTTGTCATCTCAGTTCATTATAACTATACTTACCTCAAGAACAACACAAATGAATAAACAAATACAACTCCTCTGCTTTGATATTATTTTCTTGTGAGTTGTTTTAATAAACTACAATTGTGATAATCAAAATCCAGAATGAAATTATAGTGATTTAAAACTTCTGCCAAGATGGGCATTTATACAATCTTGGCAATCTGGGACTGCATGGCATTGTTTTTTATTAAGCAAGAGCTATGCTGCTGCTGCTGCTGCTAAGTCACTTCAATGGTGTCTGACTCTGTGCGACCCCAGAGACGGCAGCCCACCAGGTTCCCCCGTCCCTGGGATTCTCCAGGCAAGAACACTGGAGTGGGTTGCCATTTCCTTCTCCAAGCAAGAGCTATAATTATTGCTATTTTGCCAAAAAAAAAAAAGGCTGATGGTGACTTTGCACACCCTGCCAAGTTAACTTGTCATTCTATTCTTCAGTTTTGCTCTATAATTTTTTATTAATTTAACTCTTCTCTATAATGATAAAAATTAATCTTTTTCAAAAATATGTAAAATATGTGGTAAGGAGTTAAATAAACATAGTTCTCTTGGAAGAGGAGGAACACTTGCAAAAGCCTTCTCAAGTGTTGTACGATATATCCTTCTAGATAGAATGGCAGACAGGTTGTCTTCCAGTTATAGTAATATTAATACTGCTCCCCTGAACTTTGGTGAGCCAGAGAATAGCCCGAATCATTTTAAGCAATGTCATATCAAGAATAGCTTTATATTATTTTCATAGAAAAATATACATATTTAGAGGATAGCTTTGGAAAAATTCCTTTAAAAATAAGGGAGAAAAAAAGAAAGTGCATCTCATTAAATGCTACATGAAAGTGAAAGTGAAGTCACTCAGTCATGTCCGACTCTTTGTGACCCCGTGGACTGTAGCCTGCCAGGATCCTCCGTTCATGGGATTTTCCAGGCAAGAATACTGGATTGGGTTGCCATTTCCTTCTCCAGGAGATCTCCAGGATTGAACTTGGATCTCCCGCATTGTAGACAGATGCTTTACCGTCTGAGCCACCAGGGAAGTTACTGCATATAACATATGAAATGCTGCATATGTCGCATTAAAAGCCCAGATTTCCCTTCCTTTCTGTACTAAAACTATATCTAGAGCTTAAATCCAAAAACAAAATCTCTCTCCTTATGTGCAAGATATTTATTAGTATAATTTGAGCCATTGTTGAGTGAACTGATCTTTATGCATTTTAAAAAGTTTTCAACAAATTTAATGAATAATTTTGTTACCACTGTATTTGCAGATTGATCCAAAAATCTTTTTAGAAGAAAGAAACACAAGTAATTTCAGCAAGTAAAAAATAAATGAATATTTATGAAGCTCTCCAAATTATGGTAATTATATAAGGCCTTGTGGAGCAATGCATTTTATTTTTTTAAATGAATAAATTTAATGTGTGACATTGTATAAATTTAAGGTGTACAGCATGGGACTTTGATGCATTTATATGTTGTAATATGATCCCAATGTAGAGATATTTATATTACATAATTATACTTATATAATATGTATAATATTGTCTATTGTGCATTAGATCTCTGTGGCTTATTTACTACTAATTACCAGAGTCCCTTGGACTGCAAGGAGATCCAACCAGTCCATTCTAAAGGAGATCAGCCCTGGGATTTCTTTGGAAGGAATGATGCTAAAGCTGAAACTCCAGTACTTTGGCCACCTGATGCGAAGAGTTGACTCATTGGAAAAGACTCTGATGCTGGGAGGGATTGGGGGCAGGAGGAGAAGGGGACGACAGAGGATGAGATGGCTGGATGGCATCACTGACTCGATGGACGTGAGTCTGAGTGAACTCCGGGAGTTGGTGATGGACAGGGAGGCCTGGCATGCTGCGATTCATGGGGTCGCAAAGAGTCAGACATGACTGAGTGACTGATCTGATCTGATCTGATACTATCACTCTTCTTCCCTCCACTTCCTTTTTCTACATTCCCATCTTAAACATATCAGTAAGCCCTTTTTGTGTCTCTATGACTTCATTCTCTTATCTCTCTGGTAATTTAAATGCTCTTTTTCTCAGGTCTAGTCTAAATTGTTTCTCCAGAGTGGGACTTCCTGAATAATATTAACTGACTCAGTTTTCCAAAATATAGAATTTTTAGTGTTAGTTCTCTCAACACAATTATGCAGTTAGTTTATTGTTTTTATAATTGTTTTATGTGTTATCCTAAATTAATAAAATATTATGAACTTCTTGAGGGCACAGTTCATTTCTTATTTTTTGATATGTTCATCCTTACTTAGGAATTCATATGACGAAGTTGATCTTTGAATAACTATTTTGTGACACAATGATGACTTAATCTTTACCATAAGGAAACAGTGGCCTTAAATAAAACATTAAACCAGATTGACTTAATAGAGTTAGGCAGAACATTCCATTCCAGCACAGTACAATAGCCATTCTTCTCAAATGCACATGAAACCTTCCCAAGGATAGACAATATGTTGGGACACAAATCAATAAATTTACAAAGACTGAAATCATATCAAGTGTCGATTCTGATCAAAATGATGTAAAACTAGAAATCGATTACAAGAAGAAAGTTGGAAAAATCATAGTTTGTGAAGACTGAACAGTATGTTACTGAATAACTATTAGATCAATGAAGATCAAAGATCAAAGAAGAAATAAAAAAAACATGAAGACAGATGAAAATAAAAATATGACATCAAAGTCTATTGAATACAGCAACAGTGGCACTAAGAATGAAATTTATAGCAATACAATCTACCTCAAGAAAGAAGAAAAATCTCAAAACAATCAATCTAACCTTACACTTAAAGGAACTAAGAAATAAACAACAAGTGAAAGTCAAATTCAGTAGGAAATAATGAAAATAAATAAGGACTAAAAAAGAATGGAAAAGATCAATGAAACACAGATTTGGCTCATTGACAACCTTTAGCTAGACTCACTATAACAGGAATGACTGAATAGTAGGAATGACTGGATATGGAAGGGAGACTTCCGTATTGAAGGAATACCTGGAGTATCAGCAAACATTAGTACTGGGATTAAATTAATGTTTAAACAAGTTATTTTTAACATGAAATATGAAGTCAAATATATATGTTTCTAAGACTAAACTTCTTGAAGACATTGTGATGTGATTAAACAAACACAAAATTTTCAAATTTCAAATTTAAAAGATAAGTGTAGGGGAATTGTGCATTCACTGTGCTGAGAACAGTGCTCTCTTATTATGAGAGCTTATACATTTGTCAAATACATGCAGGATGACCAGCTCTCCCAATTTTCCTAGGCCTGTTCTAGTTTTAGGTGCTGAAAACCCTTAGTCTCAAGAAAATTAGGATGGTGTTTAAGTATATGAGACAACTTGGGAAAGAACTTGAGTTCAAATTCAGGTGTCAAGTTCTGCAGTCAATACAGTCATCATGATACTGCACGTTTTCAAAAAGGGCATCAAGTACACAGCAGCAACAAAGTAAATATTACCTTGTACTCATAAAACAGTGATGTATTTATTATTTCTTTATGTTTAATTCTATAACCAGTTCTGTTTTATTTTCCACATTATGAAATTATAAAGTATGAGAGATTCAAAGAAGGAAAATTGAGTTAATAGGTGATAAAAGTCATGTGGGGTGGAGGGAATATGTTTGAAATTTATGTATCATGTTATTGGCAAGATAGTTAGATATATAATCTTTCAGGAATAACAGGAGCCTCTCTGTGGCAACCCAAGTGTCCATCTATTGATGAATAAGTAAGCAAAATGTTATATATACTATACAAATGAATGATATACAATCTTAAAAAGGAAGGAAATTCTGACATATGCTACAACATAGAGGAAGTTTGAGGATATCATAGTAAGTGAAACAGACCCTTTACTAAAAGTTACACACTGTATGATTTCACATATGAGAAACTTAGAATCATAGAGACAGAGTAGAATGGTAGCTGCCAAATGCTGGGGGGAAGGGACATGGGAAATTATTGTTTAATGGATACAGAGCTTCAGTTTTACAAGATTAAAAGAGTTTGGAGATGGATGGTGGTGGTGATTGTTATAACATATGAAGTATTTAATGCCACTGAAGTGTACACTTAAAAATGGTAAGGATTATACATTTTAGGTGTATTTTACCACAACAACAAAAAAAGGGAAAATAATGCTAACCAAATAGTAATAATAATTAAAAGAGGGTGATATTCCATAGCATTTTTTTGGTATCCTATTCATTTGAACTAAGTCACTAGACCTACCCTTTATTCAATGGGAGAGCATTACAGAGGAGTGTGAATAGCAGGAGATGAGGATCATGGGGTGAGGGGTGGCGGGGGCAATTTTAGACTCAACCTAACATACTCTATCTTTGGGTTAAATGAAGGATGATCACACTGTCTTTCTGGAACATGCATTTTAGCTCCTATCTCAACAATGTGATATTAAGATAAATAGATCATGAATTCAAAGAATGACAACCAATACAGTGAGATTGTACAGAACTGGCTGTTGGACGAACCAGGTTGAGTTCTTGTTCTTCCCTATGTCCCTTCTGAGTTGATTAACTATATCTGTGCAATACCAAAATTGCCTTTTCTATTGAGATCTCTGGCAGTAAGTACATAAATAAATCTAAATTAAGTGAAAGGTTGAAATCTGAAAATCACTTTCAGATCTTATGTTTCACATTGAAGGTATTTAAATATCAACTGTGTTTAAGCCTCAATTGTTTGGATTTCTTTAAATATTAAATTCAGATTGGGAGGAGCTAAGATGGCAGAGGAATAGGACAGGAGAACACTTTCTCCCCCACAAATTCATCAAAAGAACATTTAAACGCTGAGTAAATTCCACAAAACAACTTCTGAATGCCAGCAGAGGACATCAGGCACCCAGAAAAGCAACCCTTTGTCTTCGAAAGGAGGTAGGAAAAAATAGAAAAGACAAAAAAAGGACAAAAGAGGGAGGGACGGAGCTCCGTCCCAGGAAGGGAGTCTTAAAAAGAGAAAAGTTTCCAAACACCAGGAAACACTCTCACTGCCAAGTCTGTGCCGAGCCTTGGAAGCACAGAGGGCAACATAACAGGGAGGAAAAATAAATAAACAATTAAAACCCACAGATTACGAGCCCTACGCTAACTCCCCCAGCGGAGAAGCAGCACAGAAGCCTGCATCCGCCATTAGAAAGCGGGGGCTGGGCAGGGAGGCGCGGCGCAGGCTGAATCGCTTACAGTAAGGATCTGGCCTGAGTACCCCGAGCGCTACCTGAGCGAAATAATTTGGGCTAGCAAACCAGACTGTGGGATATCTACCACGCAAAAAGCCAGCCCTAACCTAAGACACTGCCAGGCCCGCACACAGAACAAAGGACTGTACAGAAATAGCTGGCTGCAGACCGTCCCCCTCCAGTGACAGGCAGCCAGAGCCGGAAGGGGGCAATCGCAGCCCCAGAGAATTATTTACAAAACTGTAAGCAGGCTTCTTTGCTAACTAAAACTTATTGGGGACAGTCAACATCTGCCTGAGAAAGTGCGCCGGTTGTACACCCAGATAACCGAGTGGCGGGGAGGCGATAAGTCACAGCAACCGCGCTCACCAAACACCTCATTATTGAAAAATAAGTATATGTCTTGTCTTTCTTGTCTGAGCTGCTCGGACCTGGGAAGGGCACAAAACGCAGGTCCAAACGAGTCTGTGCCTCTGAGGACTACTTGAGTGCCTGAACCTGAGCGGCTTAGACCTGGGAGGTGTAAGCAGCTCAGGGCTGGCCGCGGATGGTTCCCGGCGGAGCAACCTAGAGCCTGAGCAGTGTGGGCAGGGAGGCTACACGTGCGTGAGCGGGGGCAGGCCCAGTGTGGCTGAGGCACTGCGAGCACACGCCAGTCTTATTTATTTGCAGCGTCCCTCCCTCCCCACAGCACAACTGAACAAGTGAGCCTTAAAAAAAAAAAAGGTGTCCACCACCGCCCCCTTTGTATCAGGGCGGAAATCAGACACTGAAGAGACCAGCAAACAGAAGAAGCTATAACAGAGGGAACCACCTTGGAAGCGACAGGCAATAGATTAAAACCCTGTGGTTAGTACCGACTACATAGGAAGGGGCCTATAGATCTTGAGAAATATAAGCCGGAACAAGGAACTAGCCGAAAATGAACTGAACCCACAATACCCACAACAACATCCGAGAAAGTCCTATATATATTTTTACTATATTTACGATCATTCTTTCTTTCTTTTTTTGAATTTTTTAAAAAATTTTAAGTCCTTTATCACTCCTTTAATTTTCACTTTTATAACCTACTATTGCTTTGCAAAAAAAAAAAAAAAAAAAGACCTTTTTTTATTTTAAAAAAAGCAAACTTCATATATATATTTTTTATAACTTTTGTGACCTTGTTTTTTTTCTTCGTTTCTTTAACATTGTATTTTTGAAATTCAAAACTCTGCTCTAGATTTTTAATTTTAGCTTTTGGTATTTGTTATCAATTTTGTACCTATATTTTTTTTTAATAACTTTAGTGACTTTTTTCTCTCTCTTTCTTTCTCTTCATCTTTTCCTAACATTGTATTCCTGAAATTCCAAACTCTACTCTAGATTTTTAATTTATGCTTTTTGGTATTTGTTATCAATTTTGTACCTGAATCTTCTTTATAATTTTTGTGATTGTTTGTTTTTTTTCTCTTTCTTTTTCTTCTTCTTTTCTTTAACATTGTATTTTTAAAATTCCAAACTCTACTCTAGATTTTTTAACTTTTGCTTTTTGGTATTTGTTATCAATATTGTACCTATATTTGCTTTATAATTTTTGTGACTTTTTTTTTTCTTTTTCTCTTTCTTTTCTTTCTTCTTTTCTTTAACATTGTATTATTGAAATTCCAAACTCTACTCTAGATTTTTAATTTTTGCTTTTAGGTTTTTGTTACCAATTTTGTTCCTTTAAGAACCCAATCTTCGGTACCCATTTTTTACTAGGGAGCGAGATTACTGGCTTGACTGCTCTCTCCCTCTTCGGACTGTCCTTTTTTTCCACCAGGTCGCCTGTGTCTCCTCCCTAACCCTTCTCTACTCTACCCAACTCAGTGAATTTCTGTGTGTTTCAGACGGTGGAGAACATTCAGGGAACTGATTACTGACTGAATCTGTGTCTCTCCTTTTCATTCCCTCCTTTTATCCTCCTGGCCACCTCTGTCTCCTTCCTCCCTCTTGTCTTCTCTGTATAACTCCGTGAACATCTCTGAGCGGTCCAGTTGTGGAGTGCACATAAGGAAGTGATTACTGGTTAGCCAACTCTCTCCTCTATTGATTACGCTTCATCTCATTCGGGTCACCTCTAACTCCCTCCTCCCTCTTCTCTTCTCCATGTAACACTGTGAACCTCTCTGGGTGACCCTCACGGTGGAGAAACTTTTCATTTTTAACCTAGATGTTTTATCAATGGTGCTGTATAGAAGGAGAAGTTATGAGACTACTGTGAAAATAAGACCGATAAGTGGAAGCAGGAGGCTTAAGTCCAAACCCTGACTCCAGGGAACATTAATTGACATGAGCTCACCAAATGCCTCCATACCTACACTGAAACCAAGCACCACACAAGGGCCAACAAGTTCCAGGGAAAGACATACCAAGCAAATTCTCCAGCAACACAGGAACACAGCCCTAAGCTCCAATATACAGGCTGCCCAAAGTCAACCCCAAACCATAGACATCTCATAACTCATTACTGGACACTTCATTGCACTCCAGAGAGAAGAAATCCAGCTCCACCCACTAGAACACTGACTCAAGCTTCCCTAACCAAGAAACCTTGACAAGCCACCTGTACAAACCCACACACAGCGAGGAAACGCCACAATAAAGAGAACTAAACAAACTGCCAGAATACAGAAAGGACACCCCAAACTCAGCAATTTAAACAAGATGAAGAGACAGAGGAATACCCAGCAGGTAAAGGAACAGGATAAATGCCCACCTAACCAAACAAAAGAGGAAGAGATAGGGAATCTACCTGATAAAGAATTCCAAATAATGATAGTGAAATTGATCCAAAATCTTGAAATCAAAATGGAATCACAGATAAATAGCCTGGAGACCAGGATTGAGAAGATGCAAGAAAGGTTTAACAAGGACCTAGAAGAAATAAAAAAGAGTCAATGTATATTGAATAATGCAATAAATGAGATCGAAAACACTCTGGAGGCAACAAATAGTAGAATAACAGAGGCAGAAGATAGGATTAGTGAATTAGAAGATAGAATGGTAGAAATAAATGAATCAGAGAGGAAAAAAGAAAAACGAATTAAAAGGAATGAG
Organism: Bubalus bubalis; assembly: GCF_019923935.1. Lineage (NCBI taxonomy): Eukaryota > Metazoa > Chordata > Mammalia > Artiodactyla > Bovidae > Bubalus > Bubalus bubalis. The sequence goes on along the minus strand of NC_059163.1, from coordinate 96,442,970 downwards.
GACAATCTCAGAGACCTCCAGGACAGTATTAAACGCTACAACATTCGAATCATAGGGGTCCCAGAAGAAGAAGACAAAAAGAAAGACCATGAGAAAATATTTGAGGAGATATAGTTGAAAACTTCCCTAAAATGGGGAAGGAAATAATCATTCAAGTCCAAGAAACCCAGAGAGTCCCATACAGGATAAACCCAAGGCAAAATGCCCCAAGACACATATTAATCAAATTAACAAAGATCAAACACAAAGAACAAATATTAAAAGCAGCAAGGGAAAAACAACAAATAACACACAAGGGAATACCCATAAGGATAACAGCTGATCTTTCAATAGAAACTCTCCAAGCCAGGGGGGAATGGCAAGACATACTTAAAGTGATGAAAAAAAATAACCTACAGCCCAGATTATTGTACCCAGCAAGGATCTCATTCAAATATGAAGGAGAAATCAAAAGCTTTACAGACAAGCAAAAGCTGAGAGAATTCAGCACCACCAAACCAGCTCTCCAACAAATATTAAAGGATATTCTCTAGACAGGAAACACAAAAAAGGGTGTATAAATTCTAACCCAAAACAATAAAGTAAGTGGCAATGGGATCATACTTATCAATAATTACCTTCAATGTAAATGGGTTGAATGCCCCAACCAAAAGACAAAGACTGGCTGAATGGATACAAAAAAAAGACCCCTACATATGTTGTCTACAAGAGACCCACCTCAAAACAGGGGACACATACAGACTGAAAGTGAAGGGCTGGAAAAAGATTTTCCATGCAAATAGGGACCAAAAGAAAGCAGGAGTAGCAATACTCATATCAGATAAAATAGACTTTAAAACAAAGGCTGTGAAAAGAGACAAAGATGGTCACTACATAATGATCAAAGGATCAATCCAAGAAGAAGATATAACAATTATAAATATATATGCACCCAACATAGGAGCACCGCAATATGTAAGACAAATGCTAACAAGTATGAAAGGAGAAATTAACAACAACACAATAATAGTGGGAGACTTTAATACCCCACTCACACCTATGGATAGATCAACTAAACAGAAAATTAACAAGGAAACACAAACTTTAAACGATACAATAGACCAGTTAGACCTAATTGATATCTATAGGACATTTCATCCCAAAACAATGAATTTCACCTTTTTCTCAAGCGCACATGGAACCTTCTCCAGGATAGATCACATCCTGGGCCATAAATCTAGCCTTGGTAAATTCAGAAAAATTGAAATCATTCCAAGCATCTTTTCTGACCACAATGCAGTAAGATTAGATCTCAATTACAGGAGAAAAACTATTAAAAATTCCAACATATGGAGGCTGAACAACATGCTGCTGAATAACCAACAAATCACAGAAGAAATAAAAAAAGAAATCAAAATTTGCATATAAATGAATGAAAATGAAAACACAACAACCCAAAACCTGTGGGACACGGTAAAAGCAGTCCTAAGGGGAAAGTTCATAGCAATACAGGTATACCTCAAGAAACAAGAAAAAAGTCAAATAAATAATCTTACTCTACACCTAAAGCAAATAGAAAAGGAAGAAATGAAGAACCTCAGGGTTAGTAGAAGGAAAGAAATCTTAAAAATTAGGGCAGAAGTAAACGCAAAAGAAACAAAAGAGACCATAGCAAAAATCAACAAAGCCAAAAGCTGGTTCTTTGAGAAGATAAATAAAATTGACAAACCATTAGCCAGACTCATCAAGAAACAAACGGAGAAAAATAAAATCAATAAAATTAGAAATAAAAATGGAGAGATCACAACAGACAACACAGAAATACAAAAGATCATAAGAGACTACTATCAGCAATTATATGCCAATAAAATGGACAACGTGGAAGAGAGGGACAAATTCTTAAAAAAGTACAACTTTCCAAAATTGGACCAGGAAGAAATAGAAAATCTTAACAGACCCATCACAAGCACGGAAATTGAAACTGTAATCAGAAATCTTCCAGCAAACAAAAGCCCAGGTCCAGACGGCTTCACAGCTGAATTCTACCAAAAATTTAGAGAAGAGCTAACGCCTATCCTACTCAAACTCTTCCAGAAAATTGCAGAGGAAGGTAAACTTCCAAACTCATTCTATGAGGCCAGCATCACCCTAATACCAAAACCTGACAAAGATCCCACAAAAAAAGAAAACTACAGGCCAATATCACTGATGAACATAGATGCAAAAATCCTTAACAAAATTCTAGCAATCAGAATCCAACAACACATTAAAAAGATCATACACCATGACCAAGTGGGCTTTATCCCAGGGATGCAAGGATTCTTCAATATCCGCAAATCAATCAGTGTAATACACCACATTAACAAATTGAAAAATAAAAACCATATGATTATCTCAATAGATGCAGAGAAAGCCTTTGACAAAATTTAACATCCATTTATGATCAAAACTCTCCAGAAAGCAGGAATAGAAGGAACATACCTCAACATAATAAAAGCTATATATGACAAACCCAAAGCAAACATCCTCAATGGTGAAAAATTGAAAGCATTTCCTCTAAAGTCAGGAACAAGACAAGGGTGCCCACTTTCACCATTACTATTCAACATAGTTTTGGAAGTTTTGGCCACAGCAATCAGAGCAGAAAAAGAAATAAAAGGAATCCAAATTGGAAAAGAAGAAGTAAAACTCGCACTATTTGCAGATGACATGATCCTCTACATAGAAAACCCTAAAGACTCCACCAGAAAATTACTAGAACTAATCAATGACTAAAGTAAAGTTGCAGGATATAAAATCAACACACAGAAATCCCTTGCATTCCTATACACTAATAAAGAGAAAACAGAAAGAGAAATTAAGGAAACAATTCCATTCACCATTGCAATGGAAAGAATAAAATACTTAGGAATATATCTACCTAAAGAAACTAAAGACCTATATATAGAAAACTATAAAACACTGGTGAAAGAAATCAAAGAGGACACTAACAGATGGAGAAATATACCATGTTCATGGATTGGAAGAATCAATATAGTGAAAATGAGTATACTACCCAAAGCAATCTATAGATTCAATGCAATCCTTATCAAGCTACCAACAGCATTCTTCACAGAGCTAGAACAAATAATTTCACAATTTGTATGGAAAGACAAAAAACCTCGAATAGCCAAAGCGATCTTGAGAAAGAAGAATTGAACTGGAGGAATCAGCCTACCTGACTTCAGGCTCTACTACAAAGCCACAGTTATCAAGACAGTATGGTACTGGCACAAAGACAGAAATATAGATCAATGGAACAAAATAGAAAGCCCAGAGATAAATCCACGCACATATGGACACCTTATCTTTGACAAAGGAGGCAAGAATATACAATGGATTAAAGACAATCTCTTTAACAAGTGGTGCTGGGAAAACTGGTCAACCACTTGTAAAAGAATGAAACTAGAGCACTTTCTAACACCATACACAAAAATAAACTCAAAATGGATTAAAGATCTAAATGTAAGACCAGAAACTATAAAACTCCTAGAGGAGAACATAGGCAAAACACTCTCTGACATAAATCACAGCAGGATCCTCTATGACCCACCTCCCAGAATATTGGAAATAAAAGCAAAAATAAACAAATGGGACCTAATTAACCTTAAAAGCTTCTGCACAACAAAGGAAACTATAAGCAAGGTGAAAAGACGGCTTTCAGAATGGGAGAAAATAATAGCAAATGAAGCAACTGACAAACAACTAATCTCAAAAATATACAAGCAACTCCTACAGCTCAATTCCAGAAAAATAAATGACCCAATCAAAAAATGGGCCAAAGAGCTAAATAGACATTTCTCCAAAGAAGGCATACAGATGGCTAACAAACACATGAAAAGATGCTCAACATTACTCATTATCAGAGAAATGCAAATCAAAACCACTATGAGGTACCATTTCACACCAGTCAGAATGGCTGCTATCCAAAAGTCTACAAGAAATAAATGCTGGAGAGGGTGTGGAGAAAAGGGAACCCTCTTACACTGTTGGTGGGAAAGCAAACTAGTACAGCCACTATGGAGAACAGTGTGGAGATTCCTTAAAAAACTGGAAATAGAACTGCCTTATGATCCAGCAATCCCACTGCTGGGCATACACACTGAGGAAACCAGAAGGGAAAGAGACACGTGTACCCCAATGTTCATCGCAGCACTGTTTATAATAGCCAGGACATGGAAGCAACCTAGATGTCCATCAGCAGATGAATGGATAAGAAAGCAGTGGTACATATACACAATGGAGTATTACTCAGCCATTAAAAAGAATACATTTGAATCAGTTCTAATGAGGTGGATGAAACTGGAGCCTAATACAGAGTGAAGTAAGCCAGAAAGAAAAACACCAATACAGTATACTAACGCATATATATGGAATTTAGAAAGATGGTAACAATAACCCTGTATACGAGACAGCAAAAGAGATACTGATATATAGAACAGTCTTTTGGACTCTGTGGGAGAGGGAGAGGGTGGGATGATTTGGGAGAATGGCATTGAAATATGTATAATATCATATATGAAATGAGTCGCCAGTCCAGGTTCGATGCACGATACTGGATGCTTGGGGCTGGTGCACTGGGACGACCCAGAGGGATGGTATGGGGAGGGAGGAGGGAGAAGGATTCAGGATGGGGAACACATACATACCTGTGGCAGATTCATTTTGATATATGGCAAAACCAATACAATATTGTAAAGTTAAATAAAATAAAATTTAAAAAATTAATATTAAATTCAGCTAATTCTGCAAAACTGATTATGTATAAATTAGCTGAAACATCTTAAAATTATTTTAAGAAAAACTTTTTTGTTAAAATATACAAACAATTGAAAGTTAACTTTTCTGTCATTCTCTACTTCAATTTACATAATTCTGGGTCATCTTAACAATTCATATAGAAAGATTCTTTTAATTTAGACATAATCACTCATATTGTGTAAGCCAAATGAGTCCTCTAAAGCTTAGTCCATTTAAAAAGTGTAATATATTAAAACTATGCTGGGAAATATTACAGTAAATATTTCTTTTATATATTCTAGTATTATAAAGCCATAGGTATTTTACCCATTAAACATTCATAATTCATAACTAAAACACTGGAGACAACAATGTTTGTGAAAAAAAATGCTTATAATATATACATATGTCACATATATATGTATATGTGACCTCTGAAGAAGTATTTATTTTGATTACATTTCTAAAATATTGAATCATATGTATTTCCTAGAAAAATATTACTTCTCAAAGTTTATAAATGTGCTGATGTAAACCCATTTAAAGTGTTAAACACTAAGATTAAACTCAACCCAAAGAGTTAAGAAATACAACATAGTATTTTACTAATCATGTTTCTGTGAGGCAGTAGACAAATGAAATTATTGCCACAATTGTTTTCATAAGATTTCTTACATCTGTACACATTTTAAAAGGAATAAAACTTTCCAAAATAAAGATTTATCATTGAATAATGCTTAGTGCTAATTATTATAAATTATGAAAATAATGCTTTACTTTTGAATCAATGTGTTGAATAAATAACAAGCTTTAACTTTATCATATTCAGGGATTTCAAGAGAATGTTTTAAAAATCAGAAACACTCATAACATACCCTCACAGCCATTTATCTTATCTAGAACTCAAGAAATTCCATCCTAATGAAAAATACACTGAAACAGATCATACTATGCCTCACCCTGATGCTTTCATTCTCTGAATCCAGAATTATTTGCCTATGAGGCTAAGTTAGATAGAATATTACTTTTAACTTTGAAGGAGAAAATGATTTATAAAAGATCAGTTGAGTAGCACATATTGGGAAAGTAACTGAGAAAACAGCATTATTTTAAACACTCATGAATACGTTATCAAACTGAACTTGGATCTCCTGCATGAATGTAGAAAGTCAGTCTACCACCGCTGAGTTGAAGTGAAAGAAAGTGCAGTGTTTATTACAGGATACCAGGCAAGGAGTCCAGGTAGCTAATGCTCAAGAGACTAGAACTCCTCAAGCTTTCAGGGAAAGATTTTTAAAGACAGGGTAATGGAGAGGGTTGTGTGGTATGGGATCAGACTGTGGACATTCTTCTGACTGGTTGATAAGGAGGTAGTCAATGTAATAGGGAGTCAACATCATCAACCATCTGTCCAATCACTCTGGGGTCTTCCTGCTTGTGAGCGGCAAACAGTTAACTTCTTCCACCTTGTGGGGGTTTCAGTATCTGCAAAACAGCTCAAAGGATTGTGTTCAGAATATTATCTATAGCCCTTGAGAAGGAACTAAAAGTTGTTGACTTTTTGCATAATTAACATTATTTTGAGTGGATTTCTAGATACAAATCTGAGTTGCCAGTGGTTCCTGTGATGATAGGAAAACCTGGAGTTGATTATATCAATACATCTTTAGAAGTTAAATCCATGCTTCCTACTACAGATCATTGTCTATGCAGCAGGCAAAGTAATGTTCTTAAAAATGCAATAAGATTTACATTAACCTTCTGCCTTAAAATGTTCACTCTTTCCCTTGTAATTAGATTAAAATACAAACTTGTTGGTCTGGTGAGAACGATTCTAGCCTGCCTTTCTACTCTTTGACAGTTTCTCACTCCATTTTACTGTCATCTTTTAACAGTAAAACTGCTTTTGAAATACCCAAGTTCATATATTTTCTTTCTTTCTTGTGGGTTAGATCGTTTCCACAGTATCTTGCAATTTTCATTATAGCACCCATAATAATAAATCATAGCTTGTTTTTATTTGTATCTTTCAGAAATGTGACTCTAAATAGTAGTACATTCCCCAGATTATTTATTTAATAAATGTCTTGGAAACAGACTTATAGATGTCCACTTCATCTGACCCTGAAAATTCACATAATAATGTCAAGAAGGTATTGTGACATATTTGTAGAAACTATAAAGGACACAGGACTTATTTCTAAATAAAGTTTAGCAGTTATAGATAGAAGAAAGTAAATGGGTATATCAAAGATGGGGCAAGATATTTTATGTATTGTCAATGACTTTCTGGTAATATTTTGAGATATATATGAATATTGCTGTGTGCTCAGTCACTCAGTCATGTCTGACTCTTTGTCACCCTATAGACTATAGCCCTCCAGGCTACTCTGTCCATGGGGTTTTCCAGGCAAGAATACTGGAATGGGTTGCCATTTCCTTTCTCAGGGGATTTTCCTGACCCAGAGATTGAACTCATGTCTCCTGCATCTCCTGCATCGGCAGACAGATTCTTTACTACTGAGACACCTGGTAAGTCCATATATGAGTAGAGTTCTGTCTATTATGGAAGGGATGTTATAGTAGAAACATGGAACTCGTTGGTTTCAGGGCATTCAACTCATATTTGAAAGTAGAGCAAGCTTATATATTTAAATGTAAAAGCTTTAAGAATAGTTTTTTATTTGTAAATTAACTAACTCATTCTTTGGAGTTATTTGAAGTAAAATAAGCATATACCTGGGGTTGCAAATATCTTCTTTGGTGGTTTAAATATTTTGCTTCCAGTGAAAGAAGTGTTCTTAATGTGAATTTGCTTACACATAAATATTTCTTTTGTGTTCATAGAGTTAAATGGTATACATTCAGTCATGAAAGAGACTTGGTCCTTGCTCTGTGATAAATTACTGTCTAATGGAGGAGTTGAAACTTGTAAACAAATCCATTACTATAAGTTGTGTGAAATGCTATAATATAGCCTGATGAGAGTGCAGCTGAAGACACAAAAAGTAATGATATCAACAAACCATCCTAGAATCATCACAAAGAGAAAATGATGCCTTCAATTTCCCATGTAATATGGACTCATTACCCGAATTTTCCTACCATCATACATTTGCTATGACACATTACTTCTCCTGAAACATGTGTTTGCAAGCTTTTCTTCCCCCTAGAGTGCTGCTCTACTTCTATATTTTTCCTAGTAGACTGTAGAGTATCACAGAATAATTAAGAAATCTGTCTTTTGAATCAGAGTCCCTAAATTTAAATCTGCCACTTATTAGCTCAATTTCCTTATGACACTGCTTCCCCATTCTTAAAATGGAGATAATAGTAGTCCTTAGAATACATGCCTGGCACGAAAATTAAATAAGTTATTGTCGGGCAGGTTACCAGGAATTTATTAAGAACTTAGTGCCTGCCGATAATCTTATCATTATTGTTAGAATGAGAGTTCCTTAAAGACAGAAACAATTTCATATTTCAGGCGCATCCCTTGTACATGCACCAGTGCCTTTCTGCTAGTAGAATAATATTCTAAAATGTGCCTGGGTTTTATGACCTAAATTTTTAGCTGAACTTAAAAAGTGTGTCTGTGTGTTTGTGTGTGTAAATGTCTTACCCTAAATTACCCTGGCATACCCTATATTGAATGACAAAAGTAAGCATCCAACAGCTTACTTATTCAAAATCAGGATTATTTTATATTTCATAGGGTACAGCTAATAATGATGACGCTAAAAGCCCATTCAACTACACCTGCATAACTGGCTGTGAGGCCTGCCACTCTCTGTGGTTGTCCTTTTTCAAGGTGGATGTGGCTGATAACATATAAAATGGTGATGACACCTTTTGGTTCGTACCTTGGCGGCTTTGGTGTTTTAAGTGTCACTTGTTTATACAAGGAGCTAGCCTATGGGTTCACTCTCAAAACAGGATCCAAGTAAACAAGATGTGAATCACAGAAGCCTATGTTTAGCCACTTCTTACAATGACTACTCTTATTATTCTCTCCACATGAGTCTTGGGGGAATGTAGGGGCAGAAGGTGCATTTGTCAAGAGCCTATTTCGTTCAAGGTGGTTATAGGCTGTTTGTTGTTTAGCAGCCACAAGTCTACTTGTTATTTTAGCGTTTAGTACTTTAATCTGTTGTGAAATTATCCTAGATGCTCCAATGAAACTTAGTCTATCCCCAATACTAACTGTGGAACTTATGGCCTCTGTTGTGTTGTTCAGCACCATCTCCTGCTGGTCATGACAGTTTGACAGATGAAGGACATGGCCCAAGTCAGCCAATGAAGTCAATGTAATCCAATTTCAGAGCTTTTCCTTGAGTTATTGGGGAAAGAAAGCTTTCCCTTATCAGATGATATAGGCAAGAGAGGGTGTACCAGATGGAACTGTGACCAATATTCTATAAATAATGCAGACCTGAGAATAGAGCCCATTTTAGGGACACAGTTTAGAAAGATTGGAGATGGCACACTTATTTTATGTTTAAATAATTTGAGACCTCTATCAATCCATAATTAAGATTAATACACATTGTACTTTTCAGTTTTAAACTAATAAACACTTTCTTCTCTAAGTAAATTTTACCTAGCGTTTTCTACTTGTAACAAAAAATATACTGATACTTTGCTGTTGTTGTTGTGCTTCTTAATGTCTTAACTTCTTACTCTTGCTTTAATGAAGCAAATTTGAGTATACTATGAATTAACTTTCCAGGTGGCTCAGTGATAAAGAATCTGCCTGCCAATGGAGAAGATGTAGGAGATGCAGGTTCGATCCCTGGGTCAGGGAAAATTCCTTTGAGGAGGAAATAGCAACCTGCTTCAGTATTCTTCCCTGGGAAATCACATGGACAGAGGAACCTAGTGGGCTGCAGTCCATGGATCTGCAGAGTCAGACATGACTGATAATATGTGAGAGGTTCAAGGGCTGCCAGGTTATCACCTGCTTTTGCCTGCATCAGTAAATATGCTAACATTTGCTCTGTGTTCGTATCTGCTAAGCTGAAATACCAAAACATAACAAAGAAAAGTCCCATACAATGGTTACTAATATTCATTTTTGTGGTTGTTGTTGTTTAGTCACTAAGTCATGTTCTACTCTTTTGCAACCTTGTGGACTGTAGCCAACCAGGCTCCTCTGTCCATGGGATTCTCCAGGCAAGAATACTGGACTGCGTTGCCACTTCTTCCTCCAGGGGGTCTTCCTGACACAGGGATCGAACCTGCATCTCTTGCATCTTCTGAATTGGCATACAGGTTCTTAACCAGCTGAGCCATTGGAGAATGGCAAGAATATATTAGAAATATGTAAAACACTTTAAAACCCATGTACTTTAAACATCTTTGCAAGACTTACATTTATCACTTCATATATTAACATTCAAAATCCTTGCTTTGTTTGAACTAGTAAAACAAAATAAGATGTGATAGTTATCCAAGAATTAATTTTTTAAGTCATTAGCATGGCCATTTTTAATGACACATTTATTTTCTAAGAATTTTATGATAATGCATTCTTTCTGGAACAGTATTACTTACTGTGTTCCTGTGTGCCTTGCTAGTTACCAAAGCTCCACCTAGATCAGATACTGTAGTGATTTTGCCTGTCCTCAAATGGCCTATATTTACATGCATCTCAATATCTTCCATAGCTTTTAAATTACCAGTGTTAAAACACAATGAGTCATGTGTTTTACTGATTTTACTTTAAGGTTTGTTAGAGTGAGAGGGTGATTAGTAGCAAGGTGTTTGAAACAGAAAAAGGGAAAATATAAATAAAATCACTGTGAACATCTTAAGGAAGCTAATTAAAAGAAGATCAAAAGTGACCTCACAAGGATGGTATTTCTTTTTCTCATAAATACTATGAGATGACTACAAAATATTTTGTGTCTTTTTCATATCAAAATAAAATAATGTTTCTGTCATATTCTCTCTTTTATAATATGCCCCCTTTTCACCATCTGTATAAACTGACATTTACTGTGATGTTACCCTTTACGTTGGGAAAACCCTGTGCCTTACTATGTGATGTGTGTTTTGGAGAGGCAGGGGAGCTTAATGGTATTCTTTGTTTTGTGATTTAAATTAAGTCTTAGTGTTTCCACTGAATATTTCCAAACTGAAACATGAATTCCTCAGGTTAGTAAGTGCCCAATATGCTACTGGAAAAGAATTGAGAAATGACTCCAGAAAGAATGAAGAGACCGAGCCAAAGCAAAAACAGCACCCAGTTGTGGATCTGACTGGTGATGGAAGTAAGGTCTGATGCTGTAAAGAACAATATTGCATTGGAAACTGGAATGTTAGGTCCATGAAGCAAGGCAAATTGGAAGTGGTCAAACAGGAGATGGCAAGAGTGAACATCAACATTTTAGGAATCAGTGAAATGAAATGGACTGGAACAGGTGAATTTAACTCAGATGACCATTATATCTACTACTGTGGGCAAGAATCCCTTAGAAGAAATGGAGTAACCATCCCAGTCAACAAAAGAGTCTGAAATGCAGTACTTGATGCAATCTAAAAAACGACAGAATGATCTCTGTTCATTTCCAAGGAAAACCATTTAATATCACAGTAATCCAAGTCTATGCCTCAACCAGTAATGCTTAAGAAGCTTAAGTTGAACAGTTCTATGAAGACCTACAAGACCTTCTAAAAATAACACACAAAAAAGATGTCCTTTTCATTATAGGAGGTTGGAATGCAAAAGTAGGAAGTCAAGAGATGCCTGGAGTAACAGGCAAATTTGGCCTAGGAGTACAAAATGAAACAGGGCAAAGGCTAATACAGTTTTGCCAAGAGAACACACTGGTCATAGCAAACTTCCTCTTCCAACAACACAAGAGAAGACTGTACACGTGGACATCAGCAAATGGTCAATACCGAAATTAGATTAATTATATTCTTTGCAGCAGATGATGGAGAAGCTCTATACAGTCAGCAAAAACAAAACCAGGAGCTGACTGTGGCTCAGATCATGAACTCTTTATTGCCAAATTCAGACTTTAATTGAAGAAAGTAGGGAAAACCACAGGACCTTTCAGTTCAGTTCAGTTCAGTTCAGTCACTCAGTCATGTCTGACTCTTTGCGACCCCATGAATCGCAGCATGCCAGGACTCCCTGTCCATCACCAACTCCCGGAGTTCACTCAGACTCATGTCCATTGAGTCAGTGATGCCATCTAGGCATCTCATCCTCTGTTGTCCCCTTCTCCTCCTGCCCCCAATCCCTCCCAGCATCAGAGTCTTTTCCAATGAGTCAACTCTTCACATGAGGTGGCCAGAGTATAGGAGTTTCAGCTTTAGCATCATTCCTTCCAAAGAAATCCCAGGGCTGATCTCCTTTAGGATGGACTTGTTGGATCTCCTTGCAGTCCAAGGGACTCTCGAGAGTCTTCTCCAACACCACAGTTCAAAAGCATCAATTCTTCGGTGCTCAGCTTTCTTCATAGTCCAACTCTCATATCCATACATGACTACTGGAAAAACCATAGACAGAACTTTGTTGGCAAAGTAATGTCTCTGCTTTTGAATATGCTATCTAGGTTGGTCATAACTTTCCTTCCAAGGAGTAAGCGTCTTTTAATTTCATGGCTGAAATTATCATCTGCAGTGATTTGGGAGCCCCCAAAAATAAAGTCTGACACTGTTTCCACTGTTTCCCCATCTATTTGCCATGAAGTGATGGGACCAGACACCATGATCTTAGCTTTCTGAATGTTGACCTTTAAGCCAACTTTTTCACTCTCCTTACTTTCATTAAGAGGCTTTTTAGTTCCTTTTCACTTTCTGCCATAAGGGTGGTGTCATCTGCATATCTGAGATTATTGATATTTCTCCTGGCAATCTTGATTCCAGCTTGTGCTTCTTCCAGCCCAGCGTTTCTCATGATGTACTCTGCATAGAATTTAAATAAGCAGGGTGACAATATACAGCCTTGATGTACTCCTTTTCCTATTTGGAACCAGTCTGTTGTTCCATGTCCAGTTCTAACTGTTGCTTCCTGACCTGCATATAGGTTGCTCAAGAGGCAGGTCAGGTGGTCTGGTATTCCCATCTGTTTAATAATTTTCCAGTTTATTGTGATCCACACGGGCAAAGGCTTTGGCATAGTCAATAAAGCAGAAATAGATATTTTTCTGGAACTCTCTTGCTTTTTTGATGATCCAGATGATGTTGGCAATTTGATCTCTGGTTCCTCTGCCTTTTCTAAAACCAGCTTGAACATCTGGAAGTTCATGGTTCACATATTGCTGAAGCCTGGCTTGGAGAATTTTGAGCATTACTTTACTAGCATGTGAGATAAGTGCAATTGTGCGGTAGTTTGAGCATTCTTTGGCATTGACTTTCTTTGGGATTGGAATGAAAAATGACCTTTTCCAGACCTTTCAGGTTTGACCTAAACCAAATCTCTTATGATTATGCAGTAGAAGTGATAAACAGATTCAAGAGATTAGATCTGATAGACAGAGTGCCTGAAGAACTCTGGATGGAGGTACATGACATTGTACAGGAGGCAGTGGTCTAGACCATCCCCAAGAAAAAGAAGCAAAATGGTTCTCTGAGGAGGCCTTGCAAATAGCTGAGAAAAGAAGAGAAGCAAAAAGCAAAGGAGAAAAGGAAAGATATACCCATCTGAATGCAGAGTTCCAAAGAATAGGACAGAGGGATAAGAAAGCCTTCCTCAGTTATCAATGCAAAGAAATAGAGGAAAAAAATATAAGGGAAAGACTAGAGAAATCTTCAAGAAAACTAGAGATACCAAGGGAACATTTCATGCAAATATGGGCACAATAAAGGACAGAAATGGTATGGACCTAACAGAAGCAGAAGATATTAAGAAGAGGTGGCAAGAATACACAGAAGAACTATACACAAAAGATCTTCATGACCCAGATAACCATGATATTGTGATCACTCACCTAGAGTCAGACATTCTGGAATGCAAAGTCAAGTGGGCCTTAGGAAGAATCACTATGAACAAAGCTAGTGAAGGTGATGGAATTCCAGCTGAGCTATTTCAAATCCTGAAAGACGATGCTGTGAAAGTGCTGCACTCAACATGTCAGCATATTTGGAAAAGTCAGCAGTGGCCACAGGACTGGGAAAGGTCAGTTTTCATTCCACTCCCAAAGAAAGGCAATGCCCAAGAATGTTCAAACTACTGCACAGTTTCACTCATCTCACACGCTAGAATGTAATGTTCAAAATTCTCCAAGCTAGGCTTCAACAGTATGTGAAACATGAACTTCCAAATGTTCAAATTGGATTTAGAAAAGGCAGAGGAACCAGAGATCAAATGGCCCACATCCGCTGGATCACTGAAAAAGCAAGAGAGTTCTACAAACAACACCTACTTCTGCTTTATGGACTACACCGCAGCCATTGACTGTGTGGATCACAACAAACTGTGGAAAATTCTTAAAGAGATGGGAATACCAGACCACCTTCCTTGTTTTCTGAAAAATCTGCATGCAGGTCAATAAACAACAGTTAGAACTGGACATGGAACAACAGACTGGTTCCAAATTGGGAAAGGATTATGTCGAGGCTGTATATTGTCATCCTGCTTATTTAACTTAAATACAGAGTAGATCATGAGATTTGCTGGGCTGAATAAAGCACAAGCTGGAATCAAGATTGCTGAGAGAAATATCAATAACCTCAGATATGCAGATGACACCACTCTTATGGCAGAAAGTTAAAAAGAATTAAAGAACCTCTTTGATGAAAGTGAAAGAGAAGACTGAAAAAGTTGGTTTAAAACTCACCATTCAGAAAACCAAGATCATGGCCTCCGGTCCCATCACTTCATTGCAAATAGATGCGGAAACTTTGACAGACTTTATTTTCTTGGGCTCCAAAATCACTGCAGATGGTGACTGCAACCATGAAATTAAGATGGTTACTCTTTGGAAGAAAAGCTATGACCAACCTAGACAGCATATTAAAAAGTAGAGACATTACTTTGCCACAAAGATCCATCTAGTCAAAGCTATGGTTTTTCCAGTAGTCATGTATAGATGTGAGAGTTGGACTATAAAGAAAACTGAGTGCCAAAGAATTGATGCTTTTGAACTGTGGTGTTGGAGAAGACTCTTGAGAGTCCCTTGGACTGCAAGGAGATCCAACCAGTCAATTCTAAAGGAAATCAGTCTGAATATTCATTGGAAGGACTGATGCTGAAGCTGAAACACCAATACTTTGGTCACCTGATGGGAAGAACTGACTCATTGGAAAAGACCCTGATGCTGGGAAAGATTGAAGCTAGGAGAAGAAGGGGAGAGGATGAGATGGTTGGATGGCATCACCGACTCGATGGGCGTGAGTTTAAGTAATCTCTTGAAGTTGTTGATGGACAGGGAAGCCTGGTGTGCTTCAGTCCATGGGATTGCAAAGAGTTGGATACGACTGAGTGACTAAACTGTACTGACTAGTGTTTCCAAGGGGTGCTTATTGTGCCATGGAATTACAACACTCGCATTGCAACAACTATTGCTACATTCTCAGAGCTGTTACTTCAAGGATCCAAATACTTGAGACTTTTCTACCCTATTTGCTTCTATGGGCCCTTGAATAAACCTATTCCATATACCCATATACCGTGCTTTGGCCTATGAATGTTGTTGAAGTGTTTCCTCCTGTGTTCTTATAATCAAACATGGGTCAATGGCAGAAAAAGCAAGAGAAGTCAAGCCAGACATAGCCAGGTCAAGAAAGCTAAGCATCCAGTAAGTACCTAATATTAAGTAAAATGTAAATATTTCTGAGTTCAGCTAGAAACTTTTGTCCTAAATAGTACCAGAGTACGAAGTCTTGCTATGACTAAAAATTTATAACTATGATTTTCTATCCATCTTTAGATGCTTGTGGCTGAAACTCTCATTGAAGATTTATGTGGCTTCTTCTGTAAATAGCTCAAGTAATTAGTATTGATGTTTACTAGAGTAAGCCTAATTGTAGCACAAGGCAAAAAATATGCACATCAGCTATTTTTCAGAGAGAATTAGCTCTCAAATTCTTCCTTCTCCCACCGTAATCCACCCCATCCCCCTCCAAAAAATCCCTATGCTTGACCCCAGTGGAGACTAGTTTCTGTGTCTGTTAAGCCACATCGTCAGTAACAGGGTAACAAATGTCTGTATATATTTTCACTTGGCACAAAAGTTTGTCCTTTAAACATAAAGTCTAATTATGGCTTAGATACATCTACTTGCTGATACACTAGTAATGCCCCTCAGTAAAGCTACTCTGCTTTAGTAATATATAATCTTCAAGTTCTACGTGTTAACTCAAAAAAATATTTACTGTAGCTTCCTCATTCTTATCTCTGAAAATTATTGCAGTGAAAAAATATACTTTAACCCCCTTTCTCACAGTCTTTTCCCAAGTTTGCCTAGATACAGTAGAAAGTATATTTTCTAAGTAATGTTTTGAACGTTAATGACATGCCAGGTTCCAAACCAAGTAGACTCCACTGCACCAAAAACCAAAATAAAAAGAGAAAAAGTTATGATTATTTTAGTAGATAAAAAAGCATTTGACAAAGTTCAATATAATTTATGGGAAAAAAATAAAACTCTCAGTACAGTAGGAAAAAAACAGACTTTCCTCAGTCTGATAAAGGATGTATATGAAAACCTGCAATTCACATGATACTTAAGACTGAATGCATTCGTCTTCAAATTTTGATGAGATTTTGATTCCCAGTAGAAGTAGTAGAATGCAGAGCTTAAGAAAATGACTGTGGAGTTAGATACCCAGGGTTTGAAATCAAGCTCAACACTTGCTACTTTTTGTTAATATTTGACAAATTATTTACACCAAGCTTTGTATTCTTTTTGTGTGAAATGGAAAATAATAACATAAAATGCTTCATTTATTACTGGTTATGTTTTTAAATAAGATAAAATATTTGGTTTGGAGCCTGGGATGTCATTAGTGTTCGATATGTTACTTAGGAAACATGCTTTCTACCAAATCGTATGCAAATGTGGGGAATGACTATGAGAAAGGGAGTTAAAGAAATCAGTGTATAAAGGTCAAGCAAGTATTGGACTTTTTGTTTTTGTGTATCAAAGGGTTATTTTTTATAGATTATACTCTACTAAATGTTATTCCAAATAGTGGCTATTATTCCCTGTGCTATACAATATATCCTTAGAAACAATATTGTAAATCAGCTACGTGTGCTTAGCTGCTCAGTCGTGTCTGACTGTGACCCCATGGACTATGCCTGCTAGGCTCCTCTGTCCATGGGTATTCTCCAGGCAAGAATACTAGAGTGGGTTGCCATGCCCTCCTCCAGGGGATCTTCCCAACCCAGAGATTGAACTGGGGTCTCATGCATTGCAGGCAGATTCTTTACTGTCTGAGTCACCAAGGAAGCCCACTCAAATGACTGAAATTACTATTTTTAAAAATGCATGCACCTGTAGTTAATTGCCATAAGAATATTTTAAAGTAAAAATGATTTACCAGGTGTTCTAACCTCTTAGGATATGTTATTGGTTTAACTGTGTTCCCCCAAATTGATATGTTGAAGTCCTAACCTCCAGTACCTCAAAATGTGGCTTTATTTGGGGATGGGGTTTCTAAAGAGGTAATTAAATTAGAAGGAGGTAATTAGGGTGGACCCTAATCCAGTATGATTGGTTTCCCTATGAGAAGAAGAAATTTGAACTTACGAAAAAATACAGAGCAAAAACCATGCGAAAGTATATGGAGAAATTGCCATTTACAAGTCAATGAAAGGAGCCTCAGAAGAAACAAACACAGCTAGCACCTTGATCCAGAATTTATATCCTCCAGAACTGTGAGAAAAAGCAAAAATCTGTTCTTTAAGCTATCTAGTCTCTTTCTCTGGAGAAGGCAATGGCAACCCACTCCAGTACTATTGCCTGGAAAATCCCATGGATGGAGGAGTCTGGAAGGCTGCAGTCCATGGGGTCGCTAAGAGTCGGATACGACTGAGCAACTTCACTTTCACTTTTCACTTTCATGCATTGGAGAAGGAAATGGCAACCCACTCCAGTG
Source organism: Bubalus bubalis (assembly GCF_019923935.1). Classification (NCBI taxonomy): domain Eukaryota; kingdom Metazoa; phylum Chordata; class Mammalia; order Artiodactyla; family Bovidae; genus Bubalus; species Bubalus bubalis. Next base: position 96,425,156 of record NC_059163.1, on the reverse strand, counting down.
TTCTTGCCTGGAGAATCCCAGGGACGGAGGAGCCTGGTGGGCTGCCGTCTATGGGGTCGCACAGAGTCGGACACGACTGAAGTGACTTAGCAGCAGCAGTCTCTTTTTCTAGTACTTTGTTATAGCAGCCCTAAAAACTGAATTCAGGAAACATTTTCTTGAACTTGTTTATTAGGTAGCATATTACCTGTCATACATTTCAGATTCTGTGATGAAATTCAAGTGAGAAAGGCTAATCATTTTTTATGCCTCAAAGGCACATTTTGTGGTATTGTATATGTTTATTTACCCGCCTTAATGAAAATAAATGTTGGTATTCTTTGACACTGGGTATTTAATCAAATTTTATCCAGTACTGGAAATTTGCTTGCTTCAGGTAGTTTGGGGAATCAATAATGTATCTGAGTAGGAATTTCTATAAATTCTATCTAATTTATTACCTTACCATAAACATGTTTAAGGAAGATCAATGTCAGATTTGTTTATGCAAGGCAGGTACTATGATATTAAAACAAAATGACAGTAAAAACAACATTTTAAAGATCACTGCAATTCAGTGTTGCTAGCTGGCTTCTTCCTTTTCTTTTTTTCATTTAAAGAAGCAAACTAGTTGCCACAATAGGAAATTGGTTTATCTTTCTAATAATTGACCTGTAGGATAAATAAATCAAGAGGAAATAGTCCTCTAATGGGAAGTAAAGTTCTTAAGAGAGTTAGACAAGCAAAGAAAGGCATATATTTATAATGACAAGATAGAAAAGAGTAGATTAGGTAAAAGAGAAACATAAAAAAGAAAAATTTGGGAGTCATAACACCATTGTTCTTAGAACATGAATGATGTTTTGAACCCAGACCTTGCCTGGCTTCCCTGTGTGAATGAGCAACTAAAGTCTAAATTCCACAAAATAGTCAAGCCATGTCTGAGAGGTGCTACTAATATAACGTCCATCACCATTAATAAGCATCTCAATAGCTAGTAGCACCTCATGCTGTCTTGAGACTAAGAATAAGATTTTATTTTTCTGTAAAACATAAGATGTATGTTTATTAATTCCATATTTGTCATAGAATCTGTGTATTTTCTAAATGCTTAATAAATGTGGTCAGTGTTTGAGGTTGCATTAGAAAACACTGGAGTGATTTCTTTCCTTTGCCCTCAACACTTGTGGCTAATTCAGGGGCCAAATGGAACAGTATCCATTATAAACGACACAGTTTTATAAACCGGCATTTCAAATGGCATAGACATCTGAATTAGCATTTTCTTCCATTCCATAATTGCTTAATTATTATCAATTAAGTGTGTGTCACGAGCATATGGTAGCTTCCCATCTGTTCATTTCTTCCTCTCAATTTGTTATTATCATTAATTTAGTTGATGGTGAACACATTTAACCAAATCAAACTAATTAATAACAATCCACTAGGTCAGGGCCTTTCTCTTTGTATGTCATGCTCATTCATCAGTAGCTGACTTCTACAATGTCATCAAATTTGAGTACAGTAAAATATTTTGGAGACTGAAACTAAAGTTGTAAACTATTCAAAGATTCCTAAATTTAGGTCAGTCCTAATTCCTGAGTAATATCACTTTGAATAATTTAAACCTTCCACATATAATTTCCCTTGAAGTTTTTTCAAGTTTTATTTTATGGAAATAAAAAATATAAATTATTCTACGTGGTATATTTTTGTCTTAAAAAACACATGAATGTCCCTTATAGTGCAGTATGGTGGGAAGAAACTCTAGCCTTGAGTACTAGCTCCCCCATAGTGAAAACTATTTCTGAATTTTTATATGGCAACTTACTTCTCTGTTTTCTGGTGAAGAAAAGCTATTGGATTACCAGATATGCATCAGTTACTAAATTCAGTGTCAAGGTAAAGATAGGTTGGTGTGTCTACTGGAAAACATGTAATTTAAAATATATTTTATGAAAGACTTAGTAAAAAGTAATCATGAAAAGCAAAATGCTGACATTAGCTCAATGTTGAGCTAAAAAACAATATTACATAGGAACCTGGAATGAGGTCTAAGAATCGAGGTAAATAGTTAGTGGTCAAACAGGAGATGGCAAGAGTGAACATTGACATTTTAGGAATCAGTGAACTAAAATGGAATGGAATGGATGAATTTAATTCAGATGGCATTATATCCACTACTGTGGGCAAAAATCCCTTGGAAGAACTGGAATAGCCCTTATAGTCCACAAAAGAGTCCAAAATGCAGTACTTGGGTGAAATCTCAAATGACAAAATGATCTTTGTTCATTTCCAACGTAAACCATTCAATATCACAGTAATCCAAGCCTATACCTCAACCAGTAATGCTGAAGAAGCTGATGTTGAACCGTTCTATGAAGACCTACAAGATCTTCTACAAATAACACACACAAAAAAGATGTCCTTTTCATTACAGGGGACTGGAATGCAAAAGCAGGAAGCAAAAATATACCTGAAGTAACAGGCAAATTGGGCCTTGGAGTATGAAATGAAGCAGGGCAAAGGCTAATAGAGTTTTGCAAGAGAATGCACTGGTCATAGCAAAACACCCTTTTCCAACAACACAAGAGAAGACTCTACACATGGACATCACCAGATGGTCAAAACTGAAATCAGATTGATTATATTCTTGGCAGCAGATGATAGGGAAACTATATATAGTCAGCAAAAAACAAGACCAGAAGCTGACTGTGGCTCAGATGATCAACTCCTTATTGCCAAATTCAGACTTTAATTGAAGGAAGTAGGGAAAACCACTAGACCATTCAGCTATGACCTAAATCAAATCCCTTACAATTATACAGTGGAAGTAACAAAATAAATTCAAGGGATTAGATCTAATAGACAGAGTGCCTGAAGAAGTCTGGATGGAGGTATGTGACATTGTATAGGAGGCAATGATCAAGACTATCCCCAAGAAAAAGAAGTGTGAAAAGGCAAAATGGTTGTCTGAGGAGACCTTGCAAATAGCTGAGAAAAGAAGAGAAGTTAAAGGTAAAGGAGAAAAGGAAAGATATACCCATTTGAAAGCAAAGTTCCAGAGAATACCAAGGAGAGATAAGAAAGCCTTCCTCAGTTATCAATGCAAAGAAATAGAGAAAAACAATAGAAAGAAAAACTAGAGATTTCTTCAAGAAAATTAGAGATACCAAGGGAACATTTCATGCTAAATGGGCACAATAAAGGACAGAAATGGTATGGACATAACAGAAGGAGGAGATATTAAGAAGAGGTGGCAAGAACACACAGAAAAACTATACACAAAAGATCTTCATGACCCAGATAATCACGATGGTGTGATCACTCACCTGAGCCAAACATCCTGGAATGCGAAGTCAAGTGGGCCTTAGGAAGCATCACTATGAACAAAGCTAGTGGAGGTGATGGAATTCCAGTGGAGCTATTTCAAATCCTGAAAGATGATGCTGTGAAAGTGCTGCACTCAATATGCCAGCAAATTTAGAAAACTCAGCAGTGGCCATAGGACTGGAAAAGGTCAGTTTTCATTCCAATCCCAAAGAAAGGCAATGCCAAAGAATGTTCAAACTACCACACAATTGCACTCATCTCACACGCTAGCAAAGTAATGCTCAAAATTCTCCAGGCCATGCTGCAACAGTACATGAACTGTGGACTTCCAAATATTCAAGCTGGATTTAGAAAAGGCAGAAGAACCAGATATCAAATGGTCAACATCTGTTGAATCATTTAAAAAGCAAGAGAGTTCCAGAAAATCACCTACTCTGCTTTATTGACTATGCCAAAGCCTTTGACTGTGTGGATCACAATAAATTGTGGAAAATTCTTAAAGAGATGAGAATACCAGACCACCTTCCCTGCCTCCTGAGAAATCTGTATGCAGGTCAAGAAGAAAGAGTTAGAACCAGATATGGAACAATGGACTGTTTCCAAATTGGGAAAGGCATACGTCAAGGCTGTATATTGTCATACTGCTTATTTAACTTAACTGCAGAGTACATCATGCAAAATGCAGGGCTGGATGAAGCACAAGCTGGAATCAAGATTAACCTCAGACATGCAGATGGCACCACTCTTATGGCAGGAAGCGAAGAGGAACTGAGGAGCCTCTTGATGAAAGTGAAAGAGAAGAGTGAAAGAGTTGGCTTAAAACTCAAGGCTCAGAACCTGAGATCATGGTATCCGATCCCATCATCTCATGCCAAATAGAGGGGGAAACAATAGAAACAGTGACAGGCTATTTTTCTGGGCTCCCAAACCACTGCAGATGGTGACTGCAACCATGAAATTAAAAGATGCTTGCTCCTTGGAAGAAACACTATGACCAAACTAGACAGCATTTTAAAATGAAGATACATTACTTTGCCAACAAAGGTCCATCTAGTCAAAGATATGGTTTTTCCAGTAGTCATGTATGAATGTGAGAATTGGACCATAAAGAAAGCTGAATGCTGAAGAATTGATGCTTGTATGTGTGTGTGTGTGTGTGTGTGTGTGTGTAATAAAGTTTTATTAAAGTATAAAGGAGATAAAGAATGCTCCTGACATAGACATTAGAAGGGGGTAGAAAGAGTACCTGCTTGCTAGTGTTAGCAATGGAGTTATATACTCTCCAATGAATCCAAAGAATGTCTGGAGGTTGTAAAGACCAGACCTACTCCCATAATTTACATTTTAAGATAACAGGATTAGCCAGAAGGTTTAATCCAGAGACTCCTCAGGCAGGATACATAATCCTAAGGAATGTAGAGGGGAAAAAAGTTTGCCCTTTCTTCTTCCTTGAGAATTCCAGACCCCTCTCTCCTTGGGGACCCCTAGACTTCTTATCAACCTGCCTAGGAAATGACTCTCTCATTACCCCCTTTTCTTTTAGGGGAGTTATGTTGCCAAGGGAAAGGGACATCGTTTTCATTCCATAACTACTTCCTGCTGTTTAGGGGCATGGTCCCTAAACTGTTGAGGCAACATATTCTCCTAACCCTCATATTGAGGGTCTCTGATCCCGGGGCCCCAAGTAATAGTTGGAGGAGGCTGTCACACTCGTAGGAGCTTGGACGACCATTTGTAAATTAAAAGCTTTTAGACGGCTAGAAAACCCCATTATACAGTTACAGACGTAAGGCAAAATAGTCATTAAAACAAATTAAAATCAAAATTAAAAGTCATATTGTGTCCATAGTTACACCAGTCCATCTTAGGATTGTTAGATGTCATCAGTTTAAGAAGAGGCATCACATGCGATTGTTGCTGAAGGTATTTGCAGACTTGAAGAAAGTCTTTTCCTTGAAGTGGAGATGTCCACCATGGGAAGCCTTCCACTGACGAAGAGGGGAGCACGCCACAGACCCAGCAGTTAGACCGATTATGAAAGGTAGTGTAGGAGTGAGCCCAGGACAGGAAGGCATTGTCTTGAGGATCAAATGGCAGACTCAGTATTTTTGGAGTCAGCAGAAGTAGTCTCACATAGATTATCAGGCCCATCTTTTGGCTTGTCCAGACAGTCCCATTACAGAAGTGCATCAGGAATAAAGCGGGCCAGGGGCTTCAGTAAGAACGGAGTAAATTGCCCCAGTGTCTAAAAGGAAATCGATGGATTGGACCCCCACAGTTATTAATACCCGGGGTTCCTCAAGTGTAATTAGGACGGGAACTGTAGGGACCCCCCCAGCTCCATCAGTCCTGTTTGTCTTGAGAGTCTGACCCCTGAAACCTATGCCTCTAGGGGCAGTCTCTCTTCTAGTGTGGTCCTTTGCAGACCGGACATGGAGCTGGGGAGGGGGGTTGGGGAGGTAGGGGGTTGGGGGGGGCGGCTTAGATGCCTGAGGGCAATTTCGCTTGAGATGCCCCTCCTTTCCATAGTAATAGCAAGCCCATCCCTTTTCATGTGGGTCCCTCTGGGCATTTTTCTCAGGCTGTTTAAGACCAGTTTTCATAGCCATTGTGAGGGCTTCCACCTGTTCCTTTGTCTTTTTCTGCCTTTCTTTCTTTTCCTCATATTCCCTACCATAATAGACTGTCTGAACTAGTTGTAACAGATTATCTAAAGACTGATTTGGTCCATACGCCTGTTTTAATAGCTTATGGCGGATATCTGGAGCCGACTGAGTAAGAAATCTATCTTTTAAGATCACATTTCCCTCTTCACTTTCAGGATCAATCTCAGTGAATCTGCGAAGGGCTTCTCTCAGTCTATATAGGAATTTACCAGGAGCTTCCTTTTCCTCCTGTTCTATGCTTGCCAATTTGTCATAGTTTAAAGGCTTAGCACGTGCCTACCTGAGTCCTTCAAGAATACATCTGACAAAATGACTCTGATCCCATTTTCCTTAGCTGTGTTGTAGTCCCAGTCTGGTTCTGTAGTTGGGACTGCCTGATTCCCAGTGGGGAGGGCAGCTATCTCGTCCTCCCTCTTGCCTACTGATTCATTACCAAGCCCTTCATCTCCATAAGTAACCGCCTTTCCAAAAAACTCGACTCTTTGAGTTAGGAGTCAGCGTTTGTCCCAAGATATACATCACATCCTTCCAAGTAAGGTCATAAAGCAGAGTAACACCTTTAAAAGTGCTAATATAGTTTTCTGGGTCCTCTAAATAGTCTCCCAGATTCTCCTTGATTCTTTGTATTTCTTGATTAAAAAAAGGCTTATTAACTCTCATAGACTGATTATTTCTCCTGGTGGGTGCTTCATGAAGAGGCAACAGCTTGTGTGGCTGTTCCTCAGTCTCTCTGGCTGCTCTGAGCATATGATCCCAGGGATAGATTGGAGAAACTTGCTTTTCTTTATTTCTTTGTCTCCTGTTCTCCATCTCATCTGGCAAAGTAGGAGGACTGGAGGGAGCTGAAGGAGTCACACCCAAATCTATACCCTTAGGACATAAGTCTGGCATATTTTGCAGAGAGAAAAAGGGCAACACATAGGCTACTTCTACCCATTTCCCTTGTTTTCTACAGAACCGGTCTAATTGTAAAACAGTATTATACTTAAGAGACCGTTCTCCATCCTCCAATGGATACCATGGCATGCAGTATCACATAGGAAGACCAAGTGTGTCTTCTTTAAGCCCTGGGGATCAAATCTATCCCAGTTTTTCAGGATACAGTTCAAAGGAGTGAGGCTAGAATTGCTAGCTCTCATCTTGTCCTGAAGAATCCCAGACAAGCCCCCAAGATGAAAGTTTGCTGTTGAACCACGCAAAGACGCTGGGATCCTTGGCCTCAGGAGGAGAAGAATTCAATCCGGGGCCAGAGGAAAGGCTTGATGGCTTAGAGCTTTTGTGTAATAAAGTTTTATCAAAGTATAAAGGAGATAGAGAAAGCTTCTGGCATAGACATCAGAAGGGGGTAGAAAGAGTACTCCGAATTGATGCTTTTGAACTGTAGTGTTGGAGAAGATTCTTGAGAGTCCCTTGGACTGAAAGGAGATCCAATCAGTAAAGATCATCCAATCCATAAAGGAGATCAGTCCTGGGTGTTCATTGGAAGGACTGACTCATTGAAGTCATTCAGCTTCATTGAAGCTGAAACTCTAATACTTTGGCCACCTGATGTGAAGAACTGACTCATTGGAAAAGACCCTGATGCTGGGAAAGATTGAAGATGGGAGGAGAAGGGGACGACAGAGGATGAGATGGTTGGATGGCATCACTGACTTGATAGACATGAGTTTGAGCAAGCTCTGGGAGCTTGCTATGGACAGGGAAGTGTCGGGAGCCACATTAGGCATTACTGAAAAAATGGGGCATGGCCTCAACCCCCTCTCCTCATTCCACAGGCACGGTCCCAGGATGAGGGAGTTAGATCTTGTGATTCTGACTTGTTCTTTCCTTTCTTCAGTTGAGTTGGCTGGAAAGAGTGTTAAGGTGATTATTGTTCTTGAGAGAAGCATGAGAAAGCACAAAGCCTTCTGCAGTTGTGCCCAGAAAATAATCTATAAAGCAACCATTGACATTTGTTGAAGGATCTTTACAAAGAATGTTCCAGGATGAGCACATAGGCCACAGCTTGAGACCATGGGAAGGACTGTTATCTGAGACCTGTTGTGAGGGGAATGTTTATGGCAAAAGAAGTTTGCTGAGCTTAGGGTTTAGAAATAATTAAGAATAGCTAAAGGCAATGGCACCCCACTCCAGTACTCTTGCCTGGCAAATCCCATAAACGGAGGAGCCTCGTAGGCTGCAGTCCATGGGATCGCTAGGAGTCAGACACGACTGAGCGATTTCACTTTCATGCATTGGAAAGGGAAATGGCAACCCACTCCAGTGTCCTTGCCTGGAGAATCCCAGGGACTGGGGAGCCTGGTGGGCTGCCGTCTATGGGGTCGCACAGAGTTGGACACGACTGAAGCGACTTAGTAGTAGAAGCCTTTTTAGGAGATAGTGATCTTAAGACGCTAGGGTCAACAGGATTTAGAAAGATAAATAAACTGAGGAATGTAGCATGAATTACAATGTAATCACAAGTTAAGTATAGGACACATAAGAGGAAGTAGATAATGGATAGTAAAGCTGATTCTGAGAGAATCGCTGAAGCAGGAACTTTGTTTGTAGGGCAACAATGATTTCTGGAGACAATAAATCTGGGTAGAGGAAACTAAAAATGTCAAACCTCTGACCTAATGATTCTGTCAAAGTATAAAAGAAAACCTGCGGGGAGGGAGGAGGGAGGAGGGTTCAGGATGGGGAACACATGTATACCTGTGGCGGATTCATATTGATATATGGCAAAACCAATACAATATTGTAAAGTTAAAGAATAAAATAAAATAATAATAATTAAAAAAAGAAAACCTGAAGCTTGAAATAAACATGTAGTCCCATACCTCGAGTCAGAGGCTACATCATTGTCCGCCAACACGGCTCACCCCTTCAGGCTGATTCCCTGGCTGCTGGAGCCGGACTCCGGCAGGGAAGCCTGGTGTGCTGCAGTCCCTAGGGTTGCAAAGAGTCGGACACAGCTGTGACTGTACTAAACGGAACTGAGTGTGTATCTGTTAACCGGAGAAAGAAATGGTAACCCACTGCAATTTTCTTGCTTGGAAAATTTCATGGACAGAGGAGCCTAGTGGGCTATAGTCCATGGGGTTGCAAAGAGTCATAGATGACTGAGTGACCGAGTATGCACACATTTATCTGTTAATCCAAGACATGATTTAATTTATTCTTCCAATTTGGTAACCATAAGTTTGGCTTCTATGTCCATGAGTTTATTTCTGTTTTGTAAAGTTCATCTGCAACATCTTTTTAGATTCCATATATAAGTGATTTCATATGATATTTGTCTTTCTCTCTCTGACTTACTTAATATGATAATCTTTAGGCCCATCCATGTTGCTGCAAATGGCATTTCATTCTTTTTTGTGGCTGAGAAATAATCCATTGTATATATGTACCACATCTTCTTTATCCATTCATCTATTGATGGACACTTAGGTTGTTTCCATGTCTTGGCTATTGTAAATAGTGCTGCTATGAACCTTGGTGTGCATGTATCTTTTTGAATGAAAGTTTTTGTTTTTTAGAGATATATGCCCAGGACTGGGATTGCTGGATCATATGGTAGTTCTATTTTTAGTTTTTCAGTTCAGTTCAGTTCAGTTCAGTCGCTCAGTCATGTCCGACTCTTTGCAACCCCATGAACTGCAGCACGCCAGGCCTCCCTGTCCATCACCAACTCCCAGAGTTCACTCAGACTCACGTCCATCGAGTCAGTGATGCCATCCAGCCATCTCATCCTCTGTCGTCCCCTTCTCCTCCTGCCCCCAATCCCTCCCAGCATCAGAGTCTTTTCCAATGAGTCAACCCTTCGCATGAGGTGGCCAAAGTACTGGAGTTTCAGCTTCAGCATCATTCCTTCCAAAGAAATCCCAGGGCTGATCTCCTTCAGAATGGACTTGTTGGATCTCCTTGCAGTCCAAGGGACTCTCAAGAGTCTTCTCCAACACCACAGTCCAAAAGCATCAATTCTTTGGCACTCAGCTTTCTGCACAGTCCAACTCTCACATCCATACATGACCACTGGAAAAACCATAACCTTGACTAGATGGACCTTTGTTGGCAAAGTAATGTCTCTGCTTTTCAATATGTTTAGTTTTTCAAGGAACCTCCATATTGTCCTCCACTGAGGCTGCACCAATTTGCATTCCCACTCACAATGTAGAGGTCTTCCTTTGTGGCTCAGTGGTAAAGAATCTGCCTACTACTGCAATAAATGTGGGTTCAATCCCTGAGTCAAGAAGATCCCCTGGAGAAAGAAATGGTAATCCACTCCAGTATTCTTGCTTGGGAAATCCCATGAACAGAGGAGACTGGTGGGTTACAGTCCATAGGGTCACAAAAGTATTGGACATGACTTAGTGACTAAGCAGTGACAACAATTTTATATATATATATATATATATATATATATATAATAGTGCTTCATAGTATGGTTTACTGTGGTGCATGTTGCATTGGATAATGCCTGGAAAATTTTTCAAATACTCATTGCATTTTTGTAGTACTATTAATAATGGCAATTATGATACCCTCACAGACTTATGTGAGAACACACTGTTGTCCTTTAGGCTATGAGTTCTCTGCTTGGATTCACAGAACTACAACCCAGTTATCCTGATCCGACTGGATGATGCTGAAATTATACCAAGTGACTTGGGTCAAATCGCACTTTCCCACTGAAATTTAATTTGCTTATTATCGTTCAAGCATAATCAGGAACTTGGATTAGATTAAGGTGGGAACTAGTTTGGAAGCCATTCAAAAGCCTGTAAGACTCCAAACAGAATGAAAATAAATGATTGAATTTGAAAATTGTCATATAAAAACTACTGCTGCTTTTCAGTGCATTCTTATCTCTCATTAAAAAAAAACTTATATCTGGGGAATCCATTCATGCCTCTCTAAAGAAATATTTCTAAGAGTAGTAATAAATATGCAAAGTATTTTGCGTGAGTACTATGTTGAAGATATAGCAAAATGAACTTTAATTTAAATGGTGCTGATTCTCTTTCTTAATGCTGTCTGGGCATCTTGCCACTATATTTCCCATTGTGATAATAATATAGCTAATAAAATAATTATTTGTATGAACAACCGTCTTCCACTGATTTTTCCATCTGCTTTATTTTTATTGTGTCATATGATTATATAATAATCATCCTGATTATTTTGTTTCTCAATGATATTTTCAATAAAATTTCAGTCAAAGGAATTGATTATAGCCATTGGCATTAAAATAGAAATGAAATCATTGTCTACAAATAGACATCACCTAGGTCTTTGAAAAAATTAGTTTAAAGTAAGTATATTAATATAATGAATGTTAAGTTGAATTTAATTCCTTGTATAGTTGCATGTGAATTGAGATTTAAAAAAAAATATATATATATGTAATATTCAGTCTAGGAATGGAAAAACCTATTTCAGACACCCCAAAAATTAAACAAAAGGCAATTGAGAATGCATGATTTAGCAAGGATGAAATATTAATCAGTGATTTCATTTGACAAGAAACTCCTGGTCTTTTGAAACTGTAACATAAAATGCAGACATTTGTGACATAACTAGGCATTTTTAATGATTGACTCCACCAATAGCAAATAATAATTTTGTTTTTAAGTAAACTATCACTCATTTTCTTTTTTCTTTAAAGTAAAAGTTGATGACTATCTAATGGAGAAAGATTAGATTGCAGTACATTCTTTCCCTGTGAATTAGTGATTTTGTGTAAGTCACAGAGCCTGACACAGGGATACACTCTTGATGTACTGAATTACTGTGATGTGGGTTAGAGAAGACTCTTCAGAGTGATCCAACCAGTCCATCCTAAGGGAGATCAGTCCTGAGTGTTCATTGGAAGGACTGGTGTTGAAACTGAAATTCCAATATTTTGGCCACCAGATGCAAAGAGTTGACTCATTGGAAAAGACCCTGATGCTGGGAAAGATTGAAGTCAGGAGGAGAAGGGGATGACAGAGGATGAGATGGTTGGATGGCATCATCGACTCATTGGACGTGAGTTTGGGTAAACTCTGGGATTTGGTGACGGACAGGGAGGCCTGGCGTTCTGCGGTCCATGGGTAAAAGAGTTGGACACGACTGAGTGACTGAACTGAACTGAACTGATCTACACATCTGTATGAATCATACATTTTGATAGTTATGCTGGCAAAGGTTTATAAATTTTCCCATTATTGTCTTTCTCAGTCATCCCACCATTACTCTTATCACCGATGGATATGGACAAAACCATTTTAAAGGGATTATCTGGCGTGCATGTGCGCTAAGTTGCTTCAGTTGTGTCAGACTCTTTGCAACCCCATGGACTGTAGCCTGTTAGACTCCTCTGTCCATGGAATTCTCCAGGCAAGAATACTGGAACAGTTGCCATGCCTTCCTCCAGGGGATCAAACTTGAGTATCTTATGTCTCCTGCATTGCCAGGTGGGTTCTTTACCACTAGGGCCACGTGAGAAGCTCACAAAGTGATGATAAAGTGAAAGTTTTAGTCACTTAGTTGTGTCCGGCTCTTTGCGACCTCATGGACTGTAGTCCGCCAGGCTCCTCTGTCCATGGAATTCTCCAGGCAGAAATACTGGAATGGGTTGCTATTCCATTCTCCAGGGGATAATATTCCCAAGCCAGAGACTGAACCCGGGTCTTCTGTATCGCAGGCAGAATCTTTACCATTTGAGTCACCAGGGAAGCCCAGTTTGATGTAAATAAACCTGAAGAATTTTTTTTTTTCCCACCACAACATTGTTTCCGGTAGCAGGAATCTAGATGTGGATTCTGAGTTAATCATTCAGGTAATGAATAAATATAATCAAGTGGAGGGTTTCTCTGGTAGCTCAGATGGTAAAGAATCTTCCTGCAATGCAAAAGACCCAGGTTTGATCCCTGGGTCGGGACGAGCCCCTGGAGAAGGAAATGGCAACCCACTCCAGTATTCTTGCCTGACAAATCCCATGGACAGAGGAGCCTGGCAAACTACAGTCCATGGGCTCGCAAAGAGTCAGACACAACTGAGGGACTAACACACAGTAAAAAACTAGATAAATACACAGGAAGAGAAATAGATATTTTAGAAGCAGATTGAGTAAAAACAGAAAGAGATTACTAGAAGTATGTGTGCTCAGTCACTTCAATCAATGCATTCTCAGTCGCTTCAGTAGTGTCTGACTCTTTGCAACCCCCATGGACTGTAGCCCACCAGGCTCCTCTGTCCATGGGGTTCTCCAGGCAAGAATACTGGAGTGGGATGCCACGCCCTCCTCCAGGGTGCTGCAAGTACCCATGCAACTTATACTTAGTATGACATACACTCTTGTTTGACCCAAAATAACACTACATATTATTTGCCAAGGATGAATATCTACTTGAAGAAATTTATTAAACTTGTTACAGTAGATGTGTATGTAGTAAAATAAATGGTTGGTTTTTAAAAAATTTTTATGTATGCATGTCTGTATGTATTTGCCAAAGTTTAGTTGTAGAAAGGGTGAGAGATGCGCTCTGAAGAGCATGCCTTAATGAAACCAGTGCCTCTTCTATATGCTTAGTTTTGCCTTATGATCCAGCAATCCCACTGCTGGGCATACACACTGAGGAAACCAGAAGGGAAAGAGACACGTGTACCCCAATGTTCATTGCAGCACTGTTTATAATAGCCAGGACATGGAAGCAACCTAGATGTCCATCAGCAGATGAATGGATAAGAAAGCTGTGGTACATATACACAATGGAGTATTACTCAGCCATTAAAAAGAATACATTTGAATCAGTTCTAATGAGGTGGATGAAACTGGAGCCTATTATACAGAGTGAAGTAAGCCAGAAAGAAAAACACCAATACAGTATACTAACGCATATATATGGAATTTAGAAAGATGGTAACAATAACCCTGTGTACGAGACAGCAAAAGAGACACTGATGTATAGATCAGTCTTATGGACTCTGTGAGAGAGGGAGAGGGTGGGGAGATTTGGGAGAATGGCATTGAAACATGTATAATATCATGTATGAAACGAGTCACCAGTCCAGGTCCGATGCACGATACTGGATGCTTGGGGCTGGTGCACTGGGACGGCCCAGAGGGAGGGTATGGGGAGGGAGGAGGGAGGAGGGTTCAGGATGGGGAACACAGGTATACCTGTGGTGGATTCATTTCGATATTTGGCAAAACTAATACAATATTGTAATTTTTAAAAATAAAATAAAATAAAAAAAATTGAGTTATGTTATACTTGAGTTATGCTAATGAGTTTTTATTTTTAGAAGCACTAATTGATTCTTTTTAAAATCTCCTTGACACTTTCTGTAATTTTGCCTTTCTTTCCGAAGTTTTCCAAAAATTTCTTCTATTTTTATATGTAGTTATTATGGTTTTATATTTTCAATAACCTATGTCCATTTGGTCCAGTACTTGATGTTTTCACCTCCCTGTTTCTTCTGGCTGTCATTTCTGTTTATTCTCAAACGTTCTCCTTTTCCTCTATACAGAGTATCTTTGACCTGGTGTTGACCATTTCAAAATCTATTTGTATAGGTCTTGCCTAACCATGTCCACTGTGCTCCTAAAGGCCTTGGTAGTCCAAGGTCTTTAAAACAATCTGATGTCTTGTGCCTCTTTGACCTTCCAGAACATGTGGACACCAGCTGTAAAGTTGCATGATGGCTGGTGTAATTTCAGCTCTTGCTTGTGGTGAGGGTTTATTACTTTGGATCACTACTTCATTTTGTGGTGAGTTGAATCCTCAGCATGAGCTCTGGGTTTTGATTTATATGCCTTTTAATTTTGGGAGGTAATCAGAACCAGAAGTGCAATTTACAGAGACTTGATAAGAAAAACAGTTGTGTTCCATTTCCTCTTGAGTTTTGACCTTAGTATATTTTGACCTCAGTGTGTATTTCAGACATTTTGTGCTTAGATTAAAAAAAAAATTATTCAGCATTTTCATTTTCAGCATGAAGATGGATCTTAGCAGAAGAAAATCATTAGCAAAAATTAGGAGCCTCTAATTTTAAGCTTTAGCTTTTCTGGGACTTACTTCTATTGGTATTATTAAATATGTTTGCAATATTTTCCTAAAATGAATATCAATTATCTCAGTATTATCTTATGTTGAGACAATGATTGTTCATTTTTTATTATGTGACATGTACTATTTATTACTTCAAATATGTCTATATAGGAAAAAGATCTTTTCTTGAAATTTCTATTCTTTTAAATAGCTTTATTTTAAAATTTCTGTTTCAGAGCTGTTCTCTTTAAATTACTATAACTTTATAGTAGTTTAATATATATTTAGTCAAGATCTTCTTGTAGTCTTCTGTCAAAATTTGTTTCTGTACTTCTGCACTAATTTTTCCCTATAAAATTTAAAATTAGTTTTCAGAATTTCATAAAAATATAACTGAAGTTAAATTAAGATTTTTAAATTAATTTCTAGAGAAATATTACTTTTGTAATATTGATTAGTTGATTTTTGTATGATTGTTGTCCCACATTTAACATTTTAGAATATCTTAGTTTAGCATTATTAAGAATAATGCTTGCTATGGGCAATTTTGTTCATTTTTTGGGGAAATATATCTATGAATTTTCTTATGTATAAATAGATATAGGCTTGCTGAATCATTTGGTATATGTAAAACTTTAGTAGATACTACCAAATTGTTTTCCAAAGTGGCCAAAGACATATATTCCTCATCAGCATTTTATGAGTTTCAGTTGTTTTAGATTTCACTAATACTTGGTATTGTCTATTTTTTCACAGTAGTTATCCTGGTGAATATGTAATGGTTTGTGTTTTGTAGTTCTATGATGAAAAGGAAAATTGTGCACCTTCTTTTATGCTTGTCATTTGCATATCATTTTGTGTGAAGAGACTGGTGAATAATCTTATCAATGGGGTGAGACTTACATCTCCACGTGACGAACTTTTCATACATTCTGATAAAATTGTTTTGTCATATATATATATATATGTGTGTGTGTATATATATATCTCCCCACTATTTGGGATTTTTTTACCATATTAATAGCATCTTTTTTATTCTCAGAAGTTATTAACATTAATCACAACCAACAGTGGAAAATTCTTAAAGAGATGGAAATACCAGACAAGCTTACCTGTCTCATGAAAAACCTGTATGTGGGTCAAGGAGCAATAGTTAGAACCAGAAATGTAACAACTGACTGCTTCAAAATTGGGAAAAGAGTACGATAAGACTGTATATTGATTGTTACTTGCTTATTTAACTTCTGTGCAAAGTTATTGTTGTTTAGTTGCTAAGTTGTGTCTGACTCTTCATGATCCCATGGACTATAGCCCACCATACTTCTCTTTCCATGGGACTTCCCAGGCAAAAATACTGGAGTGGGTTGAAATTTTCTTCTTTGAATGATCTTCCTGATCCAGGGATGGGAACCCATGTCTCCTGTGTCTCCTGCACTGGCAGTTGGAGTCTTTACCACTGAACCATCAGGGAAGCCCTGTATGCAGAGTACATCATGCGAAATGCTGGGGTGGATGAATCAGAAGCTGGAATCAAGATTGCTGGGAGAAATATCAACAACCTCAGATATGCAGATAATGCCACTCTAATGGCAGATAGTGAAGAGGAGCTCAAGAGCTTCTTAATGAGGGTGAAAGAGGAGAGTGAAAACGCTAGCTTGAAACTAAACATTCAAAAAAGACCTAAGATCATGGCATCTAGTCCCATTATTTCATGGCAAATAGAAGGGGAAAAAGTAGAAACAGTGACAGATTTTTATTTTCTCCAAAATCACTGCAGACAGTGACTACAGCCATGAAATTCAAAGACACTTGCTCCTTGGAAGGAAAGCTATGACAAACCTAGACAGTGTATTAAAAAGCAGAGACATCACTTTGCTGACAAAGGTCTGTATAGTCAAAGCTATGGTTTTTCCAGTAGTCATGTAAGGATGTGAAAGATGGACCATAAAGAAGGCCAAACACTGAAGAATTGATGCTTTAACTGCAAGGAGATCAAACCGGTCAATCATAAAGGAAATCAATCCTGAATATTCACTGGAAGGACTGATGCTGAAGCTGAAACTCCAATACTTTGGCTACCTGATGTGAAGAGCTGACTCACTGGAAAAGACCCTGATTCTGGGAAAGATTGAAGGCAAAAGAAGGGGCGGTAGAGGATGAGATAGTTAGAAAGCATCACCAACTCAATAGAGATGAATTTGAGAAAATTTGGGGAGATAGTGGAGGACAGAGGAGCCTGGTGTGCTGCAGGCCATGGGATCACAAAGAGTTGGAAATGAGTTAGCAACTGAACAACAACAAAAAAACTGAATGTGAGTTTTTATCATGAATGTGAGTTGAATATTAGCAAATACTTCCTTATCTCTCAAGATGAGAATGATTTTCTTTTCCCTCTTGTTGGTGATGGGTTTAGTCACCAAGTTGTGTCCGACTCTTTTGACCCCATGGACTGTAGCTGCCTGGCTCTTCTGTCTGTGGGGTTCTCCAGGCAAGAATACTGGAGTGGGTTGCCATTTCCTTCTCCAGGGGATCTTCCTGACTTGGGTACTGAACCCAAGTCTCCTGCATTGCAGGCAGATTCTTTACCTACTGAGCTACGAAGGAAGCCCTTTCCCCTGTGTATCTGATAACCATTCGACTTTTCAAATTTAAACATCAGCTTACATCCCCATAATAAAAATAATTTATGCATGATGTATTACATAAGTTTTTTCCAATTGTAGTAAACAAATATATAAATTGCACAAATTTATATTTTGGCAGAACTATCTTCCTGTGAAAACATGAATGCAGACTAACGACCATAGTCATTAGTCCCCCAAATTCCTCATGCCTGTGTATGAGCTGTAGCTTCAGTTGGGTCCGACTCTGCGACCCTATGGACCGTAGCCCCCCAGTCTCCTCTGTACATGGGATTCTCCAGGCAAGAATAGTGGAGTGGGTTGCCATGCCCTCTTCCAGGGGATATTTCTGGCCCAGGGATCAAACCTGTGTCACTCAAGTCTCCTGCATTGGCAGGCAGGTTCTTTACCACTTAGTGCCACCTGGGAAGCCCGAATTCCTCATCCCCTTTAGTAATTATTTTTCCCATGCTTCCCAGTCACATCCTATCTTCAGACAACCATTAACATATTTTTGTCACTATATAGTCTCTAAAATTTCATTTAAGTGATATCATACACTGTGCATTTTTTGGTCTAGTTTTCTGTTTCCCTAGGATATTTACTTTGAGATTCATCTATGCTGTTACAGTTACTGATAGTTCATTTTTCTATATTACTAAGTCCTATGAATGTGCCATAACATGTTTATTGTTTAATCAGTTGAAAGACCTGAGTTATTTTCAAATTTAGGGTATTAAAAACAGTCTACCTTAAAGTGTCATATATTATATCATATTATAGATATCATAAGAACCTTGAAATATTTTACTTCTGTTTCTTTTCTCTCTCAGCCTTTCTGTAATTGTTTTCATATATAATCTACATTGACTTCATTGTTTTTATTTCTGCTTAAAGGTCAACATTGGAAAAAGAGACTTGAAAATTCATATTTCCATCTAGAGTAATTTTTTTTCTTCCTAAAGAATTCCTTTGCTATTGCTGGTAGAAAATGAATCTTTATTTCTCCTTTGTTTAAAAAAAGTTTTTCACTGGTATTGAATTGTAGTTTTCATCATTTGTCCTTTAATACTTTCTTTAAAGATAACTGGTCACTGTCTTCTTGCTTGGATAGTTTCCGACAAGAAATCTTTTTTATTATGTAGTGTACCTTAATGTATCTTTTTTCTCTTGCTGGTTTTAAAATATTTCTTGTTTACTGCTTTTGAGAAGTCTGCTTATCATGTACTTTGATGAAATCTTATTCCTGTTTCTTGTTCTTAGGGTTATTAATTCATGTAAAGAAATATCTTAAGTGAATTTAGTGAATTCATTGTTGCTTATAAATAACTGAGAAATTAATCTAATAATATTTTGCAAAAAATTCTTCCTTGGAAGTTATAGCTAATATCCTAGAATTGACAATGTAAACTAATAGGAGGAAATAATTTCAAATATAAGCTTTTCACTGTACGTTTAGTTTCAAATATAAGCTTTACACTGTCCATTAATGAGACTGCACTGTGCCTCAAAATAGTCTACATAAAAAGGAAGAATTTGTTACATATGTGTTATTAAAAGGGGAAGGAAATAGTCTGAAACATTCTGAAAGCTGCTGCTATTTAAAAGCAGAGTTGTTCTATTCATGTATGTATGAGAATGTGTGTGTTAGAAATAATCCACGGTAGTATTTTCCAAAACAAAAAAGGCTGATTTATGAACAAATAAAGATTATAGAAAACATAATTCCTTAAGTCCCTGTAACTTTCTTCTAAGGTCTTGTGAATGTCAATCCATTGAATTGTGTTGTGGCTGTGTTTCCATTAATTATCACCTTCATTAGTCATTCAGCACACAATGATTGCAGCCACTCTGAACAATATGAACAATAGTCAGTGTTGTAAGGCAAATGCCATTAAGCATCATTTTTTTCAAGTCTAAAAATAAACTCAAAAACAGCCAGTTATGAATCTGTGATTTTCCTAAATTCTTGATTCCTTAGAAATCATTCTAATGTCCTAAGAATAATCCTAATGTCCTAAGGATAATTGCTTTTTTTCAAGAGTAATGAATCAGAGCTGTAACATATTCTAGATTTGACTGGTTTCTGTTAAATAAATATTAAATTTTTAGGGCAAATCTCAGGTGGAAATAGTATATGATCCTTTTTTATATCATTAAGTTTGATTTCATAATATTTTGTTTAGAATATTTGTGTCTATGTTCATGAGAGATATTGATCTGCAGTTTAGTTTTCTCCTTCCAGTTTTATTGTGATATAGCCAACATACAGCACTGTATAAGTTTAAGATGTAAAGAATAAGGATTTGACTTGCATAAACCATGAAATGATTACCACAATAAGTTTAGTGAACATCCATCATCTTATATAGTGTGTGTGCTCAGTCGTGTCCAACTCTTTGAGACCCCATGGACTGTAGCCCACCACTCCTCTCTCCGTGGGATTCTCGAGGCAAGAATACTGGAGTGGGTTGCCATTTCCTCCTCTAGGAGATCTTCCCGACTTAGGGATCTAAACCACATCTCTTATGTTTCCTGCATTGGAGGCAGGTTCTTTACTACTAGCACAACTGGGTTACAAATTGTCCAGGCAATAATACTCAAGTGGATTGTCATTTCCTATGCCAGGGGATCTTCCAGACTCAGGGATTGAACCTGTGTTTCTTGCATTTCCCGCATTGGCAGATGGATTCTTTACCACTGCACCACCTGGAATCCTACACATCTTAAAATATAGGTGCTCAATTTTGAGTTTAAAAATTTTTAAACAGTTTGATTACTCTTTATAAGTGTGGAGTCACACTGTTTTCCTAAGCTCTTTGTAAACAGGCTTAAGCAGGAGGAAAAGGTGAAAGTAAAATGTTGAAAGAAAACTTTCAACATGTTTCTAAAGTTAATTCTAATTACTTCACTGCCCCCATTTTTATTTTTCACTTTCTTCTAAAAACCTGCCTTGTTTTGTCTGCACATGTTGAACTAGGGTGCCTTTGTGGTTCTGTCTGAAAGTACACATCCTTCCTACTCTTTTTTTTTTTCCCCTCTTCTGCATTTCTTGGTGTCTCTTGCTCCTTCTCAATTCACAAGTCTGATCTCATATATATTTTATATAAATTATAGACAAGACTCTGCAGTCAACGGCATACTCCAATTTGTCTCATGGTTACATGTTTGTTTTAGCCATTACATCCTTCAACTTGGGAATCAAAAGAAAGGGCAATGCTCACCTTGGAAGCACATATGCCAAAATTAGAATCATACAGAGATTAGCATGTCCTCTGCAAAGATGATGTAAATTTGTGATACATTTCATATTTTCCCACCTGTATGAAAAGATGCATCATACATCATTAGGGAATTGGAAATTTTTTTTTAAAAAATGAGATTGTTTCCAAGACATATACTTTAGAATAACTAAAATCCAAAACACTGCAACATCAAATGCTGGCAAGAATGTGGAGCAACAGAGAAAATACAATCATGCTGGTGGGAATGCAAAATGGTACAACCGCCTTGAAAGACTGTTTGGCAGTTTTTTCTAAAAAATAAACATATTCCTACCATAAGATGCAGAAATCACATTCCTTGGTATTTACCCAAATGAATGGAAAGCTTATGCCAAGATAGAAACCTGCACGTGGATATTTAAAACAGTTTTAGTCATAGAACTTCAGTAGGTGAATGGATCAACGGGTCCATCCAGACAATGGAGTATCATTCAGTGAGCTACCAAGGCATGGCAAGACACAGAGGAACCTTAAATGCCTATTAGTAAGTGAAAAAGCCAATCTTAAAAGACAATTCATTATTCACGATAATGAATCCAGCTGTAAGACATTCTAGAAAAGACAAAACTATAGAGATAGCTAAAAAAATATAAAATAAAAAGATCAATGGTTGCCAGGGGCTAGAGGGGAGGAAGGGATAAGTCAGTGGAACACAGGGGACTTTTAGAGCAGTGAAACTGTTCTGTAGAATACATGCCACTACATTCATAAAAATCCACACAACATATAACACCAAGAATGGTACAAATGAACTTACTTGGAAAACAGAAATAGACTCACAGCTGTAGAAAACAATTTATGGTTACCAGAAGGGAAAGGAGGCCAGGAGGGGTACAGGGAGATTGGAGTTGACACATACATGCTTTTATATACAAAATATATAACTAATAAGGACCTTACTGTGTAGCACAGGGAACTCTACTCAGTATTCTGGAATGACCTGTATGGGAAAAATCTAAAAAAGAGTGAGTATATGTATATATATAAAACTGAATCACTAAGCTGTACACTTGATGCTTAACACAACATTGTAAATCAACTACAATCTGATAAAATTAAAAAAAAAGAGTGAACCCTAATGTAATCTACCAGCTTTGAATGATGGTTATTGTTCTATTCATTGACTCTAAAACGGTGACGGAACAGATTGAGCCCTCTCTTCATGGAGTTCTGATCCTAGTGGAAGACTGAGCCAATAAGATATGTAATAAAAAATTAAATGAAGTGCCTAGTTTATATTTTATACTCCCTTCTTTGTGCAAACAATTTTTTCTTGTTCTCTCTCTTCTTTGCACTCATACAAATGCATACACAGAAATTCACACATTAACACATACACACACAGCTGTGCATGTACCTATGGACCTGGTTGAAAGACCTCAGAAGAATAATGATATCTAGGGATACAACCTCTGCTGCTTTATGCCATGATTAATTTCCTTCTGAGTGACTTATTTTCCCTTGAGATTCTTTGGAATGTATTGATCCTTGGAAAATAGGTGTTTTGTAATAGATGAGAGTAAGAACAGGGGCATATAAATTGGAAAGGTGCCTGGGTGACTATTTTCTATGACCTGGTCTAACTTTGAAAGTGTAAGCCTCAATTGGTTAAGTCTCAGACAAGAGTATTATTCCAATACATTTTTAACATTACAACTCTGTTTAAAGTACACCCTGTTCTTCAAGGGATAAACTTTAAGCTCTTTGTCATTTGTGAACATGACTCTGAACAGTTATACTAACAAAATCAATAAACTTTAATTCCTTAACAGTACAAACTTTTATAATGCTAAGTGGAATAATTTATGTTCTTCTTTACTTTGAGTTTTTTAATGAATTAATTTTTTGAAGGCCTGTGATAAGTTATATAATGAGACATGTCCAAAATCTTGAAAAATCTCATAATAAGAGCAAAGTTCTTTCTCCATCTATGCAGATACTGTGTCCTTCCATGGTGGACTGGTGAGGTGTTAAGTCCCCAGCCTGAGGAGCAAGCTGTGGGCAGCAACTGGGAAAGATGGTGATGAAGGGGGACGAGAAACCCTGTTCTCTACTCCACTTTCTCTCCACCAAGATATAGTCTCCACCAGCCATGGCCTGTCAGCTGTTTCCACTGGGGAGTGACCTAGCCAGATTGAGCAGAATTACCATGATGCTCCCCCTGCTTTTCCACTAGAAAACCAGTCTTATGTGCCAGGCTCAGTTTTCTTGAGGGTTAAGGCTGAGGATGGGCTTCCCTGGTGGCTCAGATGGTAAAGAATCTGCCTGTAGTGAGGGAGACCCAGGTCCGATCCCTGTATTGGGAAGATCCCCTGGAGAGAGAATGGCTGCCCACTCCAGTATTCTTGCCTGGAGAATCCGATTGACAGAGGAGCCAGGCAGGCTACAGTCTATGAGATTGAAGAAAGTCAGACACGACTGAGTAACTAAAAAACAAGGGCCGAGGATATTCAATCGTCTACCTTGTTTTCAGTAAATGTAAATTGATCCTATAAACAAATAAAAAATAAATAAGTACATAAATAAGTAAATAGATAAGAATGAAAAAGCCCTCTTAATTCTAATTTTATTTCCACCTTCTCTCCAAATCTCCCTTTGAGCTCCATTCCAATGGTCATCCTATTTATATTTTTACAATAAATTATTCTTAGAATATAATGGTGTTTTCACTCAGCTGTGTCTGTCTCTTTCTGACCCTTTTGGACTGTAGCCTGTCAGACTTTTCTGTCAAAGGGATTTTTCAGGCAAGAATACTGAATTGGGTTGTCATTTCCTCTTCCAGGGGATCTTCTTGACCCAGGGATCGAACCTGTGTGTCTTGCATTGGCAGACAGATTCTTTACCACTGAGCCATTGGGGCAGCCCATTTATAGTGGTAGTGTCCATAAAATCCTATCATTCCTGGTTAAACAAAATATGACCATATATTGACAATTTTATTTTTACCCCTTCCCCAAAGAAAATGGCATTGTACAAATAAATGTAGCAATAATACCAGAATATTTTTTAAATGCCAGAGTCACTAATTTCACAAGCAAGTTAGGGTGGAAGCATTACTGGAAAATAAGATGGAGTTAGATTGGATGTTTCATCTTTATCCAGTTCTCAGTTGATCATCTCTTTTTCTGTTACCACAGTCTTCCTAATCAACAGAAGTTCCTGCTAGTGTGATTCAGAGTTGAGGAAATCGATTTTTCTTTTTAACATGAAGGTCACAGAATGATTTAAAAATCCATTCACCTGTTTAACAGCTTCTCTCTTACTTGGCTGGAAAAACAGTTGGAGAGCCACCTGGCTTTTCCTTAAAGCATCGTAAGGCAGCATGCTCCATGGAGAACAAAAGTGAGTATTCTGTTTTAAATCAAACATCCAGACATTTTCTCACCCAGTAAAAGAAATTGAAGATTGATTGTTTATTAGTCTCCTAGGGCCATGTTCATAAATTTGCACAAACTGGTGACATGAAACAATAGTAATGGAATCCGTCAATTCTGGGAGCTGGAAGTTTGAAATCAAGGAGCCATCAAGATGAGGCTCCTCTGAAGGCTTTAGGGGAGAGGCTTTGCTTACTCTTCTGGGCTTCTGGTGGTTGCTGGCAGGCCTTGGTATCCTTGGCTGCAGCTGTACCACTTTACTCCCTGCCTCTGTCTTCACATGGCCGTCTTCCTCTGTGACTGTATACTCCCTGACTTTTCTTTGAGGAACACTGACCCACACTAATCTAGTATGACCTGACTATAACTTAAATAATTACATCTGTAAAGACCTTACTTTCAAATAAGGTGACATTCTGAGGTTATGAGTAGACATAAATTATGGAGGGACAATATTATTGGAGAAGGCAATGGCATTCCACTCCAGTACTCTTGCCTGGAGAATCCCATGGACGGAGGAGCCTGGTAGGCTGCAGTCCATGGGGTTGCTAAGAGTCAGACACGGCTGAGCGACTTCACTTTCAAGTTTCACTTTCATGTTTCACTTTCACACATAGGAGAAGGAAATAGCAACCCACTCCAGTATTCTTGCCTGGAGAATCCCAGATATGGGGGAGCCTGGTGGGCTGCCATCTAAGGGGTTGCACAGAGTCGGACAGGACTGAAGCGACTTAGCAGTATTATTGGGTTTCCTAGGTGACTCAATGGTCAAGAATCCACCCGCCAAGGCAGAAGATGCAGGAGACATGGGTTCGATCCCTGGATTGGGAAGATCCCCTGGAGTAGGAAATGGCAACCCACTCCAGTATTCTTGCCTAGAGAATCCCATGGAGAGAGGCGTGGTGGGCTACAGTCCATGGGGTCACAAAGAGTGAGACACGATTGAGCGACTGAGCATGCATGCCCATTATTTCCCCACTACAATTCTCAAAGTAAGTCTATAACAGGTAAGTCTGGTTGCCAGGGAACTCAGAATAATAAGCAAATTTCTTGTCCTCCATGTGGGAAAAAGTGTCTACCAGTTGGGATTAACTTGGGAGTAATTTCAACTTCAAAGGGAAAGTAAACATCACCATAAAAGCTAAGAAAGTGTTCACTTGTGCCTGAAAACACAACAGGATAACTTTATTCTGTTAACATTTTATAGAGGTCTAATATTAAAATATATTGAATTGGATTACTAATAGAGTAAGAAATGGTTTGGTATCTACATATACCTTATTCACCTCTGGAAAGCATAATAGTTTGGATGCCCATTCTCTGCATATAGATTTTCTTTTAATCCTTCCGTTTGTCTAATTATCTTAGGCACAGTCCCATTGCTAGTAAGCATATGGTTATTCCAGTTTATCCAAAGGCACTCGAAAGAAATAACACAGTAAATAGAAACCCTCACTCATTCTAGAATGTGAAAATATTCAGTTTGGGATTATCAGAATTAAGATAGGAAATCTTGCCTTTAAAAAATCCTTTAGCCATTTTGTCAAAGTGATCCAGGCTATTTACTCCAGATAATGGAAAGAAGATATGATTCTGGAAATTATACAAATCCAAATCGTCCCTTGTGCAGCGCTTCAGTAAGAAAAGATTTTGTGACACCTACTGGCGGATAAGAATTGTGCTGCATGGTTCTGGAGGATAAGAACAACCTCAACAGCAACAGCAAAATACTCACTTGCTTTAATTTTCTGAAATAAATTGAAATCAGGTTCTTAGTTCCTGTCAATGTGGTATGAATAGGAAAGCCAGCTTCCCTCTCCTTATTTCCCTCCTCACCCAAAATGTGTGCAGTGGATCTGGGATCTTTGAAAAGTCCAGAAGATGTTAGAAATTTCTTGTTCTTATTGGTACTGCCAGTACTTACGGACATGCGCGTGCTCATTGGCCACTCAAGAATGGTCCTTTGGAAGCTTTTGCTGGCTTTTCTCTGCTCCCAACTTAGGCTCAGGAACCTCCTCAGAACCTCAATCCCAGTGTCTTGTCCTGAGCTTCCCAGTGAGCATCAGGGCACTGTCCCTTTCTGAGGTCTTGGTCTCCTCCGTTGAAGGAGAGGTGGTCTAATCTGGAAACATCTGTCATCTTGATGACACATCCCCTTTCTAGTTTACACTGATTCCTTTTTCTCTTCCCCAGGAACTGGCACTTTCACAGCTTCCTCTTCAATTCTTGCCTTCGTCTTTCCTACTCTGAGATAGTCCTTGCTGTTTCCTACGTAATGTGAGTTTCTCTTACCCAAGAGAGAGGGTTCTGATAAGAAATACCCAGACCAGTTAATTTTTTGTTTTTAATTAATCTTTTTATTTTTCAGATACTTGTAGAAGTGTATGTAGTTGTAAGAAATACTTGAGAGAGATTCCATGTGTCCCTTACCCAGTCACACCTAATGGTAATAACGTCTTGCAGAACTTTGGTGCTTTATCACAGCCGGTGCTGTGTGAAGTCAGTGCAGCCGAGACACAGCACGTTCCATCACCACGGAGCATCCTTTATGTTGCTGTTGTAGACTCACACCCACTTTCTTCTCCTCCACCCCCTGTCCATCTCCCATCCCCACAGTGGAAACAGTGTCAGACTTTATTTTGGGGGGCTCCAAAATCACTGCAGATGGTGACTGCAGTCATGAAATTAAAAGACGCTTACTCCTTGGAAGGAAAGTGATGACCAACCTAGATAGCATATTCAAAAGCAGAGACATTACTTTGCCAACAAAGGTTCGTCTAGTCAAGGCTATGGTTTTTCCTGTGGTCATGTATGGTTGTGACAGTTGGACTGTGAAGAAGGCCGAGCGCCGAAGAATTGATGCTTTTGAACTGTGGTGTTGGAGAAGACTCTTGAGAGTCCCTTGGACTGCCCCCAGTCCATTCTGAAGGAGATCAGCCCTGGGATTTCTTTGGAAGGAATGATGCTAAAGCTGAAACTCCAGTACTTTGGCCACCTTATGTGAAGAGTTGACTCATTGGAAAAGACTCTGATGCTGGGAGGGATTGGGGGCAGGAGGAGAAGGGGACGACAGAGGATGAGATGGCTGGATGGCATCACTGACTCGATGGACGTGAGTCTGAGTGAACTCTGGGAGTTGGTGATGGACAGGGAGGCCTGGCATGCTGCGATTCATGGGGTCGCAAAGAGTCGGACATGACTGAGCGACTGAACTGAACTGACTGGACCCCTACTAATAATCTGTCCCTCGTTTCTATAACTTGTTACTTCCAGTATAAATGGAATAATTATTTAATCTTTGTTAACTGCTTTTTTTTTTCTCATGGAGTGTCTCCTTGGAAATTCATACAGATTGTTGCTTGTGCTTATGTCAATATTTTGTTCCTTTTTGTTGCTAAGTTGTACTCTAGATCTATGCGTTTGTTGAGGTACTTACCTACCGAAGGACATCTGAATTACTACCATTTTGGGGCTAGTAATAATAATGTTTCCATAGACATTTGTGAACAGGTTTTCAGTGTTCAACTCTCTGTGATAAATGCCTAGGAGTATAATTTCTAGGTCATATGGTAGTTGCATGCCTAGTTTTTAAGAAAGTATTAACTGACTTTCAAGGATTGCTGTACCAGTTTGCATTCATACCAATAATGTATGAGAGAGCCACTTTCTCCACATCCTTGTTGGTATTTGGTGTTGTTAATACATTTTATTTTAGCCATTTTAATATGTATATAGTGATTTCCCATTGTTTTAATTTGCATTTCTAGCTGCGACTACTTACTCTCAGCCATCAGAAAAGAGGGCCGTCTTGTGTGGGCTTTTCATTTCCGGTCAGAAAGCAGGATGTCTGCATTCAGTACAGCTTCTGTCTTCAAACTGGCACTTGTGTACATGAGATATTTGATGTGTGAACTGTTATTCTGTTTTACCTCGTTAAGATTATCCCAAAAAGGACAATCTCCTCTTTCAGTTTCCATGTGTTATTAACATGCCTTGAGGAGTTAAGTTTTAGTCATTTTTGTACCCTCAAATCCTGACAATAAGTTACATATTTGACGAACTAATTAATTGATCTAGTAAGCATGAGTATATGGACAGGACTTAATGTTTAAGTATTACTATACCTAATACCTGCCTAGCACTTCAGAGGCCACCATGGGCTTCAATTTAGATGACTGAAGTTGACATTTATAGAAAACCCGAGAGGTAGGCATTTCCAACTCGAGGGCCAGGAACTAGTTCTGCCACTTATTTGCACAATGATCTCAAATTAGCCAAAGAATAGTACCTCATGGTTCTTAACTGTCTAAATGTTGAAAAATATACCCTTATCCCTAACTTGAGCTATAAATTGGAAATAAGTGTAGTACTTACAGGAATAAATTCAGAATCAACTTACACTTGCAGTGCTAGGCACATGGACAACATTTTAAAATATTAGCAAGAGAGAAATTGCCCAATAAAATGCAAATATTAAATAAATATATTATTATTTGTCATTAACATTATTATTAACATTAACATTATTCTTGTCATGAACAAGAATGAATCCTAACACAAAAATGCATTTTAAGAAGCATCAGATCATTTTCAGTTCATTTCAGTTCAGTCACTCAGTTGTGTCTGACTCTTTGCGACCCCATGAACTGCAGCACACCAGGCCTTCCTGTCCATCACCAACTCCTGGAGCTTGCTCAAACTCATGTCCATTGAGTGGGTGATGCTATCCAACCATCTCATCCGCTGTCATCCCCTTCTCCTCATGCCTTCAATCTTTCCCATCATCAGGGTCTTTTCCAATGAGTCAGTCCTTCGCATCAGGTGGCCAAAGTATTGGAGCTTCAGCTTCAACATTAGTCGTTCCAAAGATTATACAGGACTGATTTCCTTTAGGATTGACTGGTTGGATCTCTTTGCAGTCCAAAGGACTCTCAAGAGTCTTCTCCAACACCACAGTTCAAAAGCATTATTTCTTTGGCTTTCAGCTTTCTTTATGGTCCAACTCTCACATCCATACATGACTACTGGAGAAACCATAGCTTTGACTAGACGGACCTTTATTGGCAAAGTAATGTCTCTGCTTTTTAATATATTGTCTAGGTTTTTCATAACTTTTCTTCCAAGGAGCAAGTATCTTTTAATTTCATGGCTGCATTCACCACCTGCAGTGATTTTGGAGCCCCTAAAATAAAGTCTCTCACTGTTTCCACTGTTTCCCCATCTATTTGGCATGAGGTGATGGGACTGGATGCCATGATCTTAGTTTTCTGAATGTTGAGTTTTAAACCAGCTTTTTCACTCTCCTCTTTCACTTTCACCAGGAGTCTCTCTAGTTTCTCTCTGCTTTGTGCCATAAGGGTGATGTCATCTGCATATCCGAGTTTTTGATATTTCTCCTGGCAAACTTGATTCCAGCTTATGCTTCATCCAGCCTGGCATTTCACATGGTGTACTCTGCACTGAAGCTAAATAAGCAGGATGACAGTATACAGCCTTGACTTATTCCTTTCTTAATTTGGAACAAGTCCTTTGTTCCATGGCAGGTTCTAACTGCTGCTTCTTGACTTGCATGCAGATTTCTCAGGAGGCAGGGAAGGTGGTCTGGTATTCCCATCTCTTTAAGAATTTTCCACAGTTTGTAGTGATCCACACAGTCAAAAGCTTTGGCATAATCAAAAAGGCAAAAGTACATGTTTTTCTGGAACTCTCATGCTTTTTCGATGATCCAACAGATGTTGGCCATTTGATCTCTGGTTCCTCTGCCTTTTCTAAATCCAGCTTGAACATTTGGAAGTTCTTGGTTCATGTACTGTTGAAGCCTGGCTTGGAGAATTTTGAGCTTTACTTTGCTAGCGTGTGAGATGAGTGCAATTGTGTGGTAGTTTGAACATTCTTTGGCATTGCCTTTCTTTGGGATTGCAATGGAACCTGACCTTTTCCAGTCCTGTGGCCACTGCTGAGTTTTCCAAATTTGCTGGCATATTGAGTGCAGCACTTTCACAGCAGCATCTTTTAGGATTTGAAATAGCTCAACTGGAATTCCTTCACTTTCACTAGCTTTGTTTGTAGTGATGCTTCCTAAGACCCACTTGACTTCAGACTCCAGGATGTCTGGCTCTAGGTGAGTGATCACACCATCTTGGTTATCTGGGTCTTGAAGATCTTTTTTGTATAGCTCTTCTGTGTATTCTTGCCACCTCTTCTTAATACCTTCTGCTTCTGTTAGGTCCATATCATTTCTGTCCTTTATTGTGCCCATTTTTGCATGAAATGTTCCCCTGGTATCTCTAATTTTCTTGAAGAGATCTCTGGTCTTTTCATTCTATTGTTTTCCTCTATTTCTTTGCACTGATAACTGAGGAAGGCTTTCTTATTTCTCCTTGGTATTCTTTGGAACCTTGCATTCAGGTGAGTATATCTTTCCTTTTCTCCTTTGTCTTTAGCTTCTCTTCATTTCTCAGCTCTTTGTAAGGCCTCCTCAGACAACCATTTTGTCTTTTTGCATCTCGTTTTCTTGGGGATGGTCTTAATCACTGCCTTCTGTACCATGTCACGAGCCTCCGTCCCTGGTTCTTCAGGCACTCTGTCTATCATATCTATCAATCATTTTAGTTCTTGTTAAATTCATATGCAGGTATACCAATTTCTTAGCAATAAATAAACTACGAGATTAGAAAACATGGGTATTGGGTTTGGGGTGAAGGAAATGAGCAATAATAGAATCAAAGTTGGATTTGATTGTCCCTCTTGTGGGACAATCACAGGAGGTCCTAAGTGCATTATAAGGCACACTAATGCTTGGAGAAGGACTGTACCTGCTTCAAATATATACAAGAAAAGGTCAAAGTGTATGGTTTGTGATAGCAACCTGAGGCATTATTTCTTGGTTGAACTTACATGAATGTCAAAGGCAAAGAGTGCCAAGTCAGAGAGAGCAACAGCTTCAAAGAAGAGGAATAAGTCTGCCTACACAAAACATACCTACTTAGTAACCACATCTTTGGATCACCGATGCTATAGACATCAAATAAAACTCACAAAAATAGGAAAATTAAGTAAGATCAGCGATGAAGCTCATGTTGTTTATTGACAAGATGTATACTGTCGATAAATAACTTTGTCTTCAAGGAAGTGCATGGTTTTTTTATTTTTCAGTCAAGCACTGCCCTCTAGTGGCAATACTCCTCTTTAGCACCACAAACAGAGTGAACATCGAAGATCCTGCATTTCACCTCCCACTGCATCCCTAAACCTAACAAAATCCCACACAATTTTATTTTAATTTTTTCTTAGGTAGAAAATGTATGTAGATTTTGTATGTATATTGATTTTTACATTGTATGCATTGAAAGGACTGATGTTGAAGCTGTTTCTCCAGTACTTTGGCCACTTGATGCGAAGAGCCAACTCTTCAAAAAGACCCTAATGCTGGGAAAGATTGAAGGCAAAATGAGAAGGGGGCAAGGATGAGATGGTTAGATAGCATCACCGACTCAGTGGGCATGAGTTTGAGGAAACTCCGGCAGACAGCGAAGGACAGGGAAGCCTGGCATGCTGCAGTCTGTGGGGTCAGAAAGAGTGAGACACGATTTAGCGACTGAACAACAAAGACAACAATTAAGCATAAGATATTTTATTCCATTTAAGTCTGACGTATATTAGAAAGCATAAATAAAGATTTCTACTAATTTTCAAGTATTTTAACGCCAAATATATTTCTCATTTAAAAATATTTAATTTGGAATAGAGGAGGAGCCAAGATGGCGGAGGAGTAGGACGGGGAGAACACTTTCTCCCCCACAAATTCATCAAAAGAGCATTTAAACGTCGAGTAAATTCCACAAAACAACTTCTGAATGCCGGCAGAGGACATCAGGCACCCAGAAAAGCAGCCCAACTCTTCGAAAGGAGGTAGGAAAAAATATAAAAGACAAAAAAAGAGACAAAAGAGGGAGGGACGGAGTTCCGTCCCGGGAAGGGAGTCTTAAAAAGAGAGAAGTTTCCAAACACCAGGAAACCCTCTCACAGCCGAATCTGTGCCGAGCTTTGGAAGCACAGAGGGCAACATAAAAGGGAGGGGAAAAAAAAAAAAAATAAACAATTAAAAATCGCGGATTGTGAGCCCTACGGTAACTCCCCCAGCGGAGAAGCAGCGCAGACGCCTGCACACGGCATTAGCAAGCGGGGGCTGGGCAGGGAAGTGCGGCACGGGCTGTGTCCCTTAGAGTAAGAATCGGGCCGAATGTCCTGAGCGCTATCTGAGCGAAATAATTTGGGCTAGCAAACCAGACTGTGGGATATCTACCACGCGAAAAGCCAGCCCTAACCTAAGACACCGCCAGGCCCGCGCACAGAACAAAGGACTGAACAGAGATAGCCGGCTGCAGACCTTCCCCCTCCGGTGACAGGCAGCCAGAGCCGGAAGGGGGCAATCACAGCCCCAGAGAGACACTATCTATAAAACTGTAAGCAGGCTTCTTTGCTAACTAAAACTTCTTGGGGGTCTGGACGGTCAATATCTGCCTGAGAAGGTGCGCCGGTTTTACACCCAGATAACCGAGTGGCGGGGAGGCGATAAGTCGCAGCATTGGCGCCCGCCAAACACCTCTTCACCTGAGCTGCTCGACCTGGGAAGAACACAAAACGCAGGCCCAACCGAGTCTGCGCCTCTGAGAACTACCCGAGTGCCTGAACCTGAGCGGCTTGGACCTGGGAGCTCAGCCCAGGGCCGGCCTCTGATTGTTCCCGGCGGAACAACCTAGAGCCCAAGCAGTGTGGGCAGGGAGGTTACACGCGCCGTGAGCGGGGGCAGACCCAGTGTGGCCGAGGCACTTCGAGCGCACGCCAGTGTTATCTGTTTGCAGCATCCCTCCCTCCCTCCCCACAGCGCGGCTGAACAAGTGAGCCTAAATTAAAAAAAAAAAAAAAAATAGGGTCCTCCACCGTCCCCTTTGTGTCGGCGGGAACCAGACACTGAAGAGACCAGCAAACAGAAGAAGCTATAACAGAGGGAAACGCCTTGGAAGCTACAGGCCATAGATTAAAACCCTGTGGTTACTACGGATTACATAGGGGCCTATAGATCTTGAGAAATATAAGTCGGACTAAGGAACTGCCAAAAATGAACTGAACCCACAATACTCACAACAAAACCAGAGAAAGACCTAGATATATTTTTACTATTTTTACGATCAATCTTTCTTTCTTTCTTTTTTTTTTTAATTAAAAAAAAAATTTTTTTAAGTCCTCTATTGTCCTTTAATTTTCACTTTTATAACTATTACTTTGCATAAAAAAAAAAAGACCCTATTTTTTTTTTTTCTTCTTCAGCAAACTTCATATATATATTTTATAATTTTTTGACCGTGGTTTTTTTTTTTTTTTTTTTCTTCTTTTTCTTCTTTTCTTTAACATTGCATTTTTGAAATTCCAAACTCTACTCTAGATTTTTAATTTTAGCCTTTTGATATATGTTATCAATTTTGTA
The DNA here is from genome assembly GCF_019923935.1 of Bubalus bubalis. Lineage (NCBI taxonomy): Eukaryota > Metazoa > Chordata > Mammalia > Artiodactyla > Bovidae > Bubalus > Bubalus bubalis. The sequence continues at coordinate 96,391,392 of NC_059163.1, read as the reverse complement.
CCTATAGTTTTTTTCATAATTGCTGTGACTTTTTTTTTTCCTCTGTTTCTTTCTCTTCTTCTTTTATATAACATCGTATATCTGCAATTCCAAACTCTACTCAAGATTTTTAATTTATGCTTTTTGGTATTTGATATCAATTTTGTACCTGTATTTTCTTTATAATTTTTGCGACATTGTTTTTGTTGGTTTGTTTGTTTTCTCTCTTTATTTTTCTTCTTCTTCTTTTTTTTTTTTTTTTAACGTTGTATTTTTGAAACTCCAAACTCTACTCTAGATTTTTAATTTTTGCTGTTTGGTATTAGTTATCAATTTTGTACCTGTAGTTTCTTTATTACTTTCACGACCTTGTTTGTTTTTCTTTGTTCGTTTTTTCTCTTTCTTTTCCTTCTCCTTTTCATTAACATCACTCTTTTGAAATTCCAAACTCTACTCTAGATTTCTAATTTTTGTTTTTATGTATTTGTTACCAATTTTGTACCTTTAAGAACCCAATCTTCAGGACCCATTTTTCACTAGTGTACGAGATTACTGGCTTGACTGCTCTCTCTCCCTTTGGACTCTCCATTTTCTCCACCAGGTCACCTGTATCTCCTCCCTAACCCCTCTCTACTCTACCCAACTCTGTGAATTTCTGTGTGTTCCAGACGGTGGAGAACACTTAAGGAACTGATTACTGGCTGGATCTGTCTCCCGCCTTTTCATTTCCCCCTTTTATCCTTCTGGCCACCTCTGTCTCCTGCCTCCTTCTTCTCTTCCCTGTATAACTCCGTGAACATCTCTGAGTGGTCCAGTTGTGGAGTGCACATAAGGAAGTGACTACTGGCTAGCCCACTCTCTCCACTATTAATTCCACCTCATCTCATTTGGGTCACCTCTAACTCCCTCCTCCCTCTTCTCTTCTCCATGTAACGCTGTGAACCTCTCTGAGTGACCCTCACAGTAGAGAAACTTTTCATCTTTAACGTAGATGTTTTATCAGTGATGCTGTATAGAAGGAGAAGTTTTGAAACTACTGTAAAATTAAGACCGATAACTGGAAGTAGGAGGCTTAAGTCCAATCCCTGACTCCAGGGAACTCCTGACTCCAAGGAACATTAATTGACAGGAGCTCATCAAACGCCTCCATACCGACACTGAAACCAAGCACCACACAAGGGCCAACAAGTTCCAGGGAAAGACATAACAAGCAAATTCTCCAGCAACAAAGGAACACAGCCCTGAGCTTCAAGATACAGGCTGCCCAAAGTCACCCCAAAACCATAGACATCTCATAACTCATTACTGGACATTTCATTACACTCCAGAGAGAAGAAATACAGCTCCATCCACCAGAACATCAACACAAGCTTCCCTAACCAGGAAACCTTGACAAGCCACCTGTACAAACCCACACACAGCGAGGAAACGCCACAATAAAGAGAACTCCACAAACTGCCAGAATACAGAAAGGACACCCCAAACTCAGCAATTTAAACAAGATGAAGAGACAGAGGAATAGCCAGCAGATAAAGGAACAGGATAAATGCCCACCAAACCAAACCAAAGAGGAAGAGATAGGGAATCTACCTGATAAAGAATTCCGAATAATGATAGTGAAATTGATCCAAAATCTTGAAATTAAAATGGAATCACAGATAAATAGCCTGGAGGCAAGGATTGAGAAGATGCAAGAAAGGTTTAACAAGGACTTAGAAGAAATAAAAAAGAGTCAATATATAATGAATAATGCAATAAGTGAAATTAAAAACACTCTGGAGGCAACAAATAGTAGAATAACAGAGGCAGAAGATAGGATTAGTGAATTAGAAGATAGAATGGTAGAAATAAATGAATCAGAGAGGATAAAAGAAAAACGAATTAAAAGAAATGAGGACAATCTCAGAGACCTCCAGGACAATATTAAACGCTACAACATTCGAATCATAGGGGTCCCAGAAGAAGAAGACAAAAAGAAAGACCATGAGAAAATACTTGAGGAGATAATAGTTGAAAACTTCCCTAAAATGGGGAAGGAAATAATCACCCAAGTCCAAGAAACCCAGAGAGTCCCAAACAGGATAAACCCAAGGCGAAACACCCCAAGACACATAGTAATCAAATTAACAAAGATCAAACACAAAGAACAAATATTAAAAGCAGCAAGGGAAAAACAACAAATAACACACAAGGGAATTCCCATAAGGATAACAGCTGATCTTTCAATAGAAACTCTTCAAGCCAGGAGGGAATGGCAAGACATACTTAAAATGATGAAAGAAAATAACCTACAGCCCAGATTATTGTACCCAGCAAGGATCTCATTCAAGTATGAAGGAGAAATCAAAAGCTTTTCAGACAAGCAAAAGCTGAGAGAATTCTGCACCACCAAACCAGCTCTCCAACAAATACTAAAGGATATTCTCTAGACAGGAAACACAAAAATGGTGTATAAATTCGAACCCAAAACAATAAAGTAAATGGCAATGGGGTCATACTTATCAGTAATTACCTTAAACGTAAATGGGTTGAATGCCCCAACCAAAAGACAAAGACTGGCTGAATGGATACAAAAACAAGACCCCTGCATATGTTGTCTACAAGAGACCCACCTCAAAACAGGGGACACATACAGACTGAAAGTGAAGGGCTGGAAAAAGATTTTCCATGCAAATAGGGACCAAAAGAAAGCAGGAGTAGCAATACTCATATCAGATAAAATAGACTTTAAAACAAAGACTGTGAAAAGAGACAAAGATGGTCACTACATAATGATCAAAGGATCAATCCAAGAAGAAGATATAACAATTATAAATATATATGCACCCAACACGGGAGCACCGCAGTATGTAAGACAAATGCTAACAAGTATGAAAGAAGAAATTAACAATAACACAATAATAGTGGGAGACTTTAATACCCCACTCACACCTATGGATAGATCAACTAAACAGAAAATTAACAAGGAAACACAAACTTTAAACGATACAATAGACCAGTTAGACCTAATTGATATCTATAGGACATTTCATCCCAAAACAATGAATTTCACCTTCTTCTCAAGCGCACATGGAACCTTCTCCAGGATAGATCACATCCTGGGCCATAAAGCTAGCCTTGGTAAATTCAAAAAAATAGAAATCATTCCAAGCATCTTTTCTGACCACAATGCAGTAAGATTAGATCTCAATTACAGGAGAAAAACTATTAAAAATTCCAACATATGGAGGCTGAACAACATGCTGCTGAATAACCAACAAATCACAGAAGAAATCAAAAAAGAAATCAAAATTTGCATAGAAACGAATGAAAATGAAAACACAACAACCCAAAACCTGTGGGACACGGTAAAAGCAGTCCTAAGGGGAAAGTTCATAGCAATACAGGCACACCTCAAGAAACAAGAAAAAAGTCAAATAAATAACCTAACTCTACACCTAAAGCAACTAGAAAAGGAAGAAATGAAGAACCCCAGGGTTAGTAGAAGGAAAGAAATCTTAAAAATTAGAGCAGAAATAAATGCAAAAGAAACAAAAGAGACCATAGCAAAAATCAACAAAACCAAAAGCTGGTTCTTTGAAAGGATAAATAAAATTGACAAACCATTAGCCAGACTCATCAAGAAACAAAGGGAGAAAAATCAAATCAATAAAATTAGAAATGAAAATGGAGAGATCACAACAGACAACACAGAAATACAAAGGATCATAAGAGACTACTATCAACAATTATATGCCAATAAAATGGACAACGAGGAAGAAATGGACAAATTCTTAGAAAAGTACAACTTTCCAAAACTCGATCAGGAAGAAATAGAAAATCTTAACAGACCCATCACAAGCTCGGAAATTGAAACTGTAATAAAAAATCTTCCAGCAAACAAAAGCCCAGGTCCAGACGGCTTCACAGCTGAATTCTACCAAAAATTTAGAGAAGAGCTAACACCTATCCTGCTCAAACTCTTCCAGAAAATTGCAGAGGATGGTAAACTTCCAAACTCATTCTATGAGGCCACCATCACCCTAATACCAGAGGACACTAATAGATGGAGAAATATACCATGTTCATGGATTGGAAGAATCAATGTAGTGAAAATGAGTATACTACCCAAAGCAATCTATAGATTCAATGCAATCCCTATCAAGCTACCAACAGCATTCTTCACAGAGCTAGAACAAATAATTTCACAATTTGTATGGAAAAACAAAAAACCTCGAATAGCCAAAGCGATCTTGAGAAAGAAGAATGGAACGGGAGGAATCAACCTACCTGACTTCAGGCTCTACTACAAAGCCACAGTTATCAAGACAGTATGGTACTGGCACAAAGACAGAAATATAGATCAATGGAACAAAATAGAAAGCCCAGAGATAAATCCACGCACATATGGACACCTTATCTTCGACAAAGGAGGCAAGAATATACAATGGATTAAAGACAATCTCTTTAACAAGTGGTGCTGGGAACTCTGGTCAACCACTTGTAAAAGAATGAAACTAGAACACTTTCTAACACCATACACAAAAATAAACTCAAAATGGATTAAAGATCTCAACGTAAGACCAGAAACTATAAAACTCCTAGAGGAGAACATAGGCAAAACACTCTCTGACATACATCACAGCAGGATCCTCTATGACCCACCTCCCAGAATATTGGAAATAAAAGCAAAAATAAACAAATGGGACCTAATTAACCTTAAAAGCTTCTTCACATCAAAGGAAACTATTAGCAAGGTGAAAAGACAGCCTTCAGAATGGGAGAAGATAATAGCAAATGAAGCAACTGACAAACAACTAATCTCGAGAATATACAAGCAACTCCTACAGCTCAACTCCAGAAAAATAAATGACCCAATCAAAAAATGGGCCAAAGAACTAAATAGACATTTCTCCAAAGAAGACATACAGATGGCTAACAAACACATGAAAAGATGCTCAACATCACTCATTATCAGAGAAATGCAAATCAAAACCACTATGAGGTACCATTTCACACCAGTCAGAATGGCTGCAATCCAAAAGTCTACAAGTAATAAATGCTGGAGAGGGTGTGGAGAAAAGGGAACCCTCTTACACTGTTGGTGGGAATGCAAACTAGTACAGCCACTATGGAGAACAGTGTGGAGATTCCTTAAAAAACTGGAAATAGACATGCCTTATGATCCAGCAATCCCACTGCTGGACATACACACTGAGAAAACCAGAAGGGAAAGAGACACGAGTACCCCAATGTTCATCACAGCACTGTTTATAATAGCCAGGACATGGAAGCAACCTAGATGTCCATCAGCAGATGAATGGATAAGAAAGCAGTGGTACATATACACAATGGAGTATTATTCAGCCATTAAAAATACATTTGAATCAGTTCTAATGAGGTGGATGAAACTGGAGCCTATTATACAGAGTGAAGTAAGCCAGAAAGAAAAACACCAATACAGTATACTAACGCATATATATGGAATTTAGAAAGATGGTAACAATAACCCTGTGTACGAGACAGCAAAAGAGACACTGATGTATAGAACAGTCTTGTGGACTCTGTGGGAGAGGGAGAGGGTGGGAAGATTTGGGAGAATGGCATTGAAACATGTAAAATATCATGTATGAAATGAGTTGCCAGTCCAGGTTCGATGCACGATACTGGATGCTTGGGGCTGGTGCACTGGGACGACCCAGAGGGATGGCATGGGGAGGGAGGAGGGAGGAGGGTTCAGGATGGGGAACACATGTAAACCTGTGGCGGATTCATTTTGATATTTGGCAAATCTAATACAGTTATATAAAGTTTAAAAATAAAATTAAATTAAAAAAAAAAATATTTAATTTGGTTCATCTAAGGATATTTATATAGCTTAATTATTCTACTTCCCAACGCATACTTAGTCAAAATAAAAAAATATACTACTTTTTTGATTTAATCATCAGTGTAAAATTTTCATCACTTAACATCCAGAATAGAAAAATGGGTCTTAAATTTTCTTGTAACTTTATCCAGAGTGAGAAGAAGAAAGATTCCTTTCCCTTCACAAGGATTGAGATCCTTATGCAGCTCCCATAAGAGTCGATGTAAGAGTTGATTTAAGAGTCCAGATGTCCTGGTGGTAGAACCAACTCTTGAGAAAACTTGTGCTCAGATGCTCAGCTCAGTTGTGTCTGACTCTTTGTGACCCCATGCCAGGCTCCTCTGCTCCTCTGTCCATGGGATTATCTTGGCAAGAATGCTGGAGTGGGTTGCCATTTCCTCCTCCGGGGGATCTTCCCCATCCAGGGATCAAACCCAAATCTCTTGTGTCTCCTGCTTTGGCAGGCAGGTTCTTTACCACTAGCGCCACCTGGAAAGCCTTAGTCCTTGCTTTACTCATGAGGGAATCTCCCAACTAGCAAGAAGTCTTGAGCAGGAGACTTGTCTAATTCTGTTGTTAAACAACCTCCAGCACATATGAGAGTGTCATTGTTAACAATATAATGACCCAGTCTTATTTTTAAAATATTTTCATTGTTAGAGTGTCGGGAGCCGGCGAGAGACATTCCACTCGTGACAAAGGTCATGAGGAAGGAGGCTCGGCATACGCAAAGGCGGGATCGAGCCTCGGGAGTGCCCCCGGATATTCTCGAGCATCTACCCCCCAAAAAACCAGAGTCTGCCTACTTTATTGCTTTGTGCTCTCACCTCTGACTTTACTGGGGGCTGTCCCCCACCACCATCTCGCTCTCTCTGTCAAAGAGTTAACTTACAGCTCCAATTAATAAAGTTCCTGGGCAATTAGGAGTGTTTAAATCCAAACCCCTCAGATGGCTCTCTAACTCGCCTGACAAGTTTACCCGGACACCTACAGCTATGCATACGATTGTTTACAGTCTCCCAGCCTCCAGAGGCACGGGAAGCTTAAGATATTCAAATAGCTTAGAGCCTCTCAGAGAATTAGAAACTGTCAGAATAAAACTAGTAAAAGATTTCATTGATGAGCCAATGTTTGTTGCCAAGTTTTCACATCCACTGAATTGTATCCTTGAATGTGCATTAATTAATATAGTTGGTATGTAGAAAAAATAAGTAGTGGCCTGGTGTTAGTAACTTTAGACCCTTAAGGTAGTAAATTCTTTCCTTTGTAAACCCATTACACATCCACCCTATAGGAACGTAATCTTATCTTCGGAAGATGGCGCCAAACCTTAAAATAATTACTCTTAGAGAAAATAAGTCTTTGTTGATAAGTCCTTGTCAAGAGTCATAAAATGTTAATAGGCCTCTGGCCAGAAGATGATGTAAATCACCTAAACCATTTGTATACGATAAATCTGCAGGAAAGAAACCCTGGTTTTTGATAAGCATCAAAGACTGCTGATTTTGCATCCCCTATTATCCTCTATGTGTAACTTAGGGTATAAAAGCCCCTGTTGAAAATAAAGCTATGGGCCTTGCTCACCAACGCTTGGTCTCCCCATGTCATTCTTCCCTTTAACTTCCAGCTGAGTGTCCATCTGGAGCGCGGATATCCTCTGCGACCATTTATTTGCCTGGGCTTCTAAGACCCACTCGAGAAGGTGTCTAAGGTGGGGCACCTTCCGCTATTCGAGAGGGCGCCTGCGGCCTCCGTGGTCAGAGCTAACCTGGTGTCACGGGTTATATTGATTTTCCGCGTAAACCAAGCCACTCAGCTTCTTTTCTCCACTGAATTTTCCTACTGAGCTATCCTCATTCTATTACTCTTTATTATCTCTAATTAACATTTGAATAGGCCGCCTAGCCGTCTCTCCTTCGAATACCCTGGATCAGCCGGGGCTGGACCTCGGTATTAGAGGATTAATACAGGCAAGATTCCCCACGTGTCTGAGAGTTCAATTATGACATGTGACGGATCAAGTTATACAGAGAGAAAGAGAGAGAAGAGCTCAGACAAGTATGAGAGGATAGAACACTTTATGGCAAGGTAATATCCATTTTGAAAACTCCAAGAAATTTGACAGTATTATATTACAAATTTTTGTATAAATAAAAGGCCCATTAAAGTGAAATGAGCTAAAACATACACAGTAGAAACCAGGGTAGGGTAGATGGAGAGTTGGTAGTGACGGTGTTAGTGAGATTTTCTCAAATTCTTTCCCAGTATTTTCCAAGAGTAAGAATACATTAAAATGCTGATGCAAATATTCAGTCTCTTTATATGTTTAATGATATATTTCTCTGATGCATGTCGAGAAATCAGATTATCAGACCTCAGGGTAGCTAAGCATTAACATCACATTACTTATTGGGTCAAGTCTCAGGCCAGTTTCTGGATTATCAAATAATATAATTATTTGGCTTTTCATGGTTTTTCTTAAATGAGAAACTGAAAATGGCTCTACTGATATGAATATCTGACTCACTTGACGGTCGTATTTCTTCCTATACATTCATATATTCAGATTTTGATAAATATGTATGCCTCAGGTTTAATTAGGCTCATTCAGCATTCCTGAGGTGATCAAGTCAATATATCTGTCCTCCAAGATTGAGGACCCAAACATAGACCAAAGAATCTTTATTCATGTCGTACACTCTATGAAATTAGTTTGTGGGTAGTTAGCAGTCTCTTTTGTAATTATAGCTAGTATTCGCTGACTGGGCACCACACTTACCATCCCTCACCTCCAAAAATCTGTTTAATTACTAAAAACTTAGTGTCTACAGCTTATATTTATTTCCATTCTACAATTTTGAGCAAAATTAAATAAGTGCATTTGGCTTTAGTTAAAAGAAATCTGCTCATGGGTTTGAAGAATTAGCTATAACAATGTGATGAATCTGAATGCTAAATAAAATAAGACTCCAAAGAAGTAATCAATGCGCTTGTAAGAAATGTGCTTTCTCCTTCTTCTTCCTCTTTCTTCTTATTTAATTAACTGAGGAGTATGCTATTCATGATAAGGGCAACTTTGTTGTAAAGAGCTATTTTGTCTTTTTTACAGAAAAAGAGAGATAGTCAAGGAGGAGGTGCTCTTGGCAAATACTGTAATAAGGTCAATAAAAATTTTTCACTGTGAATCTTAATATTCAAAAAATTCTTCATAAAACCTGGTAAAGTAGCATCTAGTGAATCATTCAGATTCAAAATGTATTAACTGTGGTCAAGGAAAATCTGAGTCCCTAGAACTTTCTGAAAGTGACATTAATTGAAGTATTTAAGCTGAGACATTGGTATCTATAAACTTGAAGAAAACACTAGTTCTTCTAAGAAAAAAACCATCTTAGGTACGACATTGAATTGAGCTTAATCCATCATTTGTTATGTAAAATTCAGTACATTATATAAAGATGGTGAAAAAGATGATTCAGCTTTCACAGAAAATGTGCACTTTACTAGAAAGCCTTTGAAAGTCAAGGGTGTAATATTTTCAACCTTGAAAATTTAAGAAGGAGTATTTACAAAGTCAATTTAAAAATACATATAAAATTGTACATTTTTAAAGTTTTCATTCTGAATTCCAATAGTGTTTTTTTGTTATATACACAATTTCATGTACATGTGAATAATAATATTATAAGATAATATTGCCCACTATCCAGTTCTACAAGAATCATGTCATTAGACACTGCAGTCACTGACCTACATTTTGAAAGGAATTCAGGGCAAAAAAATCAGAATGAGGCACTTTGTGCTCTGGGAAAAGAGGCAAAACAAGCCCTTAATTAGTTAGAAATATCTCAGGGGATTTTTTACAAACTTTGGTTCTTACATCTTCTTCTACTAAGAAAATTCTGAAGTCATTAACTGAGGTGTCCATTGCTTGTGACTGTCAGTAACATTCCACAGAGCTGTGTGCTTGAGTGCATGTACTCCTTCAACAAAACCATGTATATACTAACTTCCATCCACCTCTTGGGAGCAGTTTCTCAGAACCCTCTGGCAGGCAGTCTCAACATGAAGTCGCTCAGTTGTGTCTGACTCTTTGCGACCCCATGGACTGTAGCCTACCAGGGTCCTCTGTCCATGGGATTTTCCAGACAATAGTACTGGAGTGGATTGCCATTTCCTTCTCCAAGGCATCGTCCCAACCCAGGGATCGAACCTGGGTCTCTCTGCATCGTAGACAGATGCTTTACCGTCTGAGCCACCAGGGAAGCCCATAGTCCTCATTATGTCGGCAAATAAAACTGAAACTCATAGCTCTCACATCACACATTTTTATTACACTTGACAAATATTTATTCAGATATCTCTTCCTGTGGATTTCAATTAAGAAAACCCATGGTTACTTTATTTTAATTAATATCTATATGATGAGTATAGTTAGATGAGTCTGTTAGATATTCTGGAATTTCTCATGGAATTATCCCCCCAAAATGAAGATCTACTAAAAGTAATGAGTTCAAGTAGGCTATAAGAAACTCTGAAAACTGAAGGGGAAAAGATGGGGCTGACACTGGGAGAAGGACACAGAGAAACTACCCTATTATTCACCAAGAAGTGTCCAGAAAATCCAGAGAAAAAAAGAAACAAAATAAAGAATGTTTTTTCTGAGATGTTTTTACTATCATAAATGAAAAATATGAAATAAAGTTGATGAAGAAAAGAGGTTAAGAAGAATTAGGATTTGAAAGAATAATTGATATGGCTTCTTCACTGAGTGGGGATTTCAAAAACAGAAGGACAGACTTTTTAAGGTTGGATTAGCATACTGGGAAGATTTAAAATCTCAGCATCCTAGAATTGCACCTCAGATGGGAAAAGATACACAAAAATGAGTGGAGATTAAGAAAAAAAGACACAAGGCAAATGGTAATAGAAAGGAAATGAGCCATAAATCCTACAAATGCCTGTCTGTAAGTATTAATATCATGTGGAGAGAAATGAGGTTGTTGTGATGCCAGAGGGAGAAAGCGATGACTTAGGACAATGTTACAGAACCAAATAGGGTAAATTACAACTCAGATTATTCAGCCAAATGTTAATATTGGTGGGTAAATTTGTTATTGCTGAAACAGATCAAATATAAGGCCAGGTGGAACTATGCATCAGAACTTTAATATAAACAATCTAAGACATCTGCATTGCCTGAAGTATCAATAATCATGTTTCTCAGACTATTAATATAAATTCTATGGCTGCCCTTAAGTCATGGAAATTCTTTTTATTTCAGATGATATGCAGATTAACAGCTCACTATGCAAATAGCTTATCAGAACAAGCTTAATTACTATTTCTTTGACTTGTGCCGCATTAGGACATAAGATATAAAACAGATAAGGGTGAAATACAAGAGGCCGTTTATTGAAAGTGACAACCCCGAAAATCCCACGCAGTGAAAATGGCAACCAACTACCCAGATTTTATGGCCCAAGTTTTGGGAGAAAACTACGTATATTTTTGTGCCTCAAATTCATTTGTGATGTTCTTGTAAAGGAAGTTTATGTAAATAGGCAACTGAGTGAAATTTAAACTATATGTACATTTATAAGTTGTATTTTCTTGCTGGGATTGTGGAGGATGAAACTCTAGATGGAGGCTTAATTCATTTATAATGCCTTAGCTCACAGATTCCTTGAAATAAAAGTAGTCTGTCAGAGGGGGTTGATTTTACAAAATGATTGTTCAAAAGAAATAAAATATTTGGTCATTTGTTCAACATTGTGTCCAGGTGGCCCTAGTGGTAAAGACCCCGCCTGCCAATGCAGGAGACATAAGAGACAGGGGTTTGATCCCTCAGTTGAGAAGATCCCTTGCAGGAGGGCATGGCAATCCACTCCAGTATTCTTGCCTGGAGAATTCCATGGACAGAGGAGCCTGGTGGGTTACAGTCCGTGGGGTTACAAAGAGTCGGACATGACTGAAGTGACTTAGCATGCAGATGCGTGTGCTCATTACAGACCAAAATAATATAGGTGCCCCTTCAAAATGGTAAGTTGAATATTGTTTTGCAAATCACATCAAGATCCATTGTATATACAGTTGTTAGCTGTGTGATCACTCATTCAACTAATAAGAGTTGTTAAGTATTACGTGTGAGACAGTCCCCTCTTCTAGGTGATGCTACTTCAAAGACGAAGACATAGTTCTTACTGTAGGCAGTTCATTATCTAGCAGAGATATATGTAAACAATCATTGCAACCCGCTCTGGTGAATGTGCAATAAGGGGGTCTGAAGAATGCTATAGAGCATATGATTGAATGTGTTCTGTGTCACATGAGAAAAGAATATAAGACTGTATCACAGAAAAATAATGCCTCAGCTAAACAGAGAATGGCATTGGGAGCTCATCACAAATTCAAAGGATGGAGGAGGACTGAAGGGACAAAATGAGCAGCATATTCACTGTGGAGCGTGGCCTGTATTTTGGATTTTTTTGTGTGTGATTCACCAATTTCAGAGGAGTCTGAGATTGCAGATTCACACCATAGTTAAGAGTACCAAGGATCTTACTAGCCATTTTTAAGAGTTTGAACTCATTAGATTTTGGGATGAAAACACAATGTTTTAGACATGTGAGTGTTAGGAAGAGATTCACGTGTTTTAACACAAGTGTGACAACAAGTCCTAGTTAAATTTTAGAGATAACTGTCTGACAACAATTTGAGGGATTTACTAGAAGGAATGGATGTAGGCAAGAAGACAAATTAGCAAACAGTTGTAGTCTGAGTAGTTTGAACTAAGGCTCTGAGAGTGGAAGCCACTATAAGAAGATAAAGTCAAGACATATTTAAGAGATAGAGTCTGTGGGACTTGGTGCTCAAAGTTAGAATCCTAGGCCTTGATTATTTCCATTCTCTCCTTCTGCTAGTAAAAACAATTAAGAGACCTGAGATTTTAATGTTTAGAAAGAGAAGATGGAAGTCCCTCAGCCAGGACAGAGAAATAGGAGAAAGAACATTTGAAGGGTTTATTGGATATTTTGAAGGTGATGTATTTGAATATCTGGTTGGCAGCTTCGTTTATAGTCCAGTGTCTTTTCTGCTGCTGGCAGTGTGGAAGTAGGAGGATCGCAGACTTTCTGAGTTTTATTTTCAGTGTGTTTATAGCTCCCTCACACACCCTCTTTCTGTTGTCTCCCTGATACCATCTAATTTAGTCTTTTTATATTTACCTTCTAAACACTTCTCACATTGACCCCTGATGTCTGGCTCTGCTGCCACAGCCCTTGCTTGGATTCTTATAACATCTAGGTTTCACTTGTACGATGATCTGATTGCAGTGGTTCATCTGCACGAAGGTTTTACGCTGCATTTTGTTGCCCATAACGACTGCGCACACGATCTGCTTAAAATGCAAGCAACAGTGGCACTCACGGCTTAGAAAGCTTCCTCGTCACACACGCCCCTCAGAGGCCTTGAACCAAATTAAACGCCAGCCTCATTTTGTCTCTCAGGTCTCACACTTCACATTGTTATCAGAGTGCTTGGACTCCCTTACTCCTGTTTCATCTTTCCTTGCCTTGACATCTTTGTTTGTTATGTCTCAGAAACCTCCCACACACTGACCAGCAAACTCTATCTCACTCTTAAGGCTTTGGCTCAGATCTTATCTCAGGAGTTAAGATAACTCTTTGCGGCTCTAGTGCTCATGAAAGAAGCTCCACTGCTTTGAAACACACTCTTCACACACTTTTATCGCAGGCTCGATTGTCCACCTTCCTGTTGGACTGTGGCTCCTTCTGCTTTGGGATCATGTCTTACAATTTACTGTTAATAGAGTAAATGTTTTGCTGAACTGACTTCTTACAGATGTGAATATTGATGAGACAGACTGGGCAGCAAAGAGGTAGAGAATTGACAAAAGAGACCGAAAAGAGTAAGTGAGAGATGTGGACTGTAGCCTGCCAGGCTCCTCTGTCCATGGGATTCTCCAGGCAAGAATACTGGAGTGGGTTGCCATTTCCTTCTCTAGGGGATCTTCCCAACCCAGGGATCGAACCCAGGTCTCCTGCATTGCAGGCAGACGCTTTATCCTCTGAGCCACCAGGGAAGCCCCTGAGAATTACCTAAAGCACAATAACAATAATAACTGCTTTATACACTTCATGAAGGTGAGAGCTGGAAAATTGATGCATTTTACAAGTGCATAAAGTACATTGCATGAACAAGTCATTATTGTCAGATTTGCAAGCTGAATAGCACTAACAGTTAATTTTCCTGGGCATGAAAATTGGATTCCCTGCCTTGATTCGGAAGCTTTCTTTAGTTGGGACTTCACTTAGCCAGAGGGCTAATGGCATAGGCCCGACAGACAGGGGTTTGGAGTTCTGTCCTGTGCAGTCCTCAGCCCCTTTGTCACTGCCCAGAGCATTAACTTCATGACTCTAGTCCTAGTGGAGCAAAGTGATTTTAACTAGGTTAAGATGCGCATCAAAACACACATAAATTGCATTTTGTATGTTTACATATACACGAAGGCATATTTGCTTCATAATACCAATGGCAGCATTTTATACTATGCTATAGGGCAGCAAAGCCACATGGTCATGGCCATGTAGCCAGTGACCGTACTAGGCTGAAGGGACAAATGAAAAATAAAGCATCTTCAAATGAAAAAGGGCAAGTTGCAAATTAAGCCCATGATATTTTATTAGATTAAAACTCTATTTGACAGTAGAAATAATGATATTTTAATCTAGATTTCAATGATTTTCTTAAAATGGCTTTATTTTTTTTTATAAGGTTAAAGACAAAGTTCATTTCATTCTAAAAGTTTCAATAATGTTTAAAGTTTGTATATTTGTAATATTCTTAAAAAGTATAGTTAGTGATTATCTTGCAAAATGATGTTGAGATAATGAGTCTATATCTCAAGATAAGAAAATTAACCCTATTTTTGAAAGTTTGTTACATTGAAATATAAATATTTCAATGAGTTGCCAGTCCAGGTTCGATGCATGATACTGGATGCTTGGGGCTGGTGCACTGGGATGACCCAGAGGGATGGAATGGGGAGGGAGGAGGGAGGAGGGTTCAGGATGGGGAACACATGTATACCTGTGGCGGATTCATTTTGATATTTGGCAAAACTAATACAGTTATGTAAAGTTTAAAAATAAAATAAAATTAAAAAAAAATGAAATATAAATAAAAATAAGGACAAAGTAGCTTAGCTATCTGTATATGTGCATGCAGGCTAAGTCACTTCAGTTGGGTCCCACTCTTTGTGACCCTATGGACTATAGCCTGCCTGGATCCTCTGTCTATGAGATTTTCCAGGGAAGAATACTGGAGTGGGTTGCCATGCCTTCTTCCAGGGAATCTTCTGACTCAGGGATCGAACCTATATCTCTTATGTCTCCTGCATTGGCAGGCAAGTTCCTTACCACTAGCGCCACCTGGGAAGCCCAGCAATATGTGTCTAAGTGTAATTATATTCATATATAATCTTTGAAACAGCTGTCCTGCCTCTAATTACTTACACTGAGGAAAATGACCCAATGTTTAAAAATAGCTATTGTTATTCCTTATATTTGTTTTTATTATAGTAAAATATAGAAACAGTTGAAATGTTCATCATTGGGGAGAATGACTATGGTTAATTCACATAATGAAATACTGTCACTCACAAATATGAATCACATCTATCCCTATTGTGGTGAAAGATGCCTCTAAGTCATATTATTGCATTTTGGTACCCAGATCTCCATTACCTGCGGTGAACTCATCTTCACTTGAAAGCATAAGGAATATGATCATTGCAAGACAGTCCAGGATTACCTCTCATCTCCCAACTTATTCTGTATTTTCATTAACATTGAGCCAGAGGTAGCAAATATGAGAGGGTGTATTTATATTTACTTACATACATATCTTCATATATTCATGTATCTCTAGATATCCTGGTAGGATAAGACTTCTGCTGTGCCTCTGCCCTTTCATTTATTTGTTTATTTTTGGTAGCTAAGGTTAAATAGAGATTCAGATGTTTATACTGTCCAATGAGGATGGTGAGGCCCAAGTCATCTATTTGCATGAGTAGATTCACTAGAGCACTAGAGTCTGGAGAAGACATACCTTCATTCAACATCTGAAATCTGTAAAAAGCAAAAAAACCCCAAACCATGGCATTTATTGTCTATTGAGTTCTAGTGACTAGCACTAAGCCCAGCAGAGAAAAGAGCTATGTAAGTTGTCATGATTGGAGATGGAGGCTGAGTGGGTGGGTAGCCTAGAGTTTAGGTAACAAGTTTTGCTTCAGGGTGTGGGTGACCGTATGGTACAAGACAAGGAGAGAGACTCCTCCCATTTCTGGGCAATGATGAACGCCTTTTCATTTGGCACCTCAGACACCTGCAGCTTGGAGGACCACTTGAAAATAACACCTGGGCAAATGATCCACACTCTCATTCAGTATGCTGGTACCAGATGGCTGAAGCAGAAGAGCCGAAGATGAGTAATAGTAAAATTATGTGAGACACACTGAATTCCCTAAAGCATCTAGAAAGGTTTAGAGTTCTGGCAGAACACAAAAGAATGAAACAGAGGGATCTGATGTATTCCAGCTTTTATGACTCCGCAAGCATTGTATTAATAGATGTATGGACAGAGGAGCCTGGGGGGCTACAGTCCATGGGGTTGCAAAGAGTCAGCCACAACTGAGTGACTAACACTTATTCTATTACCTTTCATTTCACTTTTCTCCCTTTTTTTTTCTTTTCTTTCCTTTTTCTGTTCTTTTTGTTTTCTGGCTGTAAAATACTTCCCCTGTCTAGACTTTCTACTTATTGCTACATTAGCTTCCTTTTATTACAGAATGGAGACATATCTTTGACTAGATTATGAAGTGTCTGATAAAATCAAAGACATAGGAAGTTAGAAGAGAGGTTGAGGTCATGACTTCAAATGTAAAAGCAAACTTTTGGTCTGTATAATCTTTGCCAAGGCTGGGTCACCTGTGCCAGTCAGGTTGGCCAGTAGGTAAAGGGATTTTTCTAAGACTTTCAGGACAGCAGGATCTTTTAATAGATGTTTTCCAAACTGAACAAAGTTATTTCAAAGGTTAATTAAAAGGTGTTCCAATCAGAGGATGTGGAATATCAGAATACAGATGCCAAACTAGTTAATAGTCAAATCTTGGAGTCCCTCATACCTAATTCCTTAATGCTTTGCAATGTTTGGATTTTCTTTTTACACAGATACAACCAAAGAATCTTTTTGGGAACACCTTAGATTCAGCAAGGGAGAGGTGACTAGTGATACAGGTAAGTGCCAGAAGACTTCTGATACCTAGTACAAGAGGGGAGGGTACTCTGTAATACGGCTGGCAAACTTCAGAAGAATATTTGCAAAGGACATTAATAGCATATATTTGACAAAGATTAAAGTGTCTGTTGAGTTAAACATCACAGAGCTTTTAATGTGCTGTACTTTTGTCTCAGATGGTAAAGAATCTGCCTGTCATGCGGGTGGCATGGGTTAGGTCCCTGGGTTAGGAATATCCCCTGGCAAACGGAATGGCAACCCATTCCAGTATTCTTGCTTGGAGAATTCCATGGGCAGGGGAACCTTGTGGGCTACATTCCATGGGGTCACAAAGAGTCGAACAAGAATGACTAACACTTTCACCTTTAATGTTATTTCTCAAATTATGAAATGTGGTTCTATTTTATTATGGAAGAATGTATTTCTTTATCACTACTCAAGTAAGTTTTATTAAAAAAATTAAAATAGCTTTTAAATTGCAGGATGTCCTATGGGTCCTTAGTGTCGGCTCACTAAGAAAAGTCTAGAGTATACCAGGTTTATCAATTTTATTGAAACACTGGATTCTTTTATTTATTGAAACATTGGATTGAAAAATTAGGCTTCCCTGTGGCTCAGTTGGTAAAGAATCCACCTGCAATGTGGGAGACCTGGGTTTGATTCCCTGGAGAAGGGAAAGGCTACTCATTCCAGCATTCTGGCCTGGAGAATTCCATAAACTGTATAGTCCATGGGGTTGCGAAGAGTCAGACATGATTGAGCAACTTTCATCCATTTCATTTTGGATTCTTTTAAGAGGCATATCTACAAATATATTCTAGGACCAGTGTCTTCTTATAGTATGTGGTTAGGGAAATATAGTTTTAGGGAGACTTTAATTATAACACTTTACAAATGACACTTGAACAGTAGGGATTTGAACTGGGTCAATCCATGGTTGGTTTAATCCAGGGATGTAGAACCACATATGTGAAAGCATACCATTTCATATGTGGATTTACAGATTTTTGACTCTGGGGAGGGTGGACACTCTTAACCCTTGGGTTGTTCAAAGGTCTAATATGTTTTCTTTGAACTTATGAACATATGCTGATAGATGTGGAATTTGTGTTGAGGGTAAATATCAGTGAGTTTGGCAAAGAAGTTGTGGATTGAATGTATAACACTGTGCTAACAACCCCCAAATGACTCACTTAACATAGTAAGTGCTTATTTTTTCTCCCTTAACAAGTACATTTCAAGTCAAAAGTTCATCATAGGTATTTAGAGACTTAGGCGGGGGATGCTGCTATTACCTGAATTATTGTTGTTTAGTTTCTAAGTTGTATCTATCTCTGCAACCCCATGGACTGCAGCACACCAAGCTTCCTTGTCCTTCACTATCTCCTGGAATTCCTCAAACTCATTTCCAAAGAGTCAGTGATACCATCCCACCATCTCATTCTATCACCCTTTTCTCCTCCTGCCTTCAATCTTTCCCAACATCAGAATCTTTTCCAATGAGTTGGCTTTTTGCATCAGGTGGCCAAAGTACTGGAGCTTCAGCTTCAGCATCAGTCCTTCCAATGAAAATTCAGGGTTGATTTCCTTTAGGATTGACTAGTTTGGTCGTCTGAA
This sequence comes from Bubalus bubalis, assembly GCF_019923935.1. NCBI lineage: Eukaryota > Metazoa > Chordata > Mammalia > Artiodactyla > Bovidae > Bubalus > Bubalus bubalis. Next base: position 96,372,632 of record NC_059163.1, on the reverse strand, counting down.
GTCCAAGGGACTCTCAAGAGTCTTAATAGAAGAACTAAACTAAAAAGGTCTTACTCTTAATGACCCTCATAACTACCTGAATTATAGTTGGTAACTATGACAGAGGAAGTGAGGTAGTTCTTGAAGATGCCAATTAGATAATTCAGTGTTCAAACCAGATGTACCACCTTTCCTTCCACTTTCAGTTCATAGGTCAGAATTAGGTTTAGAACTCCACTCAACTGCTAGGAGCCAGAAGATGTAATCATGTTATTGTGTCCAGAGAATTAATAGAAATGCTCACTGTGTCAAAACTAAAGATACTACCGACTGTGGTAATTAATTCTAATGAAACATGAAGGATCTAAAGAAGTGAAAACAATCTTGAAATAGAAGAACTGGTCTGGAGAAGTCATACTATCAGTATTGGATGTTTAGCATGATGCTAAAGCAATCAAGCCCGTATAGTACTGGCCTAAGGATAGGTATATAGTTCAATGAGACGAAAAGAGAGACCAGAAGTAAACATACATCTAAATGGACAATTGATTGTTAATATAGATATCCTCGAAATTCAATGGAGTTTTGAAAGTCTTTGTAATAAATGGTGCTAAAGTAACTGACTAAATAAAAAGAAAAATCTTAACCTCATAATCTCATAATTGTGTATCTCTTAGTATATACACTATTTAATCAAGATGTGCCCTGAACTTACATGTACGAGTTAGAACAGTGATGCTTCTAATAGAAAAATAAAGATAAAAGTAAGTTAGTATCTTGGAAGCCATGAGAGTAGGAAAGGATTTTGCAATTAATACATGAAAAAGCATAAACCATAAAAAAGGATAAAGTGGAATTTAGACCTAAATTAGAATTAACATTAGAAACTTCTACTCATTAAAGACACTGTTAAGAAATGTAAAAGGGAGAAAATGCGTCCTGTCACCACATATGACAAAGGCCCTGTATATGGAATACATCTAGAACATCCATAAGTCAATAATACAAAGGTAAATATTTCCATTAAAAATTGAGAAAGGCTTGAGTTACACTTTAATGAAACAAATGAGGGGCTAAGAAGAATATGAAAAGATGCTGACATTATTAATCATAATGCAAATGCAAATTAATATCATCAGATCAGATCAGTTCCTCAGTCGTGTCCGACTCTTTGCGACCCCATGAATCGCAGCACCCCAGGCCTCCCTGTCCATCACCAACTCCCAGAATTCACTCAGACTCATGTCCATCGAGTCAGTGATGCCATCTAGCCATCTCATCCTCTGTAGTCCCCTTCTCCTCCTGCCCCCAATCCCTCCCAGCATCAGAGTCTTTTCCAATGAGTTAACTCTTCACATGAGGTGGCCAAAGTACTGCAGTTTCAGCTTTAGCATCATTCCTTCCAAAGAAATCCCAGGGCTGATCTCCTTCAGAATGGACTGGTTGGATCTCCTTGCAGTCCAAGGGACTCGCAAGAGTCTTCTCCAACACCACAGTTCAAAAGCATCAATTCTTCGGCACTCAGCCTTCTTCACAGTCCAACTCTCACATCCATACATGACCACAGGAAAAACCATAGCCTTGACTAGACGAACCTTTGTTGGCAAAGTAATGTCTCTGCTTTTGAATATGCTATCTAGGTTGGTCAGAACTTTCCTTCCAAGGAGTAAGCGTCTTTTAATTTCATGGCTGCAGTCACCATCGGCAGTGATTTTGGAGCACAGAAAAATAAAGTCTGACACTGTTTCCCCATCTATTTCCCGTGAAGTGGTGCGACCGGATGCCATGATCTTCGTTTTCTGAATGTGGAGCTTTAAGCCAACTTTTTCACTCTCCACTTTCACTTTCATCAAAAGGCTTTTGAGTTCCTCTTCACTTTCTGCCATAAGGGTGGTGTCATCTGCATATCTGAGGTTATTGATATTTCTCCCAGCAATCTTGATTCCAGTTTGTGTTTCTTCCAGTCCAGTGTTTCTCATGATGTCTTCTGCATATAAGTTAAATAACCAGGGTGACAATATACAGCCTTGAAGTACTCCTTTTCCTATTTGGAACCAGTCTGTTGTTCCATGTCCAGTTCTAACTGTTGCTTCCTGACCTGCATACAAATTTCTCAAGAGGCAGATCAGGTGGTCTGGTATTCCCATCAGTGGCATGTATTTCCATACCTTTAAGAATCACTAAAATGAAAAAGACTGATGAAACCAAATATTGCCAAGGATTTTGAGCACCTAGAACTCACACATTACTAATGGGAGTGTAAAGTGGACCATCTATTTGGAAACTGTTTGCAGTTCCTTACAAAGTTAAGCATCTATTTAGGATACAATAACTCTAATTCCCAGAGAAGGCAATGGCACCCCACTCCAGTACTCTTTCCTGGAAAATCCCACGGACGCAGGAGCCTGGTAGGCTGCAGTCCATGGGGTCACAAAAAGTCAAACACGACTGAGTGACTTCACTTTCACTCTTCACTTTCATGCATTGGAGAAGGAAATGGCAACCCACTCCAGTGTTCTTGCCTGGAGAATCCCAGGGACAGGGAAGCCTGGTGGGCTGCCATCTATGGGGTCGCACAGAGTTGGACATGACTGAAGCAACTTAGCAGCAGCAGCAGTAGCAAGGAGAAGGCCACGGCAACCCACTCCAGTACTCTTGCCTGGAAAATTCCGTGGACGGAGGAGCCTGGTAGGCTGCAGTCCATGGGGTCGTGAAGAGTCGGACATGACTGAGCGACTTCTGTTTCCATTTCCGTTTAGCTCTATTTCCAGGTACTTACTCAAGAAAAAAAAATGAAAGCATCTGTCTAAAAAATGACTTGTGCAAGGTCATTTGTAGCAGCTTATTTATAGTCACCAAGTCAGGAAGAATCCAAATTACTATAAACAGGTGAACAAAGAATGTATAAAACATATTCATGAACAGCACACTATTGAACTATACAATAAATGAACTATTGACATATGCAAATCAAGGATAAGCCTCAAATCATTATTCTGAGCAAAAAGATATCCAGATACCTAAAATAAGGAACATATACTTTATATCTTCTTTTAAATTACACTCTGCAATATGTAAAACTAATCTATGGTGAAAGAATATATCAGATCAAATCAGATGTCACTCAGTCATGTCTGACTCCTTGTGACTCCATGAATCGCAGCTCGCCAGGCCTCCTTGTCCATCACCAACTCCCGGAGTTCACCCATACTCACGTCCATCGAGTCAGTGATGCCATCCAGCCATCTCATCCTCTGTCGTCCCCTTCTCCTCCTGCCCTCAATCTTTCCCAGCATCAGGGTCTTTTCAAATGAGTCAACTCTTCACATGAGGTGGCCAAAGTACTGCAGTTTCAGCTTTAGCATCATTCCTTCCAAAGAAATCCCAGGGCTGATCTCCTTCAGAATGGACTGGTTGGATCTCCTTACAGTCCAAGGGACTCTCAAGAGTCTTCTCCAACATCACAGTTCAAAAGCATCAATTCTTCGGCACTCAGCCTTCTTCACAGTCCAACTCTCACATCCATACATGACCACAGGAAAAACCATAGCCTTGACTAGACGAAACTTTGTTGGAAAAATAATGTCTCCACTTTTGAACATGCTATCTAGGTTGGTCATAACTTTCCTTCCAAGGAGTAAGCGTCTTTTAATTTCATGGCTGCAGTCACCATCGGCAGTGATTTTGGAGCCCAGAAAAATAAAGTCTGACACTGTTTCCACTGTTTCCCCATCTATTTCCCGTGAAGTGGTGGGACCGGATGCCATGATCTTCGTTTTCTGAATGTGGAGCTTTAAGCCAACTTTTTCACTCTCCACTTTCACTTTCATCAAGAGGCTTTTGAGTTCCTCTTCACTTTCTGCCATAAGGGTGGTGTCATCTGCATATCTGAGGTTATTGATATTTCTCCCGGCAATCTTGATTCCAGTTTGTGTTTCTTCCAGTCCAGCGTTTCTCATGATGTCCTCTGCATATAAGTTAAATAACCAGGGTGACAATATACAGCCTTGACGAACTCCTTTTCCTATTTGGAACCAGTCTGTTGTTCCATGTCCAGTTCTAACTGTTGCTTCCTGACCTGCATACAAATTTCTCAAGAGGCAGATCAGGTGGTCTGGTATTCCCATCTCTTTCAGAATTTTCCACAGTTTATTTGATCCACACAGTCAAAGGCTTTGGCATAGTCAATAAAGCAGAAATAGATGTTTTTCTGGAACTCTCTTGCTTTTTCTATGATCCAGCAGATGTTGGCAATTTGATCTCTGGTTCCTCTGCCTTTTCTAAAACCAGCTTACATCCATCTATATATATATACACATATATATGTATATATTACTTTTAGGCCATAAGAGTTCATAATTTTATTTATGACTTTGTAGATTAAGTTGTTTCTGTATGAAAAAGGCAGGAAAATATTAAGAAGAAGTTATATTTACAGACAACTTCTTCAATGTGTCACATTTCTTTTTTTTAATTTTTATTTTTATTGGAGTATAGTTGATTAACAATGTTGGGCTAGTTTCAATTGTACAGTAAAATGATTCAGTTATACATATACATGAATCTGTTCTTTTTCAAGTTCTTTTTCCATGTCCTGTGCAATACAGTAGATCCTTGTCAGTTACCAATTTTCAATATGGCAGTGTGTGTAGGTCAATCCCAAACTCCCAGGTAAATTTGAAGTGATTGAAGAATTTGCCTTTGAATAGTTGGCATTTACAATTACAGGTGAAAGTATTTTCAAAGACATTGAGAAAACACTAATTCAGTACAATCCAAAGTAGAATCTGCTAAGACCAGTGATGGTAATGTGTGGAGCATGGGTACTTGCAGAAAGATTTGAATTTACTATGTAGCAACACTACAGCTGTGCATCACATTTCTTCAATGTAAACTTTTTTTGGAAAGAATATTTTTTAAAGTTCTGCCTCAGAGGATGCAGGACATTTCCAGGGTAATACATAGATTCTATATCTTGATAAGGATGTTGATTACACAAGCATGTATATTTGTCAAAAATCAAAGCTCATAGAATTATACACTTAAGAACTATGAATATTATATCAATTAAGACACAAATGCACCCATATGTATACACAGCGTGATATCACTACAGTTACCTGAGTAGCTAAAATACAAAATGAGAGAGTATTAAATGTTGGTGATAATGTGAAATAACTGGAGCTCACTGATATTTGGGATGTTATTTACTACAACCACTTTGGACGATTTCTTCACATATATGCATACTCAGTGATAAAAATGATATTTATATGTATAATACAACATAAAGCATCCATAATAACATATAGATATGAGCCAGAATGTCCCTAGTGGCACTTCTTATGTAGCTAAAAACTTGGAAATATTTCCATGAAAATTGGAATGGTTAAATTAATTGTAGGTATATATGTATAAGACAATTTTATACTGTAATGAGAATGAACAAACTAAAACTATATGTGAATAAATGAATACACCTTACAATACAATGTTGAATGAAATAAGTTAAACAAAAAAGAATTCATGCAATTTAATTCCACTTTTATTAAGTTCAAATACAAGCAAAATGATTCATGGTGGTAGAAGTCAAATTAGTGGTTATTTTTGGTGATATAATGAGTAGCCTGAGCTATGAGAAGGGCTACATTTGTTAGTATTATTCTATTTCTTGATCTCTGTGCTAGTTACATGTCAACTGTGTGAAAATTCATTGATTTATACTTTTATTTGTTATACACTTTTATATACACGCATTATTATTCAGAAATTTTACTTTAAAAACCCTCATATACTATAGTTTTCAAAGTGTCCTTTTTCCCCTTCTCCTACTATTTGTAGACCATGTCCAAAAGCTCCTGCAGTTGGGTCTACAAGTGTGTGAAGTTTTAACACACAAGATAGAACAGTCTTATGGACTCTGTTGGAGAGGGAGAGGGTGGGAAGATTTGGGAGAATGGCATTGAAACATGTGTAATATCATGTATGAAACGAGTTGCCAGTCCAGGTTCGATGCAGGATACTGGATGCTTGGGGCTGGTGCACTGGGACGACCCAGAGGGATGGTGAGGGGAGGGAGGAGGGAGGAGGGTTCAGGATGGGGAGCGTATGTATACCTGTGGCGGATTCGTTTTGGTGTTTGGCAAAACTAATACAGTGTTTCAGGTTTAAAAATAAAATAAAATTAAATTAAAGACCTTAAAAAAAAAGATATAAAGGAAATAAAAATATTGCTTACATAAATTATGGCACAATCATTTGAAGCTTTGATAGCCATTTCTTCCACATGTTTATTGAAATAAAGGATATATTATAAAAAGACTAAAACAAAACATTACAGGCAGGTTTCAAATCTGAGATAGGAACATCTCTGTGAACCAGAAACTAAATAGAAACAGAATCGTATGTGGTCTTGAAGCTACAGGCCTGCTGATGTTTGTGTCCAGAAGCAAATAATGAACTGCCACAGTTTAACTGTTGTGAGTTACAATCAACCAATTTTGTGTGATTTTGAGAAATGGGGCCATGTTTAATGTTTTAATTCAAAGACTAGGGTGCTGCTTTCTCCATACATGCAAAGAATCTGAATGAATAGATTTGACCATGAGTAAGGGCTCTACCTTTGTCAAAAGCTGTGACCCTGGAAAGACACCAGGGTACCAGGAAAAGAGTCAGTCACCTACTGGTTCTATAATTGGATCTGCCAAAGCCCTGCGGGACAGTAACACCCAGGTGTAATTATTGGAGCTATTTCTGATCAGGAAACTAGATACCCAGAGAGAGATCATCACAAAACCTTTGGATAAAGTTAGTTATTAAGGGAAGGAGTGACAAAAGCTATCTTTTGCCCATAATGAGCCTGCAATATACATTTCCACACAAAAAAATGAGGCCCTGCTTCTTCAGGTGGTCAATAAGATCAATACTCTGAATAGTTACTTATTCTCTATACAATTTATTTTATGCAAAGTATCTCAAAGACATTAGGTATTTTGAGACTGTTTAGAAAGATAAAGGTAAAATTTATTTTTAAAATGTTATAAAACAAAATCAGGTGTAAATGGGGAAAGGTCAGGTGTAAAATAATTAGGAATCTTAGATATAAAAATATAGTCACTTAAATGAAAAGTGAGCAGGTGAATATACTGTACAATAAATGCAGTCAGGGGCAGACTATTGAACTAAGAACTAAGATTATTGAACTAAGATTATTGAACTAAGAATAGGTACAAACTATCAAGTATAATAAGATAGGCTCAAGGATGTATTGTACAGCACAGGGAATACAGTCAATAATTGCATAATAATTGTAAATGGAAAGTTACCTTTGAAAATTCTATAAAAATAAAAATACATTGGAAAAATTTATATACAATATGGCACAGAGAATGAAAAAAATGTAATTAAGAGACCTAGGAAGATTGAGAGATTTCAAAGTCCATTAGAAATATTGGCAAGGGAAGTACTGACAACATTTGACATAATTTTCCAGATTTTTAGATAGTAATTACTTTTTAGATTGAAAATGTGCCCTGAATACAAGGTCAATTTAATTAATAAAATACAAATGAATGTCCATGCAGTGGAGTGAAATGTTCTGTCATCAAAGATAAACTATTTTACTATCTATAAAAAAGATTATTTTATAATAAAAAATATATATGACTGATAGAAAGCAACTTCTCATTAATAATAATAGAGGCCAGAAAACAATGGTACAATATTTTAAAATTCAAAGGCAGGTCGGGAATGAAGCTGTGAAAGCAAAATAAAGACATTTTTAAATATATAGACATTTATAACACAGAGACCTTCACTAAAAACTATTAAAAAGAAAAAAATGAATATAGGGATATGCAATTGGACTACAAAAATATAGTGTATAAGAAATAGACAAAATATTTTGGTAAATAGAATTAAATATTCAATAAACCAATATTAACATTTTAATGGATTATTTTTAAAAAGTTAAAATAAAATTGGGGAAGAGGGCATGCCTTAAATGATTGCTTTCATTTATCATTGTACTTAAATTATAAACAAAGCAATAGTACAAGAAGATTCATATAGAGAAACTGGAAAAATGAGAAAACTTTCTTTTTAATAACAGAAAATATTATTGTTTATACCAAACCTGTAAGAGAAGATAGAAACTTCAAATCAATGAAACTGTTTATTTCTTGTCTTGATGTACAAAATCAAGAGCATTCTAGATCATCAATAAAAACCATCTAATGAGTGTAATAAAAGTATATCATTTTAGTCATAGTAGAAATCAACATCATAATGTACTTAGATATAAAAATGAAGTAAACTAATCTATGAACAAAACAACACAGAAAAATATTGGATGTATTGGTATATTATAGTAGTGACTGATGGTTTGCGCCTTCCTATTGCATAGTCTTTGCCTGGTAACTTTGTTGTTCCCTCCTTTAAAGGAATAGTGTCCACTTTCATACCTGTTTGATTCTCAGCTTGGCCAGGAGACTTGCTTTGGTGAAAAGGATGAGCCAGAAATAACAGTATGCTGGTCTTAAACCCATGATTTTAGAGGATTTGCATGTTTTTGGTATTCTTTTGAATGTGTGCTTTTGTTATTGGAAGAATATGCTTGTTGGTTCCTGGAAGGGGGACAAGATACATGTCAAGCAGATGCTCCAACTAACAGAATCCCAGTTGTTCATTATATAAATATACAATAATTTGTTTATCTTTGCATTGTTGATAGACATTTGGGTATGTTCATTTCCTAACCCCTACTCCGGGAACAATGTTTTTTACTATTAGGACTGCAGGTTCTATGAACTTTTATGTACAAGTTTTCCTGTGGATGTATTTTCAAAGGTATCTTATTTGGATTTTAATTATCATTTCCCTGATGGCTTAGGGTGTTGAGTACATTTCTGTGTAATTTTTTTGGACATGTGTATATAAAGATTTTGCTTTTTTTTTTTTTACTGGATTTCTTAGCTTCTCTTTAAATAGTTGTAAGCTTTCTCATGTAAGATACATAGATTCTGAATATTTTCTTACAGTCGTTCATTTGCCTTTAAATTTGCATTCATTGTCTTAATGGTTTATTTCAAAGAGTAAAAAGTATTAGTTTTCATGAAACATACAAATTATTTTCTTTCATAGTTATTTTTTGCGTGTGTACTTCTGAGAAAGTTTGGCTTCTCAACAGGTTATGATTCTATTGTATATTTTCTTCTAGAAGGCTTATAATTTTTTTTTCCTGCTATGTTTAGGGCCAAACATGTTCTGTGTAGATCATCTCTTCCTGTGCCTCCACTCAAATTCGCTTCCAGACAGAGAACTGGAGATACTGTAGGGCTCATATTATTTGCTTCACTTTTCTCAGGGATGGGAGACTTGTACTGGTTGTTGTTTGTGGTCTATAAACACATTCGTCAAGTATTTTAACATTATCCAAAGAGAGTATGCCTAGATCTTGTTACTCCATCATCAATAGAAGTGGAAGTCTGCATTTATTTTTTAACGTATCTTTCTCACTTGTATCTGCTTAATAAATATCTAGTTATTGTAAAACCTTCTTTCCCTCATTGTGAAATATTATCATAAGAATGACTTACTTTTCTCAAATAATACAGATAGGTGAATAATTGTGTTCTTATTAGTTTTTCTATTACATTCAATGATACATCAAATAATAAAAACAGTGTTCACTTGGGACACATTTATAAATTACTAAGGAATATTCACCGACACCCCATGGAGCAACATAGGTCTGTAAATCCCCCTGTAACTTAAGTCTCATCCTTTTTTTTTTTTTTTCCCCTCTCAATACACTGTGTGTAACCAGTTGTCACTAGGATTTCTCACTGACTTTGTTCCCCTAATGATAACATTAACTCAAATTATTTCTGTTTTTCGATTGAAATTAGATGAAATTTTAGCACTTTACATTTTTATTCAACTCTAAATCATCCATCCAGGTGGCATACTCTTTTAATTGTCTTTACATATGGTGTTTAAATTAAACCTCACCAAGAAAACCAAAAATCCTATACGGTACATAATAATGACTACTGTGCAAATGTAGACAAGATTTTCAGAGGTTAAGTGACTTGCTCAAGTTCACAGAGCTCTTCAGTAACTGAGATAGGATTTATACAAAAGATTCTAATTCCAAGACTTTACTCTTCAACAATTTAAAAGGAGGCTTCCATGTCAAGCATATCTAATTAAAAATGCCTCCTCTGCCATTCAGTAGACATAGGACCCTGAACAAAATAGATAATGTATTTATTAAGTCACAGTTTCCACTCCTGCAAAAGAGACAGTAACATTAGCCTTCAGGGTTATTTTCAGGATTAAATAAAATAACATTAATGGAAGTGTCTAGTAGTTTTTTTTTTTTTTTTTCTGGCACACTGTAGGCACTTGATTAAAATACTGTTGTACTGAAAATCTATTTCTCAAGTCTACTTTCCCCTCTTTTGCTCTTAACTCTGGAACCCTGATATCTCTTAAAGAACCAATCAGATCAGATCAGATCAGTCGCTCAATCGTGTCTGACTCTTTGTGACCCCATGAATCGCAGCACGCCAGGCCTCCCTGTCCATCACCAACTCCTGGAGTTCACCCAGACTCACGTCCATCGAGTCAGTGATGCAATCCAGCCATCTCATCCTCTGTCGTCCCCTTCTCCTCCTGCCCCCAATCCCTCCCAGCATTAGAGTCTTTTCCAATGAGTCAACTCTTCGCATGAGGTGGCCAAAGTACTGGAGCTTCAGCTTTAGCATCATCCCTTCCAAAGAAATCCCAGGGCTGATCTCCTTTAGAATGGACTGGATGGACCTCCTTGAGTCCACGGGACTCTCAAGAGTCTTCTCCAACACCACAGTTCAAAAGCATCAATTCTTCTGCACTCAGCCTTCTTCACAGTCCAAGTCTCACAGCCATACATGACCACTGGAAAAACCATAGCCTTGACTAGACGGACCTTTGTTGGCAAAGTAATGTCTCTGCTTTTGAATATGCTATCTAGGTTGGTCATAACTTTCCTTCCAAGGATTAAGCGTCTTTTAATTTCATGGCTGCAGTCACCATCTGCAGAACCAAAACTGAAACCAATTTCCAACCAACCAACCAAAAAAACACAGTACTTGAGTTAGCGATGTTGTAAATCTTTAGGAGATCGGATGGAGACAGGCAAGTGAGCCTGGATATTTATTCCATTCCCTTGTTTCTCCTGGTGGAGCTATAAGTATCCTTCAAAGTAGCTCCTTAGTGGTTTTCTCCTCTGCTCCAGGAACCTCTTAGGAAATTCTTGGTGCCCTGGGTTCCTGCTTCATCCCCATCAGTTTCCATTCATAGTCACTCATGTGTAATTAGCCCCTTTGAGGCTTCCACCTGTTTCCTATTAGGTTCAAAACTGACATTTTTTATTTTTCTTTTCTTAAATTACATTCCTTTCATGTTTCAAAGTTTTGAATAAACTTGCTGCTAAGTCGTGTCGGTCGTGTCCGACTCTGTGCGACCCCGTGCGACCCCATAGACGGCAGCCCACCAGGCTCCCCCATCCCTGGGATTCTCCAGGCAAGAACACTGGAGTAGATTGCCATTTCCTTCTCCAACCCATAAAAGTGAAAAGTGAAAGTGAAGTCGCCCAGTCATGTCCGACTCTTCGCGACCCCATGGCCTGCAGCCTACCAGGTTCCTCTGCCCATGGGATTTTCCAGGCAAGAGTACTGGAGTGGGGTGCCATCGCCTTCTCCATGAATAAACTTATGTCATGACAATTAATTTAGTATTCAGATTCCTTACTTGTAAAATTAGAAGTGGTTAAAATTCTAGTTACCAGAATTATTGTGATGACAAAAGATAATGCATACAAAATATGTTTTCCTATTTAAAAGTTAAATTAGTTTCATCTTTTTAGTAAGTCTGATGTCTTATTAATGATTTATAATTTTGCATATTTATGTGTGTGCAGCTTACACATGTCTGTGTATATATACATATATATACACACAGATATTTTTATACATACATGCTTGAATGCATATATACCTATCTAACTATTGAAAGAGGGTACAGGAGAGAATTCCTTGCAGACTCCTAATAACTATCTTTAATCAATTTGTTCAGGGCAGTAGTTAACTTTGGAAATTAGTCCTTACTTTATTCTTAATCAGATAAGAAAAACAAATGCAAGAAAATCATATCATTCCTATATCCTTATTTCAGCATGAAACCATGGAAAATACTGATTTATTTTTTAAAAATGAGTTAGCTTGTGTCTTTAAGCTACCACTGAAGTAATACAAATTAGTTGTACACTTTTGGCTTTTATTTGATATTATAAAATAATATCAACATATCCTTTATCATTAAAACATGCTAGAGAACTCTATTATTATGATACATTAGAAGTGACTCCGTTGTTTTCTTTCTTTTGGTGAAACATTCAATTGCCATGGTAAAAGTTAGCTGTCATTTGTAAGAGATGAGCGCCCTCTTCTGGTTCTCTAATAAAACTGTTGCTCAAATCCTGGTACCTCCAGCTGATTCCTTTTCTCTTTATATTGTTTCCTTTTGCAATCAGAGGTATTTTATGAAATTTTATGCATTTTGCCCTGTTTATTCTTTTCCACAGCAGTATAATAGATATATAGACACAACTTCTAAACAATTTCCACTTTTTGTTCTGAATCTTATTAATTTTTCTCTAGGGCACAGTATAAAAGATTGTCTTTAATGTTTTTATTCTTTAGGTTAGGGAAACATGTTTCAAGTATTAGATTCTGAGCAAGAACCTAAGACTTTCTTTTGACTAGTTTGAAAGGGAAAAAAGAAAGAAGATGGCAAAAGAAGCGAAGTTTGCTAAATTTAGCAACTTAGGGTAGTTTCCATTACTTGGATGATATAATAGGAGGATATTAAGAACTTGCCTTCGCTCTATCTCTGTGACACACACACACACACACACACACAATCGGATGCTTATTTATTTTTGACCACCGATTTGTTCATCTATTTAACTCTGTATGTTTTTTGTCCATGATAACCCTGAGTACAAATTTCTCCTTTGGCAATTAAAGAAAAATGAAAAAACACAAACAAAAAACAAACAAAGAAAACCATAGGTTGAGAGAACTGTATTTTTAAAAATAAGGAAACGTTTATCTATCTTGTCATTTCTAGAATAGCCACAGACTCCTCAGTCTTTGGAGCTGATCAACAGTCAAGAATCACAGCCAGTTTCGACATGATCAGTATGTGCTGTCAAAACATTGCCAAGTAGGAGTCAGGAATTACAATTTCAGCCAGATAGCTTTTGAACACTAGCAGTCCGCATGGGAGGCTTACTTTATTTTAATGTTCAATTAGCAGGTCAAGCCAGAAACAAATGTAATTTGTACCTTTTGCTCTTAGAACCTAGAATTTAGATTGTTACATCAGTAGTGTCTGTTCCTATGCAAGTGAAGTTGTCTTACAATTCAACATAGAAAACGTTGTCACATTAGTTCTGTCCAACAGAACTACCACTTGTAACAAAGCATCAGATAGTTGTTCATTTTTACTTCTCTCATTGTTCATATAAACAAAATACTAGTGCTGGCCAAACCTATATAGGCAAGATGGGAGAGAGAGATTTATCTGCTATAGAATTTTAGGCAATATTGGATAAAAATTCAATTTTTAAAAGAATTTATTTATTCTTTTTTTTTACTGAAGGATAATTGCTTTATAGGATTTTGTTGTTTTCTGTCAAATCTCAACATGAATCAGCCATAGGTATACATATATCCCCTCTCTTTTGAACCTGCCTCCCATCTCCCTCCCCATCTCACTCCTCTAGGTTAATACAGAGCCCCTGTTTGAGTTTCCTGAACCATACAGCAAACTCCCATTGGCCATCTATTTTACACGTGGGAATGTAAGTTTCCATGTTACTCTTTCCATACAGCTCACCCTCTCCTGCCCTCTCCCCATGTCCTTGAGTCTGTTCTCTATGTCTCTTTCTCCATTGCTGCTGCTGCTAAGTCGCTTCAGTCGTGTCCAACTCTGTGCGACCCCATAGACAGCAGCCCACCAGGCTCCTCTGTCCACAGGATTCTTCAGGCAAGAACACTGGAGTGGGTTGCCATTTCCTTCTCCAATGCATGAAAGTGAAAAGTGAAAGTGAAGTCGCTCAGTTGTGTCCGACTCTTCGAGACCCCATGGACTGCAGCCCACCAGGCTCCTCTGTCCATGGGATTTTCCAGGCAAGAGTACTGGAGTGGGGTGCCATTGCCTTCTCCGATACATGCATTAGAATATGGTATTTCTTTTTCTTTTTCTGACTTACTTCACTTTGTATCATAGGTTCTAGGTTCACCCATCTCTTTAGAACTGACTCAAATGTGTTCTTCTTTATTACTGAGTAATATTTCATTGAGTATATGTACCACAACTTCTTTATCCATTCATCTGTAGATTCATCTGTCAATTAAAAATTCAATTTTTAATTGAAAAATAAGGAAATACAGTTTTGGTATTTTCCCTCCACCAATATTTTTAGGTATCTGGGTAGAATCAATATTGATGAAACCATTAAATATAATTGATTCTTTCAGAGTAAAGAATTGAGATAATCAGCCTGATCACTCAGATCTAAAGGGAGGAGTTTTCAGAAATAGAACAGAACTGGGATTACCTTGTTTTAGTTCCACTGTAAACCAAGATTGTAAATGGCTCTTGTCTTCCTCATTTTATTTAGCAGAAAAGCATTGCTGAAAGTCACTGTATATGAAATGATAATGAAACTTCAATATTTTAAGGAAGTATTTAAGGTTAAAAAAAAAAAGTCCTGGTTTGCTTCAGTTCAGTTCAGTCGCTCAGTCGTGTCCGACTCTTTGCGACCCCATGAATCGCGGCATGCCAGGCCTCCCTGTCCATCACCAACTCCCGGAGTCCACTGAGACTCACGTCCATCGAGTCAGTGATGCCATCCAGCCATCTCATCCTCTGTTGTCCCCTTCTCCTCCTGCCCCCAATCCCTCCCAGCATCAGGGTCTTTTCAAATGAGTCAGCTCTTCGCATCAGTTGGCCAAAGTATTGGAGTTTCAGTTTAGACGTTAAAAAAACTGACTGTGAGAATCAGAAACAGGAGTGGCAATAGATGGCACTAGAAGATTGTAAGTCTCAGAGGCAAAGTGATTTTCATTTTCTCCTTCAATCCCCATAATACATGTGAAGGGAAGACGGTCAGGGAGTTGGGGGACAGAGGGGAGCAGAGGTGGGCAGGGGGCAATGGCGGGAGAGCCACAGCTGCTTTGGTAAGGATGCTAATTCCCTTGTTTACTTTTCCGGGGCAGAATCCTGTAATGTGTTGAGGGGCGGGGAGCAAATGGCCGCTGACTACAAAGATTCTGCTCCAGGCACAACATGAACCGTCCTGTATAGTTCCAAGCAAAAATGGATAAAGGAAGTTCCACCTTGACTTTTATCAGCATTTCCACTGTTTTACTAGCAGCTGCTGCTTTAGAGAAAACTCAGTGAATGTGTTTGTCACGAAAATTATTATTACCTTTCTTCATAGACAAATCATCCATGATCACTTAAAATACACATTTAAAAAATTATTTTCTCAACACAGCTGACACAAAGACATGAAAGCATTTTTTTTCTTTCTTTAAACCTGAAATAGAGTCTAGTCTGCAGCAATGGATTTATTTTATTTATCTTTATTTTGTAAACCCTTCAAGGCTGAACCCTGCCTGCACAAAACTTGCCCCAGCTTGAGGAGCCCAGAGCCGTGACTCATCTGTAACAGTTGCAGCTTTTGAAGCACATTCCAGCCCTGCTTTTCCCCACAGCTCTCCTAATCCGCTTCACATGACCAGCCTTTAAAGCCAACAGAAGATGCTTCTGACATTGTTTTTCAAGGTTATAAAAACTACTTCTAGGTCCAGGACTAGGGAATGATATGTGGATGTTTGGAGAAAAATCAGTGGCATTGTTTCTTTCCCCAGCTAGTTACTGAGAAGGAGATATATATATATATATATATATATATTTTTTTTTTTTTTTTAAGCTCAGAATTCTATACAAATATATCCAAAGAAGTATTGTGTTTTCAATGTTGTATTCTCAATGGTAAGAAACTGTTTAAAAATCATCAGTTTCTGAAGATAAATTTTTATTAAATCTGGAATCAGAATATTTTTAAAAATGTTCAATGGTTCAGAGAAATAGTGTAGACTATTTCAGCTTTATTTTCTTTCTAATAGGATTGATGTGTTTTCTTTTTTCTTTTCCTTTATCAGTGACCAAGGACTGACCTAACATATTAGATCATATGTAACACGTGTGATGTTAAAGAATTTGCATTACCAGAGATCATTCTTAGGTCATTTTCACAGAAATCCTAGATGTGAACTGGAAGCATCCTCTCTTCCTTCCCATCCTCCTCTCTCCGTCCCTTCCTCCCTCTCTTTTCTTTCTTTCTTTTTTTTTTAAAATTTTTCTCTTTTCCCTCGTCCCTTCTGCTCTCCTCTCCCTGCTTCCCTCCTATTTATTTCTTTCCTTCCTTCCTTTTTCTCTCTTTTTCTCTTGTGTACAGTTCACAAGCATTTTGGATTCTTATTCTGTTCTTGAAGATTTTTCCTTAATTGTGTCTTCTAAACTTCCCAATTGTATCTATATATAGAGAAAACATTCCATGTTTGAGATAAACAAGGAAATTAGGATGTTTTCTGCCTATTGTCCAAGTTGGTCTATTCAAGGATAAGTGTGTAAGGATAATATTATATAAGACATCGTAACTGAGATGGATTCACCTTAGCACATCAAATGAAGTTAATTATGCATTAATCTGTGAAGAAATTGAGTGCAACTAAAAATTGATTTGAGTTATCATTCCTGTGTTAATTTGAGTACTCTGCCTCTTTACTTTCACTGACATAGCAACATTACCTGAGATTTTTTTCATAGATGGATGCAGAGACCGGATTTCCTATTGATAATTTTTCTAACCCAATGACTATGGAATTTAAAGTATTGATCTCAGTTTTTCATGTAATAGAATTATGTGGACAGAAGGCTAGATACTGTTTTAACTAGTAGTCATAGAAAAAATGAGCTGTTCAAAAGAGATGTAGAGACGCTAGGCTGCTTTTGAATGACTAGAGAAAGGATAATATGATAATCCTTCTCCTTTGTCTAGTAAGAAAATCTAACATTTTCTCTCCCAGGTTTCTCCAGGAAAATCATGTTTTTGTAATGGCAGTAGCCAGGGGCCTCTTAGTATCACTTAATAAATTCTAAGGATTACTTTTCCTTGCATTCAATTAGATTTCCTCTTGTAGTATGTTATGTATTAGAGAGATTTTTAAAAATATTGACCCATTAATAAAGGAATTTGGAGAAGGCGATGGCACCCCACTCTGGTACTCTTGCCTGGAGAATCCCATGGATGGATGAGCCTGGTAGGCTGCAGTCCATGGGGTCGCTAAGAGTCGGACACGACTGAGCGACTTCCCTTTCACTTTTCACTTTCATGCATTGGAAAAGGAAATGGCAACCTACTCCCGTGTTCTTGCCTGGAGAATCCCAGGGATGGGGGAGCCTGGTGGGCTGCCATCTATGGGGTCGCACAGAGTCAGACACGACTAAAGAGACTTAACAACAACAACAACAATGAATTTAAAAGATTCCTGAAAAGATTTATAGGCTCAGATCCAGGAAATTTTAAGGATACTATAATAAAAATCTATCCCAGGACAGATTTAGTGGTGTACATCAGTAATTGTCAAGGTTTTCACTCCTTATTCACACACTTTTCCCGAGAGTCCTGTATGTGATATCTACTTATCCTAGTAAACAGATTAGAAGCAGGTGTAATTATTAACACCTTCCGATTACTAAGAAAAATGATCTATCATCAAGACAGCATATCAAACCTCAATTCAAATTCTTCCCATCTCTATCTATGAAACACATTCCTTATCATATCTCTCTCTGAAAAATAAATTTTCACCTAGTTCTGAGTTTGAATGCTTGTATTGAAAACGTATGGGCCTGGATATTGGAAGAGGAAGAAGACATAAGAACAGCAACTAGACATCATAATTTAAAGTTGCAAAAATGAAGCAAGGGTTTGTAGTATAGCCAGTGAAAAGAATGTGTACAAAGTTATTCATGGGGTGAAGAGAGGTTTGACATGCGGCTGGACTAGAAGGTAAGAGATGGATTATGCAGGTCCTCAGGGAGCATGCTTAGGATTTTTATATTTCTGTGAAAACATATGAGCCTCTATATATCGGTAGATTTTAAGCATGAAATTGGGATGATTAGGCTGAATTTTAAATTATTTTTATTTGGAATATGGAGTAGTATTTGGAAGGGGGCAGGGCAATTTCATGCCAGGCAGTTAGCTATGGCAATACCACAGAAATGCAGATAAAAAGTATTTGTAATTGAACTAGGTTGATGGTTACAAAAATTAAGAGAAAAAGTTATGTAAAAGATAACTTGACATATGTCAAGGGAAGGAGATTATAACATGATGCATGTTATGATTATTTGCGTGTTGTGTATCGAACTCAATTAAGGCATCTAGGTAAAGAAGTTGAGTGAGTTGCTGAGTATCTGGCCCCATATGTTAGCATTAAAGCCTGGAGTGGAGATGTAAATTTAGAAGACAGTGTCATACTGGTGATAATTTAAACCATCAGTGTTTACCAGGATATTGACTGGGATAATTATGATAATGTTATGAGGTACAAAAAGGGAAACAAGTATTTTGACGTACAGTTTACTATGAGCTTTGTAAGAGGCAAGAGTAATGGATCGACAGCTCAACTGAGAGTCAAAGGTGAGGCAGATGATACTAGAGCTCGCATGAAGAAGCAGCCCCTAAATCCCAAGAACTGGAGCCCTGGTGGGATGTGACCAGCCGAGGGTCTGCTCCCTGCAGAGCACGTGAATGGAAGGGGCTATGGGGTGCTGTTCTCCTATGCTCTGTGCTCCTCCCCGGCACCAAGATTAGCACCAAAAGTGTTATCCAGGTATGACTGGCATCCTCAAGGATTATATTATAGCAAATTAAGCTATCAGGTTATTTGTATATTGCCTCTTTCTTCTAAAATACTTAATTTTCAAAAGCAAAGGCTAACTCAGTTGTGTATCTAGCACCTACATTCGTGTCTGTCACAAATTGATAAATGTCTGTTAAATTAATGAATATGAATCATCTACCAAAACACCCACATGTTTCAGCACCTCTATTTTTCCCTCTGAAAACTTTGAGACAGTTTTGGCTCAGCTGTCCATCGCAGTTTGCTTGGATCTCTATACTACTGTGATCCCAGTTGCAGAGTCGCATACTGGACCCGATCTACATAGGAACCTGCACTCGATACTACTGTGATCCCAGTTGCAGAGTTGCACACTGGGACCCGATCTACATAGGGACCTGCAGCAATGTTGCTTTTTGCACTCAGTGAGTTCTCATGGAGTATTTACTTTAAATGCAAACTCTTTTCTCAGCTATTCCCCCAAGTAGTCAATAGACCCCCAAAACATAATGCAATGTGTCTCAATAGACATTTTACATTTTCTTGTTGCAGTAATGATTCCCCATAGTAGTTTAGAAAGACACAAAACTATTGTGTCTTTTGGAAGTGATCTGATCATATTTCACAATGAAAATGTCACTTACAGTGAAATACAAGAGAAGCCTTGTCAGTGGATTCATATTTGTTTCTACACTTATTGTTGGGAGATGCTCTATCCATGGGTCAATCGTACATTTCTGGACATCTTTTGGAGAAGGAAATGGCAACCCACTCCAGTGTTCTTGCCTGGAGAATCCCAGGGACGGGGGACCCTGGTGGGCTGCCGTCTATGGGGTCGCACAGAGTCGGACACGACTGAAGTGACTTAGCAACAGTAGTAGCAGGCCTATATTTTCAAGGATATTTCTATAAATAGAGCAGAGGGCAGGGTTTGTTGTCCTTTCAGTATAATAAAAATAACATCCCTCTTTGGACAAAGATGGGGCAGTTTTCTTTGCTGCCCGTTATGAAAGACTGAAGTTTCATTAATTCAGGATTTCTCAGCTGTGACACAAATCCACAGAGTGCGTCAGATCTACTTGAATTCACTATCAGTTGGTTACTGTCAATGTAAAAAGTGTATCCACATTTTGGAATTTATGTCTTCTTGATTAAATGACCTTTTTATTATTATGAAAGTTCTCTCATCTTTGTATGATTTTGTAAAACACTGTATTATAGTATACAGTTCATCTGACATTAATAAGGTCACTTCGGCTTTTTTAGAATTAGTGTTTACATTGTATATCACTTGCAGTATTTTTAAGGTTAAACCCATGTTTTATAGGTAGCAAATTGTTTTGATGTCTTTTTTAAAAAAATAAAGTGGGGCAATCTCTGTCTATAATTTGGAATGATTAGTTCATTCAGTTTTGATATGACTGATACTAGACCATTTCATGACTTTTTCTATTTTATTTTTTCTTCCATTTTCCTCCTTCTTTTGATAAAAGTATTACATTATTATTATATTACTTCAAATAGTTGCATGTTTTAAATTACAAAATAAAGAAAAAAGCTATATTTATCCACAAATTTCCATTTTTAGTGCTCTTTTTTTCCTGTTATTTTCCTTTCGGTTTTCATATGGTATCATGTTTCTTTAGTGTGAAGAGAGTTCTTTAATGTTTCTTGAAGTGCAAATTTCTGTCATTAGTTCTTTCAGCTTTTTTGTCTGAAAATGTATATATTTTGTCTTCCAATTTGAAAGATATTTTCACTGAATATAAATTTCTTTATAGACTTTTTTAGACAGTTTACATATATTTTCTTGTCCTTTATCTCATTTGAATTGTCTTTGATGATGTCAGTGGTTATTTTTCTTACTGTTATCCTACATATGTGTGTCATTTTTCTTCATATTCTTTTAATATTATTTCCTCTGGCTTTGATTTTCTGTAGTTTAACTATATTTGTTGGTTTGTTTGTGTTTAACTTTCTGTCTAGTGGACGTCTAGTTAACTAGAAGTCTAATTTAACATTTTTCAAAATATTTAGACAATTCTCAACCATTTTAAAATAGCATTTATTTTATTCCACTCACTTTTGAGACCACACATCTGTGTGTGTGCTCACACACACATATGAAATTTAGAGAAGTTGGCTTTACCACCTACCAGCTATGTAACTTTGATCAAGTTTTTAAACAATATTTATCTCAGTTTCCTTATCTATAAGATGGGTAAAATGCAAGAACTTAAAATTACTTAAAATTGAAATTCTAATTAGCATGCTTATATAGTACTTACTAGTCGCCAAGGAGTAGTCAAAGTTCTTTACAAGTATTAACTCATTTAATTTTTATGACAAATGCTGCTAGTATTAATCTCATTTAATGAATGAAGCAACTTGTCCCCAAGACCAGTTGCAAGTTGGCTAGTGGCAGAACTGTTTGAAATCAGGCATTCTGGCTTCAAAAGTCAAGCTCTTGATTATGATACGATGCTGCCTGGTAAATGAATTAAGCATGTTTAACACTTCAAACGATGCCTGTCACATTGTCAGTGTGAAATACACTTCAGTTTTTATTATTAAAATATATACATTTGTAATTGACTGCTGGAGCCACTGTATTTATGTGAAGGCCAGCTAAGATTCAGGGAAGATTGGAGTGTACAGAATTTGAATGATTTTAGTGAAAGAAATTGTATAATCTAGCAAAATATCCCCCCAGTGCCTTGTGGGTCATCAGACTGTAAGAGGGGCCTGCATGAAGTGCCTTGGCACAGGTCCGCTGGGTGTTCCATTTGTCTGACTGATAGCTATGGACAATCAGTACACTACTATATTTAGCTAAGTTAGTGAAAGAAATGCCATCTAGAAATTCAAGAGATCTGCAGAAACTCACAAATTTTTCACTACAATATTTTAAAGTAAGAACTGATTCTTCTAGATCACTTCAGTTTTGTCTGACTATCTGCAACCATTTTGACCCTAGCCTGCCAGGTTCCTCTGTCCATGGGATTCTACAGGCAGGAATACTGGAGTGGGTTGCCATGGCCTCCTCCAGCGGATCTTTCTGACCCAGGGATTGAACCTGTGTCTCTTTGGTCTCCTGAATTGGCAGGCAGGTCCTTACCACTAGTGCCACCTGGGAAAGCCTTTTTGAGGTGAAATGTGGTCATTAAAAATGATCATAATGTTCTTAACTCTAACAATTTCTCTCCTTCTCTTCTTTCCTTGATCTTTGAGCTCTTATCTAGAGAGAGAGGGATATAGCATTTTGGAAACTTGTAATAAACATGTAAACTGCTTGCAACTAATTTGTTTGCATGATATTTTACTTATGTTGAGGTTTCTCACAACTTACGTGCATTAGATTTCCCTTTGGCTTGTCCTTTTACATGCTTATGTGCTTTAAGAATATTATACTTTTCATAAAGAGAGCTTTGTGTTTTGTCTACAAGCAAAACAAACTCAAAATCTCAACATGGGTGTGGTGTGGTAAGTGGTTTCAGCATTTACTTGAAATTTTGGTTTCTAACCTCTCACGTAATTTGGCCTTCTAAATGACTCTGAGTAATTATATTTTTACATGACTACATTTGTCTTCTTATGTCATGTGTTTTCCTTTACAGAAATTTGCAGCTCTTTCACTTGTAGAATAAGAGAATTTTGATTAAAACATCATCTTTAGGTTCTCTTTTAGTGAAGTGATTTTACTTCAGATCTACCATGTTTCACCATCTAGATTATCATCACATTCAAGTTAAATATTGTGTCTTCCACATCTTTATTGTTAATCCTCTGTATCTTGAGCCATGACAGATAATTGTTTGCATAATCAATAGTTATTTTAGTGCATAACTTTGTTTGGAAAACCTCATGGAATAATAAGATGAGACCTTGAGATTCAGCTCATGCTTACTATTCTAGCAACCTGTATACCACTCGCTTCGTAGATATTTGTGGTTAAAGAATTATCAGAGGGATCATAAGCTTAATGCATGATTTATGTGGGTGAAAAATTCAGAAGTATTTTGCAAATAAAGTTTTAATGCTGGTCATGTTTCTTTTTCCTGTGTTGTGTTTAAAGAATAAGGATCTTTGAATAATAATCTGCAAAGTAGTATATAAGAAGAAATAAAAGGGCAGCTTGCATATATTCAAGTCAGATTTTTTTTCTGACAAAATTTCCATATTTACAGGTCTAAAAAGTTAATTATGTTTTCTCATTTTTAAAAATTCATATAGTGATAAAACTCTTCAAAAGATTTTTCATTCAAATAGTTAAATTGGAAATCACTCTGTTAATACTCTTTTACACAGGACTGAAAAAGGTCAGTTTTCATTCCAATCCCAAAGAAAGGCAATGCCAAAGAATGCTCAAACTACCACACAATTGCACTCATCCCACACGCTAGTAAAGTAATGCTCAAAATTCTCCAAGCCAGGCTTCAGCAATACGTGAACCATGAACTTCTAGATGTTCAAGCTGGTTTTAGAAAAGGCAGAGGAAACAGAGATCAAATTGCCAATATCCGCTGGATCGTCAAAAAAGCAAGAGAGTTCCAGAAAAACATCTATTTCTGCTTTATTGACTATGCCAAAGCCTTTGACTGTGTGGATCACAATAAACTGGACAATTCTGAAAGAGATAGGAATACCAGACCACCTGACCTGCGTCTTGAGAAACCTGTATTAAGGTCAGGAAGCAAGAGTTAGAACTGGACATGGAACAACAGACTGGTTCCAATTAGGAAAAAGAGTACATCAAGGCTGTATACTGTCACCCTGCTTATTTAACGTATATGCAGAGTACATCATGAGAAACGCTGGGCTGGAAGAAGCACAAGCTGGAATCAAGATTGCTGGGAGAAATACCAGTTACCTCAGATATGCAGATGATACCACCCTTATGGCAGAAAGTGAAGAAGATCTAAAAAGCCTCTTGATGAGAGTGAAAGAGGAGAATGAAAAAGTTGGCTTAAAGCTCAACATTCAGAAAACTAAGATCATGGCATCCGGGCCCATCACTTTATGGCAGATAGATGGGGAAACTGTGTCAGACTTTATTTTGGGGGGCTCCAAAATCACTGCAGATGGTGAGTGCAGCCATGAAATTAAAAGACGCTTACTCCTTGGAAGGAAAGTTATGACCAACCTATATAGCATATTGGAGAAGGCAGTGGCACCCCACTCCAGTACTCTTGCCTGGAAAATCCCATGGACAGAGGAGCCTTGTGGGCTGCAGTCCATGGGGCTGCTGAGGGTCGGGCACGACTGAGCGACTTCACTTTCACTTTTCATGCATTGGAGAAGGAAATGGCAGCCTACTCCGGTGTTCTTGCCTGGAGAATCCCAGGGACGGGGCATCCTGGTGGGCTGCCTTCTATAGGGTCGCACAGAGTTGGGCACAACTGAAGTGATTCAGTAGCAGTAGTAGTAGTATACAGCATATTGAAAAGCAGAGACATTACTTTGCCAACAAAGGTCTGTCTAGTCAAGGCTATGGTTTTTCCCATGGTCATGTATGGATGTGAGAGTTGGACTGTGAAGAAAGCTGAGCGCTGAAGAATTGATGCTTTTGAACTGTGGTGTTGGAGAAGACTCTTGAGAGTCCCTTGGACTGCAAGGAGGTCCAACCAGTCCATTCTAAAGGAGATCAGTCCTGGGTGTCCTTTGGAAGGACTGATGCTAAAGCTGAAATTCCAATACTTTGGCCACCTCATGCAAAGAGTTGACTCATTGGAAAAGACTCTGATGCTGGGAGGGATTGGGGGCAGGAGGAGAAGGGGATGACAGAGGTGAGATGGCTGGATGGCATCACCAACTCAATGGACATGAGTTTGGGTGAACTCCGGGAGTTGGTGATGGACAGGGAGGCCTGGCGTGCTGCAATTCATGGGGTCGCAAAGAGTCAGACACGACTGAGCGACTGAACTGAACTGAACCCTACTTTAACTCTTATTCATTCATTCATTAATTTATTTTTCAAGAAACACCTACAAAATTACTGTAGAACAGTTATTAACAGGCCACTTTGTGTAAGATTCTTGCCCTTATGGGTCTTTACCAGGGTCTTAAATAATGCTGAAGATGGCAGTGAATGGTCCATGTCTGGTTTACATCTGCTGAAAGTGTGGAGTTAGTACACACTAACATGTCTGCTTCTCCCTGTCCCAATTCTCCTTTTGGTAACAGATTTTTTTCTCCTGACTACAAGGGTAAAGCTTTGATTAAGACTAAGCCAAGAGTATCTCATCTGTCTGTGACTGATTCAAGAAAGTGTATGTGACCAATCCAATATAAGTCATTTCTCACATCATTTATAATGAGAGCTGGTGGTGAAGGGCCTCTTTCTCTTTGCTTATTGAGACATATGGAATAAGTCCAAATGCTTTCTTTGACCAAGTTCCTTGCTCTAGGAAAAAGATGATCCCCAATAAAAGCCAATGTTCAAATATGAGGCTGTGGGTAGACAGAGGCTATATTACAGCTGAGTCTGGTTCTCCTTTTGGAAAGTCATTTCTTTCTCTGTTCGTCATGATTATTTTAGTCAATATTTCATTAGCTGATTTTCTTCAATTAATTTAAGACTTTGTCACTTGCAATCCAAAAGTTCTGACTAATTAAAACAAATGTATACATAAGTGCATTTGAAGAAAAACAGAAAGTGCATCTTGTATTCTCAAGCACAGCTCTAAACACGTGTGAGGAATGTAAAAGGGAAGGTTTCTTTTTTTTCATTGAAGATATATTTTTAAATTCTCCCCCTAACAACATATACCTTAATATCTCTGTTGACTTAATACTTCAAACAAGACATAAAGATAAAATTTAGTATCAGTAATATTACATTGTAGTTTGATATTTTTATAAATTTCTCAAACCTTTAGAAAATATACCTTGACCTTTATGTTTTCTTTTATTACATGCTTTCTGATTTTTGTTTACCTTTTTATTCATTAGTACCTCCCTTAAGTGTGGGTAGACGCTAGAAAGAGATACGTCTCCTTTAGTTCTTTAGTTACTTACTACAAATTCCAGTAAAAGATTTGCAGCATGAGGGCCTTGGATCCAAGGAATGTTTGTGAATAACTGGGTATTTCTACTCTTCATGTACTTGATTACAATTGGAAATGGAGGTTAGGCAGAAATTTAGGATTGTGGATTGTAATGGGAGATTTTCCTACTCCCAAGATATTCAGTGCCTTCATAGAAGAATGCAATAGGGCCACTATAACAAAATACCACAGACTGGGTGGTTTAACCTGTAGAAAGCGATTTTGTCACAGTGCTGGAGGCTAGATGTCTGAGATCAAGGTGTCTGAAGGGTTACTTCTTCAGAAGCCTTTCTACAAGGCTTCGCACTGTGTCCTCATAGGGTATTTTCTCTGGAGATTAAGGCTCCCTGATGATTTCACTCAACCCTAATTACCTCTTTAAAGACCCTACCTCCAAATATAGATACATTCTGAGGTACTGAGGTTAGAACTTCAACATATGAATTTGGGAGGATACAATTCAGCCCAAAGCATAGCACAACACAGCTGCAGGTCTCAGATCAAATGTCACCTCTTCAGAAAGGCACTTTCACTTGATTTTCTATCAGAGCACCCTGTTTTAATTTCCCAACAGTACTGAAGTTATCTTTTGTATTTATCTGATTGCTTATTTATTCTGTCTCCTTTATAAGAGGAGAGAGGTCCCATGGAACTGATCCTCTGCTCTACACTCAGCATCTAGATCAATGACTGGATATAGTGGACATTCAATAAATAACTGTGAAATAAACTGCATTACATTAAGACAATTCAAAATACTTTACTTCAGAAATGATATTTTAACAAAATAATTCCTGTTTCAAGCATCAATAAATTGTGTTATATATAATATAAATTTAAAAGTTTTTTCAAATATTTATATCAGAGTTTATAAAAGTCTTTAAAGTGTTCTAGGAAAATTTTGAAATATAGATAGGAAGGAAAACATATTAAAAGTAGTAAAATATGTGCTAATTCTGATTATTTTAGTATATGTGGGTTAGTAAATAACTTCAACCGGAAGTTTGCATTTGACTTTGCAGCAAACCACAGGGCTTAATTGAAATTTATTAAAAAACACATTTTTCTTAGTAAAAAAAGAAAGAAAAATAAAATTTAGTCATTGCCCTTAGGCTCTATTTTTTAAAATTGTCTTCATAAGCATAGCATGAATTTCACTCACAGGAATTTTAGAACCATATAAAAGTAAAAAATTTTTCTGAAAATGGACACCCATGAAAGAATTGTTGAAGAGCAGGCAGAAGGCATGACTTCCCTGTACTATTGTGCTTTTGATTGGTCCCACTGTTTCCAATATTATAAATTTGAAAAGATGAGGAGTAAAAATTGAATTCAAGAGATTTACCCACAGCAGCCTAAACACCAGGTCCGGCACTAGAAGTGGTATCCAGATTGAAGCTGAAATTCCTCAGTCATGTTATAGTCCCTGTACTCCTGTGCTCATGAAGACAGAGGGCAGCACTCTGAACTGGGAGAATAAGAGACAGTATCTTGAATATCACCAAATATTTTTGTCAAAGTATTTTTCTGAAACTCAAACTGTGTTGTTTAGGGCCTGGGGTTAAAGTGAGTAGCTTCATGCTTTGCTTTCTCTATGTCTTGTAAAATACCACTTACTCTCTGCCTCAATCTACCCCTTAAGCCCACTCAAGAGACCTGTCTTTGTCAGGAATCTTTTGCGTCCAGTGGCAGAAACCCAACTCAAAATGGCTGAAGTGAAAGGGGATATAATTAGATTACTTAACGAGAACAGATAAGAATAACTAAAACCAGCAGTTCAAATGATATAATTGGGACCTGCTCTCTGTCTCTTAGTTCTGCTCCTTTCTTTGTGGTGAATATTCCAAGGCTCTAACTAGAAGTTCCAGTTTTCTGTCATCATTCTGCTTGTACTTTCAGTGAGAAGAAAGTTTTTTCTTACCAATATTTCCACACACAATGTGTGGAATTGGATCTCCTTGTCTGGGGTTTGCAGCATGATTCTCCTTGCACCTACCACTCTGTAATGGATGCCCAGCCCTACAAGAAGCTCGTGAACTGAGAGTGGGGTAAGGTAGGTTCCAAATGGAAAACCATCGTGCTGTGACCATAAACAGCAGAAAAGGATGGCAGGCAGTTCGTACAAACAGGTGTCCCCTAAAAGGTTATGGTAAACATTGAGTGTTTACTCAAAATGGTAAACGTTGAGTGTACGGTGGACCTGACATGAAACTTTAAAATGAGCTGTACTGCAACACTAATCTTTTTGTAACCATGGCCTATTAATTTCCATATTTTGTCTCTGTATTGTCCATTGTCCTGCATGAGAGTTGTCTGTAATTTTTACTTTCTATGTTAAGAGGATCTTGAAGGCAGTTAACAACAGCTTCTTCACCAACACCATTCCTCCAATGTCTAGCGTCATTAGAATTCCATGCATATTCAATAAGAGCTAAAATTGTGAAAATAGACATACAATATGAAGTTCAAGTCAATCAATTTCTATCTTGTTAACAAGCAATGTTGAATACTATTTGGATCAGTTCCTTCTTTTTGAAAGATTTTTTAAAATAAATTATAAGAATACATAATACCATACTGTCTCTTGTTGGGATATTCTAAAGCAATATCATGGGTGGTGTAATGTATATTTTAGGGGAACTAACAGATGATGGATACAAATATCTGAAAACACTAGGTCCTTAAATATAGAGAATGCCCTCTGTATGAAGATTGTGATGCCTTTTTATTTACAACTATGAATAAATTGGGCTTTCCTGGTGGCTCAGCTGGTAAAGAATCCACCTTAAGTGCAGGAGACCTAGGTTTGATCCCTGGGTTGGGACGATCTCTTTAAGAAGGGAATGGCTACCCACTCCAGTTCTGGCCTGCTGCTGCTGCTAAGTCGCTTCAGTTGTGTCCAACTCTGTGTGACCCCATAGACGGGAGCCCACCAGGCTCCCCCTTCCCTGGGATTCTCCAGGCAAGAACACTGGAGTGGGTTGCCATTTCCTTCTCCAATGCATGAAAGTGAAAAGTGAAAAGTGAAAGTGAAGTCGCTCAGTCGTGTCCAACTCCTAGTGACCCCATGGACTGCAGTCTACCAGGCTCCTCCACCCATGGGATTTTCCAGGCAAGAGTTCTGGAGTGAGTTGCCATTGCCTTTTGAATCCCAATGGGATCACAAAGAGTCAGACATGACTGAGCGACTTTCACTTCACTTCATGAATAAATTAACAATACCCACTAATTACACCTTTGTTTTATGTTTTTGCCTCAAAAGCTTCATGAAACCCTCTCCTTAACATAACAAGAAAATCGTATAGTTACAAGCTATATAGGTGTTTAGAGTTTTGCTTAAAATTTGTCCTGTCATTAATATTGGGACTATCTCAGTTTTCTTTAAAAATAGGTGGATTGTTACACTTAAGTTTATCATATACCTAAGTTCTCCCAACAGCTTCTATTCTGTGTAGTTAGAACTGCTTGTTAATAGTTTTCATTTATTAAAAATGCTTATCAAGTGCCTACTGTCCATAGCTCTGGATATACCAGCAGAAATGTGACCTGGCCACCAGGTCACTAGGATTGTTAACCTGTATTAGAGTGACAGCGTGCAAATATAGTGCTCTGTTATAGGATCTTTTCCTCACACCATTCCAAATCCAACACACTAAATAATAAAACATTGTACCAGGCATCAGGAGATGGTAAAACTTACTGGAGGCAGAAGCTTGTTTAAAGGCATCACAAAGAAGAAGAGAAACAAAGAACTTGGCAAAATAACAGTTCAATCATCACTTATTTCCCTGGAACACTGATGAAAAATTAATCCCAACAGGAAAATTAAAAAGTATAATCAATGTTCAGTATATACCTATATAGTTTATCATAACCTGGGTCATGCATTTCCTTTCCTTTCCGTTAGCAGTACATCAAGGAACCTACAAGAGAAGAACCATTCTAATCTCAGTGGTTGAGTACCACTTCTGTAACTCTCACCCTTTCCCGACTCTCTACTGTAGAAATTAACCCGTTTTCTATCAGTGTGTTCCTGGGTGAGGAATTGTAGACACTAAAGATGACAGTTATGTAAAGTTTAAAATAAAATAAAAAAAAAAAAAAAGAAAAGGAATTAGAATTTACAAAGGTGAATATATATATAACCTGAAGCTCTTGCTTTAAGAAAAATGTTGATTAAATTTCCATCTGGTAAATCAATAAAATTTGATGTCACAAGCAAAAAAAAAAAAAAAAAAAGATGAAATACTCAACTTATTCATCTCAGCGTTTATTCACATTCCTAGGTTGTGTGACAAGGGAATGATAGAGGGCAAGAGAATGTTTACAGTAACTTGGCTTCTTCTTGCAGAGAATTATCTAATTATCAATTATATCTTTTTCTTTTTGGATACGGCACATCCAGTTTTGTTTGGATATCTCACTGTTCTCCATTGGAGAGCAGTAATAGGGTGGTTTCATCAAGGAATTGCATCTTTCCCCTGGTGAAAAGGTGGGCACCTGACCCAACCAAGGTCAATCATACACAAGTTCTAGAATTTAAAAATGTGTAAAAGGTGATTCAAGGTCTGAAAATAGTCAAAGATAGATCATTTTGATGATAACACTTTGAGAAAAGAAAACTGTTTATTAGTTTCTGGTATTTGTATGTTACAAAATGTTTTGACTCCGTACTTTCAGAAACTTGATGTTTCAGTTTCTTTGGGCCATCCCTGTCATTCATATATGAAATTGTCCAAAGAGAGTTTCTGATGACTGCAACCTTCTTACTCATTCTGCTTATTGTGTCTTTCCTTCCTTAACTCATACTTTTAGTGCAAATGATGACATCCATAAAAACTTCTTGACACTGGCTTTCCCAAGAAGAATGTATTATTCCCCAAACCTCTTGCTGTTATGTCATTTGTTAACAGTTCTCCCTTGTAACTTTCTTGCTGTATAATTGTGGCTGGTTGAATACATGACTATTGCTGGATGGTGAGTTCTTTTCAGGGTAGTTAATATATCCTTGCAATTTTTGTAACCTCGGTATATCTTATAGAGCTGTGATTGTAGTGAAAAAAACATAAAGTTTTATATATACATCACGAATATGTATTTTTTATTTATTTTTAAACAAATATATGCATTGAATATATATTTAAACAAATATATATGCTAAATATATATTTGTTTGTTTACATGCATATGTAAATAGGGTGTCTCCAGTGACAGGTGGCTATTTTCCCAGACTGTTCCTTAAATTGAAATCAGGAACTAATCTGAAGTAAATATATCTTACCTTTTTCACTATTATGAGGAACATTTCAGTTTGCATTTGTGAAGCTATGTGGGTTACCTGAATATACACAACTATAAAGTCTGAAAAATAAGTAAGCATTGGCTTAGGAAAGTGAGGAAGATGTTTGTAGAATATTTAGTTTCCAGAATAGGTATCTAGTATTTTTCAGATGTCAAAGAATAAAGTATGATGCTTCAGCTGGCCTCATTCTATCTTGTGATATCTTATTTATAAATTATACCCTGCCTACTTCCAGAACATGAATCTTGAAGTTCCTTAAAATAAAAACATATCTAATAGGATCTAATAAAGCTAAAAGAAGAAAATCACAAATCTTTAAACTGGGGGAAATGGTTTCTCCCATAATCAAAGTTTGAACTTCTTGCATCAACAAAAAAGGAAATGTGATGGTTTGTAAGGTTCCATCTGCTTAAAGAAAGCATATAGTTAATTAATTTATGAATGTTTGGCCTTAAATTCTTTATTTATGTATATGTGTGTAACTATTGAGTGAATATATTAGAAGCAAATTAATGTTTATATAGAAATGATCCTCTAAGTTGAGTATATATACATTGGATTTTGGCAGTAGTTGCTTGAGATCTCAGCCCAGATTCTTTTCACTTGGCCTGACAGCACTCACCCCACAGGTCCTGTGAGTTCAAAGAACTTCTAACTTGAGAGAAATGGCCTTGGTCTGGGTACGCTGGAGAGATTCCACCCACATCCCTCCTCCAGTGTCTGACATACACGGGGCACAATGGGCAGGAAAGCCCAGCGCCTTTTCCTTGAGGCAGATCCATTCCGTGACCTAACGCAGTGCATCTTCCAGAACTCCTGCTCACCACAGTGGGTCAGGCCAAGCCCGGACTTATGGGAGATGCATCCTCACTCAGCCCTTTCCTTCTCCCTGTTCTATGTGATCCTCCAGAGGATTTTTCCTTCTAAAAGTGTGTTCAGTAAATTACCCGTTCCTGGGTCCCTGTCTCAGTCTTGGCCTCTGGAGAACCTGATTTAGGACCATTTAGGCTGGCACCCCACTCCAGTACTCTTGCCTGGAAAATCCCATGGGTGGAGGAGCCTGGTGGGCTGCAGTCCATGGGGCCGAGAAGAGTCGGACACGACTGAGCGACTTCACTTTCACTTTTCACTTTCATGCACTGGAGAAGGAAACAGCAACCCACTCCAGTGTTCTTGCCTGGAGAATCCCAGGGAAGGGGGAGCCTGGTGGGCTGCCGTCTATGGGGTCGCACAGAGTTGGACACGACTGAAGCGACTTAGCAGCAGCAGCAGCAGCAGCAGGCTAATATGCTATATTACATGTTTTTAAGTTGAGCCCTGCTTAAAGTGCAAAGTTCTAAAGCCAGTGCTGCCATCTCCACGGCTTTGCGCCCCAGGTGGACTAAACACAGCACATTCCAACGAGCTTGGTACCTGGTATGTAACTAACTGCTGTGTAACAGCCTCTTAGAATCAAAGGTAATTTGAATAGTCATAAAAATCATATTTAAGGGTATAATTTTTCACCCTCTCTTGTACTGAGTGCTTCTTTTTTAATAGAATGCAAATTGGGTTATTCAGTTTGAAGGCCATTTAAAAAAAACTGTATGCTTTTATAAGAAAATGACATACAATTTTATCAAACTCTTTACCTATTTTTATAGTACAGCTAGCACTCGCTATAACTCACTGTGCAAACCAAGTTAAGAACTTTCTAATATTTGCAAATATTTTTTCACTCAGATTTGGCAAAATCTTCTAGTCACAGATGTTTAAAAACTTATTCTTAACCTAGGTTGCTGTCATTTTTTTCCTTTGTAATACTAATGCTTCTAGGGGAAATATATGTATGTAAATGTTTTTTGAGGTCCAGATTCAAATGGGTTATATATTTGACTAAAATATTTTCTGTCTTAAAATCCTGATTTTACTTTTGCAACTTTGGACATGGCTTTGTTGCATCCCTCCCCTGCTTGCACAATCTGGTGGCTATATGTTCTGTTCTCACCGCACTGCAAGAATTTGTCTGATCCTATGTGCAGAACTAAACTTCGTCTTAGCCTTTTCTGCTTCCTTCTAGGGATGGGCACAGTGTTTGCATCTCAAAACTGTCTACTAGCTGGACACTTGTTCGAAATATCCTTGTCTCTTAACGGACTCCATCTTAGAAACACAGTCACTATGTCAGAGCTTCATTGACCCTCAGTAGCCTTATTGTCGGAGAAGGTGATAGCACCCCACTCCAGTACTCTTGCCTGGAAAATCCCAAGGATGGAAGAGCCTGGTAGGCTGCAGTCCATGGGGTTGCTTGGAGTTGGACATGACTGAGCGACTTCACTTTCACTTTTCACTTTCATGCATTGGAGAAGGAAATGGCAACCCACTCCAGTGTTCTTGCCTGGAGAATCCCAGGGATGGGGAAGCCTGGTGGGCTGCCGTCTATGGGGTTGCACAGAGTCAGATATGACTGAAGCGACTTAGCAGCAGCCTTATTGTCCATTTCGTTTAGGGTGGCCTGTAGCCTCAAGGCCAGTGTTAACTACTCTAACCCTGATGACTCTTCAGTCTCTCTGTCTCTGGGCCTCAGATATCTCTCTCTGTACACTGGGAAGGACTAATTACTTTGCCTTCACAAAGGTACTTTTGGAAAGACTATGTACCCGGAAGCCATAAGCAGCTTTCTTTAAGATTCATTTCTTGTCTTTTTATCCCAAAAACTCAACAAAAAAGAGAGAAACAATAAAGTTGAGGCTCATATTCAAGCTTTGAGTTATTAGAGCATTTCTTTTTAACATGTGTTTAGTTATCAATTGCTATAATAGAAACAGTAATAGTGATAAGCACCAGGCTAGGCACAAAGATATGAGGATGTAGATAAAAATGCTCCTCCCCTTAAAAGTTTAATTTAAATGAGTAGGTTTGTATTAAATACTCACAAACCTTTATAAAATAACACAGTGTTTAATGTGGGTAAGGAAGAGGACATTCAGCTACTGATTGAGAATCGGGGACAGTTTAACAGAGAAAGAGACATGAATTGCATCTTGAAGGACAAGATTGCTTTTTATCAAAGAGGTAAACAAATGTCAACAAGAAATTCAAAGTAGGGGTTGACATTTTCAAAGGCACAGAAGAATAAGAAAACATGACAGACTGGATAAAACCTCTGGTTCTGGAGTGGGTTGCCATTTCGGGCTCCAGGGAGTCTTCCCAGTGAGTGGTAGGCAACTGTTGTGGAGGTCTTCAAGTCAGAAAAGATCAAAATATTTAAGAGCTACATTTCTTTTTCAATGCAAACTGAATATAATCTTGAGTCTGGTGGGGCTAGTGTATTTGTGAATTAGTAGTACAAAACAGCTTTCCTACCTTTGATACTTTATGTTTGCATCATGCTTAAAGAATCTCTAAATGTACCCACACACATTATTTCACCTTATTCTCAGAACTACTCCAAGACGGGTGATGTCATCATCTCTAACAGAAAAAATGAGGCTCACAGAGGTGAAATATTTTACCCAAGGTCATACACTGATTTAAGGACAGAATATATGTATGTCAAGAGGAGTGCAAAGTGTTGGGGAACATGTAAGATATAGGCAATTGCTCTCAATCGATCTGGCTCCCCTTCTTATAGTTTAGATTGACCAGTAACCTCAAAGCCAGTAAAAGCCATACTCTAACCAGGGCAACTCTTCAACCGGCAACCCAGAGCAGCAGCTTTGTCACTGGCTCCTGCAATGGAAGCACTCCTGGTCCTCCGTGATATACTGCACTAAACCGGATGGATTCCAGCTTCACCATCCAGCAACTCTGCCCCAGTGGTTTTGCAGTGCAGCTCTGCTCTTCCCACAAGGCTGCCCCTCTGCCATTCCTCACTCTCCACCACTGTGGTCAGATGCTCTTCCTTGGAGTAAGATTTTTTTTTTTAAAGCTTTCTTTTTGAGTCCAGGATATTTGCTGTGAAGACTTTCTCTACCTAGTCTCATGCCTAGGAGTGGTTAGGAAGACAGGCTGAATGCTTCAGACTTCAGCAGAAGGTTGCCTGCATTCTTTCAGATGATGAACAGGGACATTGGAAGTCCTGCATTTCTGTTTTAGGAAGATAACTCTGGTGGTTGTTATCTTTTCTGCCCCAGTACTCCATTCACTAAAAATAAAACCTCCATTGGTTTAATATTTTGATTTCAGGCACAGTCCAGGACATATTTGAAGTTGGCTCCTCTTATAAAATATTTCTCCTTTAAATATGTAAATGTCAATAGAGGGACACATTCTCCTGGGGGATCCTATCTTCTCCTTCCTCTCCTCTCAGTGGGCATGCTGTGGTGGCTACAGAAGCCCAAAGAGACTCAAGCCCATTGCAATCAAACAATAAAGATCTGCAAAGAGTTCAATGCTATTTAATGAATGAATAGATTTATTAACTTATATAGCTGAAACATGAATTGTTTGTGAATGAAATCTATAGAGAAAAATGGGAATAGGAGGCAGCGTGTGAAGAATCCCGTGAAGAAAGATGTTGACAGCAACAAAATAAAACAGTTTCAAGATTGGTATTAACGGGGTGACTTGAGTATTAATTAGGCAATTTGGGTATTAATTAGATAATTTGTTTCTGCTGCAGAATTCTATGAACTAGAAATGAACCTATAAGGCTGGTTGTGTGCATGTGTGTGTGAGAGAGAGGCAGAGAATGATCCTGGGAATGGTGCCAAATTGAAGTCCCCAGAAAACTAAAGTCCTCAATTTACCTGGAGAATGGTTTCCATTGTGTTAGCAGAAGCCTTAGCAATAGTATCAGTGAATTATATTCAGGATGACCTAATGCAGATATCCTCAAGGCTGGAGTGTCCTATTCTGCCCTTCATACTGAAAAGAGAGTTAGTCGCTACTGCTTCAAAGACAGTCTGCTTAAAATCCCTTGTTACAGGGATATGTCATTTCCACGGATTGCTCTAATTTGGGAAGATCATTGGAAGTAGATTCAGTCAAATTTACAAGGGCCGAGAACTCTCAGATGTGAATTTTAGCAACATTTATTCAATTTGGTTGACACTGGCTAACAGAATAATTATTTTCCAGAACAAAGATTCAAGAATCTTGTCTTTCTCTCTAGAAACCAAATTGAAATACTATGGCATCTACTATAAACTATCAAACACTCTGGCTTGGTTTGCTCATTCTTTAAGAAAAAATTTTATTTTTTATCTTTTTATGTGGGCTTCCCTCATAGCTCAGTTGGTAAAGAATCCGCCTGTAATGCAGGAGACCCCAGTTCAATTCCCGAGGTGGGAAGATCCCCTGGAGGAGGGATAGGCTCCCCACTCCAGTATTCTTGGGCTTCCTTTGTGGCTCAACTGATAAAGAATCCTCCTGCAATGCAGGAGATTTGGATTCGATCCCTGGGTTGGAAAGATCCCCTGGAGAAGGGAAAGGCCACCCACTCCAGTATTCTGGCCTGGAGAATTCCATGGACTGTCGCAAAGAGTTTGATATAAACTATCAAACACTCTAGCTTGGTTTACTCATTCTATAAGAAAAAAAATTTATTTTTTTATCACTTTACTAGTTAACACCTGCCCATCTAGAATATTCATTCTGTGGGGGTAAAAAAGTTGTCATGCATATTGCTGCATCCTTAATGTTTAAAATGCTGCCTTCTCCATAACAGATCTTCAGTATGTAATAAATACATAAATGAAGCAATCACCATGGTTACATTCATGTTGTAGCTCCTCACCTCAGTTAGAAAGGTTTAAAGTTATGAAGTTAAATTACTGTGACCAAAAGTATTTAAAATGAAAGACTACAGATGTAGGTAAGGAACAAAACAAACAATAACCTTCTTAAGCCTGAAATACCACCTAGGTGGCTTTAGTTGAGTTTGGATGAAAAAGCTTGCCTATTTCCCACTTGCCAGCAGATGGCCTAATTATTCCATTGTTCACTGGGCATGGAAACTACTCTGCAAAAAGAAAACCAATTGATGGGGACTACTAACTTTCCTCTTAATATTTTTTATTTTTTTATTTTTATTTATTTATTTTTTTTTTATCCAAAACGTGTTTATTGGGATGGTTTCCCGTTCATCTTGACACAGGGTACTTTTAGTGCTGCTTCCGTCTGAAAGAGCATCCTTAATATTTTTTAAAGCAGAGATAATGTTTTAGTATGTTTTCCATTATTTTTTGCTGGGTTAAAAATTGATTAGAGATGCTGATTTTAATATAGCCTGTCTAATCAATAAGGAAAGCAGGTACTGCTCTTTATATGCACCAAATCACCTAGGAAGATCTATAGAGGAGACATATTAATATCATTGCCTCAGGGATAAATTGATTCATCAGCCTCCATGAGTAAAGCAAGGCTCTTTATTTTCCTCTGGATGGTCTTTACAAGTCTTTCAACATATATTCCATTTGGACAACTTCAACAACTTTTCTGAAGATCAGTGTAAATGAACTGTTGATCTTCAATCTCAGTTTACCTGTAACAAACTTACTTTCTCAGAGTTCTGAGGTTATTTGCAGAGTATATAATTTGTCTATAAGGGAATGTGCTATTTCATCTAAAAAGTATATTGAATTTTTTCTTTAAGAGTAAAGATGAAAAATATACTATGCTTGAAGAAAAAGAGAGCAAGAGATAGAAGGGAATTTTATAAATTAATATAATGTCTCATTTGATCACTGATGCAATGGACATGAACTCCAGGGCAAACTCCTGGAGATGGTGAGGGACAGGGAGGCCTGGCGTGCTACAGTCCATGGGGTTGCAAGGAGTCAGGCACAACTGGGTAACTGAACAGAGCTCGTTTGATATTTTAGTTTATTAACCTACCAATCTAAAAACACGTTATTCCATTATTTTTTTAAAATATTGCCTATCTTGTCAGTCGTCTAAGTATTCAATTGCTTTCCCCTACTTGAAGGTAAGCACTGTGAGGTTAGGGGCTTTGTCTCTCTCAATACTGTTTATATACTGACACCCACAACAGTGCTTTGTCTATGGAAATAATTAATCTTAATATGTATGAAACGAAGAAATTTGATTCTGAGCACATTTTCCAGGGTAAACCAATAGGAAAAGGCAATGAAATTTGGCATAGCAATTAGAAGTCTCAATCTTGGGCCACTCCGAAATTTAAAATAATCTGGCAATTATTTTTCAAACACTTGCCACATCCTACCTGCTTGTACCTCACACCAGGTAGCTCACTTTCTTCAAGGTATTACTTGTTGGGTGAGTTATTCAAGAAAAGGAGTCTTATTGCAGAAAACCAATTACCTGCCCACAATCCTAAAAATGTCATCTCAAAAATAAATTAAGAAAGAAAAGGATAGAGAAAATCCCACAAGTAACATAATGGTGTTTTTTTGTGCACATGAAATCAAGGATAAAGTCACGGTGTCTGTTTTATCATTATAACTTATAAATATCTTAAGTCCATTTGGACCTAACACTACATACTAAAAATATTTCAGAGAAAATGAAAAGGAGATAAAGAGGTGAGTTAACCATTTTTATCCTTGTGACTTCATTTTCTTTCATTGGTGGCTTTACCAGGATTTTGAAAGAAGAAAAACAAGCCTACTATCCCCATCATGACATCTGTCTGATTAGTATATTTGGTACTGTATAGACATTGTCTTAGAGAAGAAAGTCATTTTTGTTTTCTGGTGGAACTGTTATTTCTTTGTTTGTTTTGGTAGTTTACCATTTTATTTTTTGTTAAGCAAATAATTGGAAGATTATTTCTTGTTAAACATGAATGAAATGAGTTATTATTATGTAATATTTAATCCATATTTTTGAAATAAAAATATTCTCATGGAAAGAGTATGCTATCACTAGTAAAAGTGAAAGTTGTTCAGTCATGTCTGACTCTTTGCGACCCCATGGACTAAACAGTCCATGAAATTCTTCAGGTCAGAATACTGCAGTGGGTAGCTGTTTCCTTCTCTGGGGAATTTTCCCAACCCAGGGATTGAACCCAGGTCTCCTGCATTGCAGGTGGATTCTTTACAGCTGAGCCACAAGGAAAGCCCCTTCAAATCTGATTTCACTGATATAAATGCATATTTTAATTGGTAATCAAAGTGTTTAAAACAATTTTAAAAACCTAGATTTCTCAATAGAAAATTCAAAAGTCCCCAAAGATTCTGAAAAGATGTTTGGTGTTACCATGCTGATTTTTTTTTTTTAACAATATAAAATCTGTGATTTAACTTTAGAGTTGTATCTTCCTTAATCAGTATTTTGAGTGTGTAATCAAGAAGGTGTCTACACAGTTTTATTTATTTAAAAATTTTTTTCTTAGGAATTTTTCTCAAACGTGCCCTAGAGGCTGTGGACATTAGTACCAGTAAGCAAAAATGTTATTACTTTCATCTTCTTACTTTTTGGATTCTGGTGGCTTTCAGGATTTCATACCTATGCTCTATTCACTTGCATCAACAAAGAAAAATTGATTTAGATACTTTACAATGGATCTTATTATTTTATCTAAATTTTCTTATTTTTAAAATAATTAAAAAGTAATGATAAAATACAATTTGTATAATTTTTTAATATAAAAGAGGTGTTTAGATTGTGAATTTCATGTTGTGTGCCTTTACTTACTGATCAAGTATATGTTATATTCTACATGCTCTTTTCATGTGTAAATATATATTAGTATATATAATATGTATATATTGTTAATATATATAAAATTGATCAATTAGGAAAGGGGTACAACATGGGGTTATGTATAGTCTTTCTAAAATATACATAGTGAATATATATTAGATATAATATTTTATAGGACACATATTAGTGTAAATATTTTACATGCATATATATGTATGTATGTAAAATATATCCATGGTATCCGGTCCCATCACTTCATGGGAGATAGATGGGGAAACAGTGGAAACAGTGTCAGACTTTATTTTTTGGGCTCCAAAATTACTGCCAATGGTGACTGCAGCCATGAAATTAAAAGACGCTTACTCCTTGGAAGGAAAGTTATGACCAACCTAGATAGCATATTCAAAAGCAGAGACATTACTTTGCCAACAAAGGTCTGTGTAGTCAAGGCTATGGTTTTTCCTATGGTCATATATGGATGTGAGAGTCGGACTGTGAAGAAGGCTGAGCGCCGAAGAACTGATGCTTTTGAACTGTGGTGTTGGAAAAGACTCTTGAGAGTCCCTTGGACTGCAAGGAGATTCAACCAGTCCATTCTGAAGGAGACCAGCCCTGGGATTTCTTTGGAAGGAATGATGCTAAAGCTGAAACTCCAGTACTTTGTCCACCTCATGCGAAGAGTTGACTCATTGGAAAAGACTCTGATGCTGGGAGGGACTCGGGGCAGGAGGAGAAGGGGACGACAGAGGATGAGATGGCTGGATGGCATCACCAACTCGATGGACATGAGTCTGAGTGAACTCCGGGAGTTGGTGATGGACAGGGAGGCCTGGTGTGCTGCGATTCATGGGGTCGCAAGGAGTCGGACATGACTGAGCGACTGAACTGAACTGAACTGAACTGATCCTTCTTTCTATTCATACGAGAGAAAAGCATAGGTTGTCTCAGGTGAGGGGCAGCTGTGCCATACTGGTGTTGGGGTCTCCACTGGGATGGTCCATCCCATTATACTTTGCTCCACTGAACCATGGTGTCCCTTCCTTCACCAACCACACCTAACTACACCTTCTTGGAGGGGAAGAATGTGCCTGATGTTGGCTTTGTCATGACTGTGTGGCAGCTGTGAAGTCACAGAAAACAAAGCCATGTTCCAACTGGACCCTGGTGCCCTTTCCTTCTTTGAAAAGTGACTTTTTGAACTTTAGGCACATCTGAGGCTGCCTGGTTATCTTTTTCTTCATTGTCTTCTTTGAGAAGGCAGGTTGAATAAAAACAAAATAAATACATACTTTAACATTTTTTAAAATTTAAAAAAAAACTTTTTTTTTAATTTGGAGGGTTTTTTATGTTGAAAAGGGCTTTACATTTATTTGTACTTAGTTGTTTAGTTGCTAAGTTGTGTCTGACTCTTTTGTGACCCCATAGACTGTGGCCCGCCAGGTTCCTCTGTCCATGGGATTTCCCAGGCAGGATTACTCTAATGGCTTGCCATTTCCTTTTCCAAGGGATCTTCCTGACCCAGGGATCAAACTCATGTTTCCTTCATTGGCAGGCAGATTCTTTACCACTGAGTCACCAGGGAAGCCCATATTTGTACTTAGACCAACAGGTAAATGATGAACTATAAGATTGATCACTGCTGTGAAAGAGCTAGAGTATATGGAAGAGTAAGATCACTTCTAGTTTGGAAGATGGGTGGAAAGTCTAGGAAAGATTCACAGTGTGGCATTTGAGGCAGGCCTTGGGGGATGAAAAGCATTTGTGTTGTACACTTCATTGGAACTTACATAATTTACTTAATTATTTTATGATGCATTGGTGTGTATATATATATATCTGTATATATATATATAGAGAGAGAGAGAGAGACAGAGACAGAGACTGTACTAGAGGCCAAGTGCTATTGTAGACACAGCAGTGAATAGAACAGATTAAAATCTCTGTCCTTAAGGATTTACATTCTAGTGGAGGAGGAGGCAAATAATAAAAACATAAATATATGTTACAAAATAGTAAGCAAAAAAGTAGAAAAATTATCTGGCTCTTTTTTTCCTAGCTAGAGGACATTGGTCAATGAACTTATTCTCTATAATGCTCATTTTCTGCATTAAAAATGGACATAATGCTTACTACAAACAGATGTCATAAAGTGCAAATGAGATAATGAATAGAAAGTGGTTATCTAAGGGCTTAGTGTATAGTCACATTTAGATTAAAGTTGCAATAATAATTTTAGTTATCATTATTTAGGAAATTCTGTTTAATTGGGGAGGTGGCATGTAAGTTTGCAAAACACTGATTGATGGCTGGAGTGTTGACAAGAGAAAGTGAGGTAAAGATTGATTTCGTTTGGAGGATTCATGGAATGTTTATGGGCTTTAAACTGATTTTACAAGGTTTTATTGAGGAGGATATTAAAAAAAATCATAGATGAGAAGGAATTACACAAGTTAAAAAGGAAAGGACAGGTGGGCAGCATCCAGTTCTAGACACTAGACCAACTCTTGATACTTTTGTCGATTTAAAAAGACATATCCACTACTCAAGGGTGCCATCCAAGGAGATATTAAAGTGAAACTTTAGTAGCCAAGATTTACTAATTCTGGGGAAAGAAAAGTGAAGGACAGACAAAGCCTGAAACAAAGTAACAAATGTGTGTCTCTGTGAAGAGGAAAGAATATTAGGGTTCTAGGGAAAGCTAAGCTTGGAAATCCCAAGGGGACAGTAGCCAATGGCAGGAGCTCTATCAATGAGAAGCTCTACTCCAGTCACCAAGCTGTGGGCAGTTACTATTCTCCAATCTCTGGGGGCAGATCAACAAGGGCATATGAGCTGTGGAAGGTGACTCTGATATCCAGAAAGTTACCAGAACATGGTCAGGTACTTTGTAAAAAGGAGAGCAGAGTGTACTAAACCTCAGGTTTTTTTTCTTTTTTCACATAGTTAATGGAAGGTAGATAGGAGAAGAGCAGAATGAGGCCAAGACAGGGATTCAGAAATAAAGCAAGAGTTTATTTTTCATAGGTGAGTTCTTGGTTTGCTTTGGAGTGTCTGAGGATTATTTTGGGGGGGATTTGACCTCTTTTCCTAGAATTATTCCTGGGAGTCTAAAGCATTACTTTGCGAGCCGGTGGTTTTCACTGTGAGGAGGAAGAAGGAAAAGACAGAGGGCAGTAAGGCAAAGAGCAACAGGAACAAAAGCTTTCAATGACGACTGAACATGCAGCGTGTGGATACTTTATCAGGCAAAACTGATATATGCAGGTGGCTGCTTCAAACTATGTAGTACAAAAGGAAATGCCTAAGTGAATAAATTAACCTAATAATTCTTAAACCTCACTTTATTCTCAATAAATATAAAAGAGGACAATAACCGAACCATAGGCCTTCTTTGTCATAACTTCTATCTCTGCAAATGCCTGCCTTCCACCTTCAGCGGATCTCTATCAGGCGCCATAAGAGATCCATGGAAGAAAATTTAAATTTGGCCTTAAAACCAACATATATTTTTGATTATATTCTAAAATATCAAGTTCTTTAAATCTAAGGGGAGAGAATGTAAAAGGTAGGTGCTTTAGACAATATTTTTTCTAATAATATCAGTATTTAGGGGACATTAATATCTACATTCTAGAACTGAACATGAGTAAATACATTAAGCCAGGTTCTTCTTGCCAGAGCCACTGCTTTATTCTTTATCTGTTATATATATACTCAGTTCAGTTCAGTTCAGTCACTCAGTTGTGTCCGATTCTTTGCGACCCCATGAATCGCAGCACGCCAGGCCTCCCTGTCCATCACCAACTCCCGGAGTTCACTCAAACTCACGTCCATAGAATCAGTGATGCCATCCAGCCATCTCATCCTCTGTTGTCCCCTTCTCCTCCTGCCCCCAATCCCTCCCAGCATCAGAGTCTTTTCCAACAAGTCAACTCTTCGCATGAGGTGGCCAAAGTACTGGAGTTTCAGCTTTAGCATCATTCCTTCCAAAGAAATCCCAGGGCTGATCTCCTTCAGAATGGACTGGTTGGACCTCCTTGCAGTCCAAGGGACTCTCAAGAGTCTTCTCCAACACCACAGTTTAAAGGCATCAATTCTTCGGCACTCAGCTTTCTTCACAGTCCAACTCTCACATCCATACATGACTACTAGAAAAATGTATATGCTAATACTTATCAAAGTATAAAGTATAAAGCAGTTTAAGTATTCCTGAAGTTATCAAATTTGCCTCAATGTAGAAATCATAAAATACATAGTAGATAAACATCAGGTATTTGTTGGAAACCACTTTGGCTGGCAACAAGGGGGAATGTTAGAAACATAAAATAAGGTTTGGTCCTTATCCTTGGCTATCTTATAGCCTCTTGAGGGAAAAAAAAATGTGTTACAGACAAATGCATTCACATGTACACACTTGGAAATGGAAGATAGTGTATTATTTAATGCTGTAGGTGTTCAAAGAAGTAAATGATGACTATGCAGCAAAGAAGGAATCTGTAAACACAAAAAGTCCAATAAACACATATTATTAGTGTGAATTTTAATTTCTGCTTTCTTGCCCTTTGCTGTTGGCAATTAACTACACTATTCTGGAACTAAGAGCAACAGACATGATGGAGTGACAGACATCAGAGGACACAGGAGAAGACAAGAGACTTTCCTGAATTACACAACCAAAAATATAAAATAGAGAATCCCCACTGTTTAGACATTTTAATGAATGTTTGAATACTTAGTTAACTATGCATCCATTTACATGCACCATACAGTACATTATTGCTGTCTATAAAAACAAATGCACACACCCACACTTAACATGTACAACATACACTCGCACACACATGCAGTATATGTATAAGTATTCAGATTTGTTGTTGTTCAGTCGCTCAGTCGTCCACTCTTTGCGACCCC
This sequence comes from Bubalus bubalis, assembly GCF_019923935.1. Taxonomy (NCBI): domain Eukaryota; kingdom Metazoa; phylum Chordata; class Mammalia; order Artiodactyla; family Bovidae; genus Bubalus; species Bubalus bubalis. The sequence continues at coordinate 96,327,753 of NC_059163.1, read as the reverse complement.
ATGCACTGTAGTATGCCAGGCTTTCCTGTCCATCACCAACTCCTGGAGCTTACTCAAACTCATGTCCATTGAGTCAGTGATGCCACCCAACCATCTCCTGTGCCTTCCCCTTCTCCTCCTGCCTTCCATCTTATCCAGCATCAGGGTCTTTTCCAATGAGCCAGTTCTTTGCATCAGGTGGCCAAAGTATTGGAGTTTCAGCTTCAGCATCAATCCTCCCAATGAATATTCAGGACTGATTTCCCTTAGAATTGACTGGTTGGATCTCCTTGCAGCCCAAGGGACTCTCAAGAATCTTTCCCAACTCAATTAAATTAATATTTATTCAATTTGATGTTTATGTTTATTACATTTGTAAGTGCTTGACATCATTTCTAAATTATATATATCATGTTATATAGTATTGATTTTATTAAATTATAAAACTATTGAATAATATACAAATTTTATATAAATAACATAGTATGTTTATTATAGAGCCACATATTAACAGACTTCTATCGAAAGTAAGGACTTCCCTGGTGGCCCAGTGGTAAAGAATCTGTCTGCCAGTGCAGGAGATGCAGGTTCATCCCTGTGTTGGGAAGATCCTCTGGAGGAGGAAATGGCAACCCACTCCAGGATTCTTGCCTGGAGAATACCAGGGACAGAGGAGCCTGACTGGCTACAGTCAGTCCATAGGGTCTGCAAAAGAGTTGGACACAACTTAGCGACTAAACAACATCAAAAGTAAAATTCCATTCTTTGCCCAAAGGATTCAGTTAACCTTCTACAAGATACCATACTCACTCTCTCTCTCTTTCACACACACACATTCTTAGAAGTTTTTTCTTGCTTATTAAACCTCAGTCATTTGCCCTAGTCTCTCACATTCACTGGGTCTCAATGAAGGCACTAAGTGCTTTCCAGAACATAGATTTAAACGAGGCCCCTGCCCAGTGGGCTTACAACCTAATTAGACAGAGACAGTTGACCAACATATGCCCACAGACTCCAGTTGGCCACTTATTTATTCTCTAATTAACATAAAGCAGCAGGGCGACAGCCCCGCCTGTGCTCAGTGAGCAGGAGCTCTGCCGAGGGTGCGGGGAACTCCGCGTGAGCCGACTGCAGCTTTCTGCGAGAGTTTCCAGCGTGCAGTCTCATGCTTCTCGCTTGTCTCCATAATTAATATTCCTGTGCATATCTTGCTGTGAATGTGTGTCCCAGCCAACAGACCGTCAGGCACAGCGGAGTCAGTTCAACCATCTTGATGATCCATATTGGTCGCTGGAGGATTGACTTGACTGCGATACAGGTAACCCCATTGAGAAGGTAGGCAGTAACAGTTAGTGTGCTCCTCCCCTTATCTGATTTAGCTAAACAAGCAAGTTTGTCATCTAGAAGCATTATATTGTCACGACCCAGAGGCTGCCTTCTGCTGTTCCCACTACCCTTTCTAAGTCTTCCTGCAGCCTCTTTCATTTTTGAAAAATTTCCCTCCCTCAGTGTGTTCTGCTGCTGCTGCTGCTACTGCTGCTAAGTCGCTTCAGTAGTGTCCGACTCTGTGCGGACCCCATAGACGGCAGCCCACCAGGCTTCCCAGTCCCTGGGATTCTCCAGGCAAGAACACTGGAGTGGGTTGCCATTTCCTTCTCCAATGCATGAAAGTGAAAGGTGAAAGTGAAGTCGCTCAGTGGTGTCTGACTCTTAGCGACCCCATGGACTGCAGCCTACCAGGCTCCTCCCTCCATGGGATTTTCCAAGCAAGAGTACTGGAGTGGGGTGCTATTGCCTTCTCCACAGTGTGTTCTACAAGATTCTAAAAAAAAGAAAAACGATGAATACTGGAAGTGACATACAACACAGAGCCATCCTATTTTTAAAAATATATATGTATGCTAGAATAGTACGATGAGAAAAAGATAAGCACCAGACCAATTAGATAAAGTTTGAGAAGTTGGTACCTGTAATGCATGACAAGAGCTCACAAATATTTCCTAGACAAAAGCCTTCACAAGGGTGGTGGATGGTTTTACTATTCATTAATTGTTTATTCAGAGAAAAAAATGCAAGGAAGAAAATCATACTTTTTTCTAACTCTGGGGATATATTCGATGGTGGAAAAAAGCAAATCTAATTTGCTTTTAGGCTACAAACACAAAGGATTGCCAGCTACTACCCCTCTAATGCTCTCTTTAAAATTCTGTGTAATGCTCTTGACCTAATAGTAATCCTGATTTATATCTTCTAAGAATAAAAACCTTCACAGTTTTACAGCCACGAATTTTTCACCCTGTGGTTTTTTAATCTGCTATTGGAAAAACTGATATTCTTTGTCATCTTCTTTTGGGGGAGTATTGTGGTTTTTTTTCTTATTTAAATTAATCTCAAAAATAGTATAGACATTGGAGAGTGTGATTTCCTATATTATTCTTTTGTGTTTACTTCTAAAATTTTTTACCTCACACACAGCAAACATTAGATAGTTAATATCATTACTTGTTTTAAAATGTTTCTCGAATGAGAATAATACAGTAGATATTTGAACTAATAGGAATTTAATACTCATAATAAATGCTTATATTTTCCTGTAAGTTGTAAATCTGAGGATTTGCTGCTATGTTGCTGAAATAAGAAAGTATAAGTAATCCCATTCACATTATTTAAAAAAAAAAAAAACTTTCAGACCTAATGACATTATAACATGACCTTAACAAGTCAAGTGAACAACAGAAGGCCTGAGTCAAAATATTAAAAAACTAAATTTTAGATTTTTAAAATTATGTAACCATTACTTGTCACTGCTTCTAAACAGAGTCCCAGAAATACCAGTATTATTATTATTTTTTCATGATAAATTGAGTTGGTACAATCAGACTAGTCACATTTTAGAATTTAGATATTCTTCTGATAGATGTTCTTGACCACAAACATCTTGTACTTTAAGAAATAAGTGGTTCTTTGTTAAGAGTCTTTTTGAATCAAATTACTGTTTCAATTCTCCCCCTTTTTTAATGCACATGTGAACATGATCACCACAGTGAAAATAAAACCCAAATTGAAAGGGCTATCTCATGTTAATGTGGTTTTACTTATTTGTATTTAAAACTCTCTCTGGAATTTGAAACCATGCAACTTTTGTGAGGTATTTTCTTTTCATTTATTTTATTCTTTTCTTCCCCCTTTCTTCTCCCATCTTCCATTTTCATCATGGAAATTTCATGCAGCAAAACAGGAAATTCCATCCAAGCTGATCTAACCTCAGGGCCTCCTCCAAGCATGCTAGAGAATCAGTACTCTGTCACCTCTGAGAATAGAATTCATTTTGGATTCTTGTATTACCTGCCTCTGGTACTTGGGCTCTTATTTGCTGACTGACTGATATATAACTTTGGTATGATGTAAATGTCCTTTATTGCACAGTTTCCAATTTAGTATTTTTAAATCAAGACTGAATTGAAACAGTTCAAGGTACAGTGTCCCCTCCCACATAACGAAGCACTTAGCTAAAAATGTCAAAGTAAAAGTAGTGGCAAAGCTAGGAAGAAGAAATTATAATGTTGTGATTCTTAAAATTCAAGTTCTAAAGTAATTTTCAGCCATCCAAATGCATGTCCTTAAGAAATACTGTTATTTGAAAATAGTAGTGACTATTAGCAAATTGTGATAATAAAACATAATGGTTATGTCAGGATTTGTAAGATTTAGTTGTTTAGATGGTTCTTAATAGGTAGAACTAGTGTTTCTGGGCTCCTGCCAGTTGACCATCTGTCTTGGTAGTCTATGGAGAATCAGAACAACTGAACTTTTGGCACATTCAATTACATTGAGCAATCACCAACACTGCTTTCGGTTACAACAGAAGAGAGCATTACCAAAGATTAGGTTAATTGACTTAATGCTGAGAATTCAGGGAATCTGGCGATATTCATAGAAGCATCTCAGTGAGCCCTAGTGAGCTGAACCCATCCAAATATAAATTACTGTAATTAGATGAAGGTCCTCATTCTTCTAGGTGCTTTGATAGACATTTGAGGAATACAGTGATAATATAATTTGTGTCATCTGTTGCACACAAAATAATATATGAGATAAGATTTGCACTTTTCATATCTGTAAAGGAATGCAGCTAGTAATTTTTAAAAGTTATATTTTTGTTGTTGGAGTACTAGGAGGAAAAAAAAAATCTAGTTTTGAGTGGAGATCAAGAAGTAGAGCATGATTAGTGTTAAGTCTCAAATATAGACATGCTTTTGAGAAATGAATTTAGAGGAGAAAGTTTTACCAGCTTGAAGGGGACAGGTTGAGAAAAAACAGTGAAGTGAGTTAGGAAACTGGTGAAGGCTAAGATTAATTGGAGAGTCACATTGGGGCCAAATCAAGTTGAGTCGTTAGCATCACATTTAGAAATCTAGATTTATGTCACAGAGAGCCAGTAAGGAATCTTGAGCAGTGGAATCATAGCACTCTAATAGGATGTAATACCCAGGAAAAAGTGTAGTTAGAAAAATCTGGGAGGAAATACCTACAATATTAACAATACAATATATCAATAGAAGAAATAATGCCTTCACTCGGGTGAAGGAAGAGGGAAAGGAAAGAGATGACGTTGAGATAGATGTGAAAATAAGTCATTTGATTTTATGTAAAGGGAGAAAAGAAGAAGTTAAGGTGACTCTCAGGTTTTGAGAAGGAGTGATGGTGAAAGTGTTATACAGTTAAATGAGATACAGAATTCAGCAAATGGCACAGGTTTGGAGATTTACCTGTGATCATTAAGTCCATGAGAGTACCTGGAAGGATGAGTAGAATTTTGAAAAGGGTCACACTGAAGAGACAGAGGAAAGACGGTAGGGCCATGATAAGAGAAAGATGAAAGGGAATTAAAAGAGAACAATGAAGAAAAGAGTATTCATAAACAAGTGATCATCAGGGTTAATCACCTAAGAAATATTAAGAAAGAGGTCATAAATAATATCATTGGCTTGAGATTACAGAAGGTCATAGGGGAATTTCAGAGGAATAATTGTACCTGAGTGTCAAAGTTACATTATATTCACTTTACTTCTAGAAATTGTAGGTTTCCTAGTGAAAGAGAGCTTGAGATAAAAGGAAAAGGTTAGATGGATAGATACAGAGAGATATATTGATATGTAATTATGACTTAAGAAAATGAGTAGTTTTTTAATGAGTTGTCAGGACAGGAAAGATGAGCACTAGCATTCTATCAAATAATGTAAAATAAAGGACTGTTTTCAAAGGTTTAAGTAGCAGTAAATAAACCAACAAAGAATATTTTCCCTCTTCCCCGCTGTAGATCTGAAGAAGAGAGGGAAAGAAACAGAGGGCCCCAGTGGGCACTGAGGCTACGCAGCAATCAGCCCCTGAGAGAAACATGGCCCACAGCAGAGAGGGAAAGTGGAGGGAAAGCTTGACTCCCTGTAGCCTCTTACCTCCTCTTCTTGCTTTACACGGACAGAGCAACATATAAACCTGGGCAGCACCAAGCCCTGACCTTGGGAGTACAGTCCTTGGGAGCATGTCTTTTAGAGCATAAATCAAGGCAGAACAGGTACAGAACGGAGAGCAGGAGAGCAAGAGAATAACAGGGCAAGCTTATTTTAAACAATGAAAGGCCTCCCAAAATTAAGAGAAATGTATATGAAAGAAGATGAGATGATAAGATGAAGGCATACATAGAAATTTTAAATTAAAAAGTGCAAAAGAGGAATAGAGATGCAAAGCAGTTTTGAAGGGGAAAAGGAGGTGTGACAATTATCACAGTATGTTTGAAATATGTCTTTTGTTTCACTAACAAGAGACCACAAATTTGCAGCTTAGCATCTACAAATGTTGCCATATAGGAAATACTCAAATCTTAAACTCTAAACAATATTATAAAAGTGGCAACAACAATAAAATTCTGGAATCTATATCATCATATTGCTGAATGCTTAAATATCAATTTATATAAACATATCCATTTGTAATGACTTAAAAAAAGTGTGGGGGCAAAATTCATATGTTTCTTAGCCAAATACAATCATTCTTAGTGATTCAATTAAGCTACATACCAAATGACATATTCCATGGTTTAATTTTTAAATTTTGCACCATCTTTTTGGAAATTTATTACCATATCAGCTGAATCAGACAGTATCACCTGCTTAACTTTTACTTTCAATTATCTTAAAAATTATTTTATATTTGTGTATCTTGGAGTATCGACAGTTATTCTTCAATAACACTTCCCTGGCATTAGGTATGTATTGTAGGTATAATATTATAATCGTTGTTCTATCAGGACACATATTATTTCTGAGAAAATAGTGGATTGGTGAATAATTTTACCCTAATATTAGGAAAATGGTTTCCTGTAAATATAAGACTACAAATGACACAATGTGCAAGAAAATACTATGCAGATATAGAAAAAATATGGCTGAAAAATGGCAAGAGATTTTTCTAGAAGCAGTCATACATACATCATAAAAAAGCAAATAAAATTTGATCAGTTAAGACTGTACAATACAAGACCAGGGGATAGCAGGTAAAAGTCCAGAGAATAATCTTTGTACTCTCATGATATCTGGCCTACAGATGGATCTCATGAAACCAAGTCTCAAGTAGCAGGGATGCCTTTCAATTGGGAGTGTTCCCCCTTTAGTTCATTGGCTTTCGTGTAGGTACATGTGGTACTCAGAACATTGTTTGGAAAACAAAAGGTATGGATTACAGTGTCTGATTTTTATTAAATACTTGCATATTATTTCACTTGATCCTTGCAACAATCATATATATTTAGATATATCCATGTGTATATGTGGATATGAGAATATCAATTCAGAGTGGGGAGTCTCACATATTTTTTAAGAAACTGAAAGACAGGAAAGTATCAGAGAAATAAAAGAACATTTCCAGAACTCAAAGCATTAGTCTTCATATAGTAAGTGTCCCACAGTACAAAAGATAAAATATAAATGCTAAATCACATCATCGTGAATTTTTTAACACTAGGGATAAAATAAAAGATCCCCAAATAAGAGCAGTACTTGTCTCAGGCAAAGACTTGAGAATCAAAAACAAGTAAGAAGAAATAGCAACTCACTCCAGTATTGTCTGGAGAATTCCATGGACAGAGGAGCCTGGTGGGCTACAGTTCATGGGGTCACAAAGAGCCAGATGAGACTGAGCAGCTAAGAGAATCCTGAACTTCACTAGAAGACAATAGAGCAATACCTCTATATTCTGCAACAAAAATTATTTAAAATCTTGAATTCTACACTCAAAGTCATTATTAATGTTGAAGTAGAACAAGGGGAAGTTACAATATATGCTTCAAAGTGTACTCCATGTGAACAAGAGAATAGATTCAAAGTTAGGAACTGAGGAAACAGATACCCAAGCCATGAAAATGTTGAGTGAAGTTCATGATGACTTTGGGACAGCATAGAATTCGTATTGGAAAAGGAATAAGAAATTTTCCAGAAAAAAAGAAAAGTAACGGGGAAAATGGAGAGGATTCATGCAAAAAGAGTAAAGTTCCTATTAAAAATCTGACATGGATAAGGAAGTTGTTTCTGATAGGTAAGTGATAAAGTCTGTAGAACTGATAAAACAGTTGAGGCATTTGAAAATATTTCATATTTGAGAACAGATATTTTAAAAATCTATTGGAATAGGTGGAGGAAGAATATCAATCATAGCATATACAGACAAGTAGATGAAACTCAAGCAATGAGTAGCTTCTGGATGTTCTATTCACTGTATATGTTCACAAATGAGATAGAACACAAAACTACAGGATTTAATGGTGAATGACATTTGCATAACATAACAATATAATATCTGTCTGAATTAATTAAATATTATGAATAGGTGATAGTATGGAGAGAAAAGTGAAGGGAGACAGTCTTGCAAAAGAGCTAAATCCTCTTTTAAATCCTAAATCCTAAAGACAAATTATCTTATGTCACTTGTTGAATCAATAAATAGTAGTACAAATGTAGTAGTCTAAAACGGGATAAAGAATGAAAACTGAGAGTTGACTTTGAAAAACTGAAATAGGGATAGAGATGCGTGGTACTAAAACTATCAGCATCCTCTATCACTGTATTTAAATTGTAATACATACTGTGTAACAACTGGAGAATTAGCCGAAGTGTTCAAGTTTTATAATGTCTTTGTTCCAAAATTCATTCTAGCAGATGAATTTCAGTAATTTTGCCATCTTACATGTATTATGGTCATAATAATATTTAGCTTTCTAACTAGTTAGATAATATTTGAGTCTTGATCTTTTCTGTAAAATTTAGTAGTATAACTGCGTCATTCAGTACCATATAGTAACCCACATGGTAACACAAACACACAGGACTTTCCTGGTGGCTCCCCAGTAAGGAATCTGCCTGCCAATGCAGGAGATACAGGTTCAATCCGTAGGTCCGAAAGACCCGCTGGAGAAGGAAATAGCAACCCCCTTCAGTATTCTTGCCTGGGAAATCCCATGAACAGAGAAACCTGGTGGGCTACAGCCCATGGGGTCACCAAAGAGTTGGACATGACTGAGCAACTGAACAATAATACCACCAACAGCACCCACACACACACACACACACACACACACACAATTTATTGTGTCACTTGCAATCATGCAATCATTTTCTGTATCTATAGAATGCTTAATTTTAGAAATAGACTGTCATTTTATCTTATATAATGGGTAAGTTATGGTTAAGAATCATTGAAATCATTTTTTTCTAGTCTGAATTTTGTATTGTATTGCTTTCAAATTTCTTAATTAACTTTTCTGTTTTGTTTCTATCTCAAAGTGCTTAGTGTTAATAACCTTTAACAACTTGTGTCTGTAATGTATAATGTCATGTCTTAAAGTTATTAATCTTTGCAACAGATCAAATCATCAATCACTTCTACTATACTTTAATTTGGGCAAATGATATTTCATTTGCAGTTTTAGGTGCCTATGGATGGTTGTTGCTATAAGGTTTGTGTTAAGGTCACCAATATTAAGCATATTCATTTAATCAGATTGTTATATTATCACTGCTCACACACATATTAACTATATTGACCTCAATAACTTCTTCAGCTTCTCTTTAATTTTTATAAAGCTGATTCTGCTTACCTGCTGACAGCATAGATTTCTAATCTTTCCTTTGCATTAAATCTATAGCATTTTGATTTGTAATGGCAAGGAAACCTTAGGTAACAGAAGTCATTCTTTCACGTGTACCATGTAAAATCTTATTCATATTAAACTTTATTTGCCCTTCACAAGTCAGGTTTTGCGTGTGTATTTAAAATTGATGAAACTCAGAGAAGTGTGGAAACCATCCTAATATCATGTAAAAATACTGGTCTGTCTGTCTGTCTGTAATTTGCATCAGTCCCTTACTACCGCCACCACCCTCTTTGCTGCATCTGCCGTTGCCCTTCACTGACCAACCACAACAGCCTTCTCGTTCTGTGGAAACCTACAGTTTCTGCGTGTGCTGTTCCCTTGGCTCAGAAACTCTTCCTTTTCCCCCTGGTCAAGTCTGACTCACTCTTCTCATCTCAAGTCAGTGGTCATTTCCTTGTCTGCTTGACTGGGCAAAACACTCTACTACAGCCGTTTTGCTGTTTACTCTTTTGCAGTTTCTTTGTCCCAAAAACATTTTGTCAGTTTTAACAAAGGCCTATATTCTATGTGTGCGGGGATTTGTTTGTGTTTAAAGTGAAAGTGAAATCACTCAGTCGTGTCCGACTCTTTGTGATCCCGTGGACTGTAGCCCACCAGGCAAGAATACTGGAGTGGAGTGCCATTTCCTTCTCCAGGGGATCTTCCTGACCCAGGGATTAAACCCAGGTCTCCCGCATTGCAGGCAGACGCTTTAACCTCTGAGCCACCAGGGAAGCCCTAGTTTGTGTTTAGTCACCACATAAGTTAACACGTATTTATTGAATCAATGAATGATGGTTTACTTTAATAATAAATTGTAATCAATATTTGTGTTTTGGTTCTTAAAGTGTGGCATTGTTTTAACTTACTGCTGTAGGCAAATCAATTTGTTTTTCTAATATCCAGACAAAATAAGCTTCTATTATAAACTCAGACCTTATGCATGCATGCTCAGTCACTTCAGTCGTGTCCAACTCTCCGCGACTCCGTGCACCATGGCTCACCAGGCTTCTCTGTTCATGGCATTTTCCAGGCAAGAATACTGGAGTGGGTTGCCATTTCCTTCTCCAGTGATGAAGAATGAAGTGAGTGAAATGAATGAAATGAAGTTGCTAAGTCGTGTCTGACTTTTTGCGACCCCATGGACTGTAGCCTACCAGGCTCCTCCGTCCATGGAATTTTCCAGGCAAGAATATTGGAGTGGGTTGCCATTTCCTTCTCCTCAGACCTTATGGATTTCCTTTATTTTTGTCATCCCATCCCCAATATCCTACCCTGCATGATATTCATCAAAACCTTTTCTTTTAGAGGTAAATGTCCTGAAAATATAACTAGAACGCTTCAGTTTTATTTTCAAAGTGAAACAAGCTCTGACCTCTACAACCATTCAAAGCACTAGCCTTTCCCAGGTATAAACGTACTGTATGATCAAGAGGCAAAGTAGGGTTTATATAATGGGCAGGAAATAAATAGCTAATTGAATTGTTACCATTCAGCAACTAGCCACTGAGCACTTTAGTGTCTTCTGTGGGGATAAATAAATGAATCCAAGGAGATATCTTCTCCAGAATCTTGCAGTTTTGTTGAAGAAATATGAGAGATACATTAAAAATTAGAATATACATTAGCAAGTGGTATGTGTATCCTGTTATCTGAGAACCAAGTGTTACTGTTTTTACTTCTTGTTTCTGGAAACTTTTTTTTTTTTTTTTAGCAAAAATTACATTTCTCGTTTTGGAAGTTTGGGGACTCTTCCAAGCTAAAAATAAGATACTAATATATGCCTCCCCTAAAACTCATCCCACCCTCTACATTCTGGAATATTGTTAATCTTCTCCATGTCTATGAAGCCCCCGTATCTTCAAATTAAAATTGATTGCTCTCATGAAATGGTATCTGCCCACTGTTTTACATTAATAAGTGAATTACATACTTTTTAAATTGTGTTTGCCAATGTGAATTTTATAAAAGACATTCTCTCCTCCCCTTCATAATCCCTTTTTGTATGTTTTCAGGGTAAATGCTGGAGGGGCTCCAATTTTGAAGTGTTAAATTATCAAGCGAAATCATAAGAGCAATTTATAAAAGAGATAGCTTAAAATTAAAATACAAAAACTGCTTAAGGTAAAATTCATGGGGAAACTCTCTTGTCACCGCCCGGAGACCCTGAAGAACAGATGGAAGCAACTCTCCAGCTTCTGTGTAGGTACCTGCTGTTTAATTACACCCTAATTAATTAAAGGAAAGACTCCTGTGTGGTTTCAGTAGTAGTGAGCAGGAGGGCGGCCAGAAAGAAACACTTGAATTCAAAATACTTCAAAATTAAAACTAATCAGCTCAGGAAAGCAATTACCATTTATTCATTGTGGTCATTTTCCAAAAGCAATTATTCCAACAAACTGATTCCCACACTCCTTCTTCCAAAATACATAGTATGTCTCTTTTATCAATAACTAAGTTTCATGAGTATCTTACCAGAGTTTTAGGGACCACTAATAAATATTTAGAAGATATATGAAAACTTTTAGGACCATGTGTGAGCGTGCGAAGTCGCTTCAGTCCTGTCTGTCTGACTCTTTGTGACCCTATGGACTTGAGCCCGCCAGGATCCTCTGCCCATGGGATTCTTGAGGCAAGAATACTGGAGTGGGTTGCTATGCCCTCTTCTTGACCTCCAGCCCATAACTCTTACATCTCCTCATTGGCAGGTGGGTTCTTTTCCACTAGCACCACCTAGGAAGTATACATTGTGGGTAAATACAATTGTAACATATCCAGATGAATGGGATGATAATGGGGTGGAATCTTGCTATCCTCTGTGTTCAGTAGCAATGCCTTGTCTGCCATCTGCATTCTATGTGCTTGCATGTGTATGCACACTTGTTTTTCTGGCTCCCAGATTTTTTCTTCTTTACCACAGTCATCACTGAAGTGTTACCAACTTTTTGGCTAGCTGTATGAAGAAAGATGGGAAGGCACATTTTATAGAAAACCAATCAACAGGTAAAAAGAACACATTCATAGTATGCATTAGATAGACTGTGTAGATGTTTATGCATATGTTTGATGTGTTATCAGTGGATATAGCAATCCATGAACCCAAGAAACTGCTAAAATAAGTCTTGTATCCATTAATTATCTTTTAAATGTGGCTTGGAAACATTAAATAATATATTTACCTGTTTTATTGTTTCCTTATTGATTGAGGAGGCTTCATAAAGTAGTAAGAAATTCAGTCAACTGCAGTGCCTAAGTCAATTTGGTAAGCTAGATAAGAATAATTACACCAGATTTGGATCTACAGTAAGATTGCAAACAATAGATTTTAGTTTGCTTCATTATTTATAGGCTTATATTTGGGGTTTATAAAGGGAAAAATTATTGAAATTGAAATACAATTGTTGCTCAAGAAAGATTATTTGAGATCGTTCATTAATATTAACGAGTTATCGGTACTATTTAGGTAGGTGGAGCCTCAAGAGTTCTCTTCTGCTCTGTATAGAAACCTGGAAGAAAGATAAGCTTTTAAATTAAATTTGAAACATTCAGTATACAATCTCTTATTATAATATAAGAAATATTAATTAAGAGTTACGGATTTGGACTTATGCAGACTCCATAAAATCTCACCACAATAAAGGTAATTGACATGTGTATCTCCTCCAATAGTTTTCTTGTTTTCCTTTGGTTTTTGTTTTAGTTTGGTTTGGTTTTGTGGTGCATGCAATGCATGCTCAGTTACTTTCCCTGCCAATGAATATAGTGCACATAGATTATTACTCAGAATCCCACAATAATAGTTCAAGCTCAGACAGTAAAGAATCTGCCTGCAATGTGGGAGACCTGGGTTCAATCCCTTGGTTAGGAAGATCCCCTGGAGAAGGGAATGGCTACCCACTCCAGTATTCTTGCTTGGAGAATTCCATGGACAGAGGAGTCTGACAGGCTATAGTCCATGGGGTCACAAAGAGTTGGACATGAAAGAGCGACTTTCACTTCACTTCACTTTACTTCAGTCAATAAGTATTTATATCTAAGTTTGGACACAATTTTGGCTGACCAGTGTACACATATGATACACATCGTTACAGGAAGAAGAAATTACCAGGTGTATTATTTGACTATTAGCATTTGATTCTTTTTAAAAATATGTCTTTTTAAAACAGCATTATTCAGATATGTAATTGATATACAAAAAGCCTGCAGACAATGCTATGGATGTGGACTTAGGCAGACTTCAAAAAACCATCACCACAATAAAGGTAATTGACATGTATGTCTCCTCTAATAGTTTGCTCGTGTTCCTTTGGTTTTTGCTTTAGTTTGGTTTGGTTTTGTGGTGCATGCATGCATGCTTGGTCACTCAGTTGTGTTAGACTCTTTGCAACCCTGTGGGCTTTATCCCACCAGACTCCTTTGTCCATGGGATTTCCCAGGCAAGAATACTGGAGTGAGTTGCCATTTCCTTAGCAAGGGGATCTTCCTGACCTGGAGATTGAACTTAACATCTCTTGTGTCTCCTGCATTGGCAGGCCGATTCTTTACCACTGAGCCACCTGGGAAACCCTTTGGTTTTGTGGTAAGAACACATAAAATGAGATCTTCCACTGGAAAAAAAAAAAAAAGTGCACAGTACAGTGTAGTTATCTATAGGCAAAATGCTGCACAACAGGTCTCTAGAACTTGTTCATCTTGTATAACTAGACTGTTACATCCATTGAACACTAACTGCTCATTTCTTCATCCTTTCTTTAGTCCTTAGCAACCACCATTCTATTCTCTGAGTCTATTAACTTGACTATTTTAGATGCTCCATATAATTGGTGTATGTAATATTTGTCCTTCTGTAACTGACTCATTTCACTTAGCATAATGGCCTCTAGGTCCATCCATATTGTCACAAATGGCAGGATTCCCTTCCTTTTTAAGAGTGAGTAAAATTCCATTATGTGTGTTTATGATATTTTCTTTGTCCACTCACCTGTGATTACTTCTTAACTGCCTAAAAGGTTGGTATTATTTTATAATTTGTCTTTCAAAAATGAAAAGGAGAAGCAGCATATGTTGGAGAAAGTAAAAAATGATCTGTAGAAAACAGTATAAAATGAAATACTAATTTTCTTATTAAAGTATTGATATGGATATCCAGATAATTGATCAACACATCCTTTGTCTCATACAATGCAGTCCATGATTTTTTAACTGCCTGTTTTGTTCTTATTAATGGAATTTCAAACAAGAAGTATATCATGGCCTAGACAGAGATCAGATTGACGACTATTAGGATAAATACACTGGTGATATGTAACTAATACATGGGTGGAGAGAAAAAAAAATAGAACAACTTTATTTTATCCTCTTCTAGGCAAGATCCAAAATTATATATATTTTTGAGGATGTGTAATAATAATTTCAGCATTAAGCTATTTACACATTCTATGTTTCCCTCTTTTTGTAGATAATTTTAATATCTTAGTGAGATATCTAGGTACCTGCCCAGTCTCAAGCCCTGAAGATTGTTTTGCCTGATTTCTAAATGACAGCTTCTTTCCAACTAAAACCGCCAATCATGCTTTTCTGGAACTATGTTGCTGTGTGCAGAGCCTCTGATGCCTTTATAATGCAAAGATTCCTGAGGAAAAGTGGTTCGGATCTTTGTGTAGTTTTTTTATCAGTATGTGTAGTTTTCTCCATGAGTATCCAAATATCCATTTGGCTGGTGGTTCATTTCTCTTTGAAAAAATGACAATTTTTAGAGGAAGTTCAGTGGTTCTTTGGGCTGAAATATGTACAAGAAGGCTTTTTAACTTACAGTGTTTGAAGCTTCAGATGGAACTTGTTTACTGGTAAACCTGATTTCTCTGCAAAATTTGTGTAACTCCTAATCTGTAGGCAATGTTCCCCAAATCAGGGATTCTCTCCTACCTGGGAGATAGTATTCTAATAACTCTAGTTACAGGAGAGAGAGAGGGAGGTGGTAGAGAAAGTAAGGGAAGGGGCGAGGCAGAGAAAGAAATAACCCTGAAAACAATAAAGAGAAACAGATAAAGAAGAAATTATCTTTACATCTCCCTAAATCCTGTTCTTAATATCTTTTCTCTTGTATCTGCTCTTAGCCATGATCAGAGTATCTTAAATATCTTTCATTATCAGCTCAGCATGGGCTGCTCCACCATGGTTTGAAGAGTTATGTAATTTCTGAGCATAAACTGAGCTCTTCTTTATTTTGGAGTCTGACTTCAATGGGTTTTTCATTTTATTTTTCCTTAGAAGACCATCCATACCTTGCTATTGGAACATAAGGGAGACCATAATGGAGACTGGTTGTTGATAGCTTTATTTCCTAATTCTAAGTGCATTCTCATAATATATTTAAGTTCAGATTCAGTCAAATTGCTTCTTTGTGGTGTTGAGAAAAATTATTAATTTATTCTCCTGGAAACCATGCATATTTATATGGGAATTGGGGGGCAGTGGGGGAGAAAGTCTTGTAGATTAAAGAATTTTTTAGTATGTCCTAATGTGGGTGTGGAGAATGAACTAATTTGCTACCTCTACCCTTTCAAGTTAATCTTCTTTTCTGCCTCATTTAATTTTCCATAGGGCTAGGTTTAGAATTGTTCACCCAGTTTGTTTCAACTAGTGAGGAACACTGGCAAGAGTTCAGAGGATGGAAGAAGGGTATGGGGCTTGCTTACCTGCACCTTCTAACTTCAGAGCCGCTCTTCTGGCAGCACCTGTGTGCTTTCATGACTCAGATCCTGTCCGCTCAGACTCTAGCCCTCACAGTGTTCCAGGAACACACTTTCTTCCTCTTGTCCCTTCAGGACCAGAGGTAGCATTTCTCCATTGTTTCTAAACTCAGTTTGCTCCAGCAGCTCTGGTTGGCTTCTGGAATCCAGCCCAAATCTCTAATCTGTCTTTCATGACTGTTTCTGTGAACCACTTGATTTGGATTTGTTTTCTGTTGGAGGCTTGACTGATGATAATGACAATAATATTAGTAGTAATACCTCGAACTTTCCGAATGCCTGCCATATTTGGACATTATGTTAAATGTTTTATATGTGCTATTTAATCAAATCATTAAATTGTTCTGAGGTATGTATTGTTTCTCTTTATAGAGAGTAAATGGAAATTTAGAAAGTGCATTATTGCCCAGTCTCCCCAACTAGTTTGGGGAGGAAAGAGAAGAAGACAGGATGTTGCATTCATTTTCCAGAAATACCATGCATTTTTTCCCCAGTATCCTCTACTTAAACGCCAAACCTTGGCATGTTCAAAGTCATTTTTCTCATGTAACTTCTGTAATCATGGGTCGGTGCCTATGGCAAAAAAGCACACTCTAAATTAAGATGCAAATCAGAGGGTTCTAAGCAACAGTGAACAATATTCAGAGATGTCTTTTTATTGCAGTTCATAGTGCAGAGGGTCTGAGGATGGCAGCTATGTGACCTGACTCTGTCAGTCACATGAAGGGATGAAGGCCATGTTCAGCCCCATGCACTCTGACTGGTAACAGGTGTGCATGTATCATTTTGTATGTCTTCTATGTTGAGTTCATCTGCATATAGGAGGTTGCCATGTGCAAGCCCTGTCAGATATTTCTCATGTTTCAGTTCAGTTCAGTCACTCAGTCATGTCCAACTCTTTGTGCATCCATGGACTGCAGCACACCAGGCTTCCCTGTCCATCACCAACTCCTGGAGCCTACTCAAGTTCATGTCCAGTGAGTCCACGATGCATGCCATCCAACTATCTCATTCTCTGTCACCCCCATTTCCTCCTGTCTTCAATCTTTCCCAGCATCAGGGTCTTTTCCAATGAGTCAGTTCTTTGCATCTGGTGGCCAAAGTATTGGAGTTTCAGCTTCAGCATCAGTCCTTCCAATGACTATTCAGGACTGATTTCCTTTAGGATGAACTGGTTGGATCTCCTTGCAGTCCAAGGGAGTCTCAAGAGTTTTCTCCAACATCACAGTTCAAAAGCATCAATTCTTTGGCGCTCAGTTTTCTCATGTTTAGGCTATTGAAAATTTCTTTTCAGAAAAGTCGACTCCACCCCTCCAGTTCTCTCTTCAATAATTTATGAGGCTTTTATTTTTTCCTTAGAGAATTAGTACTACTGTTTTTTCCTCTTTTGATTTCTTTAAGAAAGAAATGTTGAAATGTTACTTGCTAGCACAAAATCGAAGAAGCCAACTCTTCTCTCCTTGTTTTCAACCCATCCTTATTTCTCCCATTTCTGTTATCTTCTGGCAAATGATTAAATGAGTACCTAAATAAAAATTCACTACCCAGCTAACATAGTTGCTTCACAAATATTTAACCAAGAAAAAATGTATTTTAAAATGAATGCACAAATAGACAAGTGATGTGTAATATTTATTTTAGCCTCATCTGATCTGCTAAGTTTAGAATACACTAATTCCTTTTAGGCCTCAGGCCATAAAAACTAGTATTTCCTGTCATGAATAGTATATTCTCTTGCCTTGGAATGGGCATATAAAAATATCTGTGTCTCATAATGGATGGTTATGTGCAGAAATAACTGAGGGTGTTCAAAGGGTTACTGGCAAAAATGAAGTGAATGCATGTGTAAACCTCACATAGTGGCATTACACATTTCCCTGAATCTCATCTCAGTGAAATAAAATTTCAAGCGAATCTCAGGTGATTTCAGAGATGCTGTAGGAGATTTTTTCTGGCCCTTTATTCTCTATATATCAATATAAAATTCTCTCCATTGAACTTTTCTGCTTTTGAAGTGTGTAACATCAGTGTATTTCCATTGAGGATAAAAAGAACTTTAAAAATTTCAGTGTGGCTTGCTTTGGAGTTTACATCCTAATATAAACTCACAAGAAGAAATATAACATTTATTTGTATTAACTTGTAGGGAGCTTTTGAGTTAAGAAATGTAACTCATTAATATTTCAATATCAGCAATTGCTGCATGCACGCAGCATTTACAAATGATTTACATTTGTATAAACATATTGCAATTGGTAAAGAAGGGACAAAGAATTGGAAAATTACTAAAATTACTAAAATTTTAGGAGTAATTTGTTTTCAAATCAATCCGATATATTCATAAGATTCTGTGCATAAGTTAATGTTAGATATGTGACAATTTGCAAAAGTATTCTACCTTTTGTAAAAAGATATCACTAACCAAATTATACAAATAAATAACTCACATCCTGGATTAAAAACTGCTTATCAGATATGTACAGTTTATCTACTACAGTAAGCTGTTCACACTTTTTATAATTTTATGTCTTTAAAACTTCTATTCCTTGACATCTCCCCACCTTGAATTTTTTCCACTGATCTTTTAAAGATACTGGATGCTTGGGGCTGGTGCACTGGGATGACCCAGAGGGATGGTATGGGGAGGAAGGAGGGAGGAGGGTTCAGGATGGGGAACACATGTATACCTGTGGTGGATTCATTTTGATATTTGGCAAAACTAATACAATTATGTAAAGTTTAAAAATAAAATAAATTAAAAAAAAAAGATATATGTAATATCTGACTGTTAGTCACCAGTGTGTTTGAACTGGTGATTATATTTAGAGATTTTATTAGATTTAGGATCAATTTGTAGGAGCAATACATCTCTAATGGTGGTTACGTGGACTTCTTTATAACATGTGTTCATGAGACACATACCCCTTTTTATCAAACTGATAAATTAATTATCTTTACTTTCATTGTTAATTTCCCCATCAGCATTTCACTCTATTAATTTCAGCAAAATTGTTTTGTTTTTAAAAATTTCATTAGAGTCTACAAATGATGTTTTTCAATTCTCATGTTTTTCTTCTACTTGTTAGCTATAATTCTCCATGGGAAAAAAACATTTATTGAGTCATTTGGTTAGCTTTTAATACAGTTTATAGAGAATCATGATAAATATATACTTTTTCTTATTAATTTATTTTAGAAAAATGTTTTTGCTGTAGGAATCTTCAGTGCCACCAAAGGAAAGTATTTTTGTTATTATTATAACTTCTTAGACCTTTATATATTTGATATGGATCAATCCTTACTAGAAAAGGCAGAGGAACCAGAGATCAAATTGCCAACATCCGCTGGATCATCGCAAAAGCAAGAGAGTTCCAGAAAAACATCTATTTCTGCTTTATTGACTATGCCAAAGCCTTTGACTGTGTGAATCACAATAAACTGTGGAAAATTCTGAAAGAGATGGGAATACCAGACCACCTGACCTGCCTCTTGAGAGACCTGTATGCAGGTCAGGAAGCAACAGTTAGAACTGGACATGGAACAACAGACTGGTTCCAAATAGGAAAAGGAGTATGTCAAGGCTGTTTATCGCCACCCTGCTTCTTTAACTTATATGCAGAGTACATCACGAGAAACGCTGGGCTGGAAGAAGTACAAGCTGGAATCAAGATTGCTGGGAGAAATATCAGTCACCTCAGATATGCAGATGACACCACCCTTATGGCAGAAAATGAAGAGGAACTCAAAAGCCTTTTGATGAACGTGAAAGAGGAGACTTAAAAAGTTGGCTTAAAGGTCAACATTCAGAAAATGAAGATCATGGCATCTGGTCCCATCACTTCATGGCAAATAGATGGGGAAACAGTGGAAACAGTGTCAGACTATTTTTGGGGGCTCCAAAATCACTGCAGATGGTGATTGCAGCCATGAAATTAGAAGATGCTTACTCCTTGGAAGGAAAGTTATGACCAACCTAGATAGCATATTCAAAAGCAGAGACATTACTTTGCCAACAAAGGTCCATCTAGTCAAGGCTATGGTTTTTCCAGTGGTTATGTATGGATGTGAGAGTTGGACTATGAAGAAAGCTGAGCGCTGAAGAATTGATGCTTTTGAACTGTGGTGTTGGAGAAGACTCTTGAGACTCACTTGGACTGCAAGGAGATCCAACCAGTCCATCCTAAAGGAGATCAGTCCTGGGTGTTCATTGGAAGGACTGATGCTGAAGATGAAACTGCAATACTTTGGCCACCTCATGTGAAGAGTTGACCCATTGGAGAAGACCCTGATGCTGGGAGAGATTGGGGGCAGGAGGAGAAGCAGACAACAGAGGATGAGATGGCTGGATTGCATCACCCACTTGATGGACATGAGTTTGGGTGAACTCCGGGAGTTGGTGATGGACAGGGAGGCCTGGCCTGCTGTGATTCATGGGGTCAAAAAGAGTCAGACATGACTGACCGACTGAACTGAGCTAAATCCTTTCTAACTTAGCCACTTACCAGAAGGAAATGCAAATACTATATGTAGGAAAATAATAACCAAGAATCCAATTATGTGTACATTTTAAAATATCTAATGCAGAGTACATCATGCGAAATGCCTGGCTGGATGAAGCACAAGCTGGAATCAAGATCACTGGGAGTAATATCAATAACTTCAGATATGCAGATGACACCACTCTCATGGCAGAAAGTGAAGAGGAACTAAAGAACCGCTTGAAGATGAAAGAGGAGTGTGAAAAATCTGGCTTAAAATTCAACATTCAATAAATGAAGATCATGGCATCCGGTTCCATCACTTCATGGCAAATAGATGAGGAAACAATGGAAACAGTGACAGACATTATTTTCTTGGGCTCCAAAATCACTGCACATGGTGACTGCAGCCTCGAAATTAAAAGACACTTACTCCATGGAAGAAAAGCTATGACGAACGTAGATAGCATATTAAAAAGCAGAGACATTACTTTGCCAACAAAGGCCTATCTAGTCAAAGCTATGGTTTTTCCAGTGGTTGTGTGTGGATGTGAGAGTTGGACCATAAAGAAGGCTGAATGCCAAAGAATTGATGCTTTTGAGTTCTGATGTTGGAGAAGACTCTTGAGAGTCCCTTGAATAGCGAGGAGATCAAACCAGTTAGTATTATCATTATTATTAATCAATAATATTAATTATATTATAATTAATAATATTATTAATGTTATAATAATTATAATAATATAATAAATATTACTATTAATATTCAAGGAAATCAATCTTGAATATTCATTAGAAGAACTGATGCTGAAACTGAATCTCCAATACTTTGGCCACCTGATGCAAAGAGCTGACTCATTTGAAAAGACCCTGATGCTGGGAAAGACTGAAGGTAGGATGAGAAGGGGGAGACAGGATGAGATGGTTGGATGAAATCACTGACTCAGTGGACATGAATTTGAGCAAGCCCTGGGAGATGATGAAGGACAGGGAAGCCTGGCGTGCTGCAGTCCATGGGGTCTCAAAGAGTCGGACATGACTGAGCGACTGAACAACAACAGTGGAAGATACCTAATCAAAAGTAACTAGATATACAAAACTCAAGATAACATAATCACAATTTAAAGAAAATAAATAAAATATACAGTATGAACAGATCCACAGTTTATTCAGATAATGAGTACAGTTAAAAGGTAAGACTAAAATAATATACTGCATATATTAAATGAAATATAAGACAATATTGAGAACTTTTGCAGAGAGCTAGAAGCATGAAAAATAACTGATAGAAACTTTTAAATTATATACATAAACATAATTTTAGAAATTAAAATGTGAAAGTCAGTAGAAGGCTTTACAGAAGGTAAATATAAGTGAAG
The DNA here is from genome assembly GCF_019923935.1 of Bubalus bubalis. NCBI lineage: Eukaryota > Metazoa > Chordata > Mammalia > Artiodactyla > Bovidae > Bubalus > Bubalus bubalis. The sequence continues at coordinate 96,305,981 of NC_059163.1, read as the reverse complement.
AAAATTACTGAACTAAAAAAAGAGGAGAGAAAAATATCCAGACTGAAACATGTAGAGACAAAGATATGTAAAACACATACATACATGACAATTAACGATTGTCATAGTGGGTTGGTGCAGAAGGATGTAGGGAGCCTGGAGCCTTGCCAGCAGGGTTGCTGCATTTTTCCTAACTTTTTTGGTCACATGTGTGGAAGAAATTATTAAGTGGGAAAATGTTAAGATCATGAGTGGTAAGCAGCACTGACCTGGCTTCCCTGGTGGCTCAGAGGATAAAGCATCCACCTGCAATGCAGGAGACCCAGGTTCGCTCTCTGGGTAGGAAAGATCCCTTGAGGAAGGGAATGGCAACCCACTCCAGTATTCTTGCCTGGAGAATCCCATGGACAGAGGAGTCTGGTGGGCTTGCAAAGAGTCTGAACGACTAACACTTACTTACTTCCTCAAAATCTAGAAAGTGACTCCCAGTATGATTGAGAGTATACAGACTGCAAGCTTGAGAGTATTCAACTTCATGAAGTTACGAACTTCATGAAGTTAAGTTCATTAGAAAAAAAATATATATATATAGAAAAATATTTCCCACATTTTATGGCTTTGCTTGCTGTGGTGATCGGGCTTCCCAGGTGGCTGAGTATTAAAGAATCCTCAGGAAACGCAGATTCAATCCCTGGGTCAGGAAGATACCCTGGAGAAGGAAATGGCTGCTCACTCAGGTGTTCTTGCCTAGGAAATCCTGTGGACAGAGGAGCCTGGCAAACTGTATAATCACGGGGTCACAAAAGAGTTGAACGCAATGACTAAACAACACCTGTGGTGATTCTAGAGCTAGATTTTCCAGAATTCCTTTCCCTGTATGGCTGTTGGCAGCAAGAAAAATTTACTTAGGATTTGGAAAGTGGAAGGAGGGTGGCCTCTGCTGTGTTTGGATGGTTGGTACATATCATCAGACGCATTCCTGAAGTGCATGCATTTGGGACTGAACTGGTGGCCTCGGGCAGTCATCAGCACTGCAGCTCACCCAGATGCCATCGGACCTCTTCCTTCAGTTTACTTTGCATTTGGGCCAGGTACGTGCAGACTGTAGAAAAAAGAAGTCGGCTTCTTCAGAACTCCCACATGACTCAGACTGGAGGTGGTGAGACACTGATTCCAGTTAATCTGCAATAATTCCAGTATGCCTTGTCTTCCTCTGCTCCATGCATAACTTTTCTTCCTGACTGCCATCTCTGCTAACCTACAGTGCCTTCTAATCCACCACCAGATGAGAGGCAACGACTTCCTGTAAACTTTGCCAAAAACTTTGAATGTGGAATTTTTATAATTTGTGTAACAAGTCTTATTCCATACTGTAAAATTGTGGCTTTGCAACCCTGACACTGAAATTGATCCTCAAGTGTCTCTAGAGAAATAAAAACTTGAGGATGTATTATCCAAATATTTTCTGGGACATCTGGAATTGGTTCCTTGATCTTATTAAATTTAACTTCCTTAATAACCCTGTTGCAAGTAGTAAAGTGACACCGGTTGTCTGTTCCATACAGTGGAAAAGTAGTTAGTTAAATGATTATGAGGACACCTAAAATCAAGTGATTAGAAAATGCTATACTTTAGGTCAAGTGGTGCTGGTTTAGAACACTTCTGTGAAAATAAAGACCATAAAGGAGTTTGCTGGTTACTTAAGCGTACACAAAAGAACTTGAAGAAAGAAAATGAGGAATGTGGGGCTTTAATTTTCTACCTTAAATTGTGGATAAGAAAGCAGTTTTAGGACTTTGTCCTAAAATAAAGGGCCTTAGCCAGGCACAGGGCCAGGATTTCTGAAAACAGCACCTTAAGTCTGATCATAAAAGAGTGCCAAGTACCTGCCAAGTCACTTCAGTCGTGTTCAACTCATTTTGACTCTATGGACTGTAGCCCACCAGGTTCCTCTGTCCATGGGATTTTCCAGGCAAGCATGTTTGAGTGGATTGTCATACCCTCCTCCAGGGGATCATCCCAACCCAGGGATCAAACTCGCATCTCTTTATGTCTCCTGAACTGGCAGATGGGTTCTTTACCACTAGCACCATCTGGAAAGCCAAGGGTGCTGCATTATAGTACAAAATTAATTCATAAAATCACAAGATTGCATGTGTTAAATGTAGAGCAATGACTGGGGAGGATTTTATCCTGAAAATGGAGAGGGGTAACCAGTTCTCATTGCTTGTAGACCTATGACCAGATTCAAATCTTGGTAGGAACTAGAAGGTAGAAGGCAGATGAAAATCATCAGGGGATTTACCACTCCTGATATGGAAATAGATCCTAAAACTACAGGGGCAGGATAAAAGAAATATTGTGTTGGGTCTGATTGAATTTGTTGATATGCTTGAATTAAGCATAGATTCCAGATTCAATATATTAGCTCTGGTGATTGGGAGTAACAATTTTGGAGGCTAGCAACAAACTTTGCACTCAAATATGACCTCACTAAATGAAGTGGAAATGCCATTACTTCCTTGGTGCAGTGTAGAGGATGGTGTCCAAAGGCTAAAAGAAATCAAATAAATTCTAGAGTAAATTTATCATGAAAGTCCCACTCATTCCATTTATTATATTTTTTGTAATGTTCAGAGATTATTTACTTCACAAAAGCTATGAGAAATACACCCACAGGGAATTCTAGTATTCTTAAAGATATCTGTGCTGGTTATTCTCTGTTGGCCAGAATGACAGTGGGAACCACTACCATTGAATTGGGATCCCAGATTCAATAAGGATGTTGTGTCCTATGGTGGCAGGGACCAAGCTGTGGCATGTGATTTCCAGAGGCAACTATGGTTATTTATGAGTATGGTTGTAGCCACAATTTCAGGTGTGATTTTGATGCTGGACCAAACAGGCATAATCTCCAGCACCTGGAATGGATCAATTAATGTAACAAATGCTACTCTGATATTCTCTCTCTTTATTTGGAACTGTTTGTTCTCACCTGGCAGAGTCTGAAATACACCTTCACTTATACTAAGGCAACTAGCTTCCTAGTCCAGTATAATAATCTTATCCATGGGTACTTTGATAGCCTACCCATTGTAGAACATCACTAAGTCATTCGATTAATGATAGAGTTCTCCTTGGACATACATCGATAGTATCCATGTGTACCAGAGGAAAGGAGATAAATGCCATAGAATGCGCTGGTCATAGCAAACACCCTCTTCCAACAACACAAGAGAAGACTCTACATATGGATATCACCAGATGGTCAATACCGAAAACATTGATTATATTCTTTGCAGCTGAAGATGGAGAAGCTCTATACAGTCAGAAAAAACAAGACCAGGAACTGACTGTGGCTCAGACCATGAACTCCTTATTGCCAAATTCAGACTTAAATTGAAGAAAGTAGGGAAAACCACTAGACCATTCAGGTATGACCTAAATCAAATCCCTTACAATTATACAGTGGAAGTGAGAAATAGATTCAAGGGGTTAGATCTGATAGACAGAGTGCCTGAAGAACTATGAACAGAGGTTCATGACATTGTATTGGAGGCAGTGATCAAGACCATCCACAAGAAAAAGAAATGCAAAAAGGCAACATGGTTGTCTGAGGAGGCCTTACAAACAGCTGAGAAAAGAAGAGAAGCTAAAGGCAAAGGGGAAAAGGAAAAATATACCCATTTGAATGCAGAGTTCCAAAGAATAGCAAGGAGAGATACAAAGCCTTCCTCAAGGATCAGTGCAAAGAAATAGAGGAAACAATAGAATGGAAGAGATGAGAGATCCCTTCAAGAAAGTTAGAGATAACAATGGGATATTTAATGCAAAGATGGGCACAATAAAGGACAGAAATGGTATGGACCTAACAGAAGCAGAAGATATTAAGAAGAGGTGGCAAGAATACACAAAGAACTATACAAGAAAAGATCTTCATGACCCAGATAACCAGGATGTGATCACTCACCTAGAGTCAGACATTCTGGAATGCGAAGTCAAGTGGGCCTTAGGAAGCATCACTACGAACAAAGTTAGTGGAGGTGATGAAATCCCAGTTGAGCTATTTCAAATCCTAAAAGATGATGCTGTGCAAGTGCTTACTCAATATGCCAGCAAATTTGGAAAACTCAGCAGTGGCCACAGGACTGGAAAAGGTCAGTTTTCATTGCCATCCCAAAGAAAAGCAATGCCAAAGAATGCTCAAACTACTGCACAATTGCACTCATCTCAAACACTAGCAAAATAATGCTCAAAATTCTCCAAGCAAGGCTTCAACAGTATGTGAACTGAGAACTTCCAGATGTTCAAGCTGGATTTAGAAAAGGCAGAGGAACCAGAGATCAAACGGCCAACATCCATTGGATCATTGAAAAAGTGAGAGAGTTCCAGAAAAACATCTACTTCTGTTTTATTGACTATGCCAAAGCCTTTGACTGTGTGAATCACAACAAACTGTGGAAAATTCATTAAGAGATGAGAATACCAGACCATCTGACCTGCCTCCTGAGAAATCTGTATGCAGATCAAGAAGTGTATAGAACAACAGACTGGTTCCAAATCGGGAAAGGAGTACGTTAAGGCTGTATATTGTCACCCTGCTTATTTAACTTATATGCAGAATACATCATGATAAATGCCTGGCTGGATGAAGCACAGGCTGGAATCAAATAATCTCAGATATTGATATTGAAGTGTCAATAACCTCAGATATGCAGATGACACCACCCTTATGGCAGAAAGTGAAGAGGAACCAAAGAGCCTCTTGATGAAAGTGAAAGAGGCGAGTGAAAAAGCTGGCTTAAAACTCAACATTCAGAAAACTAAGATCATGGCATCTGGTCCCATCACTTCATGGCAAATAGATGGGGAAACAAAGGAAACAGTGACAGACTTAATTTTCTTGGACTCCAAAATCACTGCAGATCGTGACTGCAGCCATGAAAGTAAAAGACACTTGCTCCTTATAAAAGTTATGACTAACCTAGAGAACATATTAAATAGCAGAGACATTACTTTGCCAACAAAGATCCATCTAGTCAAAGCTTTGGTTTTTCCAGTAGTCATGTATGGATGTGAGAGTTGGACTATAAAGAAAGCTGAGCACTGAAGAACTGATGCTTTTGAACTATGGTGTTGGAGAAGACTCTTGAGACTCCATTGGACTGCAAGGAGATCCAACCAGTCCATCCTAAAGGAGATCAGTCCTGAATATTCATTGCAAGGACTGATGCTGAATCTGAAGCTCCAATACTTTGGCCACCTGATGCGAAGAACTGACTCATTTAAAATACCCTGATGCTGGAACTGTTTGAAGGCAGGAGGAGAAGGGGACAACAGAGAATGAGATGGTTGGATGGCATCACTGACTTATGAACATGAGTTTGAGTAAGCTCCTGCAGTTGGTAATGGACAGGGAAGCCTTGCGTATTGCAGTCCAAGGGGTCACAAATAATCGGATATGACTGAACGACTGAACTGAACTGAAAGTCATTTAATTAGCAATAGAATTCTCCTTGGACACACATCGATAGTATCCATGTGTACCAGAGGAAAGGTGATAAATGCCGTAAAAATTCTATAGTGTGTTGCTTCAGTGAAATTTCTAGAGTCCAAGTACCTGGAACATGTTAAGATATGATTTCAGAGGGAAGGAAAAGTTAATATATTTGGAAACTGGTTCCTGCTTATGAAATTTGATTCTCATGTTCCTCATCATCCAGATGCAGCTAGCATAATAAAATAGTGAAAAGACCTTCAGGAGATTCTCTAATTGGCCTGGTTAGGCACATCAGCTTCTGGGGTTGGAAGAATGTCCCCCAGATGTGTTATATGTTGTGACCAATATTGAGTGCTATTTGTCCCACAGCAAAAGTTAGGAAATGAAAACTTAGGAAATGAAGGATAAAATTTGGGGGTAATTCTCTTACTCTTACCCCTAGTAAATGAACTATTAATGAAAGTTTTACTTCTTGTACTTGTGTCTTTGGGCTCTTCTGCTTTGATATGTCTTAGTTCCTAAGGAGTGAATGCTCCCACCAGGGGACACAATTGCCATATTAAACTGGAAGTAGAGACTGCCACGTGGCCGCTTTAGAATTCTCATGACAATGAATCCACTGGCGAAAAACGGAATTACTATACTCTCTGAAATAATTGGTCCCGACTCTTCAGGGAAAATCAATTTGGCCCTATGGGGTAAGAAGACATATGCCTGGAATGAAGTAGACACCTTGGGTACCCTCTTAGTGCCCCATGTTTTGTGATAAAGGAAATGGAAACTACAAGTATTCAATACAAGCAGGATTGCTAAAGCCCAGACCTTTCAGAAATGCAGGTTTGTGTCATCCTCTCAGGCAAGGAATCATCCTCTTAGGCAAGTCTGCAGAGGAGGTCACTGAGGGCAAAGGAAATACAGGAGTGTCCAGTTATACCTATCAGCTACACACTAATACTTATGAGCATCTCCCCTTTACTTTTATATGAATATGCATGCATAAACTCATCAGTTCCTTTTTTCAAAATTCCATTATCCCTATAATTTAATATAAAGTATGTTAATACTACTTAACCTTATTCAACATTTAAAATATGTCTCAGTTTGATGAGATAAAAGGAGATCAAGTGATATGAGGTATGAGGACTTGAACCTTTTTTGGAGAGAAGGTTAGTGTTTGTTTATTTTTGGTCCTAAGAATTTCACCTACATCCTATGAGTTTGAAGTATGATTTCGTATTTATCTTTCTTTGGGGGGATAATTATGGTTAGGAGATACATATATCTCAAGTTGAAAAAGGTGAAGTGGGTTGTTTTCCAATTTTGTCAACTTAACTAAACGAAACAGTATTTCCTATAATTTCTTTCCTTCTATGGTTTCAGGTTAGAATTGTGTTGAGATTTGGCTAAACTACTCCATAATACTGTGGCTGGGGCATCCATTTTGTATAGGTAAGTAGACTGTGGGGGCCTTAAACCGACAGTAGCCCCACCCCATCCCCTTGGCACGTGATCTGGAAAACAGAGTCACAAGTAAATATGTCATGACTCCAGATATCCTGATATGACTCCCAACTGTCCTGTAATAAGCACTCTCCCCTGCCTCCTAGGGCCTTCCTTTTGTACCCCTTAGAAAAGACTCCCCAGGAAGTTTATAGAAAATCTACCTTTTTGAGGAGGTTGAATTGATCAGTTCAGCTTTAGCCAGGGAACTCCAAAGCACTCCACCTGTAGGTCTTAGTAAAGGCACATGTCCCAAATTCTGCCCCACTCTCTGTCTGTCCTATGCCTTGATGTCCCTGTGTGAACCCAGGAGGCATGCTGTGTATTTCCTCTAAGACCTGTAAGTTATAATCTTCCCTATATCTCTTCCCTTGCGGTCTTTCTTGAACCGTGGCTCACCATCAACACCCCTGGGCACTACTTAACAAACTTTAAACTTAACAAATTCACAACAGGTTGGCTACAAGAAAAATTTCTGTGAGATTTGGAAAGTAGGAGGAAAGAACAGTCAATCCACTCTGAAGGTCAATGTTTAGCACCTTGCAATGATGCAGTATTTACATCAGTTTTGAGTTAGTGATGTAACTAACCGTACATCATGTAGCATGTAGTTAGTGATGTCTTGTTGGAATAGAGCCTGCAGCCCTTTGAGCTACCAAAAGTCTCCTCAGGCTTGTTTTAGGGTCAGATGATGGTGCAATTCGGTGGCAAAGGGCATCAACTAAAATCTCGAATTAAGAACTTTTTTTATCTACAAGCACTAAAAGGCTTATGTCACTCATATGTGTCTCCAAATATGTCACTGAAATAAATATCAATACTAATTTTTAAAGTAAACATAAGATACCCAAACTAAATTCTAATTAGTTCTAAGATAACTATTTCAATAAATGAAAGCAGTATATTAAATGCCAAACTCTTTCAAATTATCTCTTTCCTTTGGATTTTCCATACACGCTTAGGCTGTTGGAAATTGTAGCAGATTGACTGTAAAAACAGTTCTACTTTTTTCTCTCCATTTATGTACCACCTTTGCAATGTGACAGTGCATCTCCTTCCAGGGAGAGGGGGAGTCTTTTTCCCATTCCTCGATTCCAGCCTGGACTCTTAATAAACTTTGGCCAACAGATGACAGTAAAATGACCTGGCGCTCTTCCTGAGCTTGGGTCTCTATTGTCTCTGTGCTGCTTCTCTTTCTCAGTGGTCTGTACACTGAGCTAGTCTGCATGGAGATAAAGACCCTGTAGAAAAGAGGCCAGTTGCCCACCTAGAAGCTTCCAAAAGCTGTCTAGCACCAGCAGACAGACAGTAAGTGAGCAAGCACAGCCAACATCACCAGAACAGCCTACCTAACCCACAACGGGCCAGGATGTAAGAACATACCCAGCTGATACCACGGAAACGCTATCACACATAGACTCATGAGTGATAAAAATTAGTTCTTGTTTTAATCCTCTGGGTATTAGAGTGGTTTGTTAAACCCTAATATTTGAGAAATAAAGAAACCTGGCCCTAGAAATTGTTGGGCTGGACTGTATATGGAAGAGAGTGATTAACCTATGAAGAGATTTAAAAATCACTCTATATCAGAATGGATTGGAAGAATTAGGATATTTAGCATAGAGAGGAAGAATTTTAAGAAGGACGTGATGGCTCCCCCCAAATACCTGGTGAGCTGTTATGTAAAAAGGAGTTATGTTTTCTTAGTATAAATTCAGAAGATAAAATGGTAAGCATTTTCAGATATTAGATAATGAGAGGCATTGTAGTAGAGGTGTTTCACTGGGGGCTCAGATGGTAAAGAATCTGCCTGCAATGTGAAAGACCCGGGTTTGGTCCCTTGGTTAGGAAGGTCCCCTGGAGAAAGAAATGGCAACCCACTCCAATATTCTTGCCTGAAGAATTTCATGGACAGAGGAGTCTGGTGAGCTAAAATCCATGGAATTGCAGAGTCGGACACAACTGAGTGACTAACACACACCCACATTGTAATAGAGAGAAATAAATTGTAGAACTAGCTCAAATTTTCTGGTGGGTTTGGTGACTTACAATGCAGTCATTTTTCTCAATTAGGAATGTTCATACAGAGTGGATGACATTTTCATGGGTTTGTTTCAAGAGGCAATTTCTTCTTTAGCTTAGAGTTTTGACTAGGTGACGTAAGATTAGTTTTATGCCAAAATTTTATGAGTGGTGAGATTTTATGTTTCCTTTAATTAAATATGCTTTTAATGATTAGTATTCAAAATTTTATATTGTTTAAATACCAGTAGTCTATTTGTTGGGTTTTACATTCATATTGATTTGAATTGATGATACCATAGCGACACTCTGTGTGGAATAATCTGAAAACTATCTATCACTTTACCATCAATAGAGCTGTTTGTTAAAATGTGTTCTGGGTTCCAAAGAATTTACTTTAAAATAAACTATTGGGTAACAATGAATTTTGAAACCCAAGAAAAAAATTCATACAGAAATAATAAGAGAAATTTATTTCTATTCTTTTATTCAACAAAGTTTGAGTATTTTGTAACATAATTTTGTAACATATTCTGTAACATAAAAATTACATCTTCACAATTTTCTTTGTTTGTTTGTTTGTTTTGGCTATGCCACTCAGCTTGTGGGATCTTAGTTCCCTGACCAGGTATTGAACCCGAACCCTTGGCAGTGAAAGTTTGATTTCTTATTATTTGCTTGGCATTGATCTAAGCACTGGAGATATGTCAGTTAACAAGTGTAGACTTACTCTCAGGAAACTTATGTTCTAGGAGGATGAAAAACAGTAGCCAAACATAAATTCTATATAGTGAGAGGTAGTGATAGTACTGAGAAGAAAATTAAGGCAGGACAAGGAGACATAAATTAATGAGGGGGGGGATCAATCGTGTAGATGAGTGTTCAGAGGAGTCCTTTCTTGGGAAGAGACATTTGAGCCCAAGACTGACCAAAGCCAGGCAGCAAACCCAGTAAGCGAGGGAAACCATTTATCAAACAGATGGGAGTTCTTGGGAATAAGTTTTTCTAGGCATACTCAAAAAAAAAAAAAAAAAAAAAGCAAGAAAAGGAAATGTGCTGAAATAGGGTAAGAAAAGGAAAACATTAGGAAGTTAGGGTAGAAGACAGTGGCTAGGTCACATGAGGCATCACAGGTCATAGTAAGACCTTTGTATTTTATTCAGAGCATGATGTAAAGCCTTTGGAAAGTTGAGACTAGGCACTTGGCAGGATATGTGATATCTATTCTATTTCATATAGTTCACTCTTGCCTTTTAGAGATGATAAGCTATGAGAGAGGTGGAGAGGGGGACAGAGCTCATTATTTCTTGGCCCAGTTGTCTTCATATCCATGGTCTCCTTTTTTTGAGTTCTCTTTTATATCACTGGAGGAATGGGATGGACACTTGGTGCTTTACTTTATGGCCTCCTTATGAAACAGCTGGGCAAAACACTAGCTGGTAAAGGAAAGAGAGAAGCCAGGTCATTTAAAAAGCTTCTTTCTCTCTATTTCATCCACTAATCATGATCTGAGTGAATTACAGTGGTTCTGCATCAGCAATGAACATACTTTTGAGTTTAGGTTATGCCACTTCATTTCCCTATGGATGGGAAATTCTCTAGAGTGATTTGTCTAGTTAGATTTTGATTGAAACAAGGGGTGAGAGGTGCAGCAGGATGACTGTCAGACTATTGCAGTCACCTAGACAAGAGAAGAACAAGTTGAACAAGTTCCTATAACAACCATAGACAAGAAAAAATGATGAGATTTGGGATCTCCTTTGAAAGCAGAACTTACAGGGCATGTGAAAAGATTGGATGATTGGTGGAGTCAAATAAAAGAAGTTTTAAGTTTTCAAAGTTTAGTTTGAAAAACTGGGTAAAGGCAATATCGTTGATAGATATGGGGAAGACTGAATAGGGAAAAACACTAGACCATTCAGGTATGACCTAAATCAAGTCCCTTACAATTATACAGTGGAAGTGACAAATAGATTCAAGGGACTAGATTTAATAGAGTGCCCGAAGAACTATGGATGGAAGTTCATGACATTGTACAGGAGACAGTGATCAAGACCATCCCTAAGAAAAAGAAATGCAAAAAGGCAACATGGTTGTCTGAGGAGGCCTCACAAATAGCTGAGAAAAGATATATCTATTTGAATGCAGAGTTCCAAAGAAGAGCAAGGAGAGATAAGAAAGCCTTACTAAATGATCAATGCAGAGAAATAGAGGAAAACAACAGAATGGGAAAGACAAGAGATCTCTTCAAGAAAATTAAAATATTTTATGTAAAGATGGGCACAATAAAGGACAGGAATGGTATGGACCTAACAGAAGCAGAAGATATTAAGAAGAGGTGGAAGAATACACAGAAAAATTATACAAAAAAATTTTTAATGACCCAGATAACCATGATGGTGTGATCACTCACCTAGAGGCAGACAACCTGGAGTGTAAAGTCAAGTGGGCCTTAGGAAGCATCCATACAAATAAAGTTAGTGGCGGTGATACAATTCCAGCTGACCTATTTCAAATCCTAAAAGATGATGCTGTGAAAATGCTGCACTCAATTTGCCAACAAATTTGGAAGAAAATTCAGCAATGGCCACAGGACTGGAAAAAGTCAGTCTTCATTCCAATCCTAAAGAAAGGCAATGCAAAAGAATGTTCAAACTACCACACAATTGCACTCATCTCACATGCTAGTAAAATAATACTCAAAATTCTTCAAGTGAGGCTTCAACAGTACATGAACCAAGAACTTCCAGATGTTCAAACTGGATTTGGAAAAGGCAAAGGAACCAGACATCAAATTGCCAACATCCATTGGATCATAGAAAAAGCAAGAGTTCTAGAAGAACATCTACTCTGCCTTATTGTTTATGCCGAAGTCTTTGACTGTGGATCACACAAACTGTGGAACATTCTTAAAGAAATGGGACTACCAGACCACCTTACCTGCTCCTGAGGAACCTGTATGCAGGTCACGAAGCAACAGTTAGAACCGGACATGGAACAACAGACTGGTTCCAAATTGGGAAAGGAGTACATTAAGGCTGTATATTGGCACCCTGCTTATTTAACTTATATGCAGAGTACATCACGCAAAATATTGGGCTGGATGAAGCACAAGCTAAAATCAAGATTGCCAGGAGAAATATCAATTACCTCAGATATGCAGATGATACCACCCTTATGGCAGAAAGTGAAGAAGAACTAAAGAGCCTTTTGATGAAAGTGAAAGAGGAGAGTGAAAAGGCTGGCTTAAAACTCAACATTCAAAAAACAAAGATTATGGCATCCAGTTCCATTACTTCATGATGGGGAAACAATGGAACAGTGACAGACTTTATTTTGGGGAGCTCAAAAACCACTGCAGATGGTGACTGCAGCCATGAAATTAAAAGACACTTGCTCCATGGAAGAAAAGCTATAACCAACCTAGACAGTATTTTAAAAAGCAGAGACATTACTTTGCCAATAAAGGTCCATCTAATCAAAGCTATGGTTTTCCTCATAGTCATGTATAGATGTGAGAGTTGGCCTATAAAGGAGCCTATTATACAGAGTGAAGTAAGCCAGAAAGAAAAACACCAATACAGTATACTAACGCATATATATGGAATTTAGAAAGACGGTAACAATAACCCTGTATATGAGACAGCAAAAGAGACACTGATGTATAGAACAGTCTTTTGGACTCTGTGGGAGAGGGAGAGGGTGGGATGATTTGGGAGAATGGCATTGAAATAGGTATAATATCATATATGGAATGAGTCGCCAGTCCAGGTTCGATGCACGATACTGGATGCTTGGGGCTGGTGCACTGGGACGACCCAGAGGGATGGTATGGGGAGGGAGGAGGGAGGAGAGTTCAAGATGGGGAACACATGTATACCTGTGGTGGATTCATTTCGATATTTGGCAAAACCAATACAATAATGTAAAGTTTAAAAATTAAAAAAAAAAAAAAAGAAAGCTGAGCACCGAAGAACTGATGTTTTTGAACTGTGGTGTTGGAGAAGACTCTTGAGACTTCAAGGAGATCAAACCAGTCAATCCTGAAGGAAATCAGTCCTGAATATTCACTGGAAGGGTTGATGCTGAAGCTGAAGCTCCAATACTTTTTGGCCACCTAATGTGAAGAACTGGCTCATTGGAAAAGACCCTGATGCGAACATGAGTTTGAGCAAGCTCTTGGACCTGGTGATGGACAGCAAAGCCTGGCATGCTGCAGTCAATGGGTTTGCAAAGATTCGGGCATGACTGAGCGACTGAACTGAACTGAACTGAGGCAGAAAGAGATTAAAGGGGAAGGTAATAATCAATCAAGAATTTTGTTTGGTAAAAGTCGACCTGATGTGACCGTTTCATGTATGGATGGCATTCAAGTTGAAAGTTAAGAATATAAATCCAGGGTTTGGGAAATCTCTTCAGTTTAGCAATATGTTAGATGGATGGGTGGGTTTGGATTATTGGTATAATAAATTCATTAAATTTGAAGAGACATCCTAGGAACTGGCAAAACAGAGAAAAATCAATAACTAAAGACTAAGCCTTAATGCACTCATACAAGAAATTAGAGGGACAAAAAGAAACCATCGTAGGAGACTGAAAAAGCATGATTTGTGAAGCAGAAGGAAAAAGGGAAAAGTAGCATTTTTGTAAGTCAAGTGAAGAAAGCTTTGATACCTGTGATATTCAGCTGATGAAATTTTTGTGTCATTTATATCCTTCCTTCTTTTCTCTCTTTTTCTCTCTCTCCTTTCCTTCCTATTTTTTACATTTCTTTATTCAGTTATTTAACCAATATAAGCTGAGAGTTTGTTGAATGTACTATGGTAGTTAATTCAGAATTCAGATGCTGGAGGCCTTGAATAAGAATTGTTAATAGTAGTCTCTTGGACAAGAGTCAATTTTCACAGACTATTCTCTTACATGAAGAATGATAAAGTTTATTTTTAGAAAACAAGGCATAACTTAACCTAGAAAACAAACCCATTGTCCTACATTTTAGGAAAAGAATGAGATTTATACCTTGCTATATACTTTATTTGCATTTACCCATACAAAAACATGTATATCTGCATAAATATTTTACTTTCAACTCTACCATATTTACTCACAGCATCTTGCAAAGAAAATGTAAAATAATCTTTTCTCATTCTCTAACTTAACTAACTTAATTTTTTTTTGCTTGGAAATGGCAAATGCAATAGAGAATCTTCTGCAGAGCTCCTTGTTCCTTTGTGACAATCTGAGGGTTAAATTAAAGGAGACTTTAGCTTCTTGTCCTTGGCTCAGAGAAAAGCTATATGTAACCTCCATTTATTTCATCATATTCTTTTTGCTCTTTCCTCTTTTAGGACTAGCATGTAGCCTTCATTTTTCTTATCCGCAGCCAAGATGCACCTCGAAAGTGAAGGGATATCTAGAATATGGTTTGAATCTAATTCTTAAAATCAAAGGTAGGTAAGCTCCAAGGTTAAAATTGGAAAGCTCAGGAAATCCTAAGTGCAAACACCACCTTTCAATCAACTGCAAATCATTTCCTGCTCCCTTGTCTCTGAAATGCAGGATTGCAGCCTCACTGCAATTTTTCTTTCTAAATTAAGTAGCACATTTCAGGTGTCTACGAAGCAGCTGAGTGAGGCAAGGGATTTTAGAACTGGATTCCATTCAACTCTGCTACTGGTTCATTTTATCATTACTTTTTCACAAGTGGGGGTGAGAATTTTAGAATTTAATGAAGGTCATTACAGGAAAAAAATGGCAGAAAATGGAACTGGATGTTTTAGAGTAAAAAATAGGAAAATTGAGAAAGTAAAATATGCTATTAAAATTCTATACTTTTAATTCATTTTCCCCAGCATAATTATGAACTACACATGACAAATAAGATGCATTAAAGAGACGGAACCCTGTAAAATAATTATATTTAACTATAGAACTTAACCACAGAACTTTTGTATTCAACCTATTTGAAACCATTAAAAGCTTATGCTTATATGTTTATAGTCTTTAATCATTGGAATTGGGAATTAAATGCAGCAGAAAAGACAAGAACCAGAACGTGGTGTTAACCTGCTGTTAGCTCATGGGAACAACCAAGCCTCCTGAATAAAATGCAAAATATGTATTTTAGCCTTTTAATAACAGCAGGTGCTATTGTGGTTAAATTTATTCCTGAAGAATGTATACTCGGAGTGTGCCTAAAGAAATTCAATCCACAGAAGATTTAGTGACCTCAGACAAAAATAGTTATATTTAGCTATGTTTAAAAAAGATCAGACAAGGGAATAATCTTTCCACCTTAATTTCTCTCATTAGAAACCATATCTAGCAGAGACCAAGATCTTTTGCAAGGCTTTCCATCTGGCCAGTTTGCTTGTATAGTGATGATGTATGGCAAATGATCTCCAGTGAAGGTCAAAGAGTCAAGAGTCAAAACCAAGAAGAAACAAAAGGAAAAAAAAAGAGAGAGAGAGAGAGAATACATAGAGTCTTGTAAATACCTGGAAAAAAATAGATAAAGATTGGAATCTTGTTATTGTATTTATTCATTAGGGAATTAATGCCATTCTGAGATGACATGTCTATGCCCCATTTAGGCCACCTTGAGGTTTGAATCCCAACTATAGTATTAGAATTACTCATCCCCTACCCTTGAGTTTCACTGGTTTTCATTTCTTCATAATGTGAAAACATCAGAGAAGACAGTGAACTGCTTTCAGGGGTTTAAGAGGAATAGGAAATACGTGTATTAGCACTGAGGATCCTAAGTAGATACTGGCTGCGAAAGGCAGACTCTATGAGGGCATATGGCACCCCACTCCAGTACTCTTGCCTAGAAAATCCCATGGACGGAGGAGCCTGTTAGGCTGCAATCCATGGGGTCGCTAGGAGTCGGACACAACTGAGCGACTTCACATTCCCTTTTCACCTTCATGCATTAGAGAAGGAAATGGCAACCCACTCCAGTGTTCTTGCCTGGAGAATCCCAGGGATGGGGGAGTCTCGTGGGCTGCCGTCTATGGGGTCGCACAGAGTCGGACACAACTTAAGTGACTTAGCATAGCATAGCATAGCATGAGGGCATATGGTCCCTGACTCCTCATTCTCACATCTTTATGTAATCCTTTGCTTTAAGCTAGGCTGGGTTTGGTTACTTACTTCTAATGAACACAGCAGAGGTGATGGGATGTCAATTCAAAGATCAAGTTTTAAAAAAAGTATGGCTTCCTTTGTGTGATCTTTCTTTCAGAATCTGTACTTGGGGGGGAACTAGCTGACATGATATGAGAAGCCCCACTGAGAAAGTCACATGGCAAGAAGCTGATATTTCCAGACTTCACCTAGCAAAGACCTGAGACCTGTGAACAGCCCCCTGGGGGGACTTCAAAGTGGATTTTCTTCCAGTTGAGTCCTGAGATAACTGCAGCTCCAGAAAACAGCCTGATTGTAGACTCCTGGGAGACTGTCATAAACACCCAACTATGTCACGTCAAGATTCTTGATTCACAGAGAGAATTCATGTTTTTAAATGTGTTAAGTTTTGGGGTCATTTGGGGTAAATTTGGGGGTAATCTATAGCCAGCAATAGATAACTGAAATAGCGTCTTTCAGATTTTCCACTGAGTTTTCCATTCTACCTTTCCTTGATAAAATATGGAATTTACTTCCATTAAAAATTATTTAAGATAATTATTTTCTAGTGAAATAAAGATACTGAAATATTGCCCACCATATATAGTAGCTCATTCATTTATTATGTACTATTTAAAAAAAATATCTCTTTAAGATCTCTGTGAAAAAATAATTCATTTCTGAATTCTGGGCTCCATTTTCCACCCTCCTCTGCATCCATTTAGTCCAGCATAGAGACATCATTGAATTTAATTATCAATTAACATGGAAATGGCAACCCACTCTAGTGTTTCCCTGGGAAATCCTATGGACAGCAGAGCTTGGTGGGCTACAGTCCATGGGGTCGCAAAGAGTCAAACAGAACTGAGTGACTAACCTTAAAAATATATATTTTTAGAGGAGTTGAAATCTATTCATCTGTTTTCTTTATTAACACTGGGAGTTTATGATGAACAAATTTTTTCCATTAAATTAAGGCAGCATAATATTAAATGGGATAGAATGATTTCAGTAAAAGTTATTAGAGTAACTTTAACTAGAATTAGACTAATAAATATGGTTTGTCCTTTATTTTTCCTTGTCTATGCTATTATTTATTCTTTATTTGTGTTATTATAATTAGTTTTAGAAAGAGACATTTCTTAGATACTGAAGATGAATATTCTGAAAAACTTTTGCTAGAGTGATAAGAAAAAAGAATAATTTTCTAACTTTTTCCCACTATGTAAATGTAAAATTTTTCCAATGGAAGAGAATCATTATTCTTTGCAGTAGCAAAATAATTTTCTCAGAAAAGAAAGTATTTTATCCACAGACAAACTAGCTTTTGCATAATCCTTTGACACAAGGCACTCTGAAGGGAAGGGAAGAGCCATACTACATCAGAAGGTGGCATCCAATTGTATAATGTCTGGGTCTCCTCCTTATAATGTTAACTGACAAACCTTTAGCTAGATTAACAAAGAAAAAAGGGAGAATACTTACATAAATAAAATAAAAGATGAAAGAAGGAACATTACAACTTACGCCACAGAAATAAAAGGAATCATAAGGTCAAACCAATCAATCTTAAAGGAAATCAACCCTGTTCATCGGAAGGACTGATGCTGAAGCTGAAACTCCAATACTTTGGCCACCTCTTGTGAAGAGCCGACTCACTGGAAAAGACCCTGATGCTGGGAAAGATTGAGAGCAGGAGGAGAAGAGGGCAACAGACGATGAGATGGTTGGATGGCATCATAGACTCAATGGACATGAGTTAGAGCAAACTCCAGGAGATACTGAAGGACAGGGAAGCCTGGCATGCTGCAGTCTATGGGGTTGCAAAGAATTGGACACAACTTAGCGACTGAACAACAAAAACTGCTATAAACAATTATATGCCAACAAACTGGGTAACATAGAAGAAGTGGATACTTTCCTAGAAACATAAAACCTACCAAGACTGAATCATGAACAAAGTTGAAAGTCTGAAGATACTGATGTACAAGTAAGGAGATTGATACAGTAAACTAAAACCTCTTAACACAGAAGAGTTCAGGTCAGATGGTTTCACTGGTGAATTTTACCAAACGTTTAAAGAAGAATTAATACCAATTTTTGACAAATGCTTCCAAAAAATTGAAGAAGTGGGAATAATTATAAACTCATTTATGAAACCAGAATTACCCTGACTGAAAGATAGATAGAGACACCATAGAAAGTGTCCTGAAGTAAGTGTCTTGGAAGCTACAGCTTGGCATCCCCACATTGGCTAGTCGGTGGCTGTCTCATGTCCTCCTCTTTAGAGGGAGCTCAAGTTCTCAGGCCCCTTCTAGTGAGATAGTTCCTGCCAGCCAAAGATGATTCTCTGGAAAAGTGTGTAGTTGTACCTCCTAATGGTCCACAGTCATAGCTAATAGTGATAAATGCATTGCCTCAGTAAAGCGAATCTGGGCAAATTGAGCCTCTCTCAAAAGGGAGTTGATACGCCTGAGTCAAATCTTGATTTTTTTCTGTATTCATTTTACTCCAGCAGCTAATATCCACATTTCCTGAGTTGTATCAGCCTAAGATCAACCTAGGTATTAGATTTTCATTTTGAGTAAAGGTGACTCGAATAAGGGAAACAAGGAGAAATTAAGGAAGCTTTATATCAGTAGAAACTTTATCATCACTAGGAGTATTTTATGGTTGGTCTTACTTTAATTGGATATCACAGTTGCCAGTCTCTGGGCTTATGCCTTTCCATTACTATTTTCCTATAACTAATATCCAGAATTATGCCATGTTCTGTATTTGTTGTGCCTCTAATCTATTTTTGCTGAGAGTCCACTCATATCTTGCTGTTTAGGTCTTCATTCAGTGTTTACCCTACCCTTTTGGATTTTGCCTAGAACTTACCTGCTTATGCTTAAATCCTGTTTGGACTATTTCCTCTGTTAGGAATTGATATTTCCCTGTGCACAGTTAAGTCATATATTTAGTCTCGAACACAGTACCCAATCCTTTGGAACTGCTAGACTCTAGGCTCATGCTCCCCAGGTCCTACAACCAGTAACTCTCAGTGATGACAATATCTTTCTTTTCAGAGGCCCAATTATGTTGGAGAGGGCACTAATTTATAATTGTAAATAGCCATAAAATATTCTGAGATGCAGAGCATTCAGTTATACAGAGAAGGGTGTTCCTACATTTTTAACCCCCTTGGGGACTCTTTACTAGCCCATTGCAACTCCCATAAGTGTCCATAAGACCACAGTCTGCAAATTAGAAAGTGAGAAAACACCTCTCGAGACAGCTGAGGTCTAGGTGAACTGCGAGGAAATGCCTTTACCCGAAAGCCAAATAATCATGGTAAAAGGGCAGGGAGCTCTGGTGAGAATTCATTGAGAGTTAGGGGGACCATGGATTTTATAAAAATAAATCTTTTACTTTCTAATATCTTACACTGAGTACATTGACGTTACTTATATTTTAAAAAATCTTTTGTGAACTTGAATTTCCTTATAGGGAATAGTAACAATACTAATAATAGCAGCAAAATATAACAATAATAATAAAAGATGAAGCAGCGGCAGCTGTCACTGTCGCTAAAGAACAAAAATAAAACTAAAGAACAAAATACAAGGACAACAACAATGGGGAATAGTGGTAGTAGCGATTGTAATAATAAGAAGAAAAAGAAAAAGGAGAAATCGTAATAATAAACAGTAAATCCCACAGCATCCTGACTTCTCTATTGAATTCTTTTTGTCCGAGTTGCTAGCACACTTCTACATGAGAAGAGCTTATTATGTGTCAGGCATGCTATATAATGGAGACACATACAAAAAATTCATGAGGCATTTTTCTTGTAATTATTGGGCTTAGAGTTTAGTAAGGGGAGGTGAAACATGGTAAAAAATTGCCTGTTATAAAATGTTACATTTGAATTATTATGTCCCCACAGAGGAACAAGACAGGAAGTATGAAGGCAAGAACTCTACATGTGTCAAATAAAGAAAGCTTTCATAGAATAGGTGATGCAAGGTAAATCTCATAAACCCTTTCTTCCTGTTCTCTAAGTTTTTGATTATGTAAAGCAAATGAGAATTGTTTCTATTGCCTTTGTTGATTTAGGAGAGAAGGAATATAAATAAGTTAGCTCTAGAGGTAAAGAAAACAAAAGGTAAGGTATGGCATGTGTCAATATGGAGGTGGCGGTGATATTTGACGTGTTGAACCAAAATACAAAGGCTTTGAGAAAAGAGAAAACGTTTGCATTAGAGAAGGCTTCAGAATGATCCTCTTGACTGAAATGGCAGCATTACGGCCTGAAAGCAGATGTTATGCCGAAAGTTATTAGTATTGAAAAGAGAACTACTGCTGGACCAAAAAATACAAAAATTGCTAATTATTCTTCCCCTTGAAGTTGTTAGAAAAATGTATTATTTTGCCTAATGCATGTAGGAAACCAACCCATTACTGCTTGTGAATAGTATGGGTCTTTTTGAAAACTGAATGAGCAACTTTCATTAGAAGATAAGTTCCTCTGTGTGCATAGAGTTTACTCTCTGGTAAGAGAGACACAATTTAAAATTATACAATGTACACACACACAGTTACATACCTATGTGACTTGTCTTTTGACATATGACTTGTGCTTTAACTCATCCAGAGTATCTTAATGGAGAGCCTACCTTATACTGGAACTGTTAGATTCAATGGGGAATGTGAGAATGAATCAGAAAGATTCCATTCTGCAGAAAATGTCAGTTCAGTTGGATCAATAGGGCACATGCTGCTGCTGCTGCTGCTGCTGCTGCTAAGTCGCTTCAGTCGTGTCCGACCCTGTGCGACCCCATAGACGGTAGCCCACCAGACTCCCCCATCCCTGGGATTCTCCAGGCAAGAACACTGGAGTGGGTTGCCATTTCCTTCTCCAATGCATGAAAGTGAAAAGTGAAAGTGATGTCGCTCAGTTGTGTCCGACTCTTCACGACCCCATGGACTGTAGCCTACCAGGCTCCTCCATCCATGGGATTTTCCAGGCAAGAGTACTGGAGTGGGGTGCCATTGCCTTCTCTGAATAGGGCATAATTCAAAATGTAGAAAAGGTAAGTGCCATAAGAATATAGATTATACTATAGGATTCCTGAAAAGAAAGAGTTTACATTTTAGTGGGAGAAATAAATACATTCTGATGGAGAAATTGACAAATGATCTAAATCTTGAATAGAGTTCATAGTTTGGATATGCATGCAGGGGCAGGCCGAGTGTGAAGTGTGAATAAGGCAGTTTGTTAGTATGCTAGGGCTTCTGTAACAAAGTATCACAGATCCAGGGACTTAAACAATAGCAACTCATTTTCTCACAGCTCTGAGGACTAGAATTCTGAGATAAAGATATCGGCAGGGTTAGTTCCTTCTGAGGGCCACAAAGGAAGGTTCCGTTCCAGGGCTGTCTCCTTGGCTTACAGATGGTTGATTTCTTCCTACATCTTCAAGTTGTCTTCCTTCCATACATGTTGGTGTCCATATTTTCTTTGTAAGATCACAGTCTTATTGGATGAGGGCATACCCTAATGACCTCATTTTAGATTAATTCTCTCTCTAATGATGCTGTTTCTAAATATGAGCTCATTTTGAGGTAATGGGGTTAAGACCTCAACATATGAATTTTGGGGAAAACATAACTCAGCCTATAACTGGCAGTGAGGAAAAGCATTATAGGATATATAAAGAGAATGGTGATTTTTATCTTGACTAAAATATGATTGCATAAACTAACTCAAAAATAAGGCTAGGCAAAAGACTGAAGCCAGATTGTATAGACTGAATATCAACCTAAACGTTTGGACATGATTCCTCAAGCATTAGGGAACCAGAAATGAATCTGAGCAAGGGAGTAACATAATAAATACAAAATGATTGCATGTTTACAGTAAGCCAGAAACCATACTAAGGGTTTTAACTTACCAACTCACCTTATTCTCATCTCATTTTGATCTTTACAGCAATACCTTTAATAAGGCTTTATTAGTTTCATTTTACAGAGTAATAAACTAAGGTTTAAAAAAGTACTACAGATTATGAATAACAGAGCAGGAAAACTTAAAGTCTTCAAAATCTGGCATCACATCTAGTAAGATATTTTTAATCTCAGACCTTGTAGTTTTATCTCTAGAATTTCAATTTGTGTTTTTTTTCAATATAACATCAGTGTGTCTGATTCAATTTTGGACATATGGAATATAGCTATAATAACTTTTATATCCTTGTCTTATAATTCTTATATCTGTCACCCAATTGTGGGTCAGTTCCAAGTGATTGATTTGTCTCTTTATCATTTCTCATATTTTCCTGCTTCTTTGTATGCCTGGTAATCTTTGACTGCATACCAGACATTGGAGGTTTTACCTTGTAGTATTCTGGATATGTTTTAATAAATATTTTTGACATTTACTCGGGGATGTAGTCAAATTAATTAGAAGTGGCTTGATCCTCTTTTGGGTCTTGCCTTTAACATTTGTTAGGTAAGAGTGGAGGAGGGCTCAGACTAGGCCAAATTATCCCCCATTTCTGAGGCAAGACCCTCTCTGCACTTTATACTCTGCTCCAGTCTTGAGATTTTTCCAGTCTGGCTTATGGCAACAGGCAGTGTCCTCTCTGGGCTTCCCTGGTGGCTCAGCTGGGAGAGAATCCACCTGCAATGAGGGAGACCTGGGTCTGATCCTCTGCAGTGATTCCCTGGCCTCAGGCAGTTTCCTGAAATGTCTGTTCTGATCAGTGCACTGCTGACTGCTCAAGGGTACCATCTGCAAAGCTGGATACCATCTGCAAAGTGGATTTCTCTGTGAGTGTAGATCTCTCCTCCTCAGCATCCATCCTGAAAACTCTAGACACTTTGATCTATGCTTCAACACTTTGATCCATCTCTTCACCTTGGGGTATGCAAAAGGCTTAGCACAGACTCCTTCCTGCATCATGGCCTGGGAACATTCCAAGACACTGAGCTGGACCACCTGAAGATCTCACTGCATTTGGCTCTGAGTTCTCAGGAATCATCATCCTTCATTTTCTGGTGCCCCATGTCTGCAACCTGCTCCTTAAATGTTTTGTATGGATTTTGTCTGTTTCAGAATGAAGAGTAAACTTGACCGCTTTCACATGATCTCGATCAGAAGTGGACATCAACCTAGGTGTTTTAATGTTAAAATTCAGGATATAAGGTAGAAGAGTAAAGTGGGCAGTGGAGTCCTAAAATTAAAACACACGTAAGGCAGATCACCAAGAGGTACATGGATCAGTGTACAAAGGGTGGAGCAAGTAAGGGAGACAAGCATACATGGTCTCTTTTTCCAGAGAGAACAGGGGGGAAAGGTGGTCGCTTCGTAAGGCTGAACCATGAGACTTCTAGGACTCTAGGATTCCCATTCTGATCTAAAACTAGGGCTTCATGGAGGAACCCTTCTTTATGTCCTTTCCTATTCCTTTTCATTCCTATTGGTGCACAGGTTGATCAAGTAGCTGTTTCATCCTCATCTTTCTTTCCCTTGTCATGAAAACACCACTCTAAATGGGTAGGGCATCTGATGTTATTTTAGTTGCCATTTAATGATAATTTCATATTATCATCTTCCTGTTGCTAATGTGCTGAAATGAATTTCAGTATCCCTTCTATATCTGCTAGAAGTCCACTTGTGAATATGATACTAATTAAGAGTGACATTGTAGTCTCAGTCCTCAAGAATGATATGTAAATAATTTTTAAAAATTAAATTATATTTAAAATTTATTAGGGGATCTTGGTTTTTAAAATATAATTTAAAATTTTGATTTTTTTAAAGAGTGATTTTATCTGAATTATCACTTTGAGGAAATACAGTGTCTTCTCAATATCAGTTGGGATTGGTTCCAGGATGCTCAATTCTCTATATGAATTGGCATAGTATTTGCAAATAATCTGCACACACCTTCCCATATAATTTAAATCATCTCTAGATTACTTATAATACCTAATATCTAGGTTACTCTAATTACTTATAATACCTAATAAAATTGCCATTGCCTTCTCCAATACTTACAATACCTAATACCTATACAATGTAAGCTCCATGTAAATAGTTGTAAATACAGTGTAAATGTTATGTGAGTAATTGCTAGCCTGGGGAAAATTCAAATTTTGCCTTTTGAAATTTTCTGGAAATTTTTCTTGGAATATTTTCAACTTGTTGGTTGAGTCTGTGGATGCAGAGTTCACAGATACAGAGGATTAACTGTGTATTATTTTGTATTCTATTATTTCTAGTCTCATATAGACCTGCCCTTATTCAGTATGTCTACTATATTTCTTATTAGTAATTTTTATGATAAAGGTTAGATGTATCTACATATACTGTATTTGTTGTTATTATTTAATTGTTAAATCATGTCTGACTCTTTGCGACCCGTGGACGATAGCCCACCAGGCTCCTCTGTCTATGGGATTCTCCAGGCAAGAATACTGGAGTGGGTTGCCATGTACACCTACCTCATTATTTGATATAATCTAGAAATCTTCTAATGGGAGGGATTTCTTAAATTATGATTAAATTTGGAAATTGGACCTTATTTTGTTTTTCATTTAAATGAAGTTATATTGAATGAAGACTATATCTTGCTCAATCACATAACTGTAATTTCTGACACTTTACTGGTGAATCATGTAAACACAGAGAGGTGTCAATTTGGTAGGTCAAACATCTGAAATCTGGGAAAACACTTTTTGTTATTTTAAGGGGTTTTTCGTTTTCCCACTCATGAAACACTAAAGTCAGGATTAATTGAATTCCTATATAGTTAACACTATACAATTGATGGGCTTCCCTTGTGGCTCAGAGGTTAAAGCGTCCACCTCCAATGTGGGAGACCTGGGTTTGATCCCTGGGTCGGGAAGATCCCCTGGAGAAGGAAATGGCAACCCACTCCAATATTCTTGCCTGGAGAATCCCATGGACGGAGGAGCCTGGTAGGCTACAGTCTACGGGATGACAGAGAGTCGGACACGACTGAGCAACTTCACTTTCACTTTCATACAATTGATAGATACTGATAAAATAATATATTTGATATTTACTTAATATAATTAATATTTATTATATTAATAGAAAGGATAGTTTTGATATATATATGTATATATATCAATGTTTGAATGATTAACACAAACATTCTTTGACTTTACACACTTAGCATTAGAATACTTCAACTTTCCCATTAATTTTCTTGTGTTCTACTCAATTAAGAGACTATAATGGAAGTCTTTGGGGTACTTTAAAAAAAATCACATTCTTATAAAATATCATGAAAAGTTTTGATACTTTAATGTATAAATAACACATGAAATTACACAACACAAGTCTTACACAAATAACACCAAAAGCTAACAGGTGATGTTTTTCCTGTTACTTATATATGCTTATATTTTTGTAGGTTAGGTAATTGTGCTATATTGACAAAATTAAAGTTTAACTATTTTTTAAATTCTTTATTTTCAAGAATTTAAATGTTATGTCATAGATAAGGGGATGCTGTAAGAAAATCATCCCCTATACACATTCCCAAGCAGAAAATAAAGCAAAGGTGCTTTGCTTGCTTATGTTTTTATTCCTCCTCTGCCTATATTCTCTGTCCTGCTTGACAATGAATGATTGAATAGAATGGCCTAGAAGTGGGTCCATTTCCTTTGTGCCTTGTTCGATGTGAAGATCTTACAGCCTGAAGCAGTATCTCCTTTAGAAAACAGGTAATTATTTAGAGAGTGCATCCATCCTGTGATTGCAAGGGAGAATTCCAGGGTTTTGTAAAGGCAAAAATAATATTTTCAAATCCACATTGAGGTCATTCAAAGCTCAATGCTAAGCAGAAGAAAAATTAAGCAGCCATAACTTTTAGATCCTAGACTGAAAGATGCTACATAAGCTGAAATTTGAATTTTTCATTATCTAGTTAATAGTGACAGACTAATAAAATATACTGCTTAAAGAATAAAAAAGATAAATATGATTTTTATACTTACTAAATAAACAATAGCTAAGACCAAAAGAGACTGTTACAATGTTTATATTTTATAAAGTTACAGTGTAATTAATTCATATCAATTTAGTGAATTAAAATTTTGCTTTTTCATCAGCAAACTTTCTTTCCTTCAGTCCACACTTGCATTTCATTTAGTCAGATTTTTAAAAAAATCTCTATCCAACTTGAAAATTTTGATGTGACTTTGGTGGTATACATTATTTCTTCAAGTTAATTGCAAGGTTTCCCAGGACCTATATGTATAAAAATATGACAACCGCAAAACTAATTTGGCAGATTTGTTTTAAGTGGTGTATGTGCTATGGGATTTGAGGAGCAGGTATGGGGTGTGAACGCTGTAACATTCAGTCACAGGCTTGATATAGCAGGTCTATTCACGTTCATGGTCATGCAGAAAACCAGACTGGGTCAGGCAAGAGCAAGGAGCTTTAGCACAGAATTAGAGAGCAATCTGGCTAGCTCTCTAAGGTGAAAAAAAAAAATCGAAGTGAAAAAAGAGGAGTGTTGGGGGATGGGTAGAAGAGATAACACCACAGATGAAGGAGAAAATAGTTCTTTTCAAAGATATCATCCCGGAGATTACTAATTTCTCTAAATATTGATGCTTGTGAAAATGAAAGTGCATAATAAATGATTCAAAGGACACCGGAAACTCTCAGGCACACATTTTTAATATAAGGTGGGGGAAAAAAAGGTAGAATCTTGAGCGTGAAAAATATTTCATTACAAAAATATGATTTGTCCACGAGGCAGGTTTCTTTAAGCTCTCAGAGTTCACTGCACATCCTCAGCAATTTAGTGGGCTCTGCCGCAGAATCATCATAAATCAATGAGAGAATGTCTTGAGCCGTGGGGAATTAGTGGGCTTGCTTATGTATGAGGAGACTCATAACACTTCCACTCGGAAACCTTTATGAGACCACATGCTTACTTGTCTGAGACACATCTATGTCTAGGCAGTGGTAGTTCTGGCTAGATCATGTTGGTTTTCTCTGTATTTTCTCTGACTGGAGGAAAATTTTTCTTTAGCCAAATCCCCTCTCCTATTTGGACAGGGACCTCTAAATTAATTTCTAGTTGTATGGACCAGACCCAATGCTGTAGACTGCAATTAATATTAACAGTGCCAGAACACATAAGAATTCAAATTTGTTTAAGAGAAGGGAGTGGAGGTCTATTTTTGAAATAATAGGTATAATCAGAAATTCTCCAATGGACTCCACCAGGGGGCAGCTCCTTTGTGATATGCTCGCAGTATTTACCTCAGAGCCACACACAGCTTGTCAGAAGTGTTCCCAGAGGCTACCCCTGTCCCTGTCACACTTCAATCTAACCCATCAGA
The DNA here is from genome assembly GCF_019923935.1 of Bubalus bubalis. Lineage (NCBI taxonomy): Eukaryota > Metazoa > Chordata > Mammalia > Artiodactyla > Bovidae > Bubalus > Bubalus bubalis. Next base: position 96,278,473 of record NC_059163.1, on the reverse strand, counting down.
AATCCTGCCTCAAATTCTTGTATTATCACATATACCACATATGCAGTATCACATATACCAGTAGAGGCACTAAAAGGAAAGCTAAATGTGGATCCTAGAGGAATTTTAGTATCACGAAACTGGAAGAATGTTCTTAAAAGCCACCGAAATGCTAGGCTATTACATAAAAGCATAGAACCTCTTTTACTAGATAGTGTTTATTATTATTATTTCCTGAAAGGAGCTGAAATGATCCTGCAAGTGAAAATCTTCAAAGGCAAGAAAGTTACAATCCAAATAAACAGAACTTGGAAAAGGAGACTTTTAACATGAAGATTATTGAAAAGAGAGCAATGACTGTTTTGATGGCACTAATCTCATTCAACAGTGGCTAAAATTTAACAAAATTTACTGGGATAATACATTGAATGTGAAAGAGAGTAGTGAAAAAAATTGTAAAACCACGCCATTATAAGAAACCAGGAAGTCAAAGAAGAAGCAAAGGGAAGTGCATTAGCAATACCTCTCATGCTTATACTGTGGTTTACTTTATAGTAATAAACCACTTTGCAAAGTACCATCCCTATGATGTGTCTACATCTGATGTAGAATGACAATGGATAAACTTGATTTTCCATTAAGAAGCTTGTGCATCCTAAGAAGGGCTTTACAATACATTAGTCAAGACTATAACACCTGTGCTGTCAAAAAGTTTTTCTTTTCTAAATGTTTAAATGCATGGTTAAAAAAAACAAAACTATCAACAAGCTGTTGAGAGGGATCTAGAAAGAGGTGGGGTGAAAAAATGCCTGTGATTTTCTTCAAACTAACACATAACACTGTCTAATGTAATCAACAGACGGCAAAACATGTCTGGACAAGCATAAAAAAGTGATTGTCACCATGTAATTTATAGTCTATTGTACTAAATAATAATTGCAGATAGCATATATCTGGGCTTCCCTGGTAGCTCAGCTGGTGAAGAATCTGCCTGCAATGCAGGAGAGTCCAGTTTGATTCCTGGGTTGGGAAGATCCCTGGATAAGGGATAGGCTACCCACTCCAGTATCCTTGGGCTTCCCAGGTGGCTCAGCTGGTAAAGAATCTACCTGCAATGCAGGAGACCCCAGTTCGATCCCTGGGTTGGGAAGATCTCCAGGAGGAGGGCATGGGAACTGACTCCAGGATTCTTGCCTGGACAGAGGAGCCTGGTGGGCTAGAGTCCATGGGGCTTCAAAGAGTTGGACATGACTGAGCAACTAAGCACAGCACAGCATATATCTAAGTTAAAAGAAATATTGCCTGGATCCGACTATTGGTATCCTTAATTCTGAACTGCTATTGACCCTTAATTGGTTACTATGGAAAAACATGCTCAAATGTCTTAGTGACATGAGAGATATTGATCTGCAATTTCCTTTTCTCCTTTAAGTTTTATTGTGAAATAGTTAACATCAGATCAGATCAGATCAGATCAGTCGCTCAGTCATGTCTGACTCTTTGCGACCCCATGAATCGCAGCATGCCAGGCCTCCCTGTCCATCACCAACTCCCGGAGTTCACTGAGACTCACGTCCATCGAGGCAGTGATGCCATCCAGCCATCTCATCCTCTGTCGTCCCCTTCTCCTCCTGCCCCCAATCCCTCCCAGCATCAGAGTCTTTTCCAATGAGTCAACTCTTCGCATGAGGTGGCCAAAGTACTGGAGTATCAGCTTTAGCTTCATTCCTTCCAAAGAAATCCCAGGGTTGATCTCCTTCAGAATGGACTGGTTGGATCTCCTTGCAGTCCAAGGGACTCTCAAGAGTCTTCTCCAACACCACAGTTCAAAAGCATCAATTCTTCGGCACTCAGCCTTCATTACAGTCCAACTCTCACATCCATACATGACCACAAGAAAAACCATAGCCTTGACTAGACGAACCTTTGTTGGCAAAGTAATGTCTCTGCTTTTGAATATGCTATCTAGGTTGGTCATAACTTTCCTTCCAAGGAGTAAGCGTCTTTTAATTTCATGGCTGCAGTCACCATCTGTAGTGATTTTGGAGCCCAGAAAAATAAAGTCTGACACTGTTTCCACTGTTTCCCCATTTATTTCCCATGAAGTGGTGGGAACGGATGCCATGATCTTCATTTTCTGAATGTTGAGCTTTAAGCCAACTTTTTCACTTTCACTTTCATCAAGAGGCTTTTGAGTTCCTCTTCACTTTCTGCCATAAGGGTGGTGTCAAGCACTGTATAAGTTTAAGATGTAAAGCATAAGGATTTGACTTGCATAAACCATGAAATGATTACCACAATAAGTTTAGTGAATCATCTTATATAGTGTCTGTGCTTAGTCGTGTCTAACTCTTTGCAACTCCATGGACTGTAGTCCGCCAGCCTTCTCTGTCCATTGGTTTCTCCAGGCAAGAATACTGGAGTGGGTAGCCATTTCCCTATCCAGGGGATCTTCCTGCCCCAGGGATGGAACCCAGGTCTCCCGCATTGCAGCCAGATTCTTTACCATCTGAGCCACCAGGAAATCCTGTCCTTGTAACCCATAAGAGTGGTGAAAGAAGCCCTATTTTTAAGGATGAAATTCAGAGGTTGCACACTTCAATTCTTATGTATCATTGGTCAGAATTGGTCATGTGACCCTGGCTGTCAAGAAAGAAGACTGAAAATGTTATAGATGGGTGACCCACATACTTGATCACAATGCCCATTTATAAAGCTGAAAAGACAACGAATATTGGTGGAGGCAATTAGCAATCTCTGAAACAAATAGTGTTTACATTTTGAAGGTACAGAAGGATGAATCAGATAGACATAGATGTCTTATTTTAAAAATTCAAAATCATGCATAAGATTTTATATCAATTCAAGTTTTATGTAACTAAAAGCTTCTTTTGATTGATATTTTTTGGATTTCAGACCCAAGTGGAGCATGGTCACTGGGGCGTTTGCAGCTACCCTACATGCATCTATAAAGATTTCTTTTTATATCTTTGAATCTTTCTAACTTCATTTTGTGAATTTATGTCATTTTTTCTAATTTTATTTTCAATTAATGGTAGGAACTCCATTTTTAAAATAATATCAAAAGTGTGAAATCACTTTAATGACCAAATAGTGAATAATTCATCATTACCAACTGTATGCCCAATGATAATAGTAGAGGAACAGATATACATTATCAAACATATTTCCAAGATCAAAGTTTTTTGAGTTCTTTAGAATTTTTAAGGTAAATAATACTGGTGTTATATAAACAATTACAAAGCAGAGAGAAAGGTGGAAAATTCCAAATGATGCTAGGTTCATTTTAGAAGATCCTCATACAAGTCCTGTTTCTTTCTGTACATGGTGGACACTCAATAAAACTTCAATGATGTGAAAGTCATTAACTATGCCAATGATTTTTCATAATTTTTAAATTAGCTTCAAAATCCAAAGAGATATGGCTTCTATATATTAAGGAATATGATAACCATACATTTTCATTGTCAATGGTGGGGACACATTCTATCATGACTTATTAGTTGCTTTGATTAAGTTACAAGCTATATTTGTGGTTGTTGTTCAGTCACTACGTTGTGTCCAACTCATTGCAACCCCGTAGACTATAGCATGCCAGGCTTTCCCATCCTTCACTATCCCCCAGAGTTTGCTAAAATTCATGGCCACTGAGTCGGTGATGCTATATATGAGTTACGTTATGACTCCCCTAACCACTAAGAAACCACTCCAACTTGATGATTTAGAATTAGACAACTTCTTATCGTCTAAAAATTACCATACAATTGTTAAACAATCAAAATTTTACTTCTGAGAGTGTAAAGATGTTTATCATTTTATCAGTCACAAACTTATGGTTAATTAACTTATTTTAAACCAAAGCACAAAAGAAAACATAAAGTAGACATGAATTTTTTTTCCTTTTTTGTAAAATTTGTGTTAAGTTTATTTTCTTACACATTCAGAATTCTGCTTAGATATCCATGTTCAAACCTCATTCCTATCACTACTCTGTTAAAAAGCCGTGAGGTGCTGAAAGGCCTGGTTTATCTTGTCCTGATTACTAGAATGCTCTTTCACTTCATCAGAAATCATGAGAACAGATCATTCTGAAATGAAAACTTCTTTTCATTATTTTCTTTGTTAATCTGCCTTCTTTGAGCTTCATTTTGGGACTGGATTCTTCTGTCTGGTAACCTTGAATAACTAAACTTTGCTTTTGCATTAGCACAAATCTCCCATTTGTCTTACTTTGGCTTTTCAGGACCCTCTTATAGCTAGATTCATATGTCAGTGTAACTCAGCTAATGTTATAGCTTTTATCAGATCAGATCAGATCAGTCGCTCAGTCGTGTCTGACTCTTTGCGACCCCATGAATCGCAGCACGCCAGGCCTCCCTGTCCATCACCAACTCCCGGAGTTCACCCAGACTCATGTCCATCGAGTCAGTGATGCCATCCAGCCATCTCATCCTCTGTCGTCCCCTTCTCCTCCTGCCCCCAATCCCTCCCTGCTAGTATCAGAGTCTTTTCCAATGAGTCAACTCTTCGCATGAGATGGCCAAAGTACTGGAGTTTCAGTGTTGATTGAAAAATTTATAATTTTTTAAAATAAACAAAGTGAATAAATAACTCACATATAAGCCAACAAAAAATTATTTTTCAAGTAAAAAATCCATTCAAAATTAATGCATATGTATTTTATATTTTTTATAACTTTTAAAAACACTTTTCATGATTTATATCATTATTCTCACAACAATAGCAACATAAGAAAGCATGAAAAGAAGATATTTGTTATCCCTGCTTTGGAGATAAAGTATTTGGGGCACAAAAAATTCAATAATGAGACCAAGATTACTGAATAAATCAAGCCCATGATGGTATTAGGACTTAGGTCTTCTAATTATGACCTCATAGATCTTTCCACTAGATTGATAATCTCCAATTTTTTATGCCTTTATAAGTAAAATTCTAATTCAGTATTACCCCCAATATATGTGTACTGATTTATTTATAAGTTACATGCAGGTGCTATTACATTAATTCAGTATGTATACTTTATTTAAAAAATAAAAGAAATGCAAAATATATATATATGGAAGAAAATAAAACTTTCACTTTTTTTTAACATAGCCTACTGGATCATAAACTCTTCCCTCTAGGTAAACTCTACTTACCGCATTTGGAGTCCTATCCACGACCTCCTGCTGAGTTAAGACATTTGAAGTCTAAATTACACATGCAATATACTGATACCTGAAAGTATTAGATAAGAAAATGAGTACCCATTATTATGAAAATATGTTCTTGCCTTTGTGTGCTTCTCTCGTTTGCATCTCTTCATTTATGCCTTCACTTTTTGTTATTATGAAACAGAGTCATATTTTCCCCTAGATACTGAGCACAACAGATATTAAAGTAGTAGCTTGAAAAAGTGTCCCCACGGCCCATTTACTAATGCCTTCTCCTCCAAATCATCTTGCTCTGAAAGATCTTATGGGTCTTTCCGAAATCAAAAAAGGCAGTGCTTGTCTTTAACCAGACGTGACAGAGGGGGAGGTTCAATAATGGTAAGTGAACACCCTCGACGCAATAGAAGGGCAACTGTGTGTTAGGCAGCTGCTATGGCCCTGTATAGCCGCCTCACTTTCAAGCAAAAAGTGCTTCCATGAACAGCTGTCCAAAGTGCTGGATGAGACATTAGCGGCAAGCTTGTATAGTGCAAAATGAATGCATTTCACTCCATTTGAGCTTAGAAAGGTTTGGAGCTTTGGTGACGCAAATTGGGTTCCATTATCACTTAGCAGCTCTTCTGGAATCCCATATTCAGTGAATAGTCTTTTAGTTTGGACTGGAGAGAGAACATTTCATAATAGCCTGTGCCATTTCAGGAGATAATAAAAGTACTAATGACCATGTGCATGGTCTAGGAAAGCCTGCTTTCCACATTTGCTATTTGTTTAGCTAATACAAGAGTTTTAAAGATATTTATGTAATATCCATATTACATTAGAAAACTATTCTTTAGCTAATATTACAAATCAGTCCTGATGTAATTACAGGCCAAGCATTTTTTTTTCAGATTTCACCATAATCCTTTGTAAAACTGTCAATCCCTTGTATCCACTGTCTTCAGTGAATAGTTAGCATGTTTCAAAAAGTATAGAATATACTTTAAAAATATTTATTACATCAATTAAATGGTCATATAGCACTTCAGTTTTCTAATCATCTCTCTATATATTACAGAACAATAATGGTAGGAAAAAACCCTAAAGGCATACTGTTTTAGTTCCCTGTATGCATATTCAAGGAGAAGGCAATGGCATCCCACTCCAGCACTCTTGCCTGGAAAATCCCATGGATGGAGGAGCCTGGTAGGCTGCCATCCATGGGGTTGCTAGGAGTCGGACACGACTGAGCGACTTCACTTTTACTTTTCACTTTCATGCATTGGAGAAGGAAATGGCAACCCACTCCAGTGTTCTTGCCTGGAGAATCCCAGGGACGGGGGAGCCTGGTGGGCTGCCGTCTCTGGGGTCGCACAGAGTCAGACATGACTGAAGCGACTTAGCAGCAGCAGCATGCATATTCAAATAATTAAACATGAACTTTCTTTCACTTTTGCATGTGTCATTTCCAAGACCTCTAGGTACAATTTCAAATATTTTATTACAACACATCTGTAATATTTATACATATTTACATTTATTCTTGGTGAGAAACCTAAAAAGCTATACATTATTTTATCTCAATCATTTCCTTAAAAATACAAAAAATGCAAATCTCTCCCTTCTTCTCCCATTAATTCGTCTTCTCCCAAATGCTTTACGTATTTGTCTCAACATTGCTGCTATCTTAGAGTCTTTGGGGTCAATGACATTTATTTTTCTTGGCTAGCATGAGATTTAACATTGTTTCCTAAATCCTTACTTTTTGTCCTTTTCCAGTGATTGTCAACTCTCTCTGAAAGTCTTTCATTATGGCACAGATTCAAATTTAACAATATTGTTTTGAAAGATGTTGTTGCTTTTCAAAACATGTATACTCACCACATTTCCTCTTTCTTTGTCCTTTGGTTTCTATTTCCTGTAATGTCTCAGTGATCTGTATAACACTTTTGTGTCCTAATGCATAAAGTTCTATTTTTATGAGTATAGACAATCTTTAACATTTTTCTTGCACGTAAGTTACCTCGGGACTTCTCTGGTGGCTCAGTGATAAAGAACCTGCCTACCAATGTAGGAAGCATGGGTTTGATTTTTAGGTCTTGAAAATTCCCTGGAGAAGGAAATGGCAACCTATTCCGGTATCCTTGTCTGGGAAATCCCATGGACAGAGGAGCCCGGCAGGCGACAGTCTATGGGGTCACAGAGAGTTGGACATGACTGAGCAACTAACACTTTCACTTTCTTCATATTTAAGGATGTTGTGTTGGTTTCAGGTGTACAGCAAAGTGAACCATTTATATGTAACCATTTATATGTGTACACATGTCTATTCTTTCTCAAAAAATTTTCCCATTTAGACTGTTACATACTATTGAATAGAGTTCCCTGTACTATATAGTAGATCCTTGTTAGTTATCCATTTTAAATACAGCAATGTGTACATGTCCAAGGACTTTTAAAATGCATTTCTTTACTAGTATTCTAAGCTTGTGTTAAGTCTATTAGGTAAACTTTAAAAATGTATAGTAAATAATTCCCAAGAAGATATAGCTTAACTTCTCCATAAAAATCATTTTTGAAATGAATGTTTTAAGATTTCCCTGCAAATCTTTCTCTCATTATTGTCCCAAGGTACATCCCAGTTCCTTGGAAATTTACTAATTCAAGATGCCATGAAGAGTGAAAGTGAAGTTGCTCAGTCATGTCTGACTCTTTGTGACCACATGAACTGTAGCCTACCAGGCTTCTCCGTCCATGGGATTTTCCAGGCAAGAGTACCGGAGTGGGTTGCCATTGCCTTCTCCAGGGGATCTTCCTGACCCAGGGATCAAACCTGGGTCTCCCACACTGCAGGCAGATACTTTACCCTCTGAGCCACCAGGGAAGCCCTCAAGATGCCATAGTGTATATTATAGTCATTCTACCCTAACATCTCAAGATTTGCACACAATAGATACTCAATATATATTTTTTAAATAAAGATGGATCCAGCAAAAATAAATAAATAAATAAAAAGATGCATTGATTTACATATAGCCAAATATACATATTTACTAGCTAGACTAAAATTGTCACTGATGCCTCAAACTTCCTATTTTAGAAGTCATTCTGGCACAGCATCTAACTTAAAATTTCAAACTAGAAACACTGCCTTGATTCCAACAAGAAAAGTGACCACCCTTGTCCTCTGATGGACACAGAAGAAAGTTCTGTGAGTCTCCATAAACTTCAGGATCCTTGAGAGTTGTTAGCATAGCATTGTGCTCTGAGGCAAAGAAAACTGTTCGTTCAGCAGGTTCGGACAGAGGCAAGGGACTGTGTCAAGAGTAAGCCCAGAGTACAAGCCAATGTCATAGGTAGCTTACTTAAAAGGAGGCCTGGAGTGTTATCTACAAAATGGACAGAAATTAAAAGAAGGCAATCCAAGGAAGAAGTTGGTATGTTCAGAGTTTTGCCTATAGACAGGTTTAAATGGATTAGAGAGAGAAATATCATTTTCATGTTAAAAAAATAAATACTGTGAGAAAACCTAGAAGGCAAGAGGTGATTTCTATTCTAAGTAAGGAAGTTGTCCAAAACTGTTATCTCCCAAAATATCTTCCTGTGAAGATTAGCATAAAGAAAATTTCCATTAAATTTAAGAGGATGATACCGTGATTTTATTTGGGAATACATTCTTATATCATAAACCCCTTGAGATTATCAGATTGAATTTTAGCACTTTTAAGACTTTGAGACACTGGTTTTGCATCATGTTTCTCAGCCTTCTTGACCCACTAAATGTTTGTGCCGCCCTCTCCCCCTATTTCACCCCTGCAAGTAATTTATCCAAGATGAGGAGCACACTTTGGGTAATTCCACTCCAAGAGTATGAACAGTTTTACTATCAAAGCTCTTTCATAATCTATTCACTATATATTCAAAAAATATTTAACAATGCAAGCCCTGTGGTTTAATTACTTAGCTATAGTACCTAGGTAGCAAGCCTGAACGTAGCTGTCAGATACGACATGATCAAAATCAGTGAGCTAATTTGGAATTTATAAGTTGCTTTGGATATAAAAATTTTCCAAATGCTATCAGGTGAAAATTATCCTGAAAATATTCATCTTAAAATCTCTGAAAATACTTCTAAACACCCTGACAATGAAGTATATGCTTAAAGGGGATACTTTTCTCTCAAGAATGACCAAAAAGTTATTAAAATAAAAGATAAACATAAATAAAATTGCTGGTAATTCTACTACCCACAGTAAAGGGCATTCTTTTTTTAAAATATGTAGCTAGAATCATAAAGCTCTACAAAATTACACAACAGTTCTGCCATCATATTGATAAAAAGAGGGGAGAAAGAAAACCAATTGTGATGCATAGCAATGATAAGAAGATGGAAAAAATCTAGCATAATTGCAAAAATATATCTAGCTCATGATTGCGAAGTTTCTATTGGAAAGTACTTCAATTCATAATACCTACAAAATCCAGAATAATATTAATGAAACTAGAAAAAAAATCACATGTGGACTGAATTTGGAAGAGCCATTTCCAATGAAATAGATTTTATAACTTATTCTGTTAATGTTACAGGTACCACCCTGTCTTGCTTTATAAATACCACAGGCTTCATTCTCTCCTAATGGCTTAAATCCTTGTGGTTTCTCTATATCTCAAATGTGACAGTAAGAATTTCAGCAAGCATTCTGGTCATATTGCAAAACTGTTACACATTTGGGGAAAGGTGAACTTAATCTCAGAATCATGTGATTTCAGAGTTTGAGAGACTTGAGCAACCACCTAATTAATTTCTTGAGAAATACTGGTAGGAAAAAAAGTGCAAATCACGTCATGAAAGGACTGGGGACAGGGCTGGAGATGTGAAGATTTACCAGTACACAGACATCTGGGTGAAAACATACAAATTACAGTTTCTTGTAAAGAAATGACTATATGTCTTAGATAGTGCCCTTCATCTAAAGGTCATGGATGATTGTGTTCAGTTGGTATAATCTTTAGGGTCTGTGAGGTCCATTTTAAGATGTAAAAGCAACAGCGATATATAAAAAATATTGAAGAGAAGGTTGCCTCTTGGAATCTCTAAATAGCACATGCCTTTCATAACTATTTCTATTGATTTAAATTCAACTTTAAAATACAAAAATAAATCTGTCTTAGAGACTAAGTCTGAAGAGGATTGAAGAGGAAAACAAAGTTCTTGTTGGCAACTCTAATAGTACTTGCTGAAATCTACTTTTAATACTTCTTAATATGAAATCATTTTTTATATTTCATGAAGTTCATGAAACAAGCCAAAGTTAACATTTGTGAAAAAGGTGAATTTCCTAGAAGCTCATTACCACTTTTGTTCTATTAATTCGGTTGCATATGTGAAGATGTACATTAGGAAAATCCACTAATTTACCTCTTAGAAAAACGTTAACCCCCAAATATTTTATTCTTTGGGGAAAACCACCCTCTGTGACAAGATGCATGTGTATTTATTGAACCTTCAGTTCTCTGTGACATCATTATATAGGAAGGTAATCTGGTAGGTCTCTTAAAAAAGTGAAATGAAGAAGTGTTAGTCGTTCAGTTGTGTCTTGACTCTTTGCGACACCATGGCCTGTAGCCCACCAGGCTCCTCTGTCCACAGAGTTCTCCAGGCAAGAATACTGAAGTGAGTTGCCATGCCCTTCTCCAGGGGATCTTCCTCACCCAGGGATTGAACCTGGGTCTCCGATATTGCAGGCAGTTTCTTTACCATCTGCCACTAGGTAACCCCAGGTAGATCCCTTAAGGTTTTATTCAATCTAAACTAAGGGTTTCATTCTTACTAAATAGTACATTCAATGAACTTAAAACAATTTAAATATATTTTGGAAATCATTTCTCAGTTTCATGCCATCTGTTGCATTTCAAATCCCCATCATCATGTGTCCACACATAGATAATAAAATAGTTTTAAGTAATAATGTTCCATCTTTTCTGAGTCTATCTTTTCTTCACTTAGGGGCTTTAAATTGGATGGCTTCAGCTAAACTTATTTCTCACTGTCACTTCTGCACAGTACATATGTCCAGTTTTCCAACTTTCAGGATTTTCTCTTCCTTCCTTTCAAAAATTCTATTTTAGCTCACTGTTTTTTTGTTCCTTCTTGAGAAACCTGTATGTAGGTCAGGAAGCAACATTTAGAACTGGACATGGAACAACAGACTGGTTCCAAATAGGAAAAGGAGTACATCAAGGCTGTATATTGTCACCCTGCTTATTTAACTTATATGCAGAGTACATCATGAGAAACACCGGGCTGGAAGAAGCACAAGCTGGAATCAAGATTGCCGGGAGAAATACCAATAACCTCAGATATGCAGATGACACCACCCTTATGGCAGAAAGTGAAGAAGAATTAAAGAGCCTCTTGACGAAAGTGAAAGAGAAGAGTGAAAAAGTTGGCTTAAAGCTCAACATTCAGAAAACTAAGATCATGGCAACTGGTCCCATCACTTCATGGCAAATAGATGGAAAAACAGTGGAAACAGTGGCTGATTTTATTTTTCTGGGCTCCAAAATCACTGCAGATGGTGATTGCAGCCATGAAATTAAAAGACGCTTACTCCTTGGAAGGAAAGTTATGACCAACCTAGATAGCATATTCAAAAGTAGAGACATTACTTTGCCAACAAAAGTCTGTCTAGTCAAGGCTATGATTTTTCCAGTGGTCATGTATGGATGTGAGAGTTGGACTGTAAAGAAAGCTGAGCACTGAATAATTGATGCTTTTGAATTGTGATGTTGGAGAAGACTTATGAAAGTCCCTTGGACTGCAAGGAGATCCAACCAGTCCATCCTTAAGGAGATCTGTCCTGCGTGTTCATTGGAAGGACTGATGTTGAAGCTGAAACTGCAATACTTTGGCCACCTGATAAGAGTTGACTCATTTGAAAAGACCCCGATGCTGGGAAAGATTGAGGGCAGGAGGAGAAGGGGACGACAGAGGATGAGATGGTTGGATGGCATACCCAACTTGATGAACGTGGGTTTGGGTGGACTCCGGGAGTTGGTGATGGACAGGGAGGCCCGGCGTGCTGCGATTCATGGGGTTGCAAACAGGTGGACACGACTGAGCTACTGAACTGAACTGAACTGAGTTGCACCCCTGGATTACTGCTTACCTTCAATTGTTCTCTTTCCAAACTAAATGTAAACATTGTTCCTGGATTTGCAATGATCTGTTTTCACTTTTTTTTGTTTGTTTAATAAAAATCAATTTTAGACAGTCTTGCCCAGTAAAAATCATGCTTATGATGGTTGAGTAAAATATTTGGTTACGAAGCCAGCTTCTCACAGTCATGGCATAAACCCAGACATACTAAACATGCACTTCTTTAAAAAAATCAAATTTTTTATAATAGCAATGAACTAGAAGATGTTTGTGTGTCCATAGAGCCCACAGCTGCTGCAGAGAACTATCACACTTTCTTTGCTATTTCTCTCTTCAAACTGTCAAACACACAATAGAAAAGTATGTTGCCCTCATTTCTTTAGACCATATGTCCTAGCATCAGGCCTATTGTTTATACACCATCACTTATTGCAGCTTTTTGTTGTATTCCCTCTTGGGCACTTTCAGTGGGGACAATTCTAGGACAACAAGAAAATAATATTCTAATTTTCCATCTGCAAAAATCAGTTTTCCCAGACTTCATCTTTTTCTATGAAGAGAAATAGCACTTTTTTTCTCCTGTGCTTTCAGTGAATCAGAAGCAGTTTTGCCTTGATAACTTTATGTCTCTGTTGCATAATATAAGAATACTGGATTGGAGATCTTGGAACATATATTCCAACCTTGATTATCACAAACTAACTTTAGAAATTGTCTTTAAAAAGTCCTTTTCTCATATTTCAAAAAAATCGAAAGGAGAAATTGGACTATGCATCTTTCTTGTCTATGAATCTATTCTTCGTTTTCTCTCTCACAAAGGTATGATTCTGAATATCTTATATTTAATCCATATGGTCATAACTTTGAAAATATCTCCTCATATGTCTTAATTTATGAATTCAGATTGTCTAAGGTCTGTTAACAAATTATCTTATTCCATTTTGATCTTCTATCTGAGTTAATTAGAGTCATCTCCAAAAAAATTTTAGGATAAATCAGGATACCAATTGGCAAATAAGGAAAACAATAAGTTAATTAGCAGGGATGTGAACTATATATTCACAAATGATAACTTGGAACATTTATGTTTCAAAAAACAGAGCATTGGAAATATTTGGAGAGATCTGAGAACATACTATACATTTGGTTATATATCTCAAATACCCTTAATATCCTCTGTCAGATATTTGTTTCCTAATTGTATAGATAATTCCTCAAAATCTATAAATTTGAAATGATCATCTCATAACAAATTTAAGGGTTTGTTTTTTTTTTCTAGTTCTTAGCATAAGAGTTGCCTCTATAATGACTTGTATTTTCTCTTTGTGGAAGCAGACAGAAAAGCCATGGTTACGATGAGAAGTTTTAGATTAATGCATCCAAAATTCTAAGAGACACTATATATGAAAGAAAAGATTCCAAAGCCTCTTTTCAAAATGAAAGCAAAGTTTCACTTTAATACGCAGCAAGACTTCACCAGCTGGCTGCATTGCATGTACTTGGCATTCTGGTTGCTAAGTTTATTAGGTATTTTATAGTCCTGGAAACTAAAGATAATGGAACTTGTTCCCACACACTTCATCAACAAAAATTGGGAGTCAGTCAAGCTACAGATATATGATGAAGGAGTGAGTGAGCCAGGAAACTCAGGCAAAAATGCATCAATCTGATGCTGTTGAAGAGATACTGTCAAGTATGTGTAATTTTTAGATTTTAATTTTTGTTTATTCTCCATTGGTTGCAATGCCTTTTTGAAACTGTACAAAAAGAGGTGTTTCCTTTTGTGTTATTTTCCTCTTCCACTAGGTTAAAATTCATACTTTCCTCTATCTACTCCTACCCACTTCCACTTTAACACTTAGGAAATGGTACAGATTTTGGAATTCTTTTTTTCCCAAAGGCTGTTTATTATGTCATCAAACTTTTAGAATAAATAATATTAAATTATAATTTTTTGGTTAAAATGTAGTCCAGTGGTTTCATAAGGTTCATCTATTAGGACACCCCAAGAAGCTGTGTGTACCTATGGATTGACTACAATATGTCTAACTTTCTACAATGAAGAGCAGTCAAAGAGATTTTGCAGTATCAAGAACATGTATTTATAAAAGAGATGCTTTCTTTTTGAGCTGATATGTAATCTGTAAGGGGCTTCCCTGGTGGCACAGTGGTAAAGAATCTACTTGCCAATGCAGTGGATGCAAGAGACAGGTTCAATCCCTGGGTCGGGAAGATCCCTTGGAGTAGGAAATGGCAATCCACTCCAGTATTCTTGCCTGGAGAATCCCATGGACAGCAGAGCCTAGCAGGCTTTAGTTTATGGGATTGCAAAGAGTTGGACACGACTGAGCATGCACACACTTAATCTACAAGCCTGAAAACCATCCAGCAGATGGCCAATATCCCCACTCAAAAACACTTAGAACATCTGGGCTGCCCTCAAATGTATACTAATGCTGGTTGATAGAGTCTGGAACCTATCTATGCCTACAGCCAGTTTGGCTACTGTCTAGAAATATAATTTGGGGCAAATCATTTCTCTTCTCTGCATCACACTTCTTCATCTGTAAGACTGGAAGACAATTAGACATATGAGTCCTAACATCAAAAAAAAAATCTTTGAAAGTATAACCAGTATTCAAATTTAGTAAAATATTACCTTGAATATTTGAGTATGCAGAGTTACAAGAGTAATGGAAAGAAAGGTGGAAGCATTAAATCATTTTCAGATTGGATACTTTGGGGCCTGTTTGTACCACTAAGCAAGAAAAATGCCTTAGTTTGGCATGTGGGGTGAGGGGAAAAAGCATCCAAGAAATGAAATTGGATAAATTTAGATGTTTTGTGATTGTAGCTACTGAACATGTTTTATACTGGCAGAATATGCTCTCTGATATTGGAATACCGTCAAAATCCATTTAAATCATGCCAGAGAAATGTTAAGTGGTGATGAGAGGGCTGGAGTTTAAGCTGATAACAGTAGTAAAGACCTACTCGCACTGACAAATTTGATGAGGGAATCTGACCTAGCAGATCATTCAAGGAATGAAAGAGCCTTCACATGACAGCTTCATCCGAGAATTCACAAGGGGGTGACACTTTGGCAAGAAGCTATTCCCACCCCAACCCCAGCCCCTGCTGGAACATTTGAGGTTTTACAGTCAAATCACATCCAAGGAAAGAACCAATCTAATTTATAATCTGTGAGAAACATGAAGATAATAGTATAAATTTCTATGACTACTAACTGAAATGTTAACATGTATATGTGATGAATATTTTTTCTTTAAAGTGGTATTAGAAATTAACTTTCCAGAAGTAAATTGTGCCCCCCCCCCACCTTTTTTCTTTTTTTGAACTTAATGAAGAGAAATAGAAAGAAGCTATGTAGGAAATAATGAAGAAAGAAAAAAGAAGATGGAGAAAGAGAAGAAAGTCATAAAATCAGAGATGATACAAATGGAGAAGGGCCAGTAAGGGCAGAAAGAAGAAAAGAAAGAAGGAATCTCCTCTTCCTAGGAAATGAAAAGGAAAGATAAAAGAAAAGAAGTAGGCAATGAAGGTGAAAGACAAACAGGCAAGGTAGCCAAGTGGGTGAGTTTTGTCCAATCAGTGGAAGGGCTAAGTAGAACAAAAGGCTGACCTCCCTCAGGCAAGAAAAAATTCTCCTCCTTGACAGCCTTGAAATAGGCACATGAGGTCTACCAGGTTCTATAACAGCCTGCCAGTGTTCAGATTTGAACTTGATATCCATCCTACAAATTTGGACTTGCCAGCCTCATAAATATGTGATCCAATTCCTTCTTATAAAAATTTTCCATGTTTTTCTCTTACTGGTTTATTTCTAGGGAGAACTTGGACTAATATAGGATACTTAACTCTTTCAATAGATTTAAAACCAAGCCTAACACAGTAAGTTGATTTGTTTCTTCAATGGTTGCCATCAAGAGTTGTCCTGATTGCAAAACATGAGTTGTAGTATATGGAATGTGTAAAAAAGGAGTTAGTATTTGTGCCTACACGGTTTACAAAAGATTTGGAATCCAAGAGCTTTCTGCTAAATATTCTTCATGGTGTCAAATGAAACAAATGAAACCCTGCTATTTATCCTGTGGTCATGAGGGAGGGACTCGAGACCACAGGGAAGAAGCATTGTGCTATGGTGTTCACAGTGGAGGTTGTAACTACACCTACTGCTGAGTACTGTTAATGAAGTCTTGCATATCAGTTATAATTAAGGAAAGATTTCCCATTTCATGAGCTACTCCTTCAAAGATTTTGAATGAAGGCATGTGAGGAGAATCTACACTTTTAATGACACCTTCAAGGTGATTTTGATACACACTCCTGTTTAAGAACAATTGACCCAAGGCGGGAGAGCTAAAACTTCACATAAAAGAACTGATCCTAAAGACAAACAATTGTGGGGGAAGGGAAGAAAGATAAGTCAGCCCCTAGCATCCAGTATCGTGCATCGAACCTGGACTGGCAACTCATTTCATACATGATATTTTACTGGTGCACTGGGACGACCCAGAGGGATGGAATGGGGAGGGAGGAGGGAGGAGGGTTCAGGATGGGGAACACACGTATACCTGTGGCGGATTCATTTTGATATTTGGCAAAACTAATACAGTTATGTAAAGTTTAAAAATAAAATAAAATTAAAAAAAAAAAAAAGAAAGATAAGTCAGTAGCCCAGAGTGTTATAACCAAGGGTAGGTCAGTGTTTTTGTGCTACTGTGAGCATATAACAGCTGGTGTAGGTATTAACCATTAACTCAAAGCAGGTTAAAATAAGGTAAAAGCTTAGAGGAGGAAACTCAGCATGAACTGACAGGAAAAATAATGCCATATTTTAAAACATTCTTCTAGAGTTAAAGATGTGGACCATAAGTGCTAGAACCACTCATAGGAAAGGTCATATAGAGGAAACTGATAACAGATACAGACAAGATTAATTAATTGCTAACTTGCTTCCTTTCTTTCACAAAGGAAAAAAAAAAATCAGCATACCAAAAATGATCCCCAAAAAAGTGTCATCATGGAAACGAAGCCCCAGAAAGGACAAACGTTTATTATAGTTCATATCCTCAAGGTCACTGAAGTGCTTCACTGTTACTCCACACACAAACACCTGTGCTTACACCTGTGCAGTAAGTAGAATGTACTTACTGCGAGTTGTAAAATCTGTGATGTGCCCTCACACTTACATAATTATGTGACCAGGTAGAAAGCCAAGGCCATCTTCCTACCAAGAGCAAGGGCTTTCATATTGCTAAACATGTTTGTTTGTTTGTTTTTTGATTAATTTTTATTAGAGTATAGTTGCTTTAACTCCACCATAGTTTGGTCTTGGATCAAACAGGGAGGGAACACAGTCCTGCCCATCAACAGAAAATTGGGTTAAAGATTTATTGAGAATGGCCTCGCCCATCAGAACAAGACCCAGTTTTCCCCACAGTTACTCTCTCCAATCAGGAAGTTTCCATAAGCCTCTTATCTTTATCTGTCAGAGGGCAGACAGAATGAAGATCACAATCACAGAAAACTAATCAAACTTATCACATCAACCACAGCCTTATCTAACTCAATGAAACTATGAGCCATGCGATGTAGGGCCACCCAAGACAGACAGGTCATGGTGGAGAGTTCTGACAATACCAGGTCCACTGGAGAAGGGAATGGCAAACCACGTCAGTACTCTTGCCTTAAGAACCCCAAGAACAGTATGAAAAGGCACAAAGATATGACACTGAAAAATGAACTCCCCAGGTTGGTTGTTGCCCAATATGCTACTGGAGAAGAGTGGAGAAATAACTCCAGAAAGAATGAAGAGATGAAGCCAAAGCAAAAACAATACCCAGTTGTGGATGTGACTGGTGATGGAAGTAAAGTTTGATGCTGTAAAGAACAATATTGCATAGGAACCTGGAATGTTAGGTCTGTGAATCAAGGTAAATTGGAAGTGGTCAAATAGAGATGGCAAGAGTGAACATCGGCATTTTAGGAATCAGCAAACTAAAGTGGACCAGAATGGGTGAATTTAACTCAGATGCCCATTATATCTACTACTGTGGGCAAGAATCCCTTAGAAGAAATGGAGTAGCCATCACAGTCAACAAAAGAGTCCAAAATGCAGTACTTGGATGCAATCTCAAAAACGACAGAATGATCTCTGTTCGTTTCCAAGGCAAACCATTCAATATCACGGTAATCCAAGTCTATGCCCTGACCATAATGCTGAAGAAGCTGAAGTTGAATGATTCTATGAAGACCTACAAGACTTTCTAGAACTAACACCCCAAGATGTCCTTTTCAACATAGGGGACTGGAATGCAAAAGTAGGAAGTGAAGAGATACCTGGAGTAACAGGCAAATTTGACCTTGGAGTACAAAATGAAGCAGGGCAAAGGCTAACAGAGTTTTGCCAAGAGAACTGACTGGTCATATCAAACACCCTCTTCCAACAACACAAGAGAAGACTCTACACATGGACATCACCAGATGGTCAATACCGAAATCAGATTGATTATATTCTTTGTAGCCAAAGATGGAGAAATTCTATACAAGACCAGAAGCTGACTGGCTCAGATCATGAGCTCCTTACTGCCAAATTCGGACTTAAATGGAAGAAAGTAGGGAAAATCACTAGACCATCCAGGTATAACCTAAGTCATATCCCTTATGATTATACAGTGGAATTAACAAATAGATTTAAGGGATTAGATCTGATAGACAGATTGCCTGATGAACTATGGACAGAGGTTTGTGACATGGTACAGGAGGCAGGGATCAAGACCATCCCCAAGAAAAGAAATGCAAAAAGGCAACGTGGTTGTCTGAGGAGGCTTTACAAATAGCTGAGAAAAGAAGAGAAGCTAAAGGCAAAGGAGAAAAGGAAAGATATACCCATTTGAATGCAGAGTTCCAAAGAATACCAAGGAGAGATAAGAAAGCCTTCCTCAGTCATCAATGCAAAGAAATAAAGGAAAACAATAGAATGGGAAAAACTAGAGATTTCTTCAAGAAAATTAGAGATACCAAGGGAACATTTCATGCAAAGATGGGCATATTAAAGGCAAGAAATGGTAGGAATCTAACAGAAGCAAAAGATATTTTAAAAAGGTGACAAGAAAAGACAGAACTGTACAAAAAACATTTTCATGACCCAGATAGCCACAATGGTGTGATCACTCACCTAGAGCCAGATATCCTGAAATGCAATGTCAAGTGGGCCTTAGGAAGCATCACTACGAACAAAGCTAGTGGAGGTGATGGAATTCCAGTTGAGCTATTCCAAATCCTGAAAGATGATGCTATGAAAGTGCTGCACTCAATATGCTGGCAAATTTGGAAAACTCAGCAGTGGCCACAGGACTGGAAAAGGTCAGTTTTCATTGCCATCCAGAAGAAAGGCAATGCCAAAGAATGCTCAAACTACCACACAATTGCACTCATCTCACACACTATCAAAGTAATGCTCAAAACTCTCCAAGTCAGGCTTCAGTGGTATGTGAACCGTGAATTTCCAGATGTTCAAGCTGGATTTAGAGAAGGCAGAGGAACCAGAGATCAAATTGCAAACATCCGTTGGATCATAGAAAAAGCTAGAGAATTCCAGAAAAACAACTACTTCTGCTTTATTGACTATGTCAAAGCCTTTGACTGTGTGGATCTCAACAAAGTGAGGAAAATTCTTTAAGAGTTGGAAATACCAGACCCCCTTATCTGCCTCCTGAGAAATCTGAATGCAGGTCAAGAAGCAACAGTTAGAACTTTATGTGGAACAACACACTGGTTCTAAATCAGGAAATTAGTATGTCATGGCTGTATATTGCCACCCTGCTTATTTAACTTATATGCAGAGTACATCATGTGAAATGCCAGACTGGATGAAGCACAAGCTGGAATCAAGATTGCTGGAGAAATATCAATAACATCAGATACACAAGATGACACCACCCTTATGGCAGAAAGCCAAGAGGAACTAAACAGCCTATTAATGAAAATGAAAGGGGAGAGTAAAAAAGTTGGCTGAAAACTCATCATTCAGAAAACTAACATCATGGCATCTGGTCCCATCACTTTATGGAAGATAGATGGGGAAACAATGGAAACAAAGGTAAGTTAGTTTTGGGGGCTCCAAAATCACTGCAGAAGGTAACTGCAGCCATGAAATTAAATGACGCTTGCTGTTTGGAAGAGAGCCATGAGCAACCTATCAGTTCAGTTCAGTCATTCAGTTGTGTCCGACTCTTTGCAACCCCATGAATCGCAGCACACCAGGCCTCCCTGTCCATCACCAACTCTCGGAGTTCACCAAAACTCATGTCCATCGAGTTGGTGATGCCATCCAGCCATCTCATCCTCTGTCATCCCCTTCTCCTCCTGCCTCCAATCCCTCCCAGCATCAGAGTCTTTTCCAATGAGTCAACTCTTCACATGAGGTGGCCAAAGTATAGGAGTTTCAGCTTTGGCATCAGTCCTTCCAAAGAACACCCAGGACTGATCTCTTTTAGAATGGACTGGTTGGATCTCCTTGCAGTCCAAGGGACTCTCTTAAGTCTTCTCCAACACCACAGTTCAAAAGCATCAATTCTTCGGTGCTCAGCTTTCTTCACAGTCTAACTCTCACATCCATACATGACCACAGGAAAAACCATAGCCTTGACTAGATGGACCTTTGTTGGCAAAGTAATGTCTCTGCTTTTCAACATGCTATCTAGTTTGGTCATAACTTTCCTTCCAAGGAGTAAGTGTCTTTTAATTTCATGGCTGCAGTCACCATCTGCAGTGATTTTGGAGCCCAGAAAAATAAAGTCTGACTGTTTCCACTGTTTCCCCATCTATTTCCCATGAAGTGATGGGCCCAGATATGATGATCTTCGTTTTCTGAATGTTGAGCTTTAAGCCAGCTTTTTCAGTCTCCTCTTTCACTTTCATCAAGAGGCTTTTTATTAGCCTCTAATTAAAATAGATAAATTTAAATTAAAAAAAGAGGCTTTTTAGTTCCTCTTCATTTTCTGCCATAAGGGTGGTGTCATCTGCATATCTGAGGTTATTGATATTTTTCCCCACAATCTTGATTCCAGCTTGTGCTTCCTCCAGCCCAGCGTTTCTCCTGATGTACTCTGCATATAAGTTAGATATTCAGGGTGACATTATACAGCCCTGATGTAGTCCTTTCCTATTTGGAACCAGTCTGTTGTTCCATGTCCAGTTCTAACTGTTGCTTCCTGACCTGCACATAGGTTTCTCAAGAGGCAAGTCAGTGGTCTGGTATTCCTGTCTCTTTCTGAATTTTCCACAGTTTATTGTGATCCACACAGTCAAAGGCTTTGGCATAGTCAATAAAGCAGAAACAGATGCTTTTTGGAACTCTCTTGCTTTTTCCATGATCCAGCGGATGTTGGCAATTTGATCTCTGGTTCCTCTGCCTTTTGTAAATCCTGCTTGAACATCTGGAAGTTCACGGTTCATGTATTGCTGAAGCCTGGCTTGGAGAATTTTGAGCATTACTTTACTAGCGTGTGATATGAGTGCAATTGTGAAGTAGTTTGAGCATTCTTTGGCATTGCCTTTCTTTGTGATGGCAATGAAAACTGACGTTTTCCAGTCCTCTGGCCACTGCTGAGTTTTCCAAATTTGCTGGCATATTGAGTGCAGCACTTTCACAGCATCAACTTACAGGATTTGAAGTAGCTCAGCTGGAATTCCATCACCTCCACTAGCTTTGTTTGTAGTGATACTTTCTAAGGCTCATTTGACTTCACATTCCAGAATGTCTGGCTCTAGGTCAGTGATCACACCATCGTGATTTTCTTGGTGGTGAAGATCTTTTTTGTACAGTTCTTCTTGTATTCTTGCCACCTCTTCTTAATATCTTCTGCTTCTGTTAGGTCCATACCATTTCTGTCCTTTATCGAGCCCTTATTTGCATGAAATCTTCCCTTGGTATCTCTGATTTTCTTGAAGAGATTTCTAGTCTTTCCCATTCTGTTGTTTTCCTCTATTTCTTTGCATTGATCACTGTGGAAGGCTTTCTTATCTCTCCTTGCTATTCTTTGGAACTCTGCATTCAGATGCTTATATCTTTCCTTTTCTCCTTTGCTTTTCACTTCTCTTCTTTTCACAGCTATTTGTAAGGCCTCCCCAGACAGCCATTTTGCTTTTTTGCATTTCTTTTCCATGAGGATGGTCTTGATCCCCATGACCAACCTATACAGTATATTAAAAAGGAGAGACATACTTTGCTGTCAAACGTCTGTCTAGTCAAAGCTATGGTTTTTCCAATAGTCATGAATTAATGTGAGACTATAAAGAAAGCTAAGCACTGAAGAAGTGATGCTTTTGAACAGTGATGTTGGAGAAGACTCTTGAGACTGCAAGGAGATCCAATCAGTCAATCCTAAAGGAAATCAGTCCTAAATAATCATTGGGGGAAGACGGATGCTGAAGCTGAAACTCCAATACTTTGGCCACCTAATGCATAGAACTGACTCATTTGACAAGTCCCTGATTATGGAACAGATTGAAGGTGGGAGAAGTGGACCACAGAGGACGAGATGGTTGGATGGCATCACCAACTCCATGGACATGAGTTTGAGCAAGCTCCGAGAGTTAGGGATGGATAGGGAAGTCTGGCACACCACAGTCCATAGGGTCACAAGGAGTCAGACATGATTGAGGGACTGAACTGAACTGAAGTGATAGTTGCTTTATAATGTTGTATTAGTTTCTGCTGTATAGTAAAGTGAATCAGCCATAAGTATACATATATCCCCTCCCTTTTGGACTTCTTCACCATTCAGGACACCACAGTGCATTAAGTAGAGTTCCCTGTGCAATGGTGGGACTAGTGGTAAAGAACCTGCCTGCCAATTCAGGAGACTTAAGAGATGTGGATTCAATCCCAGGGTTGGGAAGATCCCCTGGAGAAGGGCATGGGAACCCATTCCAGTATTCTTGCCTGGAGAATCCCATGGACAGAGAAGTCTGGAAATCTATAGTTCATAGAGTTGCAAAGAGTCAGACACAACTGAAGCAACTTAGCACACATGCAAACAGACTGTAGCCTGCCAGGCTTCTCTGTCCATGGGCTTCTCCAGGCAAGAATACTGGATGGGTTGGATTTCCTTCTTCAGGGGATCTTTCCAACCCAGGGACCAAACCCATGTCTCATTTGTCTTCTGCATTGGCAAGAGGGTTCTTTACCACTTGTGTTACCTGGGAAGCCCATTCTTAATAATAAGAAATAATTATTTGTAATAAGATGTATAAGGACTAATGTTTCTTTTCTTTATATTCTTAACCAATGTGACAGTTCAGGGAAGAGAACATAGTTAAACATATGTAAATACACACACACTTTGTATTAGTTTCCTAGGGCTTCCATAACAAAAATACCATAGGTGTGTGGCTTAAACAGCAGAACATTATTTTCTTGCAGTTTTGGAAGTTAGAAATCAAAAGATCAAAGTGTTGACTGGTTTGGCTTCTTCTGAGGCTTCTGTTCTTGCCTTGCACATGGGTGCTTCTTCACTGGGTGCTCACATACCCTTTCCTATATGTGTGCACATCACTGGTGTTTCTGTGTGTTGTGATGTTTTCCTGTTATGAGGATACTAGGCAGACTACATTAAGTTCTAACCTAAAGGCCTCATTTGAACTTAGTTGCCTTTTTTTTTTTTTTTTGAGTTACTGGGGATTAGAGCTTCAATATGAGAATTCTGGGGACACCATCTAGCAATATATATATATATATAATTAAATAAACAAATGAAAGAATAAATTAATAGATTATATGCCAATGTGCTTAACCTGTGACTGTTACCACAAGTCAGTCCTTAATAATAACTAAAATAAATGGGAACTTGAAAATATGACTGTAACATGGAAATGTACAAATCTTGCTCTAGTACTCAAAGATGGGGTGAGGAAAGTTGATTGCGGCAGAGATAGATGGAAGCGGTACAACAGTTTGCATAGTGATATGTTCTGGCCAGTTTCTAATTTCAGAATTTTTCCTCTGCCCCTCTATGCTCTCTTTACTCAAGTCACATTCTGATTATAGCCCATATTTTCTTTTGTTTTTATTTTTGTAAATGCATTTCCTTTGTGCTAAACATTCTTTTTTCCTCAATGAGGCTAAATTGTATCTCTCTTTCAGGTCTTGGCTTAAATATTTGATTTTTACTTTCCTAGGAAGTATTCACTGGCTGGCTGTCCTTTTCACATACAATCTGAATTATATGCCATCATAAATGTTGTCCACAATTGAATTTATCACATTGTATTGTAATTGTCCACACTAGACTCACAACTCCAGAACCTATGTTTTCCCTGTCCACAAAAATTTCCCCATCGTATCATGTATTAAAATAAATAAAACATAGAAGTTATTCAGTAAAGATCTAGTAAACAAAAGAATTACATATAAGAAATATATATATATATATATATGTATATATATATATATATAAAAGCAGAACCATCAGTACTAGGAACCAATAAGGGCTCACTGAGAACAAGCCATGCAGAAGTAACCTCCTTCCCATTTTGCAAGGTGGTACATGATAAGTGGCATGTGAAGAATGATTTCAGCAATATATAAGGCAAAATATCTCATTATCTATAGGTATGCTAAAGGTGTAGAAATACTGGGTAATACTGCAATTGCCTGAATTCATAACAAGTTTTTAAAAATCTTTGCAGAAAGGAGAAATTAATGGAGTCATAACAATCTAAGGTGAGCCCTTTGGTGACAAGTCACAGTTTCCTTCATTATCTCTGTCCTGTTGAATGTTTTTATCAGCAAAGCTCTAATGAGAGTGGAATGGTTAACCTATCAAATAGGTTGAGTATTCATAATGATTTCAGGAGATGTAAAATCTTCTAATTTGAGAAATACAATTGAATTTTAAGGTTTTAATGCAAAGGTTTGAATTTAGTTATTAATATTCTGGGCTCCAAAATCACTACAGATGGTGACTGCAGCCATGAAATTAAAAGACGCTTACTCCTTGGAAGAAAAGTTATGACCAACCTAGATAGCATATTCAAAAGCAGAGACATTACTTTGCCAACAAAGGTTCGTCTAGTCAAGGCTATGGTTTTTCCTGTGGTCATGTATGGATGTGAGAGTTGGACTGTGAAGAAGGCTGAGCGCCGAAGAATTGATGTTTTTGAACTGTGGTGTTGGAGAAGACTCTTGAAAGTCCCTTGGACTGCAAGGAGATCCAACCAGTCCATTTTGAAGAAGATCAACCCTGGGATTTCTTTGGAAGGACTGCTGCTAAAGCTGAAACTCCAGTCCTTTGGCCACCTTTGGCCACGCGAAGAGTTGACTCATTGGAAAAGACTCTGATGCTGGGAGGGATTGGGGGCAGGAGGAGAAGGGGACGACAGAGGATGAGATGGCTGGATGGCATCACTGACTCGGACGTGAGTCTCAGTGAACTCCGGGAGTTGGTGATGGACAGGGAGGCCTGGCGTGCTGCGATTCATGGGGTCGCAAAGAGTCGGACACGACTGAGCGACTGATCTGATCTGATCTGATAAGCAAAATATGAACAATATCTATTTTTTATTTGCCTGGAAAGTCAACATAAGAAAGCAATATAACACAGGTGCACATTTTACTCTAAGGTAGAATTAAATCATTTCATAAGCTATTAATAATAGCCTATGGTTTTTGAATATATTAGTAGTGCTAGGTATTTTATATACATTATATGAGTTAATTTACTTAATAACCCTCAAGTGTAAGTTCTAGAATTTTTTCCTCCTTTAGCATTGAGAAAGCTGTGATCTAAAAGTCTAATTTACTCATTCAGACTCACACAGGCAATATGTTGTAGAAAGAATTTTGAACCCATGTCTTTATGTTTCCTAACTTCGTAATTTTAAATTCAGTTGGGGGAACCCCCTGGTGGTCCAGAGGTTAGGGCTCCATGCTTTCCCTGCCAAGGGCCCAGATTCAATCCCTAGTTGGGAAACTAAGATCTAGCAAGCAGCATGGCACATCCCTTCCCAAAAATGCAATTGAATTCACAATTAAAACAGAATACAATTCTGATAGTAAAGTTAACATACTATTATAAGCATCTTTAATCTTAGCTGGAATTTGGGGTGCTATAACTTGAAGAAGTTTGTTTATATCTTCCTTCACTTCACAATTTATTCCTGAAATACTGAAATATTTTAGCACATTTTGAAACTTCACCTTCATTTTCAAAGCATAGTCTTTCAAAGACAGGGCCCGTAGAGGTGGGGAGTGACATAGTACTTCCAAATTTTGAATGCCGAAAATGGTGACTGGTTTGCATTTTTTTTTAAAGCAGACAAAGACCCTCATTCTGCTGCCTTTTTGCTGTTGTTCACTTTCATTTTATTTTTATTTTATCTAAAGCAGTTAACCAGCTGCATTCTCATCAAGCCTGGCAGATATAGTCTCATACATGACAACACTTCTAACATATGTTTTTAAGAATAAATCATTCCAGTTTTAAGAATAATGGTTTTAATTGGTTTCAGGATCCAATTGCATAAAATTTGAATAAATATTTTATATTACTTATATATGTTATGATTCATCAATTCTTTAGATTCTAGTATTTCACCAAAGCAGGAAATTTCTCTGATCCAATTTCTTAAGTCCAATAAAACTAAAAACAGCATAAAATTCTGAGTAAAAATAGATATCTGACTAAAGTCAATTCATAATTAAAGCTTTTATCCTATTAATCTACCTTGAAGCTAAAATATATAATGTTCCATTATCTCCAAGTTTTCCCTAATACCCAATTTTTCCTAACCCACTGTAACCCTGTAACTATGCACACTGCCTATAAACACTGGGACCACCTCCTTCCTTTCTCTTCTTCCTCTTTTTTGTGCTTCTAGGGTTCCATCCTGAGTGCTTCTAAGGACCCTAGAGAGTTAACTGAAATATTCTTTTATCTAAAATGGATTCATCAGTACTCACCTGGTGTTTTTGAGGTAATTATCATTGAACTAATACATCACTTTAATTGAGTCATTTATTCACTAAATTCACTAACCCAAACACAACCAAAAATCTAGTAAGTAAGCAAAAAATTAAAAAAATGTGCAAAGAAGGCAAAATCATTGCCCTAATATTTTTGTAATCTTCAGACTAATGGCTAAATGTTTTACTAAAGAGAAATGCAATTTATTCTTTCTTGTGAACATATTCACTGTATTTGGATCCTACATTTTTGAAGTTGATTTGAATGATTATCTTTTTAAACTAATATTTCTTAATTGTATATTTATTCCTGTTCAAATTCCCTGTTGGCTCAGCTGGTAAAGAACTTGCTTGCCAATGCAGGAAACACAAGAACGTGGGTTTGATCCCTGGGTCAGGAAGATCCCCTGGAGAAGGAAATGACAACCCACTCCAATATTCTTGCCTGGAAAATTCCATGGACAGAGGAGCCTGGCAGGCTAAAGTCCATGGGGTCACAAAGAATCTGACACGACTGAGTACGTGTGTGCACACACACAACCAATTTACTGGTAAATACCCTACAACTCAAACACACAATTTTGCATACTTCAGTTACAACAGCAAAATACTTTGCCTTTACAAATTTATTTTGTTGATTTTAATTAACATTTGCATGACTGTGGTCAAAATATGAGTTGCTAAAATGGCATTTTGGGTGCCAGGGTTTCTAAAATGGGAGTAGATCATGCTATATACCTTAAAATAGAATATAGATTTTTGACTTGTAGGTCAATATAAACCTAGTAAATTTTCACAGTAGCAGAATCTGTTAAATGCTTATGGGAAAATGTCATCCATGGTATTTGCATAGATGGAGAGCATGACAGTCTACATTGCCCCCTACAATAGCCACTCATTAAAGCCACTGAATCAACCTGAACTTTTAAATTTTAAACTGCATTGTGTTATCTTAACACAAAAATTCTGTTAATTTGTGAATCTTGTACTTTTAGATTTTACTGATGTTAATCTAATCTATTAATTTCAAAGAGGGATTTAACATAAAGGAAATCTGTAACTGGGGTTCAATATGTGTATTTGAAAGCTTTTTCTCTGACAGTACTGGAGCATTGTCTAGGTTCAGAATACATCATGGTATGAAAGAGAACTTTTGGGATATTTATTTTTATATAAAATCAGTATTCTATATATGTTTTATATTATGAAATTTCTGATGTGGTATCGTGGGACAACTCCCTTGCCTTCAAGAATTTTACAGTAGATGTTTTAAAAGACATAATAAAATATATCTATTTTGGTTTAAAACAACTTTAAATTTATTTCTATCAAGACTTCAAAGCTTTCCAAATAGGGTATAAGAACAGATTTCTCACATCCCATCTTAATTACTATAAAGGCTCTCTAGTCTTTGAAGCAAATTGAAGTTATACTTTAATAGTGTGATTACATAATTTATTGGCATTATTATTAGCTCAATCATGATTTGTTGTCAACTCTGGAGAAACTCCATGATAATCAATTCAGTTTCTGAGAATTATAAATGTGGGATTTATAAAGATAATGACAATACCTCAAGCCAATAACCAACCAACTGTACCCTGCTATGCTCAGGAATCACCAGAGTCTCTTGGAGAAAGGCAAGGATGTGTTTGTTTATAGTGGGCAGTCATGAATACCTTGCTATGGCTGATTACCACTCTGACTACTAGAAAATGGAAACGTTATACACAACAGCATCTGCTGCGCTGGAGCACGGCAGTGCCCAGATTGCCTATTACGGAATTCCAGAGATTATTTGCCAGCAATAGACTTCATTTTGCCAATGGGTAATTTGCAGTTTGCTGTGTCATCAGAATCTGAACGTGTCACATCTTCTCCTCGTCACAGCCAATCCAATGGCAAAGTGCTACTGAAGCAGCTGTCAAGGATGCAAAAAAAAGAAAAAACTACAGAGAAAGCACAGAGTGACAGCAGATGCTATGCAAATCAGCAGTGGACACAGAATATGCACTTGCAGAGAGAATAACGCACAGACCTGTGTAGTTCCTGCCACCGTGTAATGTGGGGACAATGCTGTGCTGCCTCAGATGAAATATCACGGGTGGATAAATCAAACACCCTGTGAAGACTGAGGAGGGGCTTGTAAAGAGAAATGGGAAGTGCTAGATTGTCTTCTAAAATACTACCTGTATGCTGGATGGAAATCACCAAACACTTTGGTAAGTATTTCAGGAAAAAAAATTAAAATATGTATTCCTACATTTAAGATTTATAATTGTTCATTGTTATAAGAAAGTTCTATGAATTAGCTTATGGCAATGCTATTAAATGCTATTTTAAATACCTTTGTAATTTCTTCATGATTCAGACATAAAATTTTTATTTCACACATGACAAGAAATAAATTTATAAATTTCAGTTCTTTAAAATTTGCCTTAATTTTTTCTTACAAAGTATTGAAATGCTATATTTTGAATATTACCCAGCATCATTGAAGAATTATAAAACTTTTGAATTGTAATAAATTTGAGAAGTTATATTCTTACAAGAATCCACTCCTCATGGAAAGCCCCTTTATAAATTGTTAGTAAATAGTCATTTATTATGTTATTTAAATTATTTGCATATATTTCAGTGGTGGAGATCTTACTTCCTCTTGAGGCTACCCATTATGTTTTGATAACACATATTTCATCAACATCACAAATTAAGCCAACATTTACTATCTTGTGACTAATTTTCTGGTCACAGAGAAACAAAATCTCCACTGTTTCTTCCTTCTCACGTGTTCCCCAGGCTTAGTCACCCAGTTTTATCACAATCAGACCCTTTCCAATGACTGTCCTTGTATGTATTCCCTTTCATTCTAACTTCCACTTCCCAACTCTGTCAGGATCAGTGGAATCGATTCCTGAGTAGCTTCCCTACTTTTAGTTTACTGGCTCTGCAGTTTTCACTAACATCAGAACCAGCTTACCTCTACAGCACTGTTTGAGTTCTTCTCCTCGAAAATTCAGTGGACTATGAGAACAAAAATCAAAATTACTTTTATTATTAAAAAAGATAACAGTAGCTAAATATCATCACACACATAGATTTCGATGGCCAGGAGGAAGATAAGCTTCTTCCATCAGTCATCAATCAGTACTCTTATCTCTAGGAGGTCAAGGGTCATCCCTTCCTTCCAGGCTAAGAACTGGGAAAGAGATGGTGGAGGAAGCACATCAGTCGTGAGCATTGTGCTGGACCTGGAGGGACACACATCACTGCCACTCAAATTCTATTGTTAAATTTAGTCACGTGGTTCCACTTAGATGCAAATTAAAATTTTTGCAAACAAAATTACAGAGTCTCTGCCTTGGTAGTAGCTTCCTCAGATCAGCCATTCTAAATTATATGATTCGTTTTGATGTTTGGCAAAACTAATACAGTGTTTCAGGTTTAAAAATAAAATAAAATTAAATTAAAAGAAAAAAAAAATTATATGTATAATACAGAATGAAACTGCAAATCTTTGGTGAAAAATCAGTGTATATTTTTGTCCCACAACTATTAAAATTCCATAATAGAGTACCCAAAGCAAGGTCTTCTCAATCTCACATTTCAGCTTCAGCTTCCACCTTGATGTTCACAAGCCTTAGACTCCATTCACCACATTATTTTTTTCCAAAGAGTACTTTTACTGAGACATCCCTATGTCTTTAGGCCTATTCTGTCTTGGGAAACTTTGTCATCCCCCCTTCCACTACTTCTATAAGCCTTTGAAATTCTATTCCAATTCTAGTCCAATCAAGGTCACAGCTCAAATTATGTTCTCTGAAATCTCCCTTACTGTTCCCACTGTAATTAGCCCCTTCCAGATCATTTTCCAGAACTTACTTCTTTATTTTTGGCAGGGCTATTTATAGGCCTACCTCAAATATTTTCTCCATTCTCTTAGAAGTTTTAGCTTTTATTTTTTTTTCTGTTGCCTTACTCTGTTGGGCATAGCATAACAGCTATCACTTACTGACTCCATAATGCTTTGTGTCAGACAGCATTCTAAAATATTTTTTTGTTACTGTAGATTATTTTACACAATCCCCACAAGAGCCCAATGAGGTAGGCACTAAATTATCCAGATCTCTTAAGAAATAAATTGAGACACAGAATGGCAGTGCACTTGTACAAAGTCACACAGTAGTAAGTGGTGAGTTGGGATATGAGTCCAGCCTGACCCCAGAAGGCACATTCTCAATTACTGTGGTATAGTAGATTATTGTTCAAAAATTGTTAAATGTATTTTTGCAATAGTAATTCATTCTTTCTTCATAGTATTATTTGAACAATCATACATCATTTTCATTTTACTTTATAATATTCTCCATTACAATGATTACTCAGCACTTTTTATTTCCAAGAAGAAGCATCCACTGAAACTGTAATTCCTTTAGCTTTCAGTTATGAGATGAGTTGAAATAATTGATACTCTTGCATGTTTTATTACATAGACTATTTGTTCTCAAGTCAAGATAAAATGGCCTTCAAAAGTTAAGGAACTAACAATATAACACCAATTGTGAATTTGATTTACCTAATTCTAAATTCTTTATCTTGTGAAATTATAGTTTCACTCATAATTATTCCTTGAATTTGAAAATAAATTACCTAAGTAATTCTATAGTACTTCATGGTATTTTTTCCTATCTTGATGCCTGCAAGCAAACAACGTAAAAGAGGATAAATTCTGTTTGCTGAGTAAGTAAACAGATGCCGAAAATGCTAGATAGCTCTGTATTTTCGTGCAAAGATATGTTCCTCCAGGTTGACATCAGTAGTCCTTTCCCATTTAGTCATATTTGTTTTTATCTCTCTTCTGCATCTTTGTCTGGTGACTTGTTTTCACATCAATAGCAATATAGAATGTCCAACTATAAAAACAAACACCTTCCATTTGTGCATGTGTACGAGAGAGAAAGGGAAAGAGTGTATTCATAATCATGAATTTATGAGCAAGGTAGATCATGACAGGATAAAAATCTAAAATGCAATCAGAACGACTTCCCAGCACTTACTCATCTGCTGTTTCTAGGACTCCAGATCATATTCACTGTTGGAGGAGATCATCAAGAGGAGGTGACCACTGTGGTTGACTAATGAACTCGGTCCTCATCCCCACCCCTGTCCTTGGAATGTACGTTCTCTTCACTGTTCCCATAGGTGGAGTGGCTTAAAGGTCACAGCCTTGAGAACACAAAGACCACCTGAATGGTATACATGAGTTCACCCAGTTAAGACTGCTATATAAACCTATAAGGTTGCAGAGGTCTACTCATATTGCGGTGACCCAATACAAGCTTCATAAGTAAGTTCTCTTATTTATTAAACCTACCAGTCTGGAGTGGTCTGCCTCTTTTTTTGGTCTCTCCTTGCCCTCCATATATGGGGGCCAATTTGTGAATCAACATACATTTTTTAATGTGTAAATTGTTATATATATATATTTGTATAAATTAATTTGCATAATGTTTTATTTATTCAAACAATTCAAGTCTGGAAACAAACATATATTATACATTGAATTAACAAGCTTATTTCTATTTTAGTCACCAAATATATAGATCAACAGATTAAGGGGGAGCTTCCCTGGAGAATTCCATGGATAGAG
Organism: Bubalus bubalis; assembly: GCF_019923935.1. Lineage (NCBI taxonomy): Eukaryota > Metazoa > Chordata > Mammalia > Artiodactyla > Bovidae > Bubalus > Bubalus bubalis. The sequence continues at coordinate 96,245,519 of NC_059163.1, read as the reverse complement.
GAGCCCAATGGGCTACAGTCTGTAGGGTTGCGAAGAGTCAGACACGACTTTTTTCCAATACTTTTTTTACTTTCTCTAAAGATATGCTTATTGTGCAATCTTTCTTGAAGTCATACACAAAATTTTTGAAGAGCATGAAATGAATCTGAGTATGATAGTCTGTACTGATAGTCTCCATTTAAAAGTGGAGAAGGAAATGGCAACCCACTCCAGTATTCTTGCCTGGAAAATCCCATGGACAGGGGAACCTGGCAGGCTACTGTCCCTGGGGTCACAAGAGTCAGACGTGCCTTAGCGACTAAACCACCACCACCACTGGTAAAGAAGAGATGGAGTTCTTTCAGTTCAGTTCAGTCACTCAGTTGTGCCTGACTCTTTGCGACCTCATGGACTGCAGCATGCCAGGCTTCCCTGTCCATCACTAACTCCCGAAGCTTACTCAAACTCATGCCCATTGAGTCGGTGATGCCATCCAACCATCTCATCCTCTGTTGTCCCCTTCTCCTCATGTCTTCAATCTTTCCCAGCATCAGGGTCTTTTCCAATGAGCCAGTTCTTTGCATCGGGTGGCCAAGGTATTGGAATTTCAGCTTCAGCATCAGTCCTTCCAATGAATATTCAGGACTGATCTCCTTTAGGATGGACTGGTTGGATCTCCTTGCAGTCCAAGGGACTCTCAAGAGTATTCTCCAATATCACTTTAAATAATCTTTGAAGTATTTAAATGCATCTTTAAAGTAAAGCTCCTTAAATATATCTTATCCCACTATAAGATATATATAGTTGCTTATTTTATTTTACTTTTGGGTTTCTGTGTGTTTGTGTGTGCTTGTGTATGTCAGGGGTGAGGGGTTATTTGATATAGTTGAAATGATGCTTTAAAAATATCTTTGCCCTGTTCTGTCTTATTATATCACGTATACTCTGAAGTTTGTATTTGTGAATGAAAATTTGAGACAGCTATTTTTAAAGTGTTCTACAAAGAATGCTTATTTATGTTTTCATTTCTCACTGTATTTTTATGGTATACAGTTTATATGATTGGTTAATTAGCAATGGAGTCAGTGAATATTATTTAACAATTTAGTATGTCCAAGAATGGCATTATGCCAAGCACTGTGGTATATAGAAATGATCTTAGGCAGTACTTGTCCTCAAGATATATGATTAATTTGGAAAAAAAAAGATTTTTTTTTTGGCTGTGCCATGCTACATTTGGGATCTTACTTCTTGAACCAGGGATTGAATCCATGCCCCCTTCAGTATAAGTACAGAATCTTAACCACTGAGCCACCAGGGAAGTCCCCCAAAATAAATGATTTAAAACAAAAATGGGATTGATTCCCAGTTTAAGGCATTACAACTTAAAAATCCCACACCAGTTTGTTCTTTATCAGCAAGTTTGTTTCCTATCCTATGGAAACAAACTGATAGTTATTGCTAAAGTCTTGGCAAATAAAATTCCTTCACAACAAGGTAAATATATAAATATGAAAAGTTAGAAATTAGAATTGTAACCACAGAAGAAATTGTATTTCTCAAAAGCCTGGGACTAGAATTCTGTACTTTCAGTGTAGACTTGTTCACAAAGGAGGAATAAATTAAAGATGATCACTTGGGTTCACTTTCACAGTTGAATTTTTAATTGGAATTGTTATTGAAATAATTATAGATTCACAAATGCTTGTGAGAACTACTATAGAGCTATTCCATGTATGTGTACACTTATCCAGTTCTTCCAGTATTAACATTTTGAAAACCTGTATTATAAAAACCAGGGTATTGATATTAATGCAATTCAATGACCTTATTCAGATTTTCCCAGATAAGTAATACCTGTGTGTATGTGTGTAGTTCTATGTAATTTTATCACATCTAGGTTTGTGTATCTACCAAGGCAGTCAAGATGCTGAACAATTTCATCATCACAAAGATCCCTTGGATTTCATTTGTATAATCATTTAAATTTCATTGTAAATCCATTTCCCTAGCCCATCCTAGCCTCTAGTGAGCACTAATCTCCTCCATTTCTAAAATTTAGTCATTACAAAAATATATATACTGAATGAAATGGAGATATAACCTTCATTTGTTTTTTACTCAGCAAATTCCCTGATGTAGATGCATCTGAATTGTAACATGTATCAATAGTTCATTTCTTCTTATTGATAGGTAGTATTCCACACTGTGTATGCACTAAAATTTGTTTAATCTTTCATCTGTTGAAGGAAATCTGGGCTGATTACAGCTTTGGCTGTGACAAATTATGCTGCTATAAACATTCATGTACATATTTTTGTGTGTACATGTTTTTATTTCCCTGGGATAGACGCCCAAGGGTGCAATTGTTGGGTCTTTTGATAGCAGTTTTAAACTGTCAAAATTTTTTTCCAGTGTGGAAGTCTTATATTCACATCAACAATGTATGAGTGACCCATTGTTTTATTCATGTTTGCTAGCATTTAGCGTTGTAACTGTTTTTAGAAGCCATTTGGACAAGTGTATAGTGATGTATCATTGTGCTATTGGTTTACATTTGTCTGATGGCAAATGATGTTGACCATCTTTCCATGTGCTTATTTGACACTTTTATCCTCTTCAGTGAAATGTTTCTTTTTCATACTTTTTGCCCATTTTTCTAATTGGATTATTTCTACTATGAAGTTTTGAGATTTCTTTACATAATCTAGACACCTCCCCCTCTTTTTTTGGGTTCAGGTATGTGGAGAAGGAAATGGCAACCCTCTCCAGTGTTCTTGCCTGGAGAATCCCAGGGACGGGGGAGCCTGGTGGGCTACCATCTACGGGGTTGCACAGAGTCGGACACGACTGAAGTGACTTAGCAACAGCAGCAGCAGCAGCATGTGGTGAATTAGCTTCCTTTTGCTGCTATACCAAGTTACCACAAACTTGTTCTGTTATTTAATTTCCTAGTTGTGTCTGACCCTTTGTGACCCCATGGACAGTAGCTGGCCAGGCTCCTCTGTCCTTGGGATTTTCCAGGCAAGAATATTGGAATGGGTTGCCATTTCCTCCTGCAGGGTATCTTCATGACCCAGGGATGAACCTACATCTCCTGCATTGGCATATACTTTTAATAAGTCTAAAAACTCTTTGCCTAGTCTAGCTAGTAAATATTTTCTCTTATGTATTTTTCTAAATGTTTTATAGTTTTACATTTAAGTCTGTAATTTATTTTGAATTAATTTCATATAAGGTTTAAGATTAAATTTGAGATTTACTATTTTACCTATATATGTATAATTGCTCCAGTATCATTTGCTGAAAGATATATCATGCCATTGTACCATCTAATTGCTTTTGTGCCTTTGTCAAAAATCAGTTAAACATATCTATGTGGTCTTTTTTCTGAATTCATGATTCTGTTCCACTGATAGATGTCTGTCCTTTTGCTAATACTACAAAGTCTTTATTTCTGTAGCTATACTGTACACCTTAATATTGGATAAAGTGACTCCTCTAACTTTGTTCTTCTTTGGCAGGATTGTTTTAGCTATTCTAGGGCCTATGTCATTCCACTGTAGATTTTCTGTTTTGAAAATGATATATTGAGGGTAGCGTTTTGGTTTTTATCCTGCTAAGTGTTCTCTGAGCTTCCTGGATCTCTGGTTTGGTGCCTGACATTAACTTGAAGAAATTCTTCACTATTGTCATTATTGTCTGTCACTTCTTCTCTCTGATATTCCTATTATGCATGTGTTACATCTTTTGTGGTTGTCCCACCATCCTTAGATATGCAAGTCTGTTTTTCCATCTTTGTTCTCTTTACTTTTTGAGGCTTCTATTGATACATCCTCTAGCTCAGAGATTCTGTTTTCATCCATGTCTAGCCCACTAATAAGAGATTATAAGTCTACTAAGAAATCAAAGACATGTTTATTTCTGTTACAGTGTTTTCAATCTCACTCTTCTTTTGGACCCCTTCTTTAGGATTTCCATCTCACTGCTTACATTGGCGATCTATTCTTTCATGTCCTCTGCCTTATCTGTTAGCCCTTTCAGCATATTAATCATAGTTTACCTTCCCAGTCTGATAATTCCAACATCCCTATCATGTCTTATTCTGATGCTTTTTCTGTCCTTTCAAATTATGGCTTTTAAATTTTAGTATGCCTAGTAAATTTTTGTTGATATCCAGACATGTTTTATTGGTTAACAGGAACTGCTGCACATGGATTTTTAGTGAGGTGGTGTAAGCTGTCAGGGAATGGGAAGTGCTCCATCTTCTTATGACGAGACCTTTATATGCAAGGCCTCCAAGAGAGCTTATTTGTCCAGAATATGAACTTCACAAGTGTTTTTTTCCTCTATCTCTTTTAATTCTCCTTTAGGTGTTACAGAAAAGGAGTTGGGTATTTCCTTTCCCCTAGATCAATTTGGTTCTTACAATACCCCAGCAGTCTAGGCTCTGGTTAACTAGTTTTCCCCAAGAGCAGGTCTTGCTAAGAAAAAGAAATGTTCTAGCATATTTTGAATTTATTTCAAAGCATATGTCATCTTCTCCCTGCTGGAAGCTCAAGAGGATTTCCCCCCTCCTGCAATATTCACAGTAAGTGAATACCTGATTGAGCTTCTAGATGAAAATGTTATATATATTATGGGGATCTTGTTAAGACTAGGTTCCACTGAATTTTTTTAATTAATTAATTTATTTTAATTAGAGGCTAAGCACTTTACAATATTGTGGTTGTTTTTGCCAAACATCAACATGAATCAGCCACAGGTGTACATGTGTCCCTCCGTCCTGAATCCCCCTTCCACATCCCTCCACATTCCATCCCTCTGGGTGGTCTTAGACCACTGGCTTTGAGTACCCTTCATGCATCGAACTTGCACTGGTCATCTATTTCACATATGGTAATATACATGTTTCAGTGCTATTCTCTCAAATCATCCCACTCTTGCCTTCTCCCACAGAGTCCAAAAGTCTGTTCTTTACATCTGTGTCTCTTTTCCTGTCTTACATATAGGGTCATCATTACCATCTTTCTAAATCCCATATGTATGCATTAATATACTGTATTGGTGTTTTTCTTTCTGACTTGCTTCACTCTGTATAATAGACTCCAGTTTCATCCACCTCATCAGAACTGACTCAAATACATTCTTTTTTATAGCTGAGTAATATTCCATTGTCCACTGAAGTGTGGACATTGCCTTTAGCAATTCATCGAAAATTACAGTTCAGGTTTCCCGGGCTCTGGTTCCCTTGGTGATTTTCCCTCATGAGTCTCTGCTCTGGCTAATCTGTGGCTCCCTGTATTTACCTGTCTCTTTGGGGGCAGTGACTTGCCTGTGTCCTTCTTTTTCTGAATATTGCAAAAAGAGATGGCTTTTCAGTCTGTTCAGATTTGCAATTGTTTTAGGATGGAATTTTGACTTCCAAGCTCCTTATACATGGAACCAGCCAATACTTTTTTATATATTGTTGAATTCAGTTTGCTAATATGTTATTGAGCATTTTGTGTCTAAGTTCATAGAATATAATAGTATGTAGTTATTAATATCTTCTATTGCATTCTCTCCCCCCCCCCTTTTTTTTGGTTCTGGTGCCAGAGACTTGTGAAGATATTACAATATAAGGAAAAACAGATAAGTCAAGTAAGTCAGAATATATGCTATAATCTCTAATTTCTAAATTTATAGGCATATCTAAACATGCACAGAAAGTATTTATGCCAGAAATATTGTCATTATTTCTAGATGGAAGATAATGAATAATTTTTATTTTTCTCCTATATTTTTCTGTAACTTCCAAATTTCCTGCAGTGTGTATTTTGCACATGTTTGCATTATTATCTGAAAGTAAATAGGAAACAAGATAATAGACAGAATTTATTTGTGGTGGGGAGAGGATGAAATGTGTGAGGAAACATGGCTAGTGCTATTAGGAGTACATTATTGGACTTCCCTGGTGGCTCAGATGGTAAAGAATCTGCCTGCAATGCAGGAGACATGGGTTCAATCCCTGAGTTGGGAAAATCCCCTGAAGAAAGAAATGGCAACCTACTCCAGTATTCTTGTCTGGAGAATCCCATGGACAGAGGAGCCTGGTGGGCTACAGTCCATGGGGTCACAAAGAGTCGGACACAACTGAGCGACTAACACACGCATACAAACTTCTGTTTTCAGATATTATCCTTCCAAAAGAAGAATCCAGGAGAGAGGACTCATGTAGCTATATCTTTCTCTGTAGTGGCAGGATAACTTAAAACAACTGAAACTAACAAAAGATAAAGTTTAATAAAGAAAAAAAAGGCTTTCTAATTTAAAGACACAGCCACTGAAGTATTGTGTCATCCCAGGGGAAGCTTAGCTCTTTCCCTTGGAAGTTTCTGTCTCAGATGCATGCATAAGACACCATTGATGAAACAGATATAAAGGCCTGAAAACAATTACCCTTCAGAACATTTTCTCATGTCCTGCATTCTTTCTTTGTCTCTTCCCCCACTTCTGCTATGTAAAAGTGGTCTAAAAATTATAAACAATTCTATTCTAATCCTAGACTGGTAATATGTAAGAGTAATCCACAGTAGTTCAGGACACGGCTATAGCAATCTCAGGAACAATTTATTCAGTATCTGAAATCTCAATATCACAAACAGCACCAAAAACAGAACTATGCCTTTTTATCTTGAATGTATCAGATGCCAATTTGGGTTGGCCTAAATGTGAAGGGAAACAATGGAAGTAGAAGGGTGCAGGGATAGTTGCAGTGTTCACCAAACAACTGAAAAATTAAAGCTCAGTAGGGACTAAAAATAGAAACACATTAATGTATCAGTAGAAGAAATAAATGAAACTTATCTCTAGTCCTCTGCTACTCTCTTTATTGAAAAAAACTCCTGTCTCCTTGTTCCTCTTAAATTCATGGGGTTGGAAGATGTGTGCCAGAGAGGGAGAAATTTAATTGTGCAATTCATGTGAGGTATCCACTTTTTGTCTTGTGGACAAACAAAACCTGACTGTTGTGGACACATTGGGAGGGTGATTGGGGCAGTTATGATTACTTCACAATGCATTTTCTCTCTTAGTTGCTCAATTTAATACACTTTTAATACACAGTTCAAAACCTTACCCCAGCTGACCTATCCATTGTCATATATACTACTATAAATGCACTCGTGATTATGAGATATATCCAAATGGAGACAGTCTAAAGTTCATTTAACTTCTACATTTAAAGAAAATTCCATGCAATAGTAGCAGAATACACGTTCTTCTCAAGCACATATGGAATATTTTCCAGGATAGATCAAATATCAGGGTGCTAAACAGTTTTTAATACATTTAAGAAGACTGAAATCATATCGAGTCTTTTCTGTCCACAATGGTATGAAGCTAGAAATCAATTACAAGAAGAAAATTTGAAAATTGTCAAGTATGTAGAAATTAAACAATATGCTCCTGAGAAACCAATGGGCCAAAGAAGAAATCAAAAGAGAAATAAGAAAAATATGAAACAAGTGAAAACAGAAAACATAACATATCAAAATTTATGTGTGTGTGTGCTGAGTAACTTCAGTTGTGTCCAACTCTCTGCCAAAATTTATAAGTACAGCAAAAGGAGTTCTAAGAGGAAAGTTTACTGTGATAAACTCCTACATTAGGAAAAAAAGCTCACCAAGGTATAAAATAAACAACCTAAATTTACAATCAAAGAAACTAGAAAAAGAAAAACAAAATTAGCAGAAGAAAATTATCACAAGGAAGCAAATAACAAATATCAGAGCAGAAAAAATAAAATAGAGACTAAAAAGACAATAGAAGTCATCTGGGCCTGGACTTTTTTGTTGGAAGGGTTTGATTAATGGCTCAGTCTCCTTAATAGAATCTATCTGCTCAGAGTTTCCATTTCTTCATGATTCAGTCTTGGTAGATTGTATGTTTCTAGGAATTTATCCATTTCTTCTAGGCTGTCCACTATGTTGGCATATAATTGTTTATATTAATCTCTTATGATCCCTGTATTTCTGTGGTATATTCATAACATCTCCTCTTTCGTTTCTGATTTTAATTATTTGAAGCACTATCTCTTTTTCTAGATGAGTCTGGTCAAAGGTTTGTCAGTTTTATCTTGTTAGAAGAAGCTCTTAGTTGTGTTGATCTTTTCTATTGTCTTTTTAGTTTCCATTTCATTTGTTTTTACCTTGGTCTTTATTTCCTTCCTTCTACTTCCTTCCTTCTATTTCTTTTTATTGGGAATTTTCAAACATGAGAGTATTTTCATGGAAAAGTAATTTCTCAGTTATAAACTTGAGATAGCATACAAATCTTTCTTCCTTATCCTCTCATTCTCCCATAGCCTATCTCTAACAGCCCAAGTCTACCTAGCTAGTGTGTGAATTGGGCTGCTCAGATCATATTCAGAGCATATCAGCACAATTAAAATAGTTTTATGATAAATTAAAAGTTATCAGAATGTGCTTTTAAGAATGGACTCACTAATATTGACATTAAGAGGGTCATACTAACATTAATAGCTCAGTATATTTCAATGTATCCATTTTATTGGCAATTTTTTTTCTTTTTTTTTTTTTGCATTTGGAGTTTGAGTCTTGACGTCACAGTTTGGATGTGAAATCCAACGAAACTTTTGTTCTGTCTCTTTAAATATTCCACCCAATGAAGCTATGAGCCATGCCATGCTTGGCCACCCAAGACGGATGGGTCATGGTGGAGAGTGCTAACAAAACGTGGTCCACTGGAAAAGGGAATGGCAAACCACTTCAGTATTCTTACCTCGAGAAACCCATGCACAGTATAAAAAGGCAAAAAGATATGACACTGGAAGATGAGCTTCCCAGGTCAGTAAGTGTCCAATATACTACTGGGGAAGAGCGGAGAAACAGCTCCAGAAAGAATGAAGAGGCTGGGCCAAAGTGGAAATAGTGCTCAATTGTGAATGTGCCTGGTGGTGAAAGTAAAGTCCAGTGCTGTAAAGAATAATATTGCATAGAAACCTGGAATGTTAGGTCCATGAATCTAGGTAAATTGGACATAGTAAAGCAGGAGATGGAAAGAATGAACATCAACATTTTAGGAATCAGTGAACTAAAATGGATGAGAATGGGTGAATTTAATTCAGAAGGAAATTACAACTTTTAGACAAGTCGGAAAACAAAAAATAATCTGTTAGAGTTGTCAAATTAATTTATCTTAATTTATAGTAAACTAATAATACCCCAAACATCTTAATCATGAACAGTTTTATGAAGTTAAGAAATAAAGCAATAAAAATTAATCCATAGCACATAATCAAAATATCCCAAGCAGGTGCCATACAAATATTAAGAATATCACAAGGGACAAAATATCACAAAGTACCAAAAAATCAACCACAGGCTACCATGTCCTAAGTTTATGCAACAGCCTCCTTATATCTGCATTTGCCCTGCTAAAGGATTTCATGCAATATAATTGAGTGGCTTTAAAAAAAAATATGAACCTGGAATTCCCAGGTGGTACTCATAGTAAAGAACTCGCCTGTCAAAGCAGAAGACGTACAAGATTTGAGTTCAATCCCTGGGCTGGGAATATCCCTTGGAGGAGGGCATGGCAACCCATTCCAGTATTCTTGCCTGGAGAATCCCATGGGCAGAGGAGCCTGGAGGGCTACAGTCCATGGGGTTGCAAAGAGTTGGATATGACTAAAGCAACTTAGCATGCATACATGCATGTAGAAGATATAAAGTGGATTATACAAGACTTGAATGTACTTTACTTTGTAATTTTAACTGTCAGACCATGTAAATACTTCCCATATTAATAAAAAATTTTATGTTTAATATCCCCCAAATGAAGTGAAAAAACAAACTTATAAACCTAACTCTATGATTAACAGAAGGAGGAATTATTCAAATTGAATAATTGTGTTTAAAGTAATTATTTGATTTTACATCACTAATGGGATATATGCTACAGACAAAAGAACTCAGTAAAAATCTTAAACTGTTTAGTAATCACGTTGTTAGTGGTAGAGATAATATGATTGCTATGAGATGGTTAGGGTATATTTTAGAACCAATAAAGGGAAGAATTATATTCATATCAATAGGAAATTTTATTGCATCATGGTGGGAAGAAGATACGTATGAGAGTCAATATAATTTGTGTAGTGCTAACTTTGACTTGAAAGTATAAGAATAAACTCAAGATATATTTTATATTAAAAAATACCCTGGAACTATATTTAAAGAAAGGCCTAAAAACAATGATTAATCCTGTGAAAATGAATAATTCTTAGTATCTAAAGTTTGGTTTTTATATGCTATTCCCTTTAAAACTACACATCTCTTTTTGGAGAAATGGTTAATTTCAGACCTGAGTGTGAAATATATGTCTGAAATATCAGATCATACCAGAAAGCTATAAAGTTAAGACAGACTATTAAATCATGGCATTAAGACTCAGAAGACAAACCATTGCAAAAGATGGTACCTCCTGAATTCTATAATATAATGATAATTACTATGCACTCAATCATAAAATATATTTAAATCCATAAGTTTACAATGATATTCAAAAACACTTTGGTTACCTGTGGAAGATATTAGACATCATCTTATCAGTTGAAAACAGTTAAGAAAAGGGGAAGAATCAAACATTCATCTTACTGTTTCTATACAAATTGTATCTTACGATAATACTTGAAGGCATAGTTAGAACTGGACATGAAACAACAGACTGGTTCCAAATAGGACAAGGAGTACGTCAAGGCTGTATATTGTCACTCTGCTAATTTAACTTATATGCAGAGTACATCATGAGAAACACTGGGCTGGATGAAACACAAGCTGGAATCAAGATTGCTGGGAGAAATATCAGTAACCTTAGATATGCAGATGACACCACCCTTATGGCAGAAAGTGAAGAGGAACTAAAGAGCCTCTTGATGAAAGTGAAAGAGGAGAGTGAAAAAGTTGGCTTAAAGCTCAACATTCAGAAAATGAAGATCATGGCATCTGGTCCCATCACTTCATGGCAAAAAGATGGGGAAACAGTGTCAGACTTTATTTTTCTGGGCTCCAAAATCATGGCAGATGGTGATTGCAGCCATGAAATTGAAAGACACTTACTCCTTGGAAGGAAAGTTATGACCAACGTAGACAGCATATTAAAAAGCAGAGACATTGCTTTGCCCACAAAGGTCTGTCTAGTCACAGCTATGGTTTTTCCAGTAGTCATGTATGGATGTAAGAGTTGGACTATAAAGAAAGCTGAGCGCTGAAGAATTGATGCTTTTGAACTGTGGTGTTGGAGAAGACTTATGAGAGTCCTTTGGACTGCAAGGAGATCCAACCAGTCCATCCTAAAGGAGATCCGTCCTGGGTGTTCATTGGAAGGACTGATGTTGAAGCTGAAACTCCAGTATTTTGGCCACCTGATGTGAAGAGTTGACTTATTTGAAAAGATCCTGATGTTGGGAAAGATTGAAGGCAAGAGGAGAAAGGGATGACAGAGGATGAGATGGTTAGATGGCATCACCAACTCAATGGACATGAGTTTGGGTAAACTCCTGGAGTTGGTGATGGACAGGGAGGCCTGGTGTGCTGCAGTTCATAGAGTTTAAATGGTCAAACACGACTGAGCAACTGAACTGTACTGAATTGATTATTTTATATTTGTAAAAATATTCTACCTCATTAATGAAGAATAAATTGTAGGATTGGAATTTTATATTTTATAATCATTAAAATTGTTAAATTACTGACTATAATAATTATTCTAAGCTGGTAATATTTTTTAAAAAGGGATCACCAACATTATGTGAGTCCTGAATAAAGTTCACACCGCACACTATGACAGGAAGGCAAGAAGAAGGAGGAGGTGGATAAGGTGGAGGAAAAGGAGCAGCAGCAGCAGCAGGGGAGGCAGAAGAGAAGAAGCAGACTAAGAAGAAGGGGAAGAAAAATCTGAGCAAGTTTGTGAGTCCAAATCAATTTCCAGATAACACAGTGAAAGTGAAAACATGTACTCTGATGTACTCATGGGAATATAATCAGCAAACTCTAGACTATGGCAAATTCTGTATGATTATATACTTTATTCAACAACAACCAACAGAAAAGAAACATGAGAGGAGAACTGAGGAGAGGGAGGCCAGGAAAGGAAATACACATAAAAAGATTCTTAAGATAAATAACAAAATTTATAATCTATTGATCTATAAATTCTGTTTCAAGAAAACTATAACTTTTTAAAAAATTGACTACTAGGAAAATTGGTGGTCACAAGGTAGCTAGTTGGTCACACTAATTATTGGTCACACAGAAATTATTATTTATTTTTAAGTAATTGGTAATAGTTATTTGTAAAGTATCCTTTCTTTTTCATTTGTTTAATTCATTGAGGCATTGTTGATTTACAATGTTGTGTTAGTTTCTGGCATACAGCAAAGTGAAGTGACTCAGTTATACATCTATATATTCTTTTCCATTGTGGTTTATTGCAGAATATTGAATGTAGTTCCCTGTGCTGTACAGTAAGACCTTGTTTGTCCATTACGTGTATAATAGTTTGTATCTGCTAATCCCAGATCTTGATCATCCATCTCCCACCTGCCCACCTTGGCAACCACAAGTCTGTTCTCTATGTCTGAGTCTGTGTCTGTTTTGTAGATAAGTTCATTTGTGTCATATTTTAGATTCTAAATCGGAGAAGGCAATGGCACCCCACTCCAGTACTCTTGCCTGGAAAATCCCATAGATGGAGGAGCCTGGTGGGCTGCAGTCCATGGGGTCGCACAGAGTCAGACACGACTGAGTGACTTCACTTTCACTTTTCACTTTCATGCATTGGAGAAGGAAATGGCAACCCGCTCCAGTGTTCTTGCCTGGAGAATCCCAGGGACGGGGGAGCCTGGTGGGCTGCCGTCTATGGGGTCGCACAGAGTCGAACACGACTGAAGCGACTTAGCAGCAGTTAGATTCTTTTTTTTTTTTTTTTTAAACTTTACATAATTGTATTAGTTTTGCCAAAGAAGGGATATAATACGATATTTGTCCATGTCTGACTTGTTTCACCTAGTATGATAATCTCTAGGTTAATCCATACTGCTGCAAATGCATGATTTCATTCTTTTTAATTGATACATAATAAAACACATGTAGGTAAAATTATGTGGAATTTGCTTCAAAATAATTCAGGCTGGGGAAATAGGGTATTGATAAAACAAGATTGACTGTGTGTTGTTGATTGTTGATGCTGGAAATGGATATATAGGATTCACTATGTGACTCTTTCCACTTTGTATACCTCTGAAAATTTTCATAATAAGAAACTTAAAGAGTTTTAAAACAACAAAATACACAATGGAAAATGTAAATGTTGGTGTCATTGAAGCACCTTTAATCAATATACCACGTGTGGCAAACTTTTGAATATTTCAAGTCTTGTATATATTTGTGTTAAAGGCAAAATGTGACATTGAAAATTTGGTGTTTGCACTGTAGTTTACATAAGATATTCTTAAATATATCTTACCAAAGAGTGGCAAAAAAATTATAATCACTATTTAATGACCTCGCATCTTCAATTAACCATCTCTATGAAAGAATATATTACCCTGGGAAGAGTCCTAAGAGAACAAAGAAGAGGAAACATCACTAAGACATATTAGAGGAGACAGCAACTTGTATTAATTAGGCTACAAACTCACAGGAAGGGTTTTTGACTTTATCTATCTCTGTAAATACCTATCTACCTATATCTGTCTCTTTTAGAATTTACTTCAGAATATAGATGGCAGTAAAAATTATGCATATTTAAAGTTATTTGAATTGAGAACAAAATTAGACTTTCTCATGGAATATAACTCATTTGGTTAATTGTTTTTATGATAAGAAGGGACTTTGCTAATCAATTTGTATCCCATAATTTGAATTCAATATATAGCTCAAGATTTTGATGGAAGTATGTTTGAAGCACATGGTAAGATAAATGCAGTTTGTTTAAAAACTTCATTGGCAAAAGATAGTAAAATTTGTAATATTTTGATTTTTCCAACACTTTCTGATCAGACTGGGCTATGTAAAATGCCTCTAGCTGAAAATGTAGCAAGCATCATCAGTAATCATAACTTAATCTTTTGAAATGATTTTCAGCAACCGAGAAAGTAAATGACCATGGTGACTGACTAACAAATCATCTTGCCGTTTAGGCAGCTTTTAACTCTTTGCTTTTAGTCAACCTGAAGGAGCTTTTAGATCAGTAAGAATAATTTTTTATGATATACCACTATGTGATTTAAGGTATAAAACTAAGAGGACATAAAACAGATGTGTTGCTAAAATAACTGAACTCTTCCATTTCAGTCTACATCTTATATAAGAAAAGTGTCGTGTTAGTCCCTCAGTCCTGTCTGACTCTTTGCAGCCCCAAGACTGTAACCCACGAGACTCCTCTATCCATGGAATTCTTCAGGCAAGGATACTGGAGGGCGTTGCCATCCCCTTCCCCTGGGGATCTTCCTGACCCAGGGATTGAACTTGAGTCTCCTGCAAAAGTAGTTGTAAATCTCATACCCATGAAAACAAATAATATAGAATTCAGGCTGAACATTGCTTCCTTTTAACTAAAGTATTCATTTGTGTATGAATAAAATAATTTTTAGAAGTCCAGCTTACTACATTAAGAGACACTTTTCCAATATGTTTTATTTTTAATAATCAAAACTGATCATATACTTTTAATCAGTTGCTTAAATAATCATTATGATTTTAATTCTATAGATATTTTCATATTTTTTTTAAAAATTCAGACTCACAAACACAGGCACATAGCACACATTTGAACTGCAGAAATGTGTGATCTGTGCTTAATAAGTCCTTCAAACATAAGAATATATTACATCAAAATAGAATTACATTGTAAAAGTGATACTGGAATACACAAATATGAAAAATTCAATGTAACTTTTGACTATACCATCTTTTACTATAGTATAATTTTAATGGACTGTGGTATAAATTTAATGCGATAGTCTTTATATTCAGTTGTATACAATGAAAAAGTAGTATAACAGTTTGAATTTAAGATGTCAATATTTATAATACACATAAATTATATAACTTGCTATAGGTTATATAACTTAAGTTATGAAGTTTTAGATGTCAATTTAAAAAATTTCAAGGGCTATGTAAAAAATTATTTTAAAGGTGTCAGACTAAAAAACTGTGAAAACTGCAACTGAATAGTCCAAACCCATATTAGTGAGCAAATTAAATAAAGTGCCTCAGTGTTGCCAAATTATAGAGGGATTTCAAGTAAATCCTTGAGAAATGGCCCCATCAGGGCATCTCTCTATTATTTAATTTCTTAAGCCTCTGTGGCTTTTTCTTGCAGCAAAACCTCATTGCATTTATGACTAATGATTTCCTGCCATGTGAGGAAAACTTGTACCATACCCATGGATGCTTTCCTAAGCAACAGAGGTTTCCCACCTTTCTCTCTCTATGGACTTCAGTTAGATTTCATACCATGGTGATAATCAGGCTTACTCTTATTTGACTCACTTGAGGCTATAAAACCTACCACAAGTCATGATTTCTCTGAAAATTTTTTTTTTAACAGTTTCCTGAACTACCTTGGTCCCACTCTAAATAATCAGGATTTCTACTCATCAAAGTCGTGGTTACCCAATCACCTAAAAGCCCAAATCTTTGAGCTCCATAGTGCACCACAGCAAGACCCAGAGAATTGATAATTAGAACAAGAAATTTTAATTTACTTTTGATAGCCTTTATTGTATGTGAATCCAAGAATTTCTTTATCAAACTGTACTCATTCTATCTTTGTCTTTATTACATTATCCACAATACAGTCGAGCAACACCTACATTTTATTATTCAACAAAGGATGGTCCAATCAGAGTCAGATGAGGGATGATTTATGGCAGAGAAGAAAGCAAATAAAAGTTTCTAATGGAAGAGTCTGCAAAGTTGCTGGCAATGCAGCCAGGCAGCATGTGAGTAAAACATTTAAGGAAATATTTTATTTTTATTTATGTTGGCTATGAAATAACTATTGCATAGTTGAATCAGTGGATTTTATGTGTCAGGCACTATTTCCTGCTGCACCCAATCACTGCAAAGCTGTCAAAAGCAAAGTGTGCGTTTGAAGAGGCTACCCTCTCTGAACGAAGGAGACAGAAAAAAGTCAGCAGGGTTGACAAAATGCATCCTGATGAGTGCCTCTCCCTATCTTTTTAAAGCTTTTTGATTTTATTCCAATTTTAGCAAATGTGAGGTTTGAATAAAAAAGTAATTGAAGGCAACGGTTTCAAAAGGACGTAGAGAGGGAAGAGGGAAAACTTGCATTTTCTAAGCAGATGACATTACGCAGGTGTAATGCATAGCTGAAGAAATATAAGATAGAATGGTTTCATGGCAGATTGGACATCCACGTCCCACTCGATAGCAGAATGCATAGAATGTGATGAGATGAGCATTTTATATCGTGGGTGTCTGGTCCCCGACCTGTATGTTACAACCGCATCAGTCTAGATGAGCATCAGGAAGAGGCAAATGAGAGTGCCCAGAAAGCAGCAAATGTCAGGCGAGTACAGGCAGAAAAGAAGCGGTAATTCAGCGAGGCTCCTGCATGGAATTTGATTGGAATTACATGACAGAAGGATGGCTTATGATAAGGCTAGGGAAGACCCAGCACACACACCTGAGATTTAGACTGGGGTTTTAAGGCTGCTTTTCTGGGCAGGCCTCTTGGCATTCTCTGCTTCCTCTCTTTTATTCCTAAGAGTCAGCGCTCTGGAGACTGAGACATTGGCTTTTGGCTGTTTATTAATTGCCAAATACGGTTGCTGCTGTTATGTGACTCAAGAGCCTGAAGGTATGAATAATTAAAGGCTCGGCTCTCCGTGGGCATAAACCATGCTGTAATACTAACCGTCCATTCAGAGTATCCCTTAATACTGTACGGATACTGAAATTACTCCCACCTCCTCACAGATATAACACACACACATTCTCACTAATGTATTCAACTCAGTTAAATTGAATGCTTTTTAAAAAAAATTACCACTGATTTTTGTGCTCTTAAAAAAAACTCCCTTTTTACCCTGTAATGAAATAGATTGAAATGATACTAAGTGGTTAATCCGGTATCACTTCAGCACCTTTGATACTGTCATAGTAATGGAAATACTATTTGGCCTAAGAGATATCAGATACATGAGCTACCCTAAATGGGTTAAGTGAATGATTTTGAGAGTCGAAACCTTCACAAGGTGGCAAGGATGTTTTCTTCTGTCCTGCATTCAGGCACATCAGAGATACTCGGGTCTAAGCATGTGTCCTTATGTTTGCCTCTCCCATGCTTAAGCTGGCTCCCGGCCTAAGCTGGTTGAAAGGAGTGAATTTCGTGAATTTCGAATGGTGAAATTAAGGCTTTTTGACAGGCCAGTGGAGAGAGATTCTGAGGGTGGATAACTTCCCAGCCTCTCTCAAATTTCAATGACAACAAACAGTAGGCTTTAATTTCTTCAGTCCAGGTTTTAGCGGGATGCTTGTCAGTCAAAGACACTCAGAGAACACCTGCTCTGTATACAATATTGCTCTTCACAGACTAATTCCCTTCCTGACACTTGACAATTTTTATAAAGAAAGATGGGAAGCAGAATATTTCCTCTGTAGGATGGATAGTTGATTCATCACAATTTACTTATATAGAGTACTATTCCACTCAGATAAAACTTGGTTCCTACGGTATTCATTGTAAAGGAATCTTGCCTTCACCTCAATTTGTGCCGGTTTCTTAATTTTCATAAAGGAGAATATTTGTAGTTCAATCTTTTAAGTGTATTTGGGTAGGATTTTCACATAAGTCCAAGAGTATAGAGCATTGTTGAAAACAGCTGTAACTGATTCTTATCTTTTTTGTATAGAAAAATGGGGAAGATGAGAAGCTAAAAACCTGTGATCACGCCATTCACATTATTTACAGCCTGCATTCTAGCAAAATGTAAAACCCATATGTCTCTTTTATCTTTTGATGGCACTCTGAGGTGGGAATGTTTTTCCCGGTTTACTTCAGCTATTGTTTTTCCTTCATAAAATGGTTCTTGCTGCTGGGGAAATCTGTGAATTGGCTACATTCTCACAAAACAGGCTTCTTACTACATTTCCTCTGTGTTCTCTGGTGGCCAAGTTAGACACAGTCCAATACAGATTAGAGGAAGAACCCTGAGGATTATACACTGCAACACTTTTATTCATGGGCTGGGTCAGTATCTTATAAAAAATGTGGTAAATAAATCTGATCTCTTTAAGATGCTATAAAAATAATCAAAATGAAATAATAGTCTTAATTCTTAGAATAAAAAATCTGAGATAATCTTGTAAACATGATTTTTCTAATTGTGCCTCAATGCTTCAGTTTTTGTCACTTGTTAAGATAGGGACTCAAAACACTTATTTGAAATAGAGAACTATGTTCTGTGTAGCACAATCATTGAAAAGAAAAATTATTAAGGTATACAGTCATCTTTCAGTATCCATAGGAGATTGGTTTCAGGTCCCCTGTAGACACCAAAATAGAAAGAAGGTCAAATGTCTTAAATAAAATGGCCCAGTATTTGCATAGAATCTACATACATCCTCCTATACACTTTAAATCATCTCTTGATTCCTTACAATACCTAATAAAAAACATGTAAGTAGTGGTAAATACAATGTAAATACTATGTAAATAGTTGCCAGAGTATAGCAAATTCAAGTTTTGCTTTTTTGAAGTTTCTGGATTTAAAAAGCATATATTTTCTATCCATGGTTGGTTGAATTTGCATATGCAGAACCTATGAATACAGAGGGCCAACTGTAATTGACATACAATGTACTGCATTATTTAAAGTGTACAGTTTGATAAGTTGTGTATATACCTGTTGGAATCAACAGGGTGAACTTAGCTATTACCTCCCAAATTTATCTGATACTCCCTATTCCCACCCCCATCCCTCAGACAATAACCAATCTGCTTTATGTCATTGTATTTTTGCATACATTTTCTTAATTCCATACTAAATGGAATAAATCAGAATGCCCAGGTTTTTTTAGGGGAGGGAAGGTGTCTTGTTTATTTCACCTAGCATGTAATTGACAGTGGGGTCTGGTTGCTTGCCATTCAAAAGCCAATAAGGAGGTCAGGTTGATGGAAAGGAAAGTTTGCTTTATTTTGGATGCCAGCAGCGGCGGATGCAGGGGGATTAGGGGAACATGTCTGTCTAAAGGCTGACTCCTCATCAATGACAACTCTGATAGTCATCTTGAAATCAGTCATCGGTGGTCTGACCAGCATCATCTTGATTGTCTTAAGTACCATTAATCTTCAGTTCTGTGGTCTGTTTCCATTTCCTGAGGCCTATTCGTGCAAGTGTAGCAGCTTATGTCATGGCCACAGTCTGGTCATCATATAGTTAACTTCAATCTGGTGGGGATTTCAGTATCTATAAGACAGCTCTCAGGATATGGCTCAGAATATTATCTATAGGCCTTGAAAAGTAACTAAAGGTCCTTGACTATGCTTCATTATTGTTGTTCAGTCACTAAGTCATGTCTGACTATTTGTGACCCCATGAACTACAGTTCATCAGGCTTCCCTGTCCTTTACTAGCTCCAGGAGTTCAGTCAAATTTATGTCCATTGAGTCAGTGATGTCATCCAACCATCTCATCCTCTGTTACCCCCTTCTCCTCCTGCCCTCAATATTTCCCAGCATTATGGTCATTAGCAATGACTGTGCTTAACTACATTATTATTATTTGTCTCCTTTGACTATTTTCCTTTGTTTCTGCATGTTCTCACTTCTCTGATTAAGCATATTCTTTGGATATAGTTTTTCCACAACAAAATGCAAGCAGAGGACATGGATTTGCAAGGATCATAGAGTCTTGCTCTGTTTAAGCATAAGTATTTGAATAATTTATTCATGTTGTAAGTGTAAATAGGCCATTTCATTTTATTGCTGCATAGTACTCCACAGTAAAGACAGATCATGATTTGTTTATTCATGAACCTGTTTTGTTTCCATTTGTTTCCATTATTTGCTGTAGCAAATATATATGCTATGAGCATTTGTGTGCAAGTCTTTAAAGGAATATGTGTTTTCCAACACCCTTTCCCTAGGTATTGGTTAAATACCTAGAAGTGGAATATGTGCATCTTTGATATTTTTAAAAAAGCCTAACACAATGTTTTCCACAGTGGTGATATCATTTTATATTCCCACCAGAAAGTTAACTAAATTCTACTGACTCCACATTCTCACCAACATTTGGTATAAGCCTTTTAAATTGTAGCCATTCCAATAGCTATGTAGTGCATCTCATTATGCTCTTAGTCTGTTGTTTTAATTCTTCTGTGCTTATTCATTAGGAAGATGGACTTTAGGTTGATGAGTAGAAAGAGTAAACCTGTTTAGTTTCCCAGACATCTCCATCACCACAGAGAGCTCAGAGAAGCTGAAAGAACTGTGTATTTTCTCTTTATTCTCTCTACAATTTAATTGCTTTTACTTATTTATTGTTCACTATTATAATGACTTTATACTGCATTTGGAAAAGTTACATAAAAAGATTAAGTATTCATGATTTTTTAACCTTGTCATCTTTACCATTCACATTTTGCTCTAATTCATTCATTTTATCAATCATAATAAAATTACTAACATTTATAAAAGACTCATGATATGGTCTAGGATTAAGATATATAGTCTTATATATTTTATATGATTGTTTCAATAATTTTATAAATAGAAACTTTTTCCCATTACATAAATTTTAAAAATAAACTTGACCTAGAAAAGGCACATATTATAGAACTAGTAACTAGCATAGCCCAGACTTGATTCAATGTATTTCTGACTTCAAGGCTATATTTTCAGCTTCTTCAAGACAGTATTTTGAATTGTCAGATTTCTTTAAAAGTAAAATTGAAAAGAAAAGAGGCAACTAAGTTTTAACGGTATTGAAAGAAATTCTTTGTTAGAGATCAGGAAGCTAATGTAATAAGAGTGATTAGAAAGATGGAATAAACAGAAAGATGGAACAACCAGCATGGCATAATGAACTCATACTGTGAAGCTATGATTCTTATACAAGCCTGCAATAAAACACCTATGACACTTTGGTTAAATTATTTCATTCTTCTGACTTCATTTAACATATCTTAGATGAGACTGTGTTAGAAAAACTCTAAGACAAACGACATCGCTGAAATATTTTACTGTATTTTGGATGGAGAAGTAGTAAAATGGTTGGAATGATTTCCCAACTCTCAGCTCTCAGGTGGTATCATTCAAAGCTAACAGATAAATCACAGGAAGATATAAAATTGTTGACTGGTCAAAATATTTCAGGGGCACACTGGATCGGGAAAGGTCAAGTAAGACATTTAGAAAAAAGAAACAATTGTACTAGAGTGATAGACTATGAATTCTTACTTTATTCAGAAGAAAGTTTTGGTTTGTAACAACCTGTTTCTCAAAGATACTAGCTCAAAGACCAGTGAAATGCTGGGCTGAATGAAGCTCAGGTTGGAATCAAAATTGCAAGGAGAAATATCAATAACCTCAGATATACAGATGATACCACAGTAGTGGCAGAAAGCAAAGAGGAACTAAAGAGCCTCTTATGAAGGTGAAAGAGGAGAGTGAAAAAACTGGCTTAGAAATTGACATTCAAAAAACTAAGATGATGGCATCTGATCCCATCAGTTCTCAGTTCAGTCGCTCAACATGTCCAGGTCTTTGCAACCCATGAATTGCAGCATGCCAGGCCTCCCTGTCCATCACCAACTCCCGGAGTTCACCCAGACTCATGTCCATCGGGTCGGTGATGCCATCCAGCCATCTCATCCTCTGTCGTCCCCTTCTCCTCCTTCCCCCAATCCTTCCCAGCATCAGACTCTTTTCCAATGAGTCAACTCTTTTCATGAGGTGGCCAAAGTATAGGAGTTTCAGCTTTAGCATCATTCCTTCCAAAGAACATCCAGGACTGATCTCCTTTAGAATGGACTGGTTGGATCTCCTTGCAGTCCAAGGGACTCTCAAGAGTCTTCTCCAACACCACAGTTCAAAAGCATGAATTCTTCAGTGCTCAGCTTTCCTCACAGTCCAACTCTCACATCCATACATGACCACTGGAAAAACCATAGCCTTGACTAGATGGACCTTTTTTGGCAAAGTAATGTCTCTGCTTTTGAATATGCCATCTAGGTTGGTCATAACTTTCCTTCCAAAGAGTAAGCATCTTTTAATTTCATGGCTGCAATCACCATCTACAGTGATTTTAGAGCCCCAAAAAATAAAGTCTGACACTGTTTCCACTGTTTCCCCATCTATTTGCCATGAAGCGATAGGACCAGATGCCATGATCTTCGTTTTCTGAATGTTGAGCTTTAAGCCAACTTTTTCACTCTCCTTTCACTTTCATCAAGAGGCTTTTTAGTTCCTCCTCACTTTCTGCCATAAGGGTGATGTCATCTGCATATCTGAGGTTATTGATATTTCTCCCGGCAATCTTGATTCCAGCTTGTGCTTCTTCCAGGCCAGTGTTTCTCATGATGTACTCTGCATATAAGTTAAGTAAGCAGGGTGACAATATACAGCCTTGATGTACTCCTTTTCCTATTTGGAACCAGTCTGTTGTTCCATGTCCAGTTCTAACTGTTGCTTCCTGACCTGCATACAAATTTCTCAAGAGGCAGGTCAGGTGGTCTGGTATGCCCATCTCTTTCAGAATTTTCCACAGTTTATTGTGATCCACACAGTCAAAGGCTTTGGCGTAGTCAATAAAGCAGAAATTGATGTTTTTCTGGAACTCTCTTGCTTTTTCCAGGATCCAGCGGATGTTGGCAATTTGATCTCTGGTTCCTCTGTCTTTTCTAAAACCAGCTTGAACATCTGGAAGTTCACAGTTCAAGTATTGCTGAAGCCTAGCTTGGAGAATTTTGAGCATTACTTTACTAGCATGTGAGATGAGTGCAATTGTGCGGTAGTTTGAGCATTCTTTGGCATTTCCTTTCTTTGGGATTGGAATGAAAACTGACCTTTTCCAGTCCTGTGGCCACTGCTGCATTTGCCAAATTTGCTGGCATATTGAGTGCAGCACTTTCACAGCATGATCTTTCAGGATTTGAAATAGCTCAACTGGAATTCCATCATCTCCACTAGCTCTGTTTAGTGATGCTTTCTAAGGCCCACTTGACTTCACATTCCAGGATGTCTGGCTCTAGGTGAGTGATCACACCATCGTGATTATCTGGTTTGGGAAGTTCTATTTTGTACAGTTCTTCTGTGTATTCCTGCCACCTCTTCTTAATATCTTCTGCTTCTGTTAGGTCGATACCATTTCTGTCCTTTATTGAGCCCATCTTTGCATGAAATGTCCCCTTGGTATCTCTGATTTTCTTGAAGATATCTCTAGTCTTTCCCATTCTGTTGTCTTCCTCTATTTCTTTGCATTGATCACTGAGGAAGGCTTTCTTATCTCTCCTTGCTATTCTTTGGAACTCTGCATTCAGATGCTTTTATCTTTCCTTTTCTCCTATGTTTTTTACTTCTCTTTTTTTCACTGTTATTTGTAAGGCCTCCCCAGACAGCCATTTTGGTTTTTTCATTTCTTTTCCATGGGGATGGTCTCAATCCCTGTCTCCTGTACAATGTCAGGAACCTCCGTCCATAGTTCATCAGGCACTCTATCTATCAGATCTAGTCCCTTAAATCTATTTCTCACTTCCACTGTATAATCATAAGGAATTTGATTTAGGTCATACCTGAATGGTCTAGTGGTTTTCCCTGATACCATCACTTCATGGCAAATAGATGGGGAAACAATGGAAACAACGACAGACTTTATTTTCTTGGGCTCCAAAATCACTGAGGATGGTGACTGCAGCCATGAATTTAAAAGATGCCTGCTCCACGGAAGAAAAGCAATGACAAACCTAGACAATATATTAAAAAGCAGAGACATCACTTTGCCAACAAAGGTCCATATTGTCAAAGCTACAGTTTTTCCAGTAGACATGTATAGTTGTGAGAGTTGGACCATAAAGAAGGCTGAGTGCTGAAGAATCAATGCTTTCTAACTGTGGTGCTGGAGAAGCCTCTAGAGAGTCCCTTGGACTGCAAGGAGATCAAACCAGTCAATCCTAATGCAATCAACACTGAATATTCATTGGAAGGACTGATGCTGAAGCTGGAGCTCCAATATCTTGGCCATCTGATTCAAAGAGCCAACTCATTGGAAAAGACCCTGATGCTAAGAAAGATCGAGGGCAGTAGGAGAAGGAGATGACAGAGGATGCGGTGGTTGGATGGCATGTTCAACTCAATGGACATGGGTTTGAGCAAACTCAGGAAGATAGTGAAGGACAGGGAAGCCTGACATGCTGCAGTCCATGGGGTCACAAAAAGTCAGACATGACTGTGACTGAACAACTATATATATATATATACATATATATATATATGTATATATATATGTATGTATGGGCTTCCCTTGTGGCTCAGCTGGTAAAGAATCTGCCTGCAACATGGGAGACCTGGGTTCAATCCCTGGGTTGGGAAGATCCCCTGGAGAAGGGAAAAGCTACCTACTCCGATATTCTGGCCTGGAGAATTCCATGGACTGTATCGTCCATTGGGTCACAAAGAGTCAGACATAACTGAGCAACTTTCATATTATTTATCTTATACATATATACGGGCTTCCCAGGTGGCGCTAGTGGTAAAACAACCTATCTGCTGCTACAGGGGACATAAGAGATGTGGGTTCAGTCCCTGGGTCTGGAAGATCCCTTGGAGAAGGGCATGACAACCCACTCCAGTATTCTTGCCTGGGAAATCTCATGGATAAAGGAGCCTGGGAGGCTACAATCCAAGGGGTTGCAAGAGTTGGATATGAATGAAGTGACTTTCATGCATGCACGCTCATATATATATATATGATCCATAAATTAAACTGAGATTCACCACACCTATAAACTTTTCTCTTTGTTCATTGTAGCTATAAACATTAAAAGGCAGCTAGTGATGTTCTAGAGAAACTTGACCAAGATATTGGAGATTCTCTCTGAATGTCTATGAATGAAAAGATTAAAAACTATTAGTTAATGTAAAATAAAAAAAAGCTGAGAGTTCTATATTTGAATTTTCAAATTTTAAATGTATAGAAGAAAGAAAGAAAACTTGCTCATGAAATCCATGGATTGTAGAACTTAATTGCTGATTTTAGGAAAAACAAAAATAACCTTTTTTTCTACTATAGATTAAAATATATGAAGGCTATTATCACCTTTTGTGGTACAGAGTAGACGAATCATACTAAATTTAATGGGGATGATTCTGCAGAAACAATTGGATATTTGAGTCATAATTGAATATTGAATTAATATAAACATTTCTTACAGACTTTTCCTTTATTTCGAAGTTGATCTTGGACAATAGTTTGGGTTTTCTTCTGAAACCACTGATAACAGCAATGGAAAGTACTTTATAGTATTTTTAGTTCAATTTTCTCATTTTATACTTGAAGCAAATGAGCCTCAGAAATGTGTAGAAAGGTGACCACATCATAAAAGACAGCCAGTATTTCAACAAGCAGTGTTTAGAGTAACTCTCAGGCACAGATTTGTGTGAACTTTGACTTGGTACTGAGACTAAGACTCAATTTTTTCATATGTAACCTGAAAATATTAAAGGGTATAACTAAATTTTTGAGGAGTAATTTAAGTAACTTATATTTCACAAAATCTAAGACATTGTTTATTCTAATAGTCATCCTTATTTAGTATCATTAAACAATAAAATGACTTCCCCAGTGCCTCAACGGTAAAAGAATCCACCTGCAAGGCAGGAGCCTCAGTACCATCCCTGGGTTGGGAAGACCCCCTGGCGGAGAGCAAGCACCTCTCTCCAGTATTCTTGCCTGGAGAATCCCATGGACTGAGGAGCCAGGCTACAAAGAGTAGTCTGGGTCACAGAGTCAGACAGGATAGAAGCAACTTAGTACGCATGCATGCACTCAAACAAGAAACAAACAAACTATAATTCTTTATTTCGCTTAGAATTTTCTACACATGTAAAGAGATCTTTTAAGGTTTATTAAAATTAAAATATAGGAAAAATACATTTGTTTATGTATTATCAAAATGTACCATTTTCAGAGCCTATTTTAAATCACTTTGAAACTCAAATTAGCCAATGTTCATATTGTTGCTCTTTTGTTTTATTAAATCACAGTGTGGTTTTCTGTGCCATCAAAGTGTTGGTGTTGGAGCATTTTTTTAAGAAATGGTGCACTATCATCTCTAGGATTTTCCCCCATGTGTTAACACTTGTTCTGTAATTGTTGATACTGGCAATTTACTATTTATCTAAACATAAAATTTTATTTTTACTCTCATTTCAATCACAGAATGTGGGAAATGTGAGCAACTTTTATTCAGAGTCAATAGAAAGTTTCTGACAATTTGCTGTTTAATGTCAATGCTGGTTTTGACTCATAGAAAAATCAATCATATTTGCCCTTGGTTTCTTTGAAGTTTCCCTCATCTTTTTAAGAAATCCAGCGGTATTCCTATGATTTAGTTATATAATGCCTTGTTCATGATAGGCAATACTTTTGTATATAGATCAGAAATAAGACAAAATAGAGATTATTGTGGTTATGAGCATGATCCTTTTTTAGATCCTGAAAGCATTTTGTTATGGCTTTTCAAGAAAATACAGAATTATGCTCATTCCTCTGGTGAATTTTTCATCCACGAACACTACATTTAGAATTGATTACCATGTTTATCTGCATACACTGTTTCATATCTATGCCCATCTTCATACATAATTCTTTTCAATACCTTGACTCAGTATAGTATTTTTTAACTCATTTAAAATAGCAATTAAGCTTAACACGTGTGGTAGAACTAAGTGAGTTGAAACGAAGAAAAATTTGAGCAACAATGAACCAATTTGCACATGTGCAGGAAATGTTGAGTAGACAATTGTTTTGCATACAAAGATTTTAAAAGATTATCTTTTTTAAGAAGAATCAATTTCAAAAGATATCAAAATATGAGAAATAGCTATCACAAAATTAAATATGGCATATTAAACAACATCTGGGAGTTCAATAATGGTAGCCGTTGTTGTTATTATGTTATTGTTATGACACTGTCTTCATGTATGGATGTGAGAGTTGGACTGTGAAGAAAGCTGAGCGCCGAAGAATTGATGCTTTTGAACTGTGGTGTTGGAGAAGACTCTTGAGAATCCCCTGGACTGCAAGGAGATCCAACCAGTCCATTCTAAAGGAGATCAGTCCTGGATGTTCTTTGGAAGGAATGATGCTAAAGCTGAAACTCCAGTACTTTGGCCACCTCGTGTGAAGAATTGATTCATTGGAAAATACTCTGATGCTGAGAGGGATTGGGGACAGGAGAAGAAGGGGATGACAGAGGATGAGATCGCTGGATGGCATCACCCACTCAATGGATGTGAGTCTGAGTGAACTCCGGGAGTTGGTGACAGACAGAGAGGCCTGGCGTGCTGCAATTCATGGGGTCACAAAGAGTCGGGCATGACTGAGCGACTGAACTGAACTGAACTGCATGGGACATTTGGAGATCCTTTATTAGTTTTCTGACAGTACAACAGCTTACTCCTATGACAGTGACTTCCTTAGGAAGTTTAGATATCCTATCTTTTCGTGCTGTGATTCATTGTATGTTGATTATCCTCAGGATTGCATATTCACTGTAGGTCTTATCCAAAACAATAATTCACTGGTCCCTCAGGATATTTATAGAATTTAGAGTTTTTGTTATATGGTCACAGAATCATTTATAAATACATTTTTAAAATGAAGAATATATTCATCCTAACCTGATGATTAAAGAATTTTTATCCATTTGTGTTTTGAATATTAATGAGAGTAAAACTTCTTATTGCTTAATCAATTTTAGATCCATTCACTTTAATGCTCTTGCTTGTTTTCAAGAACTTAAACAGTCAAACACAGTTTAGATACCCATATCTGATGTAATTACTTGATATAATGTCCTTTCTTCCTCATATTTGTCTCTGCTAATTTCTATTTATTTTAGCAGGCCAAATATTAATGTGGAGTTCTAAAGAACAGGTAAAACACATGAAAACTATGAAATAATTATTTATATTATTGTCTATACAGGTCAGATGCAAAGAAAATGTTATCTTTTAAAATTAATTTATTTATTTTAATTGGAGGCTAATTACTTTACAATATTGTAATGGTTTTTGCCGTACATTGACATGAATCAGCCATGGGTGTACATGTGTTCCCCCTCCTGAGCCCCGCTCCCACCTCCCTCCCAATCCCATCCCTCAGGGTGATCCCAGTGCCCTGTCTCATGAGTCGAACCTGGACTGGTGATCTAGTTCACATATGGTAATATACATGTTTCAATGCTATTCTGTCAAATCATCCCACCCTTGCCGTCTTCCATAGAGCCCAAAAGTCTGTTCTTTACATCTGTGTCTCTTTTGCTGTCTTGCCTATAGGGTCATCATTACCATTTTTCTAAATTCCATATATTTGCATTAATATATTGTATTGGTGTTTTTCTTTCTGGCTTACTTCACTCTGTATAATAGGCTCCAGTTTCATCCACCTCATTAGAATTGATTCAAATGTATTCTTTTTAATGGCTGAGTAATACTCCGTTGTGTATATGTAACACAGCTTTCTTATCCATTCATCTGCTGATGGACATCTAGGTTGCTTCCATGTCCTGGCTATTATAAACAGTGCTGCGATGAACACTGGGGTACACATGTCTCTTTCAATTCTGGTTTCCTCGGTGTGTATGCCCAGCAGTGGGATTGATGGGTCATATGGGAGTTCTATTTCCAGTTTTTTAAGGAATTTCCACACTATTCTCCATAGTGGCTGTACTAGTTTGCATTTCCACCAACAGTGTAAGAGGGTTCCCTTTTCTCTGCACCCTCTCTAGCATTTATTGTTTGTAGACTTTTTGATAGCAGCCATTCTGACTGGTGTGAGATGATACCTTATTGTGGTTTTAATTTGCATTTCTCTGATAATGAGTGATGTTGATCATCTTTTCATGTGTTTATTAGCCATCTGTATGTCTTCTTTGGAGAAAGAAGGATTGCCCATTTAGTTCTTTGGCCCATTTTTGATTGGGTCGTTTATTTTTCTGGAATTGAGCTGCATGAGCTGCTTATATATTTTTGAGGTTAATTCTTTGTCAGTTTCTTCATTTGCTATTATTTTCTCCCATTCTGAAGGTTGTCTTTTCACCTTGCTTATAGTTTCCTTCATTGTGCAAAAGCTTTTAAGTTTCATTAGGTCCTGTTTGTTTATTTTTGCTTTTATTTCCATTACTCTGGGAGGTGGATCATAGAGGATCCTGCTGTGACTTATGTCAGAGTGTTTTGCCTATGCTCTCCTCTAGGAGTTTTATAGTTTCTGGCTTTACATTTAGATCTTTAATCTATTTTGAGTTTATTTTTGTGTGTGGTGTTAGAAAGTGTTCTGGTTTCATTCTTTTACAAGTGGTTGACCTGTTTTCCAAGCCTGTATAATGGGCTTGTTAAAGAGATTGTTTTTTCTCCATTGTATATTCCTGCCTCCTTTGTCAAAGATAAGGTGTCCATAGGTGTATGGATTTATCTCTGGGCTTTCCATTTTGTTCCATTGATCTATATTTCTGTCTTTGTGCTGGTACCATACTGTGTTAATGACAGTAGCTTTGTAATATAGTCTGAAGTCAGGTAGGTTGATTCCTCCAGTTCCATTCTTCTTTCTCAAGATTGCTTTGGCTATTCAAGGCTTTTGTATTTCCATACAAATTGTGAAACTATTTGTTCTAGTTCTCTGAAAAATACCATTGGTAGCTTGATAGGGATTGCATTGAATCCATAGATTGTTTTGGGTAGTATACTTATTTTCACTGTATTGATTCTTCCAATCCATGAACATGGTATATTTCTCCATCTATTTGTGTCATCTTTGATGTCTTTCATTAGTATTTTATAGTTTTCTATATATAGGTCTTTTGTTTCTTTAGGTAGATTTATTCTTAAGAATTTTATTCTTTTTGCTGCAATGGTGAATGGAATTGTTTCCTTAATTTATCTGTTTTCTCATTGTTAGTGCATAGGAATGCAAGGGATTTCTGGGTGTTGATTTTATATCCTGCAACTTTACTACATTCATTGATTAGCTCTAGTAATTTTCTGGTGGTGTCTTTAGGGTTTTCTATGTAGAGGATCATGTCATCTGCAAACATGTTATTAAAATACGTAAGCCTCAAAACTCTTTAATAGTAATCAGAAAACAATAGGATTCTAAAATATCTAGAGAGAAAGCCTACCTATTTTGGAAACAGTGGTCACATAGGTAGCATATACTCAGTGAGTCTGGGGATTCAGATTTAAAGATGTGGTCCTGAGAGTGAGGTTTGCTACACAAACCAGGGAGTGGCATTTCTGAAAAAATGAATAAATAGATAGACTGATACTTATTTTCAGAAATACTTAGATCTTTAATATAGTAAATCTACAGATCAAAGGGTTCTACTTTTTCCTTTTACATAAGTACTCTATTATTTACCTGTTTAACCCACTGAAAAAGCTATTCCCCATCTTTTTAACAAGCCATGAGATTATATTATTCCTGTTATTCTTCACACTAAGTTAGAGATTTTTTTCTTCCAAATGAACTCCAGATATTTTTGCTCACTTCCAAGCTAGAGTTGTAAGTAGAAAAAGTATAGACTCTGGACTCACAGACTTAACCACTTCTCCTTATTTAATCTAGAGCTATATCTCTAATAGCTTCTCTTGGTTTACCTAAAAAGGTAAACAAAGGTGTTGTTAGAATGATTAAAGAACATACATGAAAGTCTCTGGCCTTTGGTGTTTGTTTTTCTTAAATTTTATCTTTGTTTCAATTAGTTTTAATTCTTTAAATATTTGTATTTTTCCATTAAATCCTATTTCAGTTCAATATGCTATATGGTTGATCATATTTTTGGCCCCAAGCATTCAGTGTGAACTCCTGTCTTTAAATATGTTACTTTTCAGCTTTTTTAATTTTTTTAATTTATTTTATTTTATTTTTTAACTTTACATTATTGTATTTGTTTTGCCATATATCAAAATGAATCTGCCATAGGTATACACGTGTTCCCCATCCTGAACCCTAGGGATGGTACGGGGAGGGAGGAGGGAGGAGGGTTCAGCTTCTTTTTTTAAAGCAGTGAAATATTCCTGCTCTGAACATTCAGCTCAGCCCTGTGACTTTCTTTGGCCTATAGGAATGAGATAAAAATGAAAGTATGCCTTAAAAAGTCTTGCATTTCTTTTTTGTTTGTTTGTTTTTTACTTGTTCTATGATTATGCTAAGTTGCTTCAGTCATGTCCGAGTCTTTGCATCCCCATGGATGTAGCCCACCAAGTTCCTCTGTCTGTGGAATCTCCCAGGCAAGAATACAGGAGTGGGTTGCCATTTCCTTCTCCAGGGGATCTTCCTGACCCAGGGATCAAACTCAGGTCTCTTATGTCTCCTGCATTGGCAGGTGGGTTCTTTATCACTAGAGCCACCTGGGAAGTGTACTGTATGATTAAGACTGTCTGATTTAGTTTAAAAATGTATAAGAATGTATTTATACTAATTATGGGACATATTTATACTACTTTAATTCATTGTTTTTCTAAAATTCAAACTTAACTGACAGCGTATATTTTGTTTAGTAATCTTACCTAACGTGTCTCTAACATTTCTGTAAGTACCAGCTAGCATTTAAGTCCTGGAAAGATGAAAAAACTGGTTAAGTATACCTACTCCAGCTGAAGTACAGCATGAAATAGAGATGCCTAAACAAACAACCACAAAACCTCCTGTTATTCAATTACATACAGATAGATAACATAACTGTGTACTAAGAAAACCAAAGATAATCTAAAACTATTAGAATAAATAAATGATCTTAGCAAAATTTCTAAGTAAAATTAAATATATAAAAATTAAATATATTTCTACATATTAAAAGTAAACAGAAAACAAAAATCTTAAATATGGTACCATTTGAAATAAAATAAAAAAAAATACTAATTACATTGGAATGTATCTGATACAGGCCTTCTCTGGTGGCTCAGCAATAAAGAATCTGCCTGTAATGCAGGAGACCTAAGAGATGCTGATTCTATCCCTGGGTTGGTAAGATCCCCTGAAGGAGGGAATGACAACCCACTCTAGTGTTCTTTTCTAGAAAATCCCATGGACAGAGGCAGGGGACAGAGGCAGGACTGTAACCTAGCAGGCTACAGTCCATATGGTTGCAAAGAGTCAGATACGACTGAAGGGACTGAGTACACATATCTAATAAAATATGCATAACTCTATATGGAAAAACAAACATTTCTGAGAGTTTTAAAAAGACAAACTGAGATATATACCATGTTTTGCATTAGAATATTTCGTATGTTAAAAATGTCAGGTCTTCCCAAATTAACCTTTAGATGCAACATTATCTTAACAAAAATCCCAGAAGTTTTGTTTATCTGTGGAAGTGGCAAATTGGTTCTAAAATTGATTTAGAAAATATAACAGTCTAAGAACAGCAAAGGCAATCTTGAAGAAAATGTTAAAGGACCTGCAATACCAGATGAAAAGACTTGATATTTAGCTCTGTGATTAAGGATATGAAAACTGATCAATGGACAAAACAGTCCAAAGAGAGTCCATGTAAATAAAATCACCTTACATACAGGAAAGATCATATCGCAATGCAGTGGGGAAAACCTGGTTTTACTAATAAATGAAGTTGGGCCAATAGATGTTTATTTAGGGAAAAATATATTTTTACTGCTATGTTACATCTTATCACAAAGATGAAATCATTATGAATTATTAATATAAATGTGAAAATTAAAACAATAAATATTTTTAAAAAATAAAGTCTTATGATCATGTAGTAAAAAAATGTCTTAAGACACAAATAGAACATTTAAAAGAAAAAATAACAAATTGAACTATAGTTACATTTAAAACTTCTTTTCATCAAAGAAATCATTAACAAGTGAAAGGCAAGCCACAGATTAGGGAAACGATATTACAAATAAATAGTATATACATGACAAAATACATAATATATTTATATATTTATCTACATTATGATTATATATTATGTATTATATTTCATCAGATATATATTTGGTACACTATATATTGATACATTATATCTCACATATTACATATTATATTATGTATATATCTGACTAAATCCTTATATACAGATATAATGACAAATAAAATTATATTAGTTTTGATATTTGTACAGGAGTCAATATTTACACCATGAAATGATTGCACAAGTCTAATCAACTATAATTACCTCACTGTACATTACCAGGAGAAAACAATTCTTTTTTAATGAAAAGGAACATGCATGACTTTTATTTCTTGAAATAAGTTTTTTTTTATTCAAATTAATCACTTGATCCTCACTTCCAATAATGACCTGGAAGATAATTTAAACCATCTTTCTCATTACGGACAATTAGAAGACATTTTTAAGATGTATTTTCTTCTTAAAAGATGAGACATTATATAGGTAACATGATATTCGACAACTATCAAGCCAAGACTCAAGACTCATGGGACCCTAATCAAGGTGAGCACTTAGACTATTTTGGTTAAATTTCAGTCTGGTGTCCCATGAAATACAAAGGTCTTGATGAACAGGCTTGCTTTGTGCTAGGAGCCTGAAGCAACTTTGGACAGCAACTCTGAGTAGACTTGTATGCAGAGTTCATCATGAGAAATGCCGGGCTGGATGAAGCACAGACTGGAATCAAGATTGCTGGGGGAAATATCAGTAACCTCAGATATGCAGAAAATACCACCCAAATGGCAGAAAGCAAAGAGGAACTAAAAAGCCTTATGATGAAGGTAAAAGAGAGTGAAAAAGCTGTCTTAAAACTCAACATTCAAAAAACTAAAATCATGGCATTCAGTCCCATCACTTCATGGCAAATGGATGGGAAAACAGTGACAGACTTTATTTTCTTGGGCTCCAAAATCATTGCAGATGGTAACTACAACCATGAAATTGAGAGACACTTGCTCTTTGGAAGAAAAGCTATGACAAATCTAGACAGTGTATTCAAAAGCAGACATTACTTTGCCAACAAAGGTTCATGCAGTCAAAGCTATGGTTTTTCCAGTAGTCATGTACAGACGTAAGAGCTGGACAATAAAAAGGCTGAGTGCTGAATAATTGATGCCTTTGAACTATGGTGCTGGAGGAGACTCTTGCGAGTCCCTTGGACAGCAAGGAGATCAAACTGGTCAATCCTAAATGTAATCAACCCTGAATATTCACTGGAAAGACTGATGCTGAAGCTGAAGTTCCAGTACTTTGGCCACCTGTTGCAAAAAGCCAACTCACTAGAAAGACCCTGATGCTGGGAAAGATTGAAGGCAGGGTGAGAAGGGGATAACAGAGGACGAGATAATTGGATGGCATC
The DNA here is from genome assembly GCF_019923935.1 of Bubalus bubalis. NCBI lineage: Eukaryota > Metazoa > Chordata > Mammalia > Artiodactyla > Bovidae > Bubalus > Bubalus bubalis. The sequence goes on along the minus strand of NC_059163.1, from coordinate 96,210,950 downwards.
ACCGACTCAATGGACAAGAGTTTGAGCAAACTCTGGGAGATGGTGATGGACAGGGAAGCCTGGTGTGCTGTAGTCCATAGGGTTGCAAAGAATAGGACATGACTGAGCAACTGAATAGCAACAATGTAGTGACTCTGTGGGCTTCCATCTCCCAGCTGCTCCTGCTTCTCAGTCTGTCTGTCACCCAACTCTTTGCAACCCTGTGGGTTGTAACCCACCAGCCTCTTCTGTCCATAGAATTCTCCAGATAATAATACTGAAGTGGGTAGCTATGCCCTCCTCCAGAGGATCTTCCTGACCCAGGGATCAAACCTTCATCTCTTATATCTCCTGAATTGGCAGGCAGGTTCCTTACCAGTAGCACCACCTGGGAAGCCCCTAGCTGGGGCTTGTTATTCAGTTCAGTTCAGTTGCTCAGTCATATCCGACTCTTTGTGACCCCAGGGGCTGCAGCATGCCAGGTTTCATTGTCCATCACCAACTCCCGAAGCTTGCTCAAATTCATGTCCATCAAGTTGGTTATGTCATCCAGCCATATCATCCTCTGTTGACTCCTTCTCTTCCTGTCTTCAATCTTTCCCCACATCAGGGTCTTTTCCAATGAGTCAGTTCTTTACATCAGGTGGCCAAATTATTGGACTTTCAGTTTCAGCATCAGTCTTTCCCCCAGTGAGTATTCAGGACTGATTTCCTTTAGGATGGGCTAGTTTGATCTCTTTGCAGTCCAAGGGACTCTCAAGAGTCTTCTCCAACACCAGTTCAAAAGCATCAGTTCTTTGGCTCTCAGCTTTCTTTATAGAAAACTCTCAAATCCATACATGATTACTGGAAAAACCATATCTTTGACTAGATGGACCTTTGCTGGCAAAGTAATGCCTCTACTTTTTAATATGCTGTCTAGGTTTGTCATAGCTTTTCTTCCAAGGGGTGATAGTCTTAATTTCATGGCTGCAATCACCATCTGCAGTGATTTTGGAGACCCCAAAAATAAAGTCTCTCACTGTTTCCATTGTTTCCCCATCTATTTGAAGGACTAGTCCCTAAGATAAGGTAAGAAAACTTAACTAAGCTTTACTTAATTCTTCATAAAGAGCTAACAACTAAATAGCTGTGAACTTGTGTCTTCACATTATGGTGACTTTTAATGGATTAAAAGTTTTCCAGATTGAACTTCAGGCATCCATGTCTTACCTTGGGTTTTGCTAATTTATTCAACTAAGCAAGTGTATAGAGTATTTGTCTCAGCAAAGCCTTCAAAAAGTATTGAAATAATTCAGATATAAACCAATAGTCACTGAGAAGCAGATTCTAACAGGAGATATATGATAGAACTTGCACACAGTTACTACAGTATAGAGTATTATTATGTGTCCTGTGACTCGCAGAAAGAGTCCCAAGGAACATGAAACAATCAGTGCCCTGTTAAAGGAAAAGCCAGTACTGAGTCGAATGCCCAGAATGGAGTTGGATTTCAGAAGGTGAAAATAAATTATTATTATAGCTAAGATTGCATTGTTTTAACATGTGCCATCCACTAATTTAAGCCCCTTACGTGTGTCGAATTATTTAATTTTCACCTATCTTTATTTAATATGATAGATTTTAGTATTGTACCCAACTTATAGATGAGAAAAACAAGGCACAAAACAGTTCTTCTACCTTTCAGAGAAGAAGTAAATACAAGCTTCTCATAGGATGAAGAAAATATATGACGAGAAGGTTGTGGAATAGATACCTATGCCAAGTGAATTGTGATGCAGTTATTTATATTTATTAATAATATAGGAAACCACAAATGCAAAATTTTTTCCAAGATGAAGTTACACTTTTGGAAAATTTCATAAAATGCATTTTTCTGTTCGGTAAATATTTAATACTAATTAAATAAATCATCATAAAGTGTTCATTTGTTGTTTTTAAGTATTACTTTCTAATTAATGATATAGGAATAGTAAGCCTATCAAGAGGGGTTAAAAAATTTGGGCTCTGCAAAAATGGGAGAAGATAAGTGGTTAGCCACATATTAGAGTAGATCCATATTAATGGCTGAGACTTAAGACATTAAAAGAATGGTGAATTCCTTGTATTTATCATTCTAAACAGTTGCAAAATTATCACTGTTTTGAAATCAATAGGCTCCATCTCCCCATTTCTTACTAGGAAAGAAAACTCCTAACAAGGTCAGGCATTTTGTCCTGTGTCACACACCAGGATAGTTATTGTCCTGAAATAAATGTAAGATTCTTTACTCCCTGAAGCCAGTTCATGAGGGCAATGGTGTTAATCCCCAGGGATTCAGTCTTTTGCAAATCAGATGAGTATGAAATACCCTCTGATTTCAGAACCAGCTCCACAGCTGGAGCGCCATCACGCCTCATAAAATATGATGAGAAGCCTAGAAGGACCTCACCCACGGAGGTCACTATTACACTGGCATTTACAGAGCAACGGGTTATTTTCTCTTGTGTGGACTTGTCTCAGTTTCATTTCCGTGGTTGACACCTTGTCTTACTGCATGAGAAAGTAAGTGAATGGCAATCACGTGAAAGTGAAAAGTTAAAGTGAAAGTCTCTCAGTCCTGTTGGACTCTTTGCAACCCCACAGACTATACAGTCTGTGGAATTCTCCAGACCACAATGCTGGAGTGGGTATAGCCTTTCTCTTCTTCTCTGATAGCTCAGTTGGTAAAGTATCCGCCTGCAATGCAGGAGACCTCTGTTTGATTCCTGGGTTGGGAAGATCTGCTGGAGAAGGGAAAGGCTATACCCACTCCAGTATTCTGGCACATGTTAAATGTATATTTGTATCACCATATTATAGAGGATTCCCATTCAAGGGGTATAAACATAACACCACAATGTCATGTACCCATAGCATCTATTGTGTGCTAATGTGTATGGCCAGTCACAGTTATCAGCATTCCCCACGTATTAAAAATATGTAAGAACTTATTCACTTTGCACTTCTCTCTGAATTCATGGAGTTAGACCCTCCCAATACTAATCACTTTATTCTGAAATGAGAGGACCTGTGGCTCACATGAGGGGATATCCAGTAGGAAGTCACATGATGACACAAACAGAATCCTCAAAAAGAAGAGATAAATTTCTGTGAATGCTAAGCTGCAGTGACAGAGGAAGAAAATATATGATGAGAAGGTTGTGGTATAGATACCTATATTCAGTCAAGCTCACACAAATGGACAATAAACAAAGCAAAGCATAGAAGCTGGCTATGAATCAAACATAATAAGAACTAACATTTATCAAATGCCTGGTGTGTGGCAGGTACATCACATCTATTATCTTTGAACTGTACAATAACCCTACACCAGACACAACTGTGTTTTCAGTGGACAGATGTGGAAAATGGGCTTCTTCAAATAAGGTGATTGTGTGCAGAAACTCACAATTGCAGGGGTGGTTTCAGAATTTCATATGGGCAGGTATTATAAGTGTCGAGACATTTGAGTGACAAGGTTTGAAACTGCATTTTATATCATTCTCTGGATTATATGAAAAAATGCAGGAAAGCGCACACAAAATCACCTGAAGGCTGAAGCTGAAGCCACCAGTGTCTTCCCGAGGTTGCCGACCCCACTTATGAGAGTGATGCTAGGACCCGCACCCCGGCCTGACTGCTTTACTATGATTGCTGTTCACTGTGTGATGCTGTCTCCTAAACTGCCTGATTCAACATCGTAAGAAAGTTGAACTTTGGGTAATTTCTAAAGAGGAAAACTGAGTTATGAAAACCTCTCTCCTGAGACTCCCCTGGTGGTGAAGTGGCTGGGACTTCACCTTCCAACACAGGGGATGCGGGTTTGATCCCTGGTCAGGGAGATAACATCCCACATGCCTCGTGGCCAAAATAACCCTCATAAAACAGATACAATATTGTAATAAATTCAATAGACATTAAAAATGGTCCACAACAATGATAATAATCTTTAAATGTTTAATATTTAATATTTTTAATTTTTGAAAATCATTTTTAATTTAATCTTTTAAATTCTTTAAAATAAAATTTTAAGATATACAAAAAGGATCTTCATAACTCAGATTAACCACAATGGTGTGATCACTCACCTAGAGCCAGACATCCTGGAATGTGAAGTCAATGGGCTTTAGAAAGCATCACTATGAACACAGCTAGTGGAGGTAATGGAATTCCAGTTGAGCTATTTCAAACCTTAAAAGATAAAAATGCTGTTAAAGTGCTGCAGTCAATATGCCAGCAAATTTAGAAAACTCAGCAATGGCCGCAGGACTGGAAAAGGTCAGTTTTCATTCCAATCTCAAAGAAGGGCAATGCCAAAGAATGTTCAAACTACCACAGAATTGCACTCATCTCACATGCTAGCAAAGTAATGCTCAAAATTCTCCAAGTCAGGCTTCAACAGTACATTAACTGTGAACTTCCAGATGCTCCAGCTGGATTTAAAAAAGGCAGAGGAACCAGAGATCAAATTGCTGACATCTGTTGGACCATCGAAAAAGCAAGAGAATTCCAGAAAAACATCTATTTCTTCTTTATTGACTACACCAAAGCCTTTGACTGTGTTGATCACGACAAACTGGAAAATTCTTAAAGAAATAGGAATACCAGACCACCTTATCTGCCTCCTGAGAAATCTGTATGCAGGTCAGGAAGCAACAGTTAGAACTGGACATGGAACAGACTGATTCTAAATTGTGAAAGGGGTATGTTGAGGCTGTATATTGTCATCCTGATTATTTAACTTATATGCAGAGTGAAAGTGAAAGTGAAGTTGCTCAGTCGTGTCCGACTCTTTGCGACCCCATGGACTGTAGCCTATCAGGCTCCTCTGTCCATGGGATTTTCCAGGCAAGAGTTCTGGAGTGGATTACCATTTCCTTCTCCAGGGGATCTTCCTGACCCAGGAATTGAACCTGGGTCTCCCACATTGCAGGCAGACGCTTTACCGTCTGAGCCACCAGGGAAGCCATCATGCAAAATGCCAGACTGGATAAAGTACAAGCTGGAATCAAGATTGCCAGGAGAAATATCAAGAACCTCAGATACACAAATGACACCACCCTTTTGGCACAAAGTGAGGAGAAACTAAAGAACCTCTTGATGAAAGTGAAAAAGGAGAGTGAAAAAGTTGGCTTAAAACTCAGCATTCCGAAAACGAAGATCATGACATCCAGTTCCATCACTTCATGGCAAATAGATGGGGAAACAATGGAAACAGTGACAGACTTTGTTTTCTTGGGTTCAAAATCACCACAGATAGTAACTGCAGCCATGAAATTAAAAGACACTTGCTCCTTGGAAGAAAAGTTATGACCAACCTAGACAGCTTATTAAAAAGCAGAGACATTACTTTGCCAACAAAGGTCCATCAAGTCAAAGCTATAGTTTTTCCAGTAGTCATGTATAGATGTAAGAGTTGGATCACAAAGAAAACTGAGCTCTGAAGAGTTGATGATTTTGAACTGTAGTGTTGGAGAAGACTCTTGAGAGTCCCTTGAACAGCAAGGAGATCCAACCAGTCCATCCTAAAGGAAATAAGTCCTGAATATTTATTGGAAGGACTGATGCTGAAGCTGAAAGTGCAATAATTTGGCCACCTGATGCAAAGAACTGACTTATTGGAAAAGACCCTGATGCTGGGAAATATTGAAGGCAGGAGGAGAAGGGGACGACAGAGGATGAGATGGTTGAATGGCATCACTGACTCAATGGACATGAGTTCAAGCAAGCTTTGGGAGTTGGTGATGGACAGAGAAGTGTGGCGTGCAGCAGTCCATGGGGTTGCAAAGAGTCGGACATGACTGACTGAAGTGAACTGAACTGAATCCTAAAATACAAACAAAATCTTCTCTACTGAAAAAGGAAGATGCCTATTAAATGGTTTCATTACTCTGAAAATTATCTGTTGCTCTCTGAAGTTGGAGGTTTCACCCATCTGTACCTGCCCAGAGTCTCCTAGACCTGCTCATGACTTGAGCCCCTGGACACACTGAGCCTCAGTACTCCAAGAAGCACACACTCAGTACAACTCTTCCAGCATCTGCTGTGGATCCAGTCCAAGCTTCCCACGGGTCTCATATGCTGATTCTCATGGTTATACATCCAAGAACTCTTTCATTAGCAGACTGACAATAACAAGATCTGCCTTACGCTCCGTATCAGCAGATATGTGATGAGCACATAAACCACAAAAAGGGAAAAAAATGTTCTCATGTGCCACAGTGGTACATGTGGGACATCCCCATGGTCAAACTCCATTGGCAAATAAAATACAGAATGCCTAGTTAAATTTTAATTTCACACAAGCGATGAATAATTTTAAATATATCAGTATTAGTATAAATATTACTCTATGTAATTTATGTCCATGAGATATTTTATATACACTTATCCAAGCTTCAAATTTAAATGGACATCCAGCATCTGATTTGCTAAATTTGGCAACTCTACCTATGAGTAGTCAGGCATAAGTGGTCTCTGACCTCTAGGGGCTTAGTCTTGGGGAGTCAGACATGCAAACCTCAATTTAAAAGAAAAGTGATACATTCTCATTAAAGATGTTATGAAGTGCTTTAGGATCTCAGGTACAGAAATGCCTAATTTTGAATGGGGGGAATAAAGACACAGCGATGGCTTTTTATTTTACAGCTGAAATGAAATCAGTAGCTAGTTGGCCGTGTGCAAGGCATGAGGTGCTAGGGAAATAGGGCATAAATACAGGCAAAAGTAGTAAACTATATAAAATAAAAATGTCAGAAATATCATAAGGGAATCCATGACGAATTCCTAAATAGTTTGTGAGTAGTGTTATGTCAGAGGGCCTCACTTGTTGCTTCTTACACTGCTCATTGGAAATAGATCTGATTTCTATAATCAGAGGAGAATTTCTCAGAGACTTGGATAGAAAATCAAGTGCGTTCTTGCTCCCAATGCATTTTACACATACTCATTACTTACTCTTTAAATCTCTCAATATTTCTGTGTTGTCTTTTAGGCTATGCATTCCTCACAGGCAAGGTCTTTTCATTCTTTTTATTTTCGAAGCTCCCAATTAACATGTGTTACAGTGTAGGTACTCAGCAAATACGGAACTGACTTTGTTTGCAGGAAATGCCCCTTCAGGGGAAATAAACTTAAAGCGCTGAAAAGTGAAGTGATACCTGTGCACATAACCTGTGTGTATAGTTTTTGTTTAACATGCAGGATTACCCTAACCCTAACCAACAGTATACCACAGAGGCCTACAGCTACAAAGTCATTATTTAGTTTTAGTGACAATGACAATAACGAGGAATGAAGAAAACTTGGATAATAGGAACAGAATTCACAAACCAAAATTGTTATAGCATAGAAGATTGTTCACTTGCGGCTACACATTTCATCATAAAATAAGCTTTTATCATTTTAATTCCTTCCCTTCCGAGTTTTGTATCTCCAATCATTTAATCTCATACATGTTACCTAAAGTACTGACTAAATGACCATACCTCCATCTTGATATTTTGAATTCTTTTTTTTGTTCTTTCTACATTATTCTACTTTTTTCCAACACAAAATGAAATATTATATATGCATACTCACAGAAATATATGCAAATATAAATCCCTGGTGGCTCAGTGGTAAAGAATCTGCCTGCCAGTGAAGAAGATATAGGTTCAATCCCTGGGTCAGGAAGATCCCCTGGAGAAGGAAATGGCAACCCACTCCAATATTCTTGCCTGGGAAATCCCATGGACAAAGGAGTTTGGTGGCTTAGAGTCCATGGGGTCTCATGATAATTGGACATGAATTAGCAACTAAACGACAACAGCATATATATGTAAAGCCTGAAAGAAGAGCCCCATAAAAGCTAGGAAAGCTAATTAATATTAATTGATTATAGTTATTTGAGGAGAAACAGATTTCTTGTGCTCTTCTCTTCTATACACTCCAATTTTCAGCAACTTCGCTCTATTGGTCATTCTTAGCTATAATTACTTACATTATTACCACTTATTTTTCCATTATCCTTATTAAAGCAAAAAAATGTGTATGTGTGTGTGTGTGTGTATTAGAGAGGGACATGTATAAGTATATAGCATGGGATATTATATTTTAAAATGTATTTTGTATTTAGGTACAAATATAAAATGCATAAAGTGTATATATATGATGTAACATGGATTATTTTTTTAAAAAGTGTTCTGTGTATGCACATAATTTTGCTTGAAAATGAAGTTTGATATTAAGGTGTAGATTCATCCATGTTTCATAGAATACCAGGTACTCTGTAGGTGCTTAATAGATGGTAAATAATAGTAGTCTGCCTTTATCAGTTTATTCTCTATCTGCAATTAAGTGATGGGGTGCCAAATTATGTATCAAGAAGTTTTTACTAGGTTATATTTTTTCTAGGCAGCAGGTGCAGGATTTACAACATGTTATGCACTATAGATCTTCCTCAGAACAACTTACTATTTGGTTTAAATAGATAAAATTCTGACCTAGATTCTGCAGTGAGATTGTCATGGCTAAAAGCAGCAGTCAGCCTGTCTGCCTTTGCCTTCTTTCTCTTTCTCTACTTCAATATCATTACTTCTCATGAAATAAATAAGGCTTTTGCATTTCTGAGTAAATTATTCTTGCCCTTAAAACTGGCAAAAATTCACTACACCAATTTTAAGTTTTGGTATCAGCAACTCTTTGGTGAGTTTATTTTCTATTTGTATTTGAGGTGTATTTTTCTGAGTGTTTTTAAAATTTTGGACTCAAATATACATTATATTTTAACTGTCACAAATAAAAGACATACCATTTCTAAAGCAGAGTGACAAAAGGAGAGGAATTATTTTGTTTGAGAGAGAGATGGCTGGAAAATGAGGCACTGATCAAATTAATCATAAAATCTTTTTTTTTTTTTTTATACCCATGGCTGGATGGCATCACTGACTCGATGGACGTGAGTCTCAGTGAACTCCGGGAGTTGGTGATGGACAGGGAGGCCTGGTCTGCTACGATTCATGGGGTCACAAAGAGTTGGACATGACTGAGCGACTGATCTGATCTGATAGAGCTTATTACAGCAAAAGGATGCAGATTAAAATCAACAAAGGGAAAAAGCACACGGGGCAAAGTCCAGGAGACACCAAATGCAAGCTTCCAGGTGTCGCCTCCCAGCAGAGCAATGGGGACATGCTGGATCCTCCCGGTAGCAGTGTGTGAGAACACATACAAAGTACTGCCAGCCAAGGGAGCTCACCCAAACCTTGGTGTCCAGGTTTGTATTGAGGGATCTATCATGTAGTCATGCTGTGCTGTGGCTGGCTCCAGCAACCCAGACTGTAACCCCCAGAGGAAAACAGGCATCCACCACAAACCCCATTGTTAACATAAACTGCTGCTGCTGCTGCTGCTAAGTCGCTTCAGTCGTGTCGGACTCTGTGCGACCCCATAGACGGCAGCCCACCAGGCTTCCCTGCTCCTGGGATTCTCCAGGCAAGAACACTGGAGTGGGTTGCCATTTCCTTCTCCAATGCATGAAGGTGAAAAGTGAAAGTGAAGTCGCTCAGTCGTGTCCAACTCTAGCGACCCCATGGACTGCAGTCCACCAGGCTCCTCTGTCCATGGGATTTTCCAGGCAAGAGTACTGGAGTGGGGTGCCATTGCCTTCTCCGAATCATAAAATCTTAGAGTGTATCCTAGATACATCTAGTCTAATTCTTCATCTAAAGAAGTCCTCTTGAGGGAGAACAAGATTGCAGAGGAGTAGGTGGATGTGGAGTACATCTCTCTCCACAGATACATCAGGAATACACCTTCAGACGCAGAAGTGCATGCAGAACACCAGCTGGGAACAGACAGGAGTACCTGACCAGAGGAAAAGAATATATGCTGCTGCTAAGTCGCTTCAGTCGTGTCTGACTCTGTGCGACCCCATAGACAGCAGCCCACCAGGCTCCTCTGTCCCTGGGATTCTCCAGGCAAGAACACTGGAGTGGGTTGCCATTTCCTTCTCCAATGAATGAAAGTGAAAAGTGAAAGTGAAGTTGCTCAGTAAGTGTCCGACTCTTCGTGACTCCATGGACTGCAGCCTACCAGGCTCCTCCACCCATGGGATTTTCCAGGCAAGAGTACTGGAGTGGATTGCCATCGCCTTCTCCAAAAGAATATATAGAACCACGTAAAACTCAGTAAGATGAAGGAACTAGGGCGGAAAACAGGAGTGTTAGTAGGAATGGACCTGCCCTCTGTGGGTGGGGGAACTGAAGCAGGGATCCAATCCCCACAACAGGGCAACTGTCTAAGTCAGAGGAGAAACATTTAAGGCTTGGAGTGAAACAGCTGATCTGTGGCAGCCTAAATGGAACAAGAATCAGAGAGTCCTTGCCACAGCCATACATACCCCAGACAGAGACAGGGTCCCCTGGAAGGCACAGTGACTGGGAGCTGGAGTCTGGGGAGTGTGGAGTGATCCCAAGGCAAGGGCTGCTGTTGATTGTGGAGAGATGGATCAAGGGGAGGTGAGGGAGGAGACTGAGTGGCAAATGCCTGTGGAGGAAAGCTGGCAGCCATGGAAGCAAGGTGATATTGCTGAGTCATGCTTAGGGGCTGGAGCCATCATCACCATAGCCTGTCTCTCTCCACAGGCCAGCATTGGGAACTGAATAATAGAGAGGCTGGCCCATCACACACACCTGAGGCACTGAACTACACAGCAGGACCCCACCCAGGGTGCCCCTGTAAGTGCCTGATGCACCAATGTACAGAGTAGGACACCAGCCAGGGGGTCCTTCTATGTGCCTGATGCTCCAAACAACAGAGAAGGACCCCAGGCAAGGAAGCCCTCTAAGTGTCTGAAGGGGTAGAGCTACAGAGAAAGGCTGGCCAAAGAGGCCTTCTGATCGCCAGCTACAAGAGGCTCGTAAAAAGACTCTGATGGGGCCATAATTCCTGCGGTAGAGGCAGTCCGTGTTCCTGCACACTTGGTGCCACCAGGGTCCCTGCAAGCCAAGCAGCTGTGCCACCTTCATGTTCAACTCTCACTGGGGCAGAGCTGCCACAGGCAAAAAAATCTTGTGTCTATGCATGCAGGGTCACTTTGGTCGTGTCTGACTCTTTGCGACCCTGTGGACTGTGGCCTGCCAGGTTTCTCTGTCAGGGAGGGGGGTTCTCCAGGCAAGAATACTGGAGTGTATTGGCCAATACTGGTTGCCATATCCTTCTAGAGCACTGTATTTCCTGCTGCCCTCGCTGCCAACTGGGTACCTGCTGTTGTCAGAACCCCTGCGACCCAAGTAGCTGCACCACCTCCATACCTGGCCCTCACAAGGGCAAACCCAAGCCCTCCAGGGCAGCCTCAGGAGCAAACCCCAGTGGACAAACCACATGCAGAGGTGGAAATAAAACCACAATAGAAACCCAGGGGCAGTGTGGCTAAGGAAGAAGACCCAAAACCTTCCCACCAGCTGTACAAGCTGCAGATTAAATCCACACAATCAACTAGGCAGACTCTGTGTCTGTGGAATATATTAAAGAGCTCCCACAAAAGAAAAAAACACTAGTTCTGATAGCTGTGGACATTGAAGACAAAGACACATAGGAGTAGGACCAGATGAGAATCTGAGCTGCCCCCACAGCAGGTCCAGAGATCAGCACAGTGTTGGAGGGCATCCTAGGGAGGTGCGGTAGACTGTAACTCCCAGCAAGGGAAAGGACTCTGACGGCAGTGACTCAAGAAAAACATTTATTGTTCTTATATTTTGAATTGCTCTGTAGATTCTTTTGGATTTTTTAAATCTTTTTCCCCTTTTCCCCCCCTCTATTGTAGTTGTTGATTTTATTGGCACTATGACAGCTAATTAAGCTTTTGAGCTATTTTTTTTTTCTTAGTCGCATTTTTAATTGCATTTATAAACCTCTGCCTCTATGTGGGGCTTTTGCAGTTCTATGGAGTTTTCCTTTTTTGTTCTTCCTTTCCTCTTACAGTTAATCTTTAATGTATATAAATCTTCTTTATCTACCTCTATTTAACTTTGCATAACTATTCTTTCTTAATTTTCTTTCTTTCCTTTCCTCTCAACATATTCTCTAGTTATATTTTCATTGCTCTATTCCCCAATTGGCATCTTGCTCTAGTTTTGTTTTCCAGTTTGTGCTTTAGTTAGTTTTGTCCTAGTAGATATAATTTTTGGTTTCCTTTGTTCGTTGGGTCAATCTACTGTACATTATTTTTATTGGACTGTTTTGATATTGCTTATGGGTGTATATTTATATGAGTGTATTCAGTCACACTTTTTATTGCTTTTATAAACCTCTGCCTGTACCTTGTGTTTTTACAGTTCTATAGAGTTTTCCTTTTCTCCCCCTTTTTTTTCTTCTTCTGTTTTTTTTTTTCTTTTTTTAATAATTTTGAGTTTTAATTTTTTTAAGCCTAGTATATTTTTTCTACATTTATGCCTTTGTTTGCCTTTCCTACTGTTTTTTTCCCCTTGCAGTTAATCCCTAATGTATATATATCTTCACTGTCTACCTGTATTTAACTTTGCATATCTAGTCTTTATTAATTTTCTTTCTTTCCTTTCCTCTCAGCAATTTTTTAGTTTCATTTTCATTGCTTTATTCCCCAATTGGCACCTTGCTTAAAGTTTTGTTTTCTGCTGCTAAGCTGCTAAGTCGTTTCAGTCGTGTCCGACTCTGTGCTACCCCATAGACAGCAACCCACCAGGCTCCCCCGTCCCTGGGATTCTTCAGGCAAGAACACTGGAGTGGGTTGCCATTTCCTTCTCCAATGCTTGAAAGTAAAAAGTGAAAGTGAAGTCACTCAGTCATGTCCGACTCTTCACGACCCTGTGGAAGGCAGCCTACCGGGCTCCTCCATCCATGGATTTTCCAGGCAAGAGTACTGGAGTGGGGTGCCATTGCCTTCTCATGGATGTATATGTGTATATTCCATTATTTTAATTATTACTTGCCTGATTTTTAAACTGCCATTTGTCTGGGGTTTATCTTTGCTTTCTCATTTCTGGATATTTGTTTTAATGCCATAACAAACCATTTAACACCATAACAAACCACTTAATACCATAAGAAACCATGTGTGGAATCTTCATTCCAGACCAGAGATCAAGCCCTGAGCCTTTGGAATGGGAGCACTGACTCCAAGACCCGAGAGTACCAAAGAACTAACCCTAGGGACTATCAAATAGTGAGAACTCACACAAAGGAAACCACTTGAATACAAAACCTGGCATCACCCGACCACCAGTGGCACCCTGTGCAGGACACCTCATCAAAACAACAAACAGAACAAAAATAAAATCCCAATCATCATCAGACAGGATTACCACCTCACTCAGCCTTGTCCATCAGAGGAAAAGCAAACAAAAAAAAAAACTTAGCACAAATCTCACCCTATATGAAGCGTACACAAACCACTGGACCAACCTTAGGAGGGCAGAAACCAAAAGGAGGAAAGAACTCAACCTTGAAGCCTGGGAAAAGGAGCCCTAAAACACAATAAGCTAAAAAAAATAATAATGAAAAGGCTGAGAAATACTACACAAATGAAGGAACAAATTAGAAACACAGAGTCCAAATAAATGAAGATAAAATAGGCAAACTACCAGAAAAAGAATTCAGAATAATAATAGTAAATATGACCAAAAACCTTGAAAACAAAGTGGAGAAAATGCAAGAATCATTTAACAAAGACCTAGAAGAATTAAAGAATAAACATACAGAGACAATCAACACAGTTATTTAAATTAAAAATACTCTAGAAGGAATCAATAGCAGAATATCTGAAGCAGAAGAACGAATTAGTGAGCTGGAAGATAAAATGGTGGAAATAACTATTGAAGAGCAGAATCAAGTAAAAAGAATGAAAAGAACTGAGGATAGTTTCACAGACATCTGTGACAATATCAAATGCATTGAATAATAGTGGTCCCAGAAGAAGAAGAGAAAAAGAAAGGGTGTGAGACAATTTTTGAAGAGATTATAGTTGAAAATTTCCCCAACATGAAAAAGGAAATAGTCAATCAAGTCCAAGAGGAGCAAAGAGTCCCACACAGGATAAACTCAAGGGAAAACACACCAAGACACACACTAATCAAACTAACAAAGATTAAACACAAAGAAAAAAATATTAAAAGCAGCAAGGGAGAAGCAACAAGTAGCATACAAGGGAAACCCCATATGTTTCACAGCTGATCTTTCAGCAGAAACTCTGCAGGCCAGAAGGGAATGGCAGGATATATTTAAAGTATTGAAAGGGAAAAATCTACAACCAAGATTACAGTATCCAGCAAGGATCTCATTCAAAATTGATGGAGAAATCAAAAGCTTCTCAGACAAGCAAAAGTTAAGAGAATTCAGTAAGCCAGCCAGCTTTACAACAAATGTTAAAGGGAATTATACAGTCATGAAATACAACAGAAGAAAAAAGATCTACAAAATCAACCCCAAACAATTAAGGAAATGGCAATAGGAACATATATATCAATAATTACTTTAAATGTAAATGGATTAAATGCTCCAACCAAAAGACACAAATTGGCTGAATGGATACAAAAACAAGACCCATATATATTCTGTCTACAAGAAACCCACTTCAGACCTAAAGACACATATAGACTGAAGTGAGAGGATGGAAAAATAGATTCCATGCCAGTGGGAAGCAAAAGAAAGCTGGAGTAGCAATCTTCATATCAGACAAAATAGACCTTAAAATAAAGAAGATTACAAGAGATAAGGAAGGACACTACATAATGATCAAGGATCAATCCAAGAGGAAGACGTAACAATTGTAAATATCTATGCACCCAACCTAGGAGCAAGTCAATACATAAGACAAACACAAAAGACATAAAAGGAGAAATTGACAGTAACACAATAATAGTAGGAGACTTTAACACCCCATTTACACCAATGGACAGATCATCAAAACAGAAAATAAGGTAACACAAGTCTTAAATAATACATTAGATGAGATGTATCTCATTGATATCTTCAGGACATTCCATTCAAATGCAGAAGAATGCACCTTCTTCAGTACACATGGAACATTCTCCAGGATAGACCACATCTTGGGTCACAAATCAAACCTCAGTAAATTTAAGAAAATTGAAATCATATCAAGTATCTTCTCTGACCACAATGCTCTGAAACTAGGTATCAACAACAAGAAAAAAACTGTAAGAAACACAAACACATGGAGGTTAAACCACACACTTCTAAATAATCAACAGGTTATGTTGAAATCAAAAGGGAAATTAAAAAAATTTGTAGAAACAAATGACAATGAAAACATAACTCAAAGCCTATGGGATGCAGCAAAAGTGGTTTATAGCAATACAATCCTACCTCAAGAAACAAGAAAAATATCGAACAGACAACCTAACTTTACACCTAAAACAACTGGAAAAAGAAGAACCAAAACAAACAAACAAACAAAAAAACCCAAAATTAGTAGAAGGAAAGAAATCATAAAAATCTGAGCAGAAATAAATGAAAAAGAAATGAGAGAAACAATAGTAAAGATTAATAAAACTAAAAGCTGATTCTTTGAGAAGATAAACAAAATTGACAAACCTTTGGCCAGGCCCATCAAGAAAAAAGAGAGTAGAAGAAAATCAGCAAAATTAGAAATGAAAAAGGAGAGGTTACAACAGACAATGCAGAAGTACAAAAGATTATAAGGGAGTATTATGAACAACTATATGGCAATAAAATGGATAAGCTGGAAGAAATGGACAGATTCTTAGAAAAGTTCAAATTCTAAGACTGAACCAGGAAGAAATATAAATTATGAACAACCCAATAACAAGCACTGAAATTGAAGGTGTAATCAAAATTCTCCCAAAACACAAAAACCCAGGACCAGATGGCTTCACAAGAGAATTCTATCAAACATTTAGAGAAGAGATAATACCTATACTTCTAAAACTCTTTCAAAAAATTGTAAAGGAAGGAACACTTCCAAACTAATTCTATGAGGCCACCATCACCCTGGTACCCAAAGCAGACAAAGACGACACACAAAAAGAAAACTACAGGCCAATATCACTGATGAACATAGATTAAAAAATCCTCAACAAAATTTTAGCAAACAGAATTCAGCAACTCATCAAAAAGCTCATTCATCATGATCAAGTTGGGTTTATTCCAGGGATGCAAGGATTCTTCAATATATGCAAATCAATCAATGTGATACACCATATTAACAAATTGAAAGATAAAAAGCACATGATAATCTCAATAGATGCAAAAAAAAAAAAGCCTTTGACAAAACTCAGCATCCATTTATGATTAAAATGCTTCAAAAATTGGGCAAAGAAGGAACCTACCTCAACATAGTAAAGGCCATATATGATAAGCCTATAGCAAACATTATTCTCAATGGTGAAAAACTGAAAGCATTCCCCTGAAGATCAGGAACACGACTAGGGTGTCCTCTTTCACCACTATTATTCAACATAGTTCTGGAAGTCCTAGCTACAGCAATCAGGGAAGAAAAAGAAATAAAAGGAATCCAGATCAGAAAAGAAGAAGTAAAGCTTTCACTGTTTGCAGATGACATGACACTGTACATAGAAAACCCTAAAGATTGTATCAGAAAATTATGACAGCTAATCAGTGAATTTAGCAAAGTTGCAGGATACAAAATCAATACACAGAAATCACTTGCATTTCTACATACTAAAAATGAAAAATCAGAAAAAGAAATTAAGGAATCAATCTCATTCACCATTGCAACAAAAATAATTAAAGATATAAATATCTAGGAATAAACTTAGCTAAGGAGGCAAAAGAACTGTACACAGAAAAGTATAAGACACTGATGAAAGAAATCAAAGATGACATAAACAGATGGAGAGAGATTTCATGTTCCTGCGTAGGAAGAACAATATTATAAAAAGGACTATACTATCAAATGCAATATACAGATTCAATGTGATCACATTCAAATTACCAATGGCATTTTTCACAGAAGTAGAACAAAAAAATTCACAATTCATATGGAAACACAAAAGACCCCAAATAGCCAAAGCAGTCCCAAGATAGGAGAAAGCAGCTGTAGGAATCAACCTTCCTGACTTCAGATTATACTACTAAGATACAATCATCAAGACAGTATGGTACTGGCACAAAAACAGAAATATAGACCAATGCAACAAGATAGAAAGCTCAGAAATAAACCCATACACCTATGGGTCCCTTATTTTTGACAAAGGAGGCAAGAATATACAGTGGGGCAAAGACAGCCTCTTCAATAAATGGTTCTGGGAAAACTGGACAGCTACATGTAAAAGAATGAAATTAGGACACTTCCTAATACCATACACAAAGGTAAACTCAAAATGGATTAAAGACCTAAATGTAATACCAGAAACTATAAAACTCTTAGAGGAAAACATAGGCAGAACACTTGATGACATAAATCAAAGCAAGATCCTCTCTGACCCACCTACTAGAGTAATGGAAATAAAAACAAAAGTAAACAAGTGGGACCCGATTAAACTTAAAAGCTTTTGCACAGCAGAGGAAACTATAAACAAGGTGAAAAGACAACCCTCAGAATGGGAGAAAATAATAGCAAATGAAACAACTGACAAAGGATTAATTTCCGGAATATACAATCGGCTCATAGAACTCAATGCCAGAAAAACAAACAACCCAATCAAAAAGTGAGAAAAAAGCTTAAACAGACATTTCTTCAAAGAAGCCATACAGATGGCTAACAAACACGTGAAAAGATGCTCAACATCACTCATTATTGGAGAAATGCAAATTGAAACCTCAATTAGATATTACCTCACATGGGTCAGAATGGCCATCATCAAATAGTCTACAAACAATAAATGCTGGAGAGGGTGTGGAGAAAAGGGAACACTCTTGCACTGTTGGTGGCAATGTAAATTGATACAGCCTCTATGGAAGACAGTATGGAGATCCCTTTAAAAACTAGGAATAAAAGCACCACATGACCCAGCAATCCCACTCCTAGGCATGTACCCTGAGGAAACCAAAATTGAAAAAGACACATGTATCCCATTGTTCACTGCAGCACTATTTACAATAGCTAGCACATGGAAGCAACCTGGATGTCCATCAACAGATGAATAGATAAAGAAGTTGTGGTACGTATACACAATGCACTATTGCTGCTGCTACTGCTGCTAAGTCATTTCAGTTGTGTCCGACTCTGTGCGACCCCATAGATGGCAGCCCATCAGGCTCCCCCGTCCCTGGGATTCTCCAGGCAAGAACACTGGAGTGGGTTGCCATTTCCTTCTCCAGTGCATGAAAGTGAAAAGTGAAAGTGAAGTCGCTCAGTTGTGTCCGACTCTTTGCGACCCCATGGACGGCAGCCTACCAGGCTTCTCCATCCATGGGATTTTCCAGGCAAGAGTACTGGAGTGGGGTGCCATTGCCTTCTCCAGAAACTTGCATTACTATATGTAAACTAGATAGCCAACAGGAATTTGCTGTATGGCTCAGAGAACTCAAACAGGGGCTCTGTATCAACCTAGAGGGGTGGGATGGGGACGGAGATAGGAGGGAGGTTCAAAAGGGAGGGGATATATGTATACCTGTGATGATTCATGTTGAGGTTTAACAGAAAAGAATAAAATTCTGTAAAGCAATTATCCTCAAATAAAATAAATAAAAGGAAGTCCTCTTTATCCCCTTCATAAAATCTGTGACATCTGCCGATATACTTATTTGATGAGGAAGTCACCCCCTCAAGGTCTTCTAAGCTTGTTTTTAAAAAGATAAAACAGACAACCTTTACCTAGACTTTAATAAATAAAATCAGAAATGAAAAGAGGACAATTGATACCACAGAAATAAAAAGGATCATAAGACACTATTATGAAAAATCATAATCCAGCAAATCAGATAATTTAGAACTGGATAAATTCCTAGAAACATACAACAAACCAATAATGAATCATGAAGAAACAGAAAATCAGAATAGGCCAATAATAAATAAGGAGATTGAATCAATAATTGACAATCTCTCAATAAAGAAAATCCCAGGAGCAGATGGTTTTACTGATGAGTTCTACCAAACATTTAAAGAAGCATTAATGTCAATCATTCTCAAACTATTCTAAAATTTCAAAAGTCTGGAACACTACTAAACTAATTTTTGAGGCCAATATTACACAGATAGCAAAGCCAGATAAGTCACTAAAAGGAAATAAAGCCATAGATCAATATCCCTGCTAAATATAGATGCAAAAATTCTCACAAATATCAGCAAACCAGTTCAACAGCACAGTAAAAGAATCATACACCATAATCATATGGGATTCACTCCTGGAATGCAAAGTTGGCACAATATATGCAAAGCAATAAATGTGATACATCACATTAACAGAAGGAAAGACAAAATCATATGATCATTTTGATAGTTGTGGATAAAGTTTTTGATATAATACAATTTCATTCACCAAGTTTCATAGAAACTCACCAATTTAGGTATGCAAAGTACACACCTCAACATAATTAAAGACCACAAATGAGAAGATCATAGCAAATATCATACAGAATGGGGAAATATTGAAAGCTTTTCTTTTAAAATCAGGAATAAGACAAGGGTGACCATTTCACCACACCTCTCTCTAAAATAATACTGGAAATTCTAGCCAGATAAATCAGGAAGGAAGAGAGAGGGAGAGAGACCATCCAAATTGGAGAGAAAAAAGCAAAATTGTCACTGTTTGCAGAAGGCGTGATATTACATATGGAAAAGGTTAAAGATTCTACTAAAAAAACTGAAAGAACTATGAAAATGTAACAATGTTGCAGGATATAAGAACAACATACAGAAATCAGTTGTGTTTTTATACACTAGTAACAAATCATCTGAAAATGAAATAAAGAAAACAATTCCATTTACTATTGCAACAAAAACAGTAATATACTTAGGAATAAATTTAACCAAGGAAGTGAAAGAGCAGAACACTGAAAACTATAAAACACTGATAAAGGAAATGAAAGAGGAAATAAATAATAGAAAGATTCCTTGTGTTCATGGACTGAAAGAATTAACATTTTCCCAAACTCTGTATTTCTGAGATTCAAGGCAATACCTACCAAGAGTCTAATGATACCTTTCACAGAAACAGAAAAAAAAGATCCCAAAACTGGTATGAAACCACAAAAGACCCAAATAGCCCAAGCTTTCCTGAGAAAGAAAAAGAAAGCTGGAGGCATCATATTTCCTGATGTTAAACTGTTACAAAACTATAAGACTCAAAACAATATGGTCAGTCAGTCAATCAGTTCAGTCTCTCAGTCGTGTCCGACTCTTTGCGACCCCATGAATTGCAGCACGCCAGGCCTCCTTGTCTATCACCAACTCCTGGAGTTCACTCAAACTCATGTCCATCGAGTCAGTGATGCCATCTAGCCATCTCATTCTCTGTCGTCCCCTTCTCCTCCTGCCCCCAACCCCTCCCAGCATCAGAGTCTTTTCCAATGAGTCAACTCTTCGCATGAGGTGGCCAAAGTACTGGAGTTTCAGCTTTAGCATCAGTCCTTCCAAAGAACACCCAGGACTGATCTGCTTTAGAATGGACTGGTTGGATCTCCTTGCAGTCCAAGGGACTCTCTTAAGTCTTCTCCAACACCACAGTTCAAAAGCATCAATTCTTTGGCACTCAGCTTTCTTCACAGTCCAACTCTCACATCCATACATTACTACTGGAAAAACCATAGCCTTGAGTAGACGGACCTTTGCTGGAAAAGTAATGTCTCTGCTTTTGAATATGCTATCTAGGTTGGTCATAATTTTCCTTCCAAGGAGTAAGCGTCTTTTAATTTCATGGCTGCAATCACCATCTGCAGTGATTTTGGAGCCCCAAAATATAAAGTCTGGCATTGTTTCCACTGTTTCCCCATCTATTTCCCATGAAGTCATGGGACCAGATGCCATGATCTTCGTTTTCTGAATGTTGAGCTTTAAGCCAACTTTTTCACGCTCCTCTTTCACTTTCATCAAGAGGCTTTTTAGTTCCTCTTCACTTTCTGCCATAAGGGTGGTGTCATCTGCATTTCTGAGGCTATTGATATTTCTCCCGGCAATCTTGAATCCAGCTTGTGCTTCTTCCAGCCCATTACTGGCCTAAAAAGAAACATATAGAACTGAGAGCTCATGAATATAAATTATATCATGGGTATAAATCCATGATAAAGGGGTAAACCAATATTTGACAAGGGTGCCAAGAATACTCAAAGGAGAAAATATAGTCTCTTTTATAAATAGTATTGGGAGATAAGATATTAATATGCAAAATGATGAAACTCTATCTTATACCAATCACAAAAATTAACTTACAATGATTTAAAGACCTAAATGTAAGATCTGAAACTATAAAACTCCTAAAAGTAAGCATAATGAAAAAGCTGTTTAACATTAGTCTTAGCAATGATTTTATGAATATGTCACCAAAAGCACAAGCAACAAAAACAAAAATAGACAAGTGAGATTACATCAAACCAAGAACCTTCTGCAAGACAAGAGAAATGATCAACAAAATGAAAAGGCTACGAACATAATGGGAGAAAATATTTCCAAACCACATAACAATAGGAGTTTATATAAAAAAATATATCTATAAAAAATGCATATAACTCAATAGCAAAAAAAAAAAAAGATTAAGAAATAGTCAAAGGAACAGAATAGACTTTTTTTCCAAAATGGCAAGCAGGTACATAAAGAGGTATTTAATCATCAGGGAGATGTAAATCAAAATCACAATGGGATATTATCTCACATCTGTTAGAATGGCTGTCATCAAAAGGACAAGATATAACAAATGCTGGCAAGGATGTGGGGAAAAGAGAACCCTTGTGTATTGCTGATGGGAATGTAAATTGTTACAGCTATTACAGAAAGCAGTATGGAAAATTTTAAAAATTAAAAATAGAACTACCATATGATCCAGTAATCCCACTCCTAGTTATATTATACATCCAAAGAAAACAAAATCAGGTTTTTTCCTTGGAAGTGATATCTACACTCCCATGTTCGCTGTAGCCAAGACATGGAAACAACCTGTGTCTGTTGATGAATGAATAGATAAAGAGTGTATATGCATACAATGATATATATAATTCAGCCATAAAAAAGAAATCCTGTCATTTGCAACAGCATGCACAAACCTTGAGGGCCCCATGCTAAGTGAAATAAGTTAAACAGAGAAAGACAAAACTTAGAGGTCATTTACATATGAAATCTGGAAAAACAAATTCGTAGAAAGAGAGAGCGGGGGCTAGGAAAGTGTGGGGGAAATGGTTGAAGGTAGTCTGACAGAAGATGAGCAAGACCAGTACATTGAAAACCCCAAAATTGCTGAAAGAAATTTTTAATGAATTTTTTAAAATAATAAAATCTGGGTACTTCTGCTACTTAATTTTAAGACTCATCACAGAGCCATAGTGATTAAAATAGTGTGTAACTGTTGCAAATGTACATATACATGTATTGGGGAAAAATATAAATAGACACAAATATTTATGGTTAACTGATTTTTGACAAAATTACCAAGAAAATTCAATGATAATTTCTATTCAAATAAACTGCCCAGACGATGGTGCTGAAACAACCTATCAGCCTTTTCCAAAGATAGCTCTTTGGAAAAATCAAGAACTGAAAATCCTTTCTAATACACAAAAATTAACTGAAATATTTTTGACTAAAATATAAAAAAAAATAAAATACAGATGAAAAAATCATGTATTTGGAGGAGGCAATTTTTCTCAGGAAATAAAAGCACAACTCATAAAACAATAATATAAGTGAACTTTAAAAATTCACTTCTTCAAAAGCCATATTGAGAACATGAAAAATCAAGACATAGCCTGGGATGAGATATTAATATATTATCAAAGTATGTCCAAAATATATAAAGACAAGACAAGTAACCAAATTTGAAAAGAAACAAAAGGCAAACAATTTGATGAAAGGCTTCATAAAATAAGATATATAAATGGCACACAAAAAGTTTATCTCAACATCACTAGTCATTAGGGAAATAAAAATTAATAACAGAATATGATACTATTTCACATTCACTGACTAAAATTTTAAAACTCCAAGTTTTGGAGGGAATGGTAAGAAAGTTGAACTCTTACACATTGCTAGCTAGAATTTAAACCTGTACAACCACCTTCAAAGAGAGTTGAGCAGTTTCTTAGAAAATTAATTACCTAACTCCCACACAAAAACAAATTCTAGATATTTATAAATATCTATTATTATAAACATCTAGATATTTATAAATATGCTTCTAGATATTTATAAAAGAAGTGAAAGCATGTTGACACAAAGCCACACGTGATTGTTCGTAGTTGCTTTGATTTTAATAGTTAAAAACTGGAAGCAGCCTAATGTCTATCAACAGATGAATAAATGACCAAATTGTGGTATATCTATATTGTGGAATGTTATTCAGAAATTAAAAGAATCAAAATACTTTTTGTTCTTTTTAAGTTGATATATATTTGACATATCTCTGTCCATGGAATTTTTCAGGCAAGAATATTGGAGCAGGTTGCCATTTCCTTCTCCAGGGGATCTTCCTGACCCAGGGATAGGACCCTGGTCTCAAGCACTGCGGCAGATTCTTTACTGAATAAGCCACCAGGGAAGACCCTAATTGATATGTAACAATCTGTAAATTTGAAATGTACCAATGCTGGGAATAACCTTGGTGGATCTGAAAAGATTATACTGAGTGAAAGAAACCAGATATAAAATAAGTTCTAGGAGAAGCTGATCTACTCTTAAGTGATCGAAAGCGGAGCAGGAGTTGGAGGTACCTAGGTTTGCATTTGTAGAGGGTGTAAACCAAGAAGTGGTATAAAGGAATTTGGGGGGAGTGATGAAATTCTTTTATAGTTTGATTGCAATGATGCTTTTACTGGTGTGTGCTCTTCTCAAATACAATAGATGGGTACATTCTTTGTTAATTATTTTTCAGTTAATGATACAAGGTTGGTAGTAACAATTTTATCTCAATTTAATTCAAAAGCTTTACCCCTGCAAAAGCCAGAGCATCCTGAAGAATGAAAATATTGCAAACTTAACCAAGCATTAGCTCCAGCTGCAGTCATTACACCACTCCTAGAGCAGACAATTAAGTTTCAGGTACATGTTATATGATCATTTGTTTGGTGAATGCACCTTTTCTATTCCTATATAATCTAAAAAGGATTAGAAACAGCTCACATTCATATGGAATGGACAATAGTATATACTCACAATAGCCCTCTCACCAAGTCTATGTTAATACTCCTACTATCTGTCATAATACAGCATGAGTGATCTGAGCCATTTGGATCACTTGCATATATCATATTGATATAAATGAGCTAATCAGATTAAAGAACAATAAATGGTTAGTATGTTAGCAGCTTTGGTAAGCCATAGGTGCTTCAGAGGGGTGGAATAAACTCTTCAAAGTTTCAGGGTGGCATGTCAGTGAACTCTTTAAAGGTCTAGTTATCTAGGGCAAGCTGGGATATCACATCTAAAATAAAAAGACAAACTATTGCATCTTCACCTTTCATCACAAAATAGGAAACAACACCTCATCGGCTTCAAGTTCTTGAAACAGCAAATTGTATACCTGACGATATGACTCCAAGCCATATATTGGTAATATGAAAAGTTTCCAGCTTTGAATGGGACTTGAAGTATGAGAACACTCAGTAGTAAACTCTGGCTGTAGGGCAAGTAATACTACTCAGCAAATGCTAAGGTACTGGAGATAGTAGTGAGAAAAAATACCCTGTGAAATTTATGACCGCTGGGGGAATCACAGCATCCAGGAATTTGGGTGCTGTGTGGCATGCCATCTGTGGTTCATCATTAGAAACCATTTTAAGGCAACTCCTGACTTGCTACAGGGAACTGGTAGAAATGGAGTGCCTTACATGGGGCAGCAAGTGAGACGCATAAGCTGAGCTAGAAGCGTAAGCTGAGCTAGAAGCATAAGCTACGTTCTGTCAAATACACCAGGTTAGAAGGTCAGAGGGCTCAGCAACAATGTATTTTGGATGAAATGGCTCCAAGGGGAGGTGAGGACAAATAGAACTAGAGGCCATATGCAAACCCCCAGAACAGGAAGCTGAAGCTGCTATAATTACATCAGTGACTAACCTTTAACCAACATGTTGGTGATATTGGGGATAATTTATAACCAGCTAACAGAAGAAATTCTCACTTGCTCCATGGAGCATCCCTTGAGGATAACAGCGGGTCGCTTGATCACACATCACATTGTGCTTCTTCCTCTCTGGAAGGACTGGCAATTTATTCAGATAAGAATAGGCTCTATTCCATGAATAAGTTTCTTTCTATTCCAGGAATGGTCTTTCTTTTGTCTTTCTTTCTTCTTCACTTGCAAGGTCTCAACCAGCCTATTGTATCAGGGCTTACAAAATTTTTGATCTCTTAGCATGTGACCTTATATAATCAGGGTCACCACTATTCAACAAAGAATTTACACAATTGGAACCATGATTGTGAGATCTACAGGTTGTATCAATGCTAAATTAATCATAAATTTCACTTTGTGGAGTGTTGAGATGCCTCAATAATGGTGCAACTGAAATACCAATTCAGAAGCAATACTGGGCAAGAAAGAGAAAACCATCTCCCAGAATGCAGTTTACATTTACAATCAAAGCTCTGTGTCTATGCTGGGTCCCCAGTAAGAAGACACCATAGTCTGAGAATCTAGTAGCAGAATAAAGAGCATCTTTGCTAACCTTCACTCTCAGACACCCACACAGGGCTTCCTGTGCCTTATCCCTGAGTTCTGCATGTTTGAAGATCCTGGTTCCAAAAGAGTAATCTTCCACTAAGAGAGGCTCAGAGAAAAGGGCATTGAATTATAAGTTAAAATTGCCATCTGGGAACTCTGGGTTTATTGGACCAAGAGATGAGCAGGCAGAGAGAAAAGTCACCATCTTTGTAGAAGCAGTTGACTGTGCTCGTCGGAATGATTTAGGCTTGATGCTCCATCATGGGAGCAAGGAAGACTATGTTTGGCTTCTAGACAACCCACTTGGACACTTTTTACTTATTTGTTCAATTACAGAGTCAAGAGACAAGTATAGCAACTGACTTGGAAAAGGCAGTGACCAGGGGCTCAGACTCCTCAAGGATGAAGGTCAGGAAAAACACTCAGGCTAACAGAGGGATGAAGGTTAAGGGCACTTAGAAAAGGACAGGAAAAGAGAACATGATTAAAGCCCTTGGGTACTACTTTAGAGTTGCAGCAGTCATGGCTCTGGTTCATCTCATTAACCTTGCTATTTTAAATTTCCCTCAAAACTATTTCAAAAAACAGTTTCAAGATACAAATGAAGAAATGAATCCAAGTAGCACAAGGTGGCTGTGGTAGGGCTGATTGATGTGAAACCTAGATTCTCCTTCAAAGAAGGACGTAAACATTTATGTGAGTTTTTTATTCACTCAGCAGATAGTGGTTGAGCACTTTTATGCAATAGGTACTGATCTATGAGTTGGGGATATAATTATGACAAAGCAAAATTCCCTTCACTTGTTAAGTTTACCCTGCAATTGATTTCAAATCCTAAGGATATGTCCCATATACAAATTAATACAAGTTACAACATTAAGTAAAGGCTGTAGAAGTGAGGAAAAAATTCCATTTAAAGTGCTTCACAGGGAATTTAAATTGTTTACAAAGAAACCAAATTAAACCTAGTTTTCTACTATCATTTCCATTTCAAACTGAATGTTTATTTAATGTCTATCTACCCAATAATTCAACATCTATGAAAGAATAAACAGTAATTTTTCTACTTTACTGCTATAACGCCAGGACTCCTCATAACCTGAGGACTCATCAAAGTGCTCAACACCAAGTAGTCACTCAATAAATAATGTATTAATTGAATGAATGAATGAACACCATTCTTACTTAGATTCCAATAAAGGAAATATTCATAAAATTCATAGTACCAAAATATCTACCAAATACCTTCACAGAAGCACCCAGAATAATTTTAGATTGAATGATTGGGGAAGATGCATATATATATATGTATATATATAGCTATATATGCTATATATGGTATATAGCATATATATATGTATATATATAGCTTTAAAATGGCAACCGCTTCCTGTGTGGCCCACTATAACCTGAAATATGTGTAGGCCACCCTGACCTGAAAAGGGGATTTGGGGAAAGTGTAGTTCAGCTCAGACAAGTTGACATATCACAAATCCAATACATTCATACATAATTGGAATGAGTTCATTGATTTATATTCTGGAAATCCAATAGAAAAACCCTGGGAACATCAAATGGCAACATTTATGCTTTTAACCAATATTCGAATTACTCATTTCCACCCTAGTTGTCCTCTACAAACTTTAACGAAATTGGATTATGGGATTATATTTTGTAATCTATGCTAAATTATTTTCTTCAGGTCAGAATTTATCCAGCTGAAGGTTCTTGCTAAGGGGATTTGTACTTTATTTAGCACGTCTGATTCCAAAATTGGCGCTCCAAGCTACAATGCTGCTTCTTTCTTTTCTTTTTTCTTTTTCAGGAGCTGAGTATCCAATTGTAAAGGCTAATTATATTCTCTGAGCAATTTTATTCAAGTTCCAAGTGGATAGGATCTCACAGGTGGTTCTGGGGCCTTAATATGGTGATACCACATTCCCTAGAGGTTTGTCTCCATCATACCAGCGACCTTTAGTTATTTTCTGTTCCCCAATTCCCTTACTTACATTTGGACTGACCATTAGATCTATACTGTATTTATATTGCTATCTTTAAAAAGAGAGAGAGAACTCATTTTTATAGCCCATAGCTTACTTTATTTATGCGGCCACATTTCTGAGTTGTAAATTTGACCAGAGACCAGAATAAAGAAAGAAACAAGCCACTGGACAGATTGGGTGGTGGTTCTCAAGAGAAATCCGCCTCTCGGGGTTGTTTTCGTTTGCCACCATTACTGGAGAATAGCACTAGTGGAATCCAGCAAACAGAGGCCTGGCATTGTGGTCACTCTGCCATGAGTGGGCAGCCTGTGCAATGAGGAATTGTGTCGCACTCCTTATGTCCTTTAAATGGCCCCGCAGGACATACCTGTAAATAAAATACCTGCTCATAATTATCTGAGCCTAGAAGTAAACCTGAGCCAAGGACTTAATATTTTACAAATGAGCTCAAAATATCTTTGGTATGGATTTAACATTTATGAAAATTTTACAGAAATGACACTGCCTTATAAATCAAGACAGAGAAGGCAATGGCAGCCCACTTCAGTACTCTTGCCTGGCAAATCCCATGGACCTAGGAGCCTGGTAGGCTGCAGTCCATTGGGTCGCTAAGAGTCGGACACGAAGAGCGACTTCACTTTTACTTTTCACTTTCATGCATTGGAGAAGGAAATGGCAACCCACTCCAGTGTTCTTGCCTGGAGAATCCCAGGGACGGCAGAGCCTGGTGGGCTGCCGTCTATGGGGTTGCACAGAGTCAGACACGACTGAAGCGACTTAGCAGTATAAATCAAGAGAAGTTTTTTTTTTTTTTTCTTTTTGAGGAATATCACTAGCAACTATTTTGAAAAAATACATCACTGTTAAGAAAGTCCTGGGACTTCCCTGGTGGTCCAGTGGTTAAGACTATTCATTCCCAATTCAGGGATTGGGGAATTCAACCCCTGGTCAGGGAACTAACATCCTGCATGCTGCTTGGTGTGGCCTAAAAAAAGAAAAAAAAAAATCCTAATAAACTGCTTCCAAATTCTGTTAAAAAAGAAAGGTCTTTCTTTCCTTTGTCAGTGGTTTGCATACTGTTAGACTCAATACTACCTTTTCATAACCTGCAGTTTTTAACAATTTCATTATGAAATAAAATTCACAGGTAATACAACATGCACATATCTAATTTAGTATCACACCTACACAGAAAGGCTTTGAGTTTGGAACAAATTTGGTGTGTTTGAAATTAACAACAACAAAAAGCCAGTGTGACTGAACAATAGTACAAAGAGAGAGAGAGGTGTGTGTGTGTGTTTGTTTGGGGGTGGGGGAGAGAGAGGGAGAATAATTTTGGAAAAAAGAAGCAGGTATTAGATTATTTAGAACATTCTGCACCATAGTTGGGAGTTTGTGGATTTTAATTTTGAAAATGATATGAAACTGTTGGAAGGTTATAAGCAGGAAAGTATCAATATTCATTTATTAAAAATATTAAGCAACAACCATGTACCATATTTAGATCTGTGTGCGCATGCTGTATGCTCTACTGCTGCTGCTGCTAAGTCGCTGCAGTCATGTCCGACTCTGTGCGACCCCATAGATGGCAGCCCACGAGGCTCCCCCATCCCTGGGATTCTCCAGGCAAGAACACTGGAGTGGGTTGCCATTTCCTTCTCCAATGCATGAAAGTGAAAAGTGAAAGTGAAGATGCTCTCATGTCCAACTCTCTGTGACCCTTTGGACTTTAGCCCACCAGGCTCCTCTGTCCATAGGATTCTCCAGGCAAGAATACTGGAGTGGGTTGCCATTTCCTCCTCCAGGGGGTCTTCCTGACCCAGGGATCGAACCTGTATCTCCTGTGGCTCCTGCATGGCAGGCAGATTCTTTACACGCTGAGGCATTGGGGAAGCCCATGCTTAGATCTAGTAGGAAAAAAAAGTCTTCTTTGTGAATCTTACATATTCAGATGAAAATAAACAGTCAATAATAATTATGTCTTTCTCTGCTAGAATGTAAATTTTAGGAGGAAAGACATTTCCTTCTTTTTAAAATAACATGCATTTGCTAGGGAACTTCATGCACTGCTCAGATCAACTCATGCTGGACCTGAAAACCACTTTAATATTGACACTTCAAATGAAGGCTAGTTGAGTTATCTGAGAAAAGAGAAAGACTTATGACAGGAAGGTTGTTAGGTAAGTTATATTTTTTATTATGGCAACAGGTCTTGAGGCCATAATTGACATTTATCACACCTGCATCTCTCTGCTCCGCCACCGACTCATAACCATGCAATCAGATTTCCTAAACACTTGGCCAGCTCTTCAGCTGGTCTACGTTGCTTTCATGGCTGAAAGAATCAGATTTCATTCATGAAAGTGTGAGCTTTTGATTGTCTTGACCTTCTCAGGCCACACTTGCTTTAACTGGCCTTCTTATGTTAATCACTAAGCATGGAAGCAGAAAGAGAGGCTCCTGTGAATTCCCACAGTCCAAGACATACTCCTCTCTATCATCATTCTCTAGCAGCAATCCTAGATTCATATGAAGTGAGATTCAAACACTTTTTCTGAGTAGTCCAAGTCAGTTCAGTTCAGTCGCTCAGTCGTGTCCGACTCCTTGCGACCCCATGAATCGCAACACGCCAGGCCTCCCTGTCCATCACCAACTCCTGGAGTTTACTCAAACTCATGTGCATTGAGTCGGTAATGCCATCCAGCCATCTCACCCTCTGTCGTCCCCTTCTCCTCCTGCTCCCAATCCCTCCCAGCATCAGAGTCTTTTCCAATGAGTCAACTCTTCGCATGAGGTGGCCAAAGTACTGGAGTTTCAACTTTAGCATCATTCCTTCCAAAGAAATCCCAGGGCTGATCTCCTTCAGAATGGACTGGTTGGATCTCCTTGCAGTCCAAGAGACTCTCAAGAGTCTTCTCCAACACCACAGTTCAAAAGCATCAATTCTTCGGCGCTCAGCCTTCTTCACAGTCCAACTCTCACATCCATACATGACCACTGGAAAAACTATAGCCTTGACTAGATGGACCTTTGTTGGCAAAGTAAAGTAGTCCAAAGACCAGGAAATATGTGGAATCTTACATTCAGTGGAACTCTATTATGACTTCCAGGATTACTGACCTGGTGAGTACATCCTTTCTATTCCCATCAAAATGAGAGGTCACACTCGTATGGAATGGACAAAAGTACATCTTCACCATCCCCTCTAACAAAGTCTATGTTAATATCCCATTTTCTTCAAAAACCAGTGGAGACTTGAAGGAAAATCATCCTAATTACTAAATCAATTATTATAAAATATGCCTTGATCTTGACCTCTAAGTCTCTTCTGTGAAATAATTTTAATTTTCATGAAAAATAAGCTCTATAGGATTGTCCAAATTATAATATATGATTGCACTAGTATTTTATTGCATCCTGTGTTAAGTATTGTTTGAATAATATGAGGTGTTAACTATAGCTCTACTAAAATACTCTTTTTATTAGCATATATTATATCATTTTTATGTTCTTCAAAGATATTAATATATAAAGGTCTATTATTATCCATTTACAAGGGTAGTTTTAGAGCTTACCAACACTAATCTAAACTTCTAATCAAGTTTTGTTTTTCATAGTGTCATTTTTTTGTGTGTTTTTTTTTCCTTTTTTTAATTTAATTTAATTTTATTTTTTAACTTTACAATATTGTATTGGTTTTGCCATATATCAAAATGAATCCACCACAGGTATACATGTGTTCCCCATCCTGAACCCTCCTCCCTCCTCCCTCCCCATACCATCCCTCTCTCCTTAGATATTTAAAAATATTAATCCATTATTACATTGATTAGAATAATATTGTACATATCAAAATCATAATCATTCATTCATTTTTTTCCAAAATAGGTACATTCATCACAGATTGTATCCGTTATAAATTAGGCATTGGTAATATAAACACAAATTAAACATAATTAAGATATGATGAAGGTTAGTCAGTCAGGTCAGTCACTCAGTCGTGTCCGACTCTTTGCAACCCCATGAATCGCAGCACACCAGGCCTCCCTGTCCATCACAAACTCCCAGAGTTCACTCAGACTCAAGTCCATCGGGTCAGTGATGCCATCCAGCCATCTCATCCTCTGTTGTTCTCTTCTCCTCCTGCCCCCAATCCCTCCCAGCATCAGAGTCTTTTCCAATGAGTCAACTCTTCGCATGAGGTGGCCAAAGTACTGGAGTTTCAGCTTGAGCATCATTCCTTCCAAAGAACACCCAGGGCTGATCTCCTTCAGAATGGACTGGTTGGATGATGAAGGTATTCATTTCTGAATTTCCCATGGAAGAATATATAAAATTTAGAGGACTTCAATATGTTTTTTAAATGAGAAGATGCCAAGATATGCCAGAATAGACATTTTTCAGCATAAATGAGTAATGATTGAAGCTATACAAAATTTTGGTAATGATTGCTAAGAACCAGCTCCTTTCCATTTTATTAGGAATCCGAATTTAGCTTCTGTTCACTTAGAAGTTCATTACCTTTCCAGACAAATCTAATCTACATTTTTAGGTCATTCTCTACCCTTTCCATTCACTCTCATGAAGATCTACTGGTATATCAGCTCTGGAAAATGCCATTTTCCTATTCTCATGCAATTAACATCCTTGATTGAGCACACAGGTTATGGGCTTAAAGGTTTTAAGATAGAAGAATATATTGAGCATACACTTTCAGTTTCCACTGTTGTGAGGGTATGAAGTTTAAAGTTTTGGGAAAATATGTGTCTTTAATACTTAGAACTTTGTCAAGAAAAAAATGGGGAAACAATAATAACTTGTTAATCCATCAGTTTAACAGAGATACATAAGAGAAGGGGCTTCTTTTAAGGAGTTTACTCTCTAGAGTTTGCAACAAGATATTGTACATAATTTCTATTTTTCATACTTTGAAAATGTTGGGAAATGCTAGTCAACAGTTATAAACTTGAAAACCCTTCTCACTGTCCCTAACAGCACTTCAGGTTCAATGTAGTGCCCACAGCTCCTCTCTGACTAATTCTAGCACCTTAATAGAATAAGAACCTACAGACCTCTGTTCCTGCACTGCCTATTACATATGTGAAAAAAATTCCTGCTTAATCTACACTTTAAGGACAATTTCAATTTTCATCTCCTCCAAGCAGAAAAATATTCTAAATTTTGATGTAAGGTAAACTTTCCTCAAATCACTTTGATGTAAAGAGGAAATCTGCTACTAAAATCCTTATGAAGTCTTTAGTGTACAGGATACTCTCATTTTTTCTTTATTTTAAAAATAAAATCTTACTTATTGACAACAGCTTCACTTGAAAATTGTTCAGTCAAAAACAGTGTTGGATGGTTACATAGTCTCCATTATGGAAATTTGAATAAAGAGAAAGGGAGAGAGAAGAAAAGAAATTTAATGTGAATTTAGTTATTGTTCATTTTATTCTTGAGATATGGCTTGAAATCATGATACTTTGATACATTTTTTTAAAAAGGTGAAATAAATGATACACTGAATGATCGAGTTTCAGGAATCACAAATATACATCTACAGGATAAATGCTCAAAAACTATGAGAATGGATACCTGTGACTTGACATCATCATGCAGAATGCTCGGCTGGATGAAGCACAATCCGGAATCAAGACTGCTGGGAGAAATATTAATAACCTCAGATATGCAGATAACACCATCTTTATGGCAGAAAGCAAAGAGAAACCAAAGAGCCTCTTGATGAAGGTGAAAGGGGAGAGTGAAGAAGCTGGCTTAAAACTCAATATTCAAAAAACTAAGATCTCGGAATCAGGTCCCATCACTTTATGGCAAATAGATGGGGAGACAATGAAAAAAGTGACAGACCTTATTTTCTTGGGCTCCAAAATCACTGTGGACAGTGATTGCAGCCATGAAATTAAAAGACACTTGCTCCTTAGAAGAAAAGCAATGACAAGCACAGACGGTGTATTAAAAAGCAGAGACATTACTTTGCCGACAAAGGTCTGTATTGTCATAGCTATGGTTTTTATGGTTGTCATGTACGGATGTCAGAGCTGGACAATAAAAAAGGCTGAGCACTGAAGAACTGATGCCTTTGACCTGTGGTGCTGGAAAAGACTCTTGAGAGTCCTTGGATTGCAATGAGATCAAGCCATTCAATACTGAAGGAAATCCACCCTGAATATTAGCTGGAAGAACTGATGCCGAAGCTGAAGCTCCAATACTTTGGCCACCTGCTGTGAAGAGCCGATTCATTGGAAAAGACCCTGATGCTGGGAAAGACTGAAGGCAGGAGGAGAAGGGGATGATAGAGGAGGAGATGGTTGGATATTATCACTGACTCAATGGACATGAGTTTGAGCAAACTCCGGGAAATAGTGACGGACAGAAAATCCTGGCATGCTTCAGTGTATGGGGTCACAAAGAGTAGGACACGAATGAATGACTGAACAACAACAAAAGAGTAGTTTCCAGCAACCAAAGTACAAACAAATTCAAACAGCATCCAAGCAAATAGAAGCAAGGCAAAGTGTTGCAGATAATATATCACTAACATGGCTTTGGTAATTAAAAATACATTAATGTCAAAGATAACTTGTAAAGAGGTAAATAAACTTGTTTTGTAAATATAAAAGAGGAAAAAATAACATTGTATTTGTCAGTAAAGATATAATTTTTGTAATTTGTGAATCTTAAAGTCTCCCTCCATGTGAATAGCCCTAAAAAGCTGATAAACTTAAATTGTCTCTTAAAAAATCCTGTTTGGATTTTCTCAGTGGAACATAAAGGTAAACTGCCTTCTTGAGATTCAAAGTTTATTGTTCTATTATAAATCCATAACTGTTTTTACTTTTGATGGGTATTCAGAGAATTATAGTTGACTATATAGTCACAGATCTCTTGCTTTCTCCTACCTACCCCACCAAGATTATGAATTTCTTGAAATCAGGGGCCATTATGACATATCAGTATATAACAGTGCCTGAGGGAAAAAAAATGTTCCCTGAATGATAGAATAGTAATATTCAAGCTATTTCAAAAGATACATAATTCAAATAAATCAAGTCCCATTAAAAATATATCATTAAATGACATAGAATCTGGGGCAATGAATGTTAGACTTTGAAAAAGAAAAATAGTCTTTAATACAATTTAACCATGGCATTTTCTTCTAAATAAATAAAGCCCTAGATCAATAGTACACTAAAGTCTAGAACCTGTGGTCCATTTAAAAATGGCATCTTTAGGATCTCCAGGTCCAGAAAGTAGATCTTTACTCATGCCTGGTTACTGGCTTCCCTGATGGCTCAGATGGTAAAGAATCTGCCTGCAATGTGGAAGACCTGGGTTTGATCCCTGTGTTGGGAATATCCTCTGGAGAACGGAACAGCTACCCACTCCAGTATTCTTGCCTGCAGAATTCCATGGACAGAGGAGCCTGGCAGGCTACAGTCCATGGGGTTGCAAAGAGTTGGACACGACTGAGCCACTTTAATTTTCCAATAACCAGCAATCATCTTACTGTTCAGTGGTAATAAAAAGTTCTGATTAAAGATGATACAATGCTTGACCTGTCAAATTAGAGAAGATTCATAGTGATATTATATAATCCTGGCAAGGGTACTCTTCATGATTGGCATTTTCTTTCCTACTAGTAGCTGTATAAATTTGCACAGAGATTTTGGAAAGCAATTTGGCAGTATATGTTAACTTTTAAAATCTTCATCTATTTTGACTCACAAATTCCAATTTTAGGAAAAATTTACTGAATTAGTATTTAGAGATATAGTACAAATTGGCTTTACATTTGTATTATACCTATAGTTGCAAAACTTGATTTCATGTCCAAATATAGTAGAATATGTAAACACATTCCAGTAAATCCATTTGAATATTGTACAGATATTAAAAAAATATTTTTAGAGAATATTTAAACATGTAAAATTTTCATTGCATAATGTGAAGTGAAAATATCCAGGGTATAAGCCTAAGAATGGCGTAAATGCTCAAAATTTCTACTACAAACACTAGTTCAGGAAAGAGTGAAGAAACAATTTAAGTAGTTTTGTGATGTCATCTTTGCTAGATACAATTCCAATTTTTAAAGATAGAATTCATACTTTTTATTTAACTTATCCCTTAAATGCAATAGCAGCAAGCCACAAATTTAACTCACACAGTTACTCAGATGTTCACAGAAAATATAACAATTTTATTTTTTGTCAATAACTAATCTGGCCTTCCTTCCAATCTCCCATCTCACTGGTTAGCAGGGGAGATAATTAAGTGTCTCATCTGTAGCCAATGATTTAAACAAGTCTTTATTATTGTTTTTGACTTTTAAAAATAAATATTTCCTACTTTATTTTCTTTTTTTATTTAAGTATAGCTGATTTATAATGTATGTTAGTTTCAGGTGTGCAGCATTAGTGATTCAGATATATGTGTGTGTGTGTACTTGAGTATGGTTTTATATATATATATATATATATATATATATATATTCTTTTTTAGAGTCTTTTCCGTTATAAATTATTTTAAAGTATTAAGAATAGTTCCTTATGCTATACAGTAAGCCCTTGTTGGTTATCTATTTTATACATAGTAGTGTGTATCTGTTAATTCCAACCTCCTAATTTATCCCTCTCCCCATCCTCCTTGCCGCTTTGGGGACCATACATTTGTTTTTGTTATGTTAGCCTTGCTGGCTAGTAGGATCTTGCTGTCTTGAAGGTCAGTCCCCTGACCAGGGATTAAACCCAGGCCATGGAAGTGAAAGTCCAGAATCCTAACCACTAGGCCACCCAGAAATTCCCCATAAGTTTGTTTTCTGTTAAACAAGCCTTTAGACAGTGTCTCAGATGAGTATCATTTTGTCTATTTCTTCCCTGAAATGACACGTAGGTGATCAGAAGGAGAGAAATACTTAGGTGGGTTTGAAGCACAAAGTAGGAGCATCCGCTTCCCAAAGTCCCCATGCTCTCCTCTGGTGCGTGTTGGCTACAGTATCTGCTCTTCTCAAGGACAAATGGCACCTGCTCACAGGGGCCAGTCTGCTCTAATGCCATTTGTTGTTGAACTCTGTGACTCTACAACTGTGTTTTTGTTTTTTTTGGCTTGAATGTCTTCCCTAGTGCTCCTTAGCTCTTCAGGCTTCACATTGGCTCCAGGTAGCACAATAGATCCCCTTAGGTCAAGTATCGTTCCCATTTTTATCCTGGCTTTGGCAGTCCTTGTACCCATTTGTATAGACATACTGTACTCCATTATCTTATATTTAACAAGCCACCCAAATGGAGCTATTTCTGGATCCTGTATATGACATGTAGTCACATATTACAGTAGATTAGGAGGATAATTTCAGTGCTTTCGTCTTTTTGGCCTCAGTCATGCACAAAATTTATTTTAATGTGCTACATCTCAGGTTGATATTGCCCCTGGACCATTAACAGTAGGAGGGCTTTTCTTTTACTTGTTTACAGTTTATCTTTTTCACTTCTGATTCAACATTGCTGTAACCATCCTCAAATCCAGCTTGTTGCTGATATGCTAATAAGGATGCTTAAAGGAAATTTAAAGCAACTGTGGTAAGAGCAGTGGCTTCTGACGATGGTGGTGTTTGGAAAATTTCAGAAAGGAAATTTTTAATAGACATTTTTAATATGTATATTACATAGTTTGTCCAGGTGATCGTTACAGAGTCTATATGTTTGTCAAAACTGACCAAGCTGTAACCATAATAAAAAATACATAGAAGAAAAAGAGAATTAAAAATTATATGAAAGGGACTTTCTTCACCGTCCAGTGGTGAAGAATTTGTGCTTCTACTGCAGGGGGCATGGGTTTGATCCCTGGTTATACCAGACCATCTGACCTGCCTCTTGAGAAACCTATATGCAGGTCAGGAAGCAACAGTTAGAACTGGACATGCAACAACAGACTGGTTCCAAATAGGAAAAGGAGTTCGTCAAGGCTGTATATTGTCACCCTGCTTATTTAACTTCTATGCAGAGTACATCATGAGAAACGCTGGGCTGGAAGAAGCACAAGCTGGAATCAGGATTTCCGGGAGAAATATCAATAACCTCAGATATGCAGATGACACCACCCTTATGGCAGAAAGTGAAGAGGAACTAAAAAGCCTCTTGATGAAAGTGAAAGAGGAGAGTGAAAAAGTTGGCTTAAAACTCAACATTCAGAAAATGAAGATCATGGCATCTGGTCCCATCACTTCATGGGAAATAGATGGGGAAACAGTGGAAACAGTGTCAGACTTTATCATTTTGGGCTCCAAAATCACTGCAGATGGTGACTGCAGCCATGAAATTAAAAGACCCTTACTCCTTGGAAGGAGAGTTATGACCAACCTAGATAGCATATTCAAAAGCAGAGACATTACTTTGCCAACAAAGGTCTGTCTAGTCAAGGGTATGGTTTTTCCAGTGGTCATGTATGGATGTGAGAGTTGGATGGTAAAGAAAGCTGAGTGCTGAAGAATTGATGCTTTTGAACTGTGGTGTTGGAGAAGACTCTTGAGAGTCCCTTGGACTGCAAGGAGATCCAACCAGTCCATTCTGAAGGAGATCAGTCCTGGGAGTTCTTTGGAACGAATGATGCTAAAACTGAAACTCCAGTACTTTGGCCACCTCATGCGAAGAGTTGACTCATTGGAAAAGACTCTGATGCTGGGAGGGTTTGGGGACAGGAGGAGAAGGGGACAACAGAGGGTGAGATGGCTGGATGGCATCACTGACTCGATGGACATGAGTTTGAGTGAACTCCAGGAGTTGGTGATGAACAGGGAAGCCTGGCGTGCTGCAATTCATGGGGCCGCAAAGAGTCGGACATGACTGAAGTGACTGAACTTGTTAGGAGCTAAGATCCTGCATGCTGAATGGTGTGGCCAAAAAAAAAGAAAAAAAAAATCCTGAGGAGAACATTATCTTTCCTTATATTCAGTTCAGTTCAGTTCAGTTGCTCAGTCGTGTCTGACTCTATGACCTCATGGGCTGCTTATATTACTATCTTGCCAAATACTAATAGATATGCATGTTGGAGGCTGAGCTGTACCTATCGTGGACTTTTTAAACAATTTAAAACATTTTTCTTTTGGTTAAATATACATAACACAAAATTTGCTATTTTAACCATTTTTAAGTATACAGTATGCTGCTGCTAAGTCGCTTCAGTCGTGTCCTACTCTGTGCGACCCCATAGACGGCAGCCCACCAGGCTCCCCCGTCCCTGGGATTCTCCAGGCAAGAACACTGGAGTGGGTTGCCATTTCCTTCTCCAATGCATGAAAGTGAAAAGTGAAAGGGAAGTCGCTCAGTCGTGTCCGACTTTTAGCGACCCCATGGACTGCGGCCCACCAGGCTCCTCCGTCCATGGGATTTTCCAGACAAGAGTGCTGGAGTGGGGTGAGTATACAGTATAGTGGCATTAATTATATTCATGATGTTGCATGACCATCATCATTGTCTATTTTCAAAATTTTCCATCACTGCAAACAGAATCTCTATATACCTGAAATGATAACTTTCCATTCCTTTCTCTCCTCAGTCCCTGGTAAACTCTAATCTACTTTCTGTCACTATGAATTTGTTTATTCTATATAGTTTATGCAAGCAGAATCATATAATATTTGTCCTCTTGTCTGTTTTTATTCCCTCACTATAATGTTTTCACATGTCATTCATGCTGTAGCAGATAGCATATTTTCTTCTCTTTTCAACAAACCTTACTTTTTTAGAGCAGGTTTAGGTTTGCAACAAAATTGAATGGAAAGTACAGAGATTTTCCATACACCCACTGCCCTGACACATGCACAGCCTCCCCCATTATCATCATCCCACAATACAGTGATAAATTTGTTATAATTGATGAACCCACATTAACATGTCATTATCACCCAAAGCCCATAGTTCGTGTTATGGTTCACTCTTGGTGGTATACATTCTTTGGGTTTGGACAAATGTGAAATAACATATATTCACAATTATAATAATGTTGACTTAAATAACAAAGATGGGCTTATTGGGGATCAGCAGAGAATTGCAATTCAGGGTCTGCAACCAGGCAGCAAGTTCCCCCATGGCAAGGAAATAACAACTTTTAGAGACACAAAGAAGTGGGGAGAGAGCTAGTGAACAGAGCCCATGGCTTTCATTGGCCGAGCCCTTGCAAGGAAAGTACAGGAGTCTTTATTCTTCCTGTTGGGATCTGCTGTACTTGCAGGGCATGCCATCTCTTCTTCTGGCCTCTCAACTCTATTTAATTGAAGTTTCTGTTTATTAAATTTTTTACAGTATCATACAGAATAGTTTCACTGTTATAAAAATCTTCTGTCCAACTATCCATCTCCCCCTCCTCTCTAACCCATTACAAACACTGCATTCTTTACTGTCTCTATTGTTTTTGTCTTTCCCAGAGTGTTGTATGGTTGGAATCACATAGTTAGTAGCCTTTTCAAATTGACTTCTTCCACTGAGTAATACTCACCTGTGTTTTCTCCATGTGCTTTCATGGCTTGACAGTTCATTTCTTTTAAGCTTTAGTAATATTCCACTGTCAGGATTGTGATAGATATATATAAAATAAATACACAATAGGTATATGCAGTAAATACACCCACTCACCTATGGAAAGACATCTTGGATGTTTCCAAGTATTGACAATTATGAATAAAACCACTATAAACATCCATTTGACAGTTTTTCTTTGAACATGCATTCTCAATTTACTCGGGTAATACTGATGCTGAAAGTTCAATCACTGGGTGTGCATACTCAGTTGTTCAGCTGTGTCTGATTCTTGGCGATTCTATGAACTGTAGCCCACCAGTCTCCTCTGTCCTTGGGATTCTCCAGGCAAGAATACTGGAGTGGGTTATCATGTCCACCTCCAGGGCATCTTCTCAACCCAGGGATCAAACCCACACGTCTTTTGCATCTTCTCCATTGGCAGGTGGGTTATTTTACCACTACCACCACCTAGGAAGCCCCATGTGCACTGGTGCTGAGTTGAATCTCAGAGACAGAGTTTTAGGTAATGTAGGAAAGAATAGTTTTATTGCTTTACCAGGAAAGGGGAGACAGATTGGGCTCCTGCCCTTGAAACCTGTGTCTCAGCTGGGAGGATTTGATGAGGAATTTTATAACAAAGATTTGAAGGTGGGGTTGCAAAAGATTAGGGTGTGTGCAGGGCCTGCAGTCCTTTAATCTGGTCTCAGGTAATCTCTTGATGAGCTTCTCTGGTTCCTTTAATATAGCCGCAGGTGGTCTTTCTCTGGTGTGAAGAATGCTGACATCCTAAAGAGTTTAAAGAAGGCTGAGCACTGAAGAATTGATGCTTTTGAACTGTGGTGTTAGAGAAGACTCTCGAGAGTCCCTTGGCTTTAAGGAGATCAAACCAGTCAATCCTAAAGGAACTCAACCCTCAATATTTATTAAAAGGACTGATGCTGAAGTTGAAGCTCCAATACTTTGGCCACCTGATGAAAAGAGCCAACTCATTAGAAAAGACCTTGATGCTGATGCTGGGAAAAATTGAAGGCAGGAGGAGAAGGGGACAACAGAGGATGAGATGATTGGATGGCATTACTGATTCAATGGACATGAGTTTGAGCAAACTCCGGGAGATGGTGAAGGATAGGGAAGCCTGGCATGCTGCAGTCCATGGAGTCACAGAGTCAGACACGACTGAGTGACTGAATAACAAAGAGTTTAAAGACATTGTTATGTGCACACGTTGAGATGGAACCTAAGGCTGCACTATTGTTTCTGGTTGTCCCTTCCTTGTCTTTGCACCCCTTCCCTTCTCAAAATAATAACTGTTAGAATCTGTCC
This sequence comes from Bubalus bubalis, assembly GCF_019923935.1. Taxonomy (NCBI): domain Eukaryota; kingdom Metazoa; phylum Chordata; class Mammalia; order Artiodactyla; family Bovidae; genus Bubalus; species Bubalus bubalis. The sequence goes on along the minus strand of NC_059163.1, from coordinate 96,169,331 downwards.
TTTGAAACTCAAAGAAAATCATGGAAGCTAGAATCAGGAAATGGGGAACAGAAAGGCTTCCATATTCAGGAGCCCCACAGGGTTCTGTTCAGTTTCATTACCAAGGAGTGTGACACCTGGATTGCATTGTAAGAAAATGTTTAGTTTTGCAAGAAAATGCTAAGCTATCTTCTAAAATGGTTGTACTATTTTGCACTCCTACCAGTAGTTAATGAGAGTTCCTGTTGTTCCACATCCTTGCCTGCATACATCATTGTCAGTGCTTTGGATTTTGGTCATTCTAATAAGTATGAAGTTGTATCTCATTATTAGTTTAATTTGTAATTCTCTAATGCAAGGAGATCCAACCAGTCCATTCTAAAGGAGATCAACCCTGGGTGTTCTTTGGAAGGAATGATACTAAAGCTGAAGCCCCAGTACTTTGACCACCTCATGTGAAGAGTTGACTCATTGGAAAAGACTCTGATGCTGGGAGGGATTGGGGGCAGGAGGAGAAGGGGACGACAGAGGATGAGATGGCTGGATGGCATCAATGACTCAATGGGCCTGAGTTTGAGTGAATTCCAGGAGATGGTGATGGACAGGGAGGCCTGGCGTGCTGCAATTCATGGGGCTGCAAAGAGTCAGACACAACTGAGCGACTGAACTGAACTGAACTGAACTGAATGACAAATGATGTTGAGTGTCTTTTCACATTCAACTTATAGTTTGTATAGTTTGTACTATACAGTCCACGGAATTCTCCAGGCCAGAATACTGGAGTGGGTTCCTTCCCCTTTTCCAGGGGACCTTTCCAACCCAGGGATCGAACCCAGGTTTCCCACATTGCAGGTGGATTCTTTACCAGCTGAGCCACAAGGGAAGCCCAAGAATACTGGAGTGGGTAGCCTATCCCTTCTCCAGGGAATCTTCCTGACTCAGAAATCAAACCGGGGTCTCCAGCATTGCAGGTGGATTCTTCACCAACTGAGCTATCGGGGAAGACTTTTACTTACTTAATTCCTAAAATTTCTACGGTTAGCCTATAATACTTATATGATGAGGAAAATAAAAACAATAACAATTGTTTGGCAAATGCAATTTCACCTAACTTTCACTCAAAATAGAATGATAGGAAAAATTTTTTTTTTAAAAACACACCCTGAAAACTAGGAACTAGAAATTATAGCCCATTTATTTTCAGAATATTGGAGAAATTTCCTTTTGATTTATGATAGATATAAGGAGAATGGGATTAGAATGAAATTGGCTCTCCCCAGTTCATAGTACTGAAATCAAAGAAAACTGCAATTCAAATTTGTTCTACCCTCACAAGGAGTTATATTATAAGTAATATATCAAAATAATGCTCAAAATTCTCCAAGCCAGGCTTCAACAGTACATGAACCGTGAACTACCAGATGTTCAAGCTGGATTTAGAAAAGGCAGAGGAACCAGAGGTCAAATTGCCAACATCCATTGGGTCATCGAAAGCAAGAGAGTTCCAGAGAAACATCTACTTCTGCTTTATTGACTACACCAAAGCCTTTGCCTGTGTGGATCACAACAAACTGTGGAAAATTCTGAAAGCAATGGGAATACCAGACCACCTTACCTGCCTCCTGAGAAATCTGTATACAGGTCAAGAAGCAACAGTTAGAACTGGACATAGAACAACAGACTGGTTCCAAATCGGGAAAGGAATACGTCAAAGCTGTATATTGTCACCCTGCTTATTTAACTTTTATGCAGAGTACATTATGCAAAACGCCAGGCTGGTTGAAGCACAAACTAGAATCAAGATTGCCAGGAGAAATATCAATAACCTCAGATATGCAGATGACACCACCCTTATGGCAGAAAGCAAAGAACTAAAGAGCCTCTTGATGAAAGTGAAGGAGGAGAGTGAAAAAGTTGGCTTAAAACTCAGCATTCAGAAAACTAAAATCATGGCTTCTGGTCCCATCACTCCATGGCAAATAGATGGGGGAAACAGTGGAAATAGTGAGAAACTTTATTTTCTTGGGCTCTATAATCACTGCAGATGGCAACTGCAGCCAAGAAATTAGAAGACACTTGCTTCTTGGAAGAAAAACTATGATCAACCTAGACAGCATATTAAAAGCAGAGACATTACTTTGCCAACAAAGGTCTGTCAAGTCAAAGCGATGGTTTTTCCAGTAGTCATGTATGGATGTGAGAGTTGGACTCTAAAGAAACCTGAGCACTGAAGAATTGACTCTTTTGAACTGTGGTGTTGGAGAAGACTTTTGAGAGTTTGTTGGACTGCAAGGAGATCCAACCAGTCCATCCTAAAGGAAATCAGTCCTGAATATTCACTGGAAGGACTAATGCTGAAGTTGAAACTCCAATACTTTGGCCACCTGGTTCGAAGAACTGACTCATTGAAAAAGACCCTAATGCTGTGAAATATTGAAGGCAGGGGTAGAAGGGGACGACAGAGGATGAGATGGTTTGATGGCATCACCGACTTGATGGACATGAGTTTGAGTAAGTTCTGGGAGTTGGTGATGGACAGGGAGGCCTGGCATACTGCAGACCATGGGGTGGCAAAGAGTGAGACATGACTGAGCAATTGAACTAAGTAACTAATGATTCAAGCAAAGTTTGTTTTCTTCTATGTACTCAGTTATTCCAATTCTTTCAAATTACTTTCGAATTATGAAGTGAGTGTTTTGAAAGTATCACACATCTGCTCAGGATTAAGTCCATGTACCATGTCAAATCTACTATCCACATTGACTAGGGTGGCATGTGCATGGTACTGCCCCTACTTTCTGTGTCTCTACAGTCACCTTATCTCCCCATTGCTTGGAATTGCAGCTGCAGATACTAAGTCTGCCTTAGGGTTTGCCATCCAGTTGCCACAGCACTTTGGAATAGCCTTGGGGTTTGATGTTGCTCAATACCACTGATCCAGCAAAAATGACCTTTAGAGTGTTGAAGCTGTGAGTGCGTCTGTGATAAAGAAGAAGAATTGTCATGTTTGTGTATTGAATTTATTAATTTTTAATATTTATTTCACTAGTTTTGACTAAGCTCCTGAGGTGAACAATTAAGGTAATATTTATGTGAACATCTTAATTCCAGTTTATGCCTCTGCGAAATTTATGTATTTTAGAAGAGAGACTGGGGAAGCTTACAGCAGTAAATACCCTAAGCTGTGAGGCTGGAGAAGGGTTTCCTGTAAGCAAAGAGGAGTAATCAAACCTCTACCCAAAGAGGAGGTTGTGGGTACCTCTCATCTACAGCCAGTTGGTCTCAAGGGTAGGTAACAACCTTCACTTGTGATTGGTATCTGAATTCCAAGATGAGGGGATGGGGCAAATTGTTGCAACCTTCAGTCTATAGTCAGTTGAGAAGCACAGGTGATAGTCTGGGTTGGTGACTATTCTCTGAAGTTGGAGAGAGGGTAGTCTTATAGGAATGAATCCCTAATCAGTGGAATCTGAAGAAAAGGCAGAGGAAGGGGGGCAAACATACTTTAGTAAGGCTTTTACTTTGGCCATCTGATGCAAAGAGCTGACTGACTCATTGGAAAAGACCCTGATGCTGGGAAAGATTGAGGGCAGGAGGAGTAGGGGACGACAGAGGATGAGATGGTTGGGTGGCATCACCGACCCAATGGACATGAATTTGAGCAAACTCTAGGAGATAGTGAAGGACGTAGAAGCCTGTTGTGCTGCAGTCCATGGGGTCACAAGGACTCAGACATGACTTAGTGACTGAACAACAACAAGGCTTTTACTATCAGTTTGCTGCTAGACGTACACGGCAATGGTTAAAATCAATTGGCGTGTAGTATCAATCTGTGGTTCAGAATAAATGTCTATTACCTAAATTTTATTAAAATAATTATAAACACATTTAGTTCCTCATGATATATCCTTAATTCAGGTAGAATTGTAACTAACACAAATTATGGCCATGTTTCCTTTACTGCTTGAGGGCTGAGATACTGAGGGACTCACGGTGGTAATTCTCTCTCTTTCCCATTCTCACCCTTGAATTAGATGTATTTTGACATGTAATCAGGTGTTTCTATTCATAGAAACAGATGGGGAGATAATAAAGGGATGGTGGTAGGGAGGTGGTTTCTGTGTGTGTGTATGAGAGAGAGAGAGAGAAAGGAGAAGAAGAAAGAGAGGGAGAGAGAGACATCTATTGGCTCCATTTGATTCTGGAAAATAGTGTTCTGTATATAATATATCAAGGATAAGTGTATGAGCAGCTGCTTACTTGGTGTATTATTACTCCTTCTGGTAAAAGCACCTGGTTTCCCTTGGGACCCAAAGTAATTCATTCTCAGTCCAAGAATTTTGATGTATCTTAAGTGCATACATTTCCAGCCATTTGAAGCACTACCTCTCTTTGCCATAGTAATTGTTTCAGAGATGGGTACAAAACTTAAGCCAGAGCAATCAGAGCCTGAGACTTAATTCTAAGATATTTGCTGGAGTTAACAGGAGGAAGCATTCTTTTTATTTTACTGAACATGCTGAGAAGTAAAATATAAAGCTAGAGCTGATGGCAACTATTTTGTCACCATGAGAAAGAGGGGAACACATGTATACCTGTGGTGGATTCATTTTGATATTTGGCAAAACTAATACAATTATGTAAAGTTTAAAAATAAAATAAAATTTAAAAAAAAAAAGAAAGAGGCTGCTTGAGAATAGAGCCACCGCATAAGAAAGCGAAGTTGAGACAGTGCTAGAGAGCAGACTGGATAATGAAATTTAAACCTTTGGATCTCTGTATGTAGGCTTATGGAAACAAATTCTTTAGTGTTTTCAATATATTCCCTAAATGTTGACTTTTATTTCATGAGTAGAAAAAATATACATTACAGAAAATATAGACTCCTGAATTCTGTCATATGTCAGTGGTGAAACATGCCTTATTTCATCTTGACAATGATTAGGAGCTCATTTTATGGAAAAGTAACAAAGAAAATAATTCATGGATATATTACTTTATACCATGGCTTTATGCATCTAAAGAGTCTCCAGAAATCAATATTTTCTACAGGTAGCAATCTAAAGATTTAAGAATAAAAGTAAAACTTCTACTACCATTTTTCTCGGCACATTTTTATCATCAATGAACTATCTCAGTATAGGACTTGCTGTGTGATTAGAGATAGGAAAAATACAAGTCAGTGAGAAATTACCCTAAGCTGTCTTATAGTTTCATGTGATAATCCTATTCACACATGACTGGCTCTCCCTTTTTCTTTAGGTCTCCATTCAAACCTTAGCTGAAATAAGGTCTTTCCTCACACATTTCCATCTACATTCATCCATCTACTTCTGTTTTGATTTATTCCTTGGTATGTATTATCATCTAGGATAATAAGTAATTGTATTTAATCATTTTTCTTCCTAATAGTAAGTTTCATAAAATCAGAAGATTTTGTTTATTTTGTTTTCTCTATTCACAATGCCTTAATAATGCCAGGCATATAATAGATGAAAAATAACTATGTGTTGAGTGAATGAGTAAACAAATATTGGAGTTAGTAAAGAAACTTCCCAGGACTCTTCAACTGTGCCTACTTTATTTTTTATTATCCCCTGGCCTATACTTGTCATAAAGTATGTATTTATTGAATAACAGATACAGTATTTGCTAAAACATCTTCCCAGTCTCCTCTTTGAGTCTACTTTGGGAGTAAGAGTCCATGCAGTCCAAAAAGTTCAAGGACACGACTTTAAACTGATCTGTAGCTCTTGAGTCATTTTCCACTAGATTTCATCTTCATCTTAGTCATTTTGTTAGAGTGATGAATACATACATGACTATGTTGTCCTTTGTGGGCTCTGTCTCCTGAAGACACCAGTACTAGAAAATCAACCATTTGGCTATCTATGAGGTCATGTGTTAGGTTTGAGTCAAACTTTTCTAGCCATCTTCAATACCCACATCTGGCTGTTTACATTGCCCTCTTCAGTGTTCCTCCAACCCTAACAATGAACTGTCCAAGTACTGAACTTCTCATAATATAGCTTATGCCAAATATAAGCTTGTCTCTTTGGTCTAGGGAAGTAGTTCATATGTGTCCTTACCAATATGCTAATAAAATGTGTGATTGCAAGCACACAGCTCTTTGAGTCTCACATATAGCATCTGGGTCATCATGTCTCCATATCATTTGTTCTACCCTTTGTTTGAAATGTCTTGTAGTTGTGAAAGGAGAATTGTGAGAGACCAAGCTGATGCCCATTCCAATGACCATCTTCACTAAAGATGGTCATCATAACAACTGTGAACAATTGTCTTCTTCAGAAAAAGGAAATTTTGAGTAAGTAGAAGAAAGGACAACCTTTTCTGGACTGCATGGAGTCTTATTCCCAAAGAAGACTCAAAGAGGAGACTGGGAAGATGTTTTAGCAAATACTATAATTATTATTAAAGAAATACATATTTTATAACAACTATAGGCCAGGGAATAATAAAAAATGAAAAAACTCAATAGTAGATAACAGCTGTCTATGAAATTATATTCTAGAATGACTCACAAGATGGTGGTGAGAGAGTTAAAATGAAGAATAAAGAGGTTACCAAAAAAAACACAAAAAACCCAACAACAGCAGCTGAAGATAGTAAGAGGACAGAGCATGATGGGATTGGGATAGAAGTCTCTTTTAGATAGTGTGGTCCAGGACAACCTTTCTGATAATCTGATGACAATTTGGTAGAAATATGAAGGTAGTGAGGAGGGGTAACCAAACAAGTGAGTACTGAAAGGAAGAGAGTATAGATCTAGGAACTCAAATGTTTAGAGGTCTGATAGATATGGGGAAGCAATGAAAGAGACCAAAAAAGAGTGGCCAGTAAGGTAAGAAGTAAACCAAGAAAGAGGTAAGACAAACAGAAGCCAAACACAGAAAGTATTTCAAGAAAGTGAGATTGTGTCATGTTAAATATAGCTTACACAAAATGAGGGTTGAAATTCGACCATTGAATTTGCTATTGTGGAGGTCATTGACTCTGATAAGAACATTTTTCATGAAGCTATAAAGTTAGAAACTTGGATTGGGACAGTTTCAAGACAGAATGAAAAAAGGGGAATTGAAGACTGACTGATGACTACTATTAACAATTCTCTTAACAATTTGCTGCAAAGGACCTGAGTACCTGAAATGGCATGTGGGGTTCAGGAACTTAGTTTTAGGATGGGAAATACACACACACACACACACACACACACAGAAAGAAACATCTGTTCACTAAAGGGGCACACTTAACACGAAGGAAAGAAAAATGTATTCTGTTGTGTTGTGCTTAAGAAGCTTTAAAAAAAATCCTGACAACACCAAGTGTTGGCAAGAATGTGGAGCAATAGGAACTCTCATTCATTACTGATGGGAGTGTAAAGTGGTATGACACTTTGAAAGATAGTTTGGCAGTTTCTTGCAAAACTAAACATAGTCTTATCATATGATCCAGAAGTCATGTTCTGTGGTATTTACCCAAATGAGTTGAAAACTTATGTTCACACAAAAACCTGCACACAGATATTTATAACAGTTTCACTTATAATTGACAAAACTTTGTGGTCTGTCTATTCAAGGCCATGGTTTTTCCCATGGTCATGTATGGATGTGAGAGTTGGACTGTGAAGAAAGCTGAGTGACGAAGAATTGATGCTTTTGAACTGTGGTGTTGGAGAAGACTCTTGAGAGTCCCTTGGACTGCAAGGAGATCCAACCAGTCCATTCTAAAGGAGATCAGTCCTGGGTGTTCATAGGAAGGACTGATGCTAAAGCTGAAATTCCAATACTTTGGTCACCTGACGTGAAGAGTTGACTCATTGGAAAAGACTCTGATGCTGGGAGGGATTGGGAGCAGGAGGAGAATGGGACGACAGAGGATGAGATGGTTGGATGGCATCACCGACTTGATGGATGTGAGTTTGAGTGAACTCCGGGAGTTGGTGATGGACAGGGAGACCTGGTGTGCTGTGATTCATGGGGTCACAAAGAGTCAGACAACTGAGCGACTGAACTGAACTGCACTGAAGCAATCAAGATGTCTCTAGGTAGGTGAATGGATGAGTAAACTGGTACATCCAGACAACAGAATTCAGTTCTAAACTGAAATAAGCTAACAAGTCACAAAAAGACATAGAGGAATCTTAAATACATATTGCTAAGTAAAAGCAACATGTCTGAAAAGGCTACTGATTGTACAATTCCAACTATAAGATGTTCTGGGAAAAAAGGCAAAATAATGGATTCAATAAAAAAGTTCAATGGTTGCCAGAGTTTAGGGATGAGGGAGTGAAGAAAAGGCCAAGCACAGAAGAGTTTTAGGGCAGTGAAATTATTCTCTAGGATACTGTAATGATGGATAGATGTCATGAAATATTTGTTCAAACACATAGAATGTACGATGCCAACAGTGAACCACAATGGAACTCGGACTATACATAATAATGATGTGGTAATGTAGGTTTAACAGTTATAAAAAGTGTACCACTCTAGGTGGGGGGTGTTGATAGTGGGGAAGTTGTGCATGTGGGAAACAGGAGTGTGTGGGGATTGTGTGTGTGTGTGTGTGTGTGTGTGTGCACGCATGTGTGCTTAGTCACTCAGTTGTGTCTGACCCTTTGCACCACCATAGACTGTAGCCTGCCAAGCTCCTCTGTTCATGGAATTCTTCAGGCAAGAATACTGGAGTGGGTTGCCATGCCCTCCTCCAGGGGATCTTTACAACCCAGGGATCAAACCCAGGTCTCCCACATTGCAGGCAGATTCTTTACCCTCTGAGTCACCAGGGAACTTTCCTTCAAACATGCTGTTAACCTAAAACTACTCTAAAAATTAATATCCATTAAAGACACATATGGGGTCGCACAGAGTCAGACACGACTGAAGCGACTTGGTAGCGGCAGCAGCAAAGACACGTATATCCCTTCCATGAAAGTATCTTCCTACTTGGCCTTCTATGTTACGTGCAAATTATTAAATATTATTTATCAAAGTTAAAGCATAGCTATTTCAGAGGCTCTCAAATGAAAGTAAGTGACCATAGAGAGGTAAAAGTATGGTATGTAATCTAATCACAAGCAGACCATTTTATGTGGATAAGATTACATACATAGTCAGTTACATAGGTAAAGTCACAATACCACCCCTCCTGTTTTTAGTCTATGTAAGTTGCTTGGATTCTTCCAGTTCCTTACACTGTTATGTTTTGTTCACTGTGGCTAGATAACAGGATGCTCTTATAATTCCAGCCTCTTCCAGGTTCATTTTTTTTAGCCCTTTTTCCATTCCTCCAAAAGATTGGAAGGGCTCAGAAGGCATTTTGAGTGGGAATCCAAACTTCACACTGTACTAACCTACAAGTGGTTCAAAAAACCTGTTTTCCCCCCATGGCTTAAGTATTATTATTTTCACTCAAAACAAAATTACCTTTCCCCTGACCACTGTATGAATATTTTCTATCGATTTTTTAAGTCACAAGAATGGTACAGGGTATGAAATGAGAAAAGCTCGTCTTGCTGACTTGAAAGGCAATGTGTAGCAAAGGTAACCTACCCTTTCAAGGAAACCAAATAGACTTACTTTTTTTTTTTTTTTAACCCAAGAAACAAAGAAGAAAGAAATTTACCTCAGAAAATGTCTTATTTTTATTCTTTTTTAGATTTCCTCTCTACTTAAAAAGCAGAGAAAAAAAAAGAAAGAGTAAAAGAAGAAAGGCAATCATCTGATGAGAATAAATGTGAGTTAAAAAAAATGATGATCAGGAAAAAAAAATTAGTAAGGGCATCCAGGGGACATATAAAACAGCAAAGCTCTAACAGCTTACCATTAGCAAAGGATATAAAGGGAAGCACACTGAAAGATTAGAAGTGATTACAAAGTCGAAGCACATGGTTGGAAGAGTGGGCTCATACTTTTCAGGGACGGGAGAAAAAGCAGAATGTGTCAAGGTGAGGGCTGAGTTTCTTAATAGCTACTTTACCTCACTCATCGGCAACAATTACAGGAGGAACAGGATGCTCAGGGCAATAAGAGTTAATGAGAAAAACATGTAACTGGGCAAAATTTGAATCTTACTTAGTTGAAAAAAAAATCTAAGTAACTTGGAAAGTATTCAAATTTGCAGAGTATAGGATATCCACCATAGAATACTAATTTTTGAAGAAGGTAAACCTAACAATTAGAATCATTACAACACCTACTAGAACATTACAGTTAATTTTTACAAACTTTTTTTCCTTTTAAATTATAAAGCCCTTACAGGAGCCTTTTAAAGTCTAGTAAAAAATAAAAATTTTTCTTCATTTTTCAACTTTGTTCAGATCTTTTCATTCCCTGAACAATTCCATGGTCTAATCCTCCAGTAACCATTATTGACAATTTAGAATACTTCTAGACTTTTTTTCCTTTTGAAGTCTTAGACACAGACTAAAAATACACACATATATCAGATATAAATCTTCATTCATAAATTTAAGTGTAAAAGAAAAATAACTTATTTTCTAAAATTGGATAAAATTATATAAGGTGCCCCAGTTAGGAACCTAATCTCTATTGGTTTTAAATTCCTCATCCCCTCATCTGGGGCTGTGTCATAAGTCTAGGGAATCGGTGTATTATCAAGGTATCAAGAGTGGACCTGAGTGCTGTCATCTGAGCCAGCCTGTGTCCACAAAGAAGCCTTCATTTCACTGAGATCTTTCCCAGACAATCCCTCATTTCATTTTCAAGTTCTCTCCACTTCTACCTGTTTTCTATGTCATATCCCTTCTGGTTTGGGGTACATATCTCACCTAAATAAATGCAATGATCTCAGCCATTCTCCTTCTAACTTCCTTTTCCCTACAGTCTGTTTTACTCAATATTGAGGGTAATTGTTAAAGTAGGAGCCAAATCATGTGAATTCTCTAGTTAAATCTTTCCAAAAGATCCCTCCCCTCACCCTGAAAAGTGAAAGAAAGTGAAAGTGAAGTCGCTCAGTTGTATCCAACTCTTTGAGACCCCATGGACTGTAACCCACCAGGCTCCTCCATCCATCCAGGCAAGAGTACTGGAGTGGGTTGCCATTTCATCCTGCAGGGAATCTTCCTGACCCAGGGATCGAACACAGGTCTCCCACATTGTAGGCAGATGCTTTACTGTCTGAGCCACCAGGGAAATCCCCCACACCCTGATTGCAGTTTAATCTCTTGTATGATCCACAAAGCCCTTGTGATCTGGTCTCTCTACCCACTTGGCTCACCCTCTTCCACTCTCCACTCGATCACACTGCTCCAGACACACTAGTCTCTTCCTGGTTCAGTGAACCCACCAGGTGAGCCTCCACCTTAAGGCCTTTCTATAATCTCTTAATTTTTTCTGCTCACAATGCTCCTCACATAGATATCCTTAAAGCATTCATTAATGAGTCACCTTTTTCACAGAGGTGCTCCATAGCTGCTAGACCTAAAAATTTGTTCTTCTACAGCTAATTCTTCATACATCCCTTAGAAGTTCTTACTAATACAATGCTTTTTATTTTCTACTGTGCTTATTATATGTTTCCAACTCTACAATGTAAACTGTGAGGCAAGTAATCTCATTCATTATTATATTCTAAGGCTTTAGTAATGTGCCTGAAATATGGAGGGCTTCCCAGGTTCAGTTCAGTTCAGTTCGGTTGCTCAGTTGTCTGACTCTCTGCGACCCCATGGACTGCAGCACTCCAGGCCTCCCTGTCCATTGCCCCCAGAGTTTACTCAAACTCATGCCCATTAAGTTGGTGATGCCATCCAACTATCTCATCCTCTGTCATCCCCTTCTCCTCCTGCCTTCAATCTTTCCCAGCATCAGGGTCTTTTCAAATCAATCAGTTCTTTCCATCAGGTGGCCAAAGTAATGGAGTTTCACTTCAGCATTAGTCCTTCCAATGAATATTCAGGATGGATTTCTTTTAGGATGGACTGGTTGGATCTCCTTGCAGTCCAAAGGACTCTCAAGAGTCTTCTCCAACACCACAGTTCAAAAGCATCAATTCTTCGGCACTCAGCTTTCTTTATAGTCCAACTCTCACATCCATACATGACTACTGGAAAAATCATAGCCTTGATGGACCTTTGTTGGCAAAGTAATATCTCTGCTTTTGAATATGCTATCTAGGTTGGTCATAACTTTCCTTCCAAGGAGAAAGTGTCTTTTAATTTCATGGCTGCAATCACCATCTGCAGTGATTTTGGAGCCCAGAAAAATAAAGTCTGACACTGTTTCCACTGTTTCCCCATCTATTTCCCATAAAGTGATAGAACCAGATGCCATGATCTTAGTTTTCTGAATGTTGAGTTTTAAGCCAACTTTTTCACTCTCTTCCTTCACTTTCATCAAGAGGCTCTTTAGTTCTTCTTTGCTTTCTGCCATAAGGATGGTGTCATCTGCATATCTGAGGTTATTGATATTTCTCCTGGCAATCTTGATTCCAGCTTGTGCTTCATCTAGCCCAGTGTTTCTCATGATGTACTCTGCATATAAGTTAAATAAGCAGGGTGACAATATACAGCTTTGAAGTACTCCTTTCCCCATTTGGAACCAGTCTGTTGTTCCATGTCTAGTTCTAACTGTGGCTTCCTGACCTGCATACAGATTTCTCAGGAGGCAGGTCAGGTGGTCTGGTATTCCCATCTCTAAGAATTTTCCACAGTTTACTGTGATCCACACAGTCAAAGGTTTTGATATAGTCAATAAAACGGCAGTAGATGTTTTTCTGGTACTCACTTGCTTTTTCAATGATCCAACGATGTTGGCAATTTGATCTCTGGTTCCTCTCCCTTTTCTAAGTCCAGCTTGAACATATGGAATTTAACGGTTCATGTACTGTTGAAGCTTGGCTTGGAGAATTTTGATCGTTACTTTACTAGTGTGTGAGATGAGTACAATTGTGCGGTAGTTTGAGCATTCTTTGGTATTGCCTTTCTTTGGGATTGGAATGAAAACTGACCTTTTCCAGTCCTGTGGCCACTGTTGAGTTTTCCAGATTTACTTTCCAGGTGGCTTAGTGCTAAAGAATCTGCCAGCCCATGCAGGAGATGTAAGAGACTCATATCAGGAAGATGCCCTGGAGGAGGAAATGGCAACCCACTCCAGTATTCTTGCCTGGAAAATTCCCATGGACAGAGGAGCCTGGTGGGCTACAATCCATGGGATTGCAAAGAGTTGGACATGACTGAACAACTGAGCATGCACTGGCATATGGAATGACTTCAGTAATGCCCTCTAAAATAACAAATGAATGATGGGAAACTTATTACTGCTCTTACCCTATGTGGTGGTTCTAGAAAATGCTCCAAAGTTGTCTCAGATTTGTTTTGTTTGCTTTACTACATAATTATTTTCATTACTGTAGTATTTACACTTACTATATAAGTATTTTCATTGCTTTCATACTCTATTGAGTAGAAGTCAGTTAAGATCTTGTTTTTAGTGGGAATTTCCCTGGAAATGACTAAACATCACTTTTATCCTAAGACTCACTAAACATGTCTGATAGTTACATCATTTTGAAAAAGATGCAACCATAGAGCACTATTTCAGGAGAATTTTACATTCAAATTCTCCTAACTTTCAATGCTTTCCCAACTCCTAGAATATTTTCAGAGATGGGGGATGGTGAAAGTTTGAGTTCTTTTGGTCATGAGAGTGTAGGACTCAGGCTTTTCAAATTCAAAAGCCAAGATTGATTCATTTACTCAGAAAAACTCTGTTATGTGGAACATTTTGAATGAATGAAGAAGCACAAGTTCCTGGCCACTATTAAGGGAAGAATCAAACAAGATTGATTGATATGGCACAAAATGACAGAAACAACAAAACCTACCAGGTAATATATCAAAGCATTATTATATTTACTTAGTTAGGTCTGATATATAGTATTTTAATATGACTGAAATTAAGCCAATCCTCACTTGCTTTTTTCCTCACCAACAATGTACCTTGAAAAGTGTTCTTTAACAGAATCAAAGAACTTTGCTTACTCTTTTGAACAGTAGCATGGTACTTACTCCTGGAGAAGGGCATGGCAACCCACTCCAGTGTTCTTGCCTGGAGAATCCCATGAACAGAAGAAACTGGTGGGCTGCAGTCGATGGGGTTACAGAGAGTCGGACACAACTGAAGTGACTTGGCATGCATGCATGGTACTTAGTATAATTGTACTCAATTTTTATTATAGCTGCAACATGAAAAAAAAATGACACAAATAAATGACGATAATTTGAGAAGGGCTTAATAAAGGGTCTATTTACAAGTCTAGCTGAAGTGTAAGGAAATCAGAAAAGCAACACAGAAATCTGAAGGGGAGAGGTGGTAGTTCCTGAAACTCAGGGAACCTGAGCTGAGGAATGACCCTGGAAACACACAATTTGAATTCACTCTCCTTCATTTCTTGGATCCCCAACCAGGATCCCCTTTGATCAAATTCAATAAAAAGCCAAAGGGCAAGGAAGCTCATTGATTTAATCTATTCTGACCAGCCTCCTAGGGGAGAGAGAAAAATAAAGAAGAGGAGAAAAAACAGATTATGATATATCCTTCCAGAAAAATAGCAATGAAACATACCATACACATATACACCTTCACACTTATATCTACACCATGATATTTTTGTATCTAGAAATCTTTCTATATCAGGATAAATAGACTGTCTCTTCCAATATCAACCTAAATGCAGCTGTACCATGAAATAGTCAACATAATTCATTCTTTGTAGATGTTTTAGATTGTTTCCAATCATTTGTTATTAACAAAAATGCTGCAATGCTTGTATATTCATTTTCCACTCTTGTGAAAATCTATAGACTAAATTACCAGACCCAGGAATTGAACACGTGTCTCTTACATCACCTGCATTGGCAGATGGAGTCTTTACCACAGTGCCACCTGGGAAGCCCATGCACAACTCTAAGCTGACATTTATTTAATCAATACTCATATCACTAAAGAGAAAACTGCTAGGACTCAAGAAGCATTCCTTGACCCTTCTGCAATCCCCATAAAGGCTAACTGCCATCTCCATTTTTGTGATAGCTATTTCTTTACAGTTACTGATAATTGTATTTATATATGTTTTAACTTCAAATAAATGTAATCATAGTTTTGTTGTCTTTTTAAATGTTCCTTTTTACTCAACTTGTGGGTGAGATTGTCCATGTTGTACATTTAGTTATGACTCAGTCATTTTTGTTGTAGAGCATTTTCTGTTCCATAACTGATGTAGTCATCCTACTGTTGGTGAATATGTGGGCTTTTTACAGTTTTCTTTTTTCTGTTCTAAAACATGCTAATGTGAATAACATTGCATATGTAAACAAAAGAACAGGGACCAGATTTTTTCCGAGTCATTTCTCTGGGAGAAGTATGCAGATTTTCAATTGATTATGTCCTGACAAGCCATTTTTCTAAGACTTCTATCATTTATGCTCTTCCACCAATGTTGACATATTTCTATTTTTCTGTTCTTACGGGTACTTGATGATGTTAGATGTTGGCTTGTTCAGAGTTTAGCTAATTTTACTCCATAATATCGCTGCTCTGAAAACCTTTTTGTGTGGAAGTTAGCTTCCTCCCTAAATGAAAGATACTCATGGAAGTGAGCCAGGGGTTGTTCTGTGTTGCACAGGTCCAACATGCCAAGGCACTTATTCCATGCTCTCAGGGTCCAGGAGCCAGCCTTAATGATCCTGCCATCATCTTACTAGTGGAGGCTGTTCCCAATCCCAGCGAGGCCAACTGGGACACCCTGGATAGGGACATGGCCACTTACAAGTCCATCCACTGGGGACATCCACTGCAGAGCTTTCCAGTGACAATTCTTAAAGTCAAATAAGTGGGGGATAACAGACAATTAGAAACTGATCCAAGGGGGGTGGAGGGGGGGGGAAAGAAACTGAAACTTAAAACCTTATGAGTTTCAAGAGTTGAGATATTTCTAAAGATTTTATGGAGCAGAAGGGAGAAAAAGGTGTTGACTGGCTGTTGAGAGTGTTTAATACTGGCTCTGAGCTACTACTGACTGCCACAGGAATAAGATAAGTTGCCAGCACGTCCAAAGACCCCCAAATGGATAACCTGTTAAAAGACCCCCAGAGCATTACCCCAGGGATTGACAGCTTCCTAGAGCTTATACCACCTTCCAAGGACAATTACACATTTACCACCCTGGAGGTTCAGTGAGTCAAAAGTAATAACCAGATATTTCTGGCTCTATTGGACAAAAGAGGCCAAGTCATGGTACTTTCAGATAACTCCACTGAGTTCCCCCAGAGGAACCTCATACCGCTGACAAGGTAAAGCAGGTAAAAATTTAAAGGAAGTACAAATGAAGCCACAATATGTCTATTGGTACCATATTTCTAAAGCATATCTGATATGGGTCAGTAAAATCTCTATGCCCAGTAAAATCTATATAATCCTGCTTGCTAAGCTGTTTGGTAAGAGTTTGTCCCCTTGCGCCCTCTATTATTGCACAACCTGCTCTCAGGTTGCAACTGCGTGGCAGATGGTGAGACCATCAAAAAATCAAGATGGTAGAGGGATCATTTATCTGGTGAGCAGATGTGAATGGCATCCTCTAATATCAAAGGAGCGGGGGTTCACAGGATTAATGGGAGAATCTTTGGAGAAGACCACTTGTCAGTGTGTGGGGGTTGGAGAACTGGGGACCAGTGAATTAAGCAGTCTTACAGCCTGGGGTAAAACTTCTGCTCATTTAGGGGACCTTCTACTGCTTCAAAGCTTGAGGAATGTGTCTTTGCATAAGCCATTGTGCCTCTCTATAAATCCAACTGCTTGGGGCAAGTAAACCAGATAGAAATTCCACAAGATCTCATGTTCTAGAGCCCAAGATTGAGTAGTTTGGGAGGTGAAATTGGTACTTTGATTTGAGTCTATAATGGCTGGTAGGCCAAAGGGGAGGAGGACATACCTGGTTAAGAGAAAGATTGCATGATGGCCAACAGCATTACTGGAAGGAGCTACCAGCAGGAAGCAGGAAAAGCATGATGGTGGTTGTATATACCTATCAGCTCCAGCAGAGGATGGCAGTGGCCACGTGAAACCATCGCTAATGCTTTCATGCTTGCCATTGCTGATAAGGTCTGTCTCCCTGGGGTACATGTCCTATATCCCCACCAGGGAGCCTTCCAGAATTTTGTTGAGGCACAAAGGAGGCAGTTATTTAGTAAAGCTGGGATGAGGGGATGCTGCATCTCTATGCCCAGTCAGGGAGTGCCATCCCTTCCCCCAGGACCTGATGTAACATGGGCCGACTCTGCTAGTGGGTACCGCAGATACCCGGACTGCCATTTCCCCTCCTCCCCACAGCTTACTCATAATCCCTACTGTACATCATAACCCTGCCTCACACTCTGCAGTCCCTGATTTGTTCCCATGGCTCTTACCATCTGCCAGGGAGAAATGACGGAGAGGTATTCAAACAGTAGTCTTTTCATCAGAGGCATTATCCTTATTGCTTTGATTAAATGTGCTTTAACTTGGTTTTGAAAAACAATACCTGTGTCCTTTAACATACTCGCTACACACGTGATTGCTATTCTTGACAATAAGTCATCACAGGATGAACTGTTAAGAGTTTAGCTAAACTATTCCCCTTTGTGTGGCCAGGAAGCCGACAGGGTTCTTGAGTTTACAGTAGCCCCTGCCCTGAGCACATACCTCAGAAAACAGCCTGCAGAATCATAAATAAATATAAATTCCTGATATGACACCATCGCCCGCCCCAACCATCCTTGTGGTAAGCTCTCTCCCCTACCTCCCAGGGCTTTTCTTTGTGTGCCCCTTAGGAAGGACCCCTGTGAAGCTTATCAAAATCTCACTCTATCTGGCTTGAATTCACCAGATTGGCCTTAGCCAGGAGCCCCAGAGTGCTGTCACAGACCCTAATGAAGGCCTGTGCCCCAGGTCCTGTCTCTCTCTTTACACTCTGCCTTGACCTCACCATGTGGCCCCTCGAGTTGTGTGGCTATATATGCTATCTTCATAAATGTGAAATAAATTCTACTATGACTTTAATAGGCATTTCCTGGATTTCTGATAAGATTGAGTACTTACCTTTTCACATGTTTATGAAGCATTTGAATTTCTTCTATATATATCTTCTGGAATATTTTGCTGAATTTTTCAATGAGTTGTCTTTTTTCACAGACTTGTA
This sequence comes from Bubalus bubalis, assembly GCF_019923935.1. Classification (NCBI taxonomy): domain Eukaryota; kingdom Metazoa; phylum Chordata; class Mammalia; order Artiodactyla; family Bovidae; genus Bubalus; species Bubalus bubalis. The sequence goes on along the minus strand of NC_059163.1, from coordinate 96,151,142 downwards.
GGTGCTAGTCTTGTATGTGTCTCAAATATTTTCAAAAATTGTAGCTTGCCTTTTATCTCTCAATATGTATATAAAAAAATCTTAATTTGGGACTTTTGCATGTTCACTTTTTTAATTAAATATACAAATGCAGTGGTCATTAAGATATTATTCCATATTATTTTCTAAAAGTTAACTAGTTTTGACTTTCATATTAGGACTATAATTTACCTAGTCTTGGTTTTTTTATGTATGGTAGATGCAAGATTTCAATCTCATTATTTTGCATACAGGTATTCATTTTTGTCAGCAGTATTAATTGAAGAGCCCCCTCTTTCTGACTGATCTTGCAATTCATTGTCATAAATGAAGTTTCCATACATGTATAAGAGAGTTTTATAGTTGATATTTAATTTCATGGACCTAGTTCCAAACATTATACTGTTTTCATAACTAGTTCATATTATGCCCTGTCTTGATACATGCTAAGATCTTGTCCTATTTCGCCAACAGTATCTTACCCTTTGAACATCTACATATATTTTAGAAATGCAAATATGAATTTGGAAAAAGCTGATATCTTTACAGTATTTAATGTTTCAGTCTATGGTTATGGTATACATATTCATTCATTTAGCTTTTCTTAAATTTCATTCAATAAAATTTTATGATTTTATAGCATTCTAAGAATAATGTAGTAACTTGAGAAGTCCAATGTCCTCACTGAGAACAATTTAAAAAGTGGTTGAAATAAGTTAAAAATATTTTGAAGACATCAGAGTGCTACCAAGAAACCAAGGATTAAGGGAACAAATTTTGAAAAAGAACTCTGAGTTTGAGTTGAGCCAACATTTTATGAGAAATCCAGGAAGACAGCTAATAAAAAATAACAAAGAAATGAGCAGTAGACAGTAAGTCTCGTGAAACCAGAATGGTGGGAAATTCAGACACAAAACATGAGAAGTTCTGGGAACTTGATTCCAGTTATCGTGAAAGTTTATCTTAATACATTTATTATATTCTGAAGCTTAGCACACAAGGTGTATAAAATGCTAAGCCAAACACCTCTGAAACTCATAGTGGTATAGTGAGGGTTTTTTTGCACTCTTACAGGTAATGACCTTGAGAGCACAAAGGGCTTCCTTTTTGAGGATGATCTTCAAGCTGGGAGTGGGGGTGGGGGGGGGTGGGGGAGGGGAATCATCCAGAAATAGTAAAGACACCAGGCCGAGAAGGCAAGAGAGATTCTTTGTTTTTTTAATTTTATTTTATTTAACTTTACAATATTGTATCGGTTTTGCCATATATCAAAATGAATCTGCCACAGGTATACATGTGTTCCCCCATCCTGAACCCTCCTCCCTCCTCCCTCCCCATACCATCCCTCTGGGTCTTCCCAGTGCACCAGCCCCAAGCATCCAGTATTGTGCATCGAACCTGGGCTGGTGACTCATTTCATATATGATATTATACATATTTCAATGCCATTCTCCCAAATCATCCCACCCTCTCCCTCTCCCACAGAGTCCAAAAGACTACAAAAGTGAATCGGATGCTTCTCTGTCCATGTGTTCCATAATCAGACTATCATGGAAATCCAGCCCGCCAGCCAGCCAGCCACCATCGTTTCGCTCCTTTTCTGTTCTCTACATTTTTAACAGCGACGTTCAGGATTATCCCGAACTCCCCCTGCCAAGTGAGGCCTGTGTGTCGCTGTGCTGGAGGACACCGTGCTATCCACATCTTGATCTTGGACTGAACAAAACCACCGTTGGGAGTGTGTTCGTTGCTTGGCTTCATTACCGGGCACTAAGCGCAGCCGAGAGGAGCCACCCCACGTCCGAGGTCAGGGGCAGAAGCCGGGAGGACCGCATGCCCAAAGGGCAGCGGCCAAGAGGAGTTACCCCACATCTGAGGTCAAGGGCAGCAGCCAAGAGTGCCAGGCTGCAAGGGCACAGGAACGGCAGAGAAGAGCTACCCAAGTCCGAGGTCAGGGGTGGCAGCTGAGAGGAACTACCCCACGTCGGAGGTCAGGGGCAGCGGCTGGGAGGAGGTACCCCACATCCAAGGAGTGGTGGCTGCGTGGGTGCAGGAGGGCCTAGAGGCGCTACCCCACATTGAAGGTCAGGAAGGGCATCAGTGAGGAGATACCCCTCGTCCAAGGTAAGGAGCAGCAGCTGCGCTTTGCTGGAGCAGCCGGGAAGAAATACCCGACGTCCAAGGTAAGAGAAACCCAAGTAAGATGGTAGGTGTTGCTAGAGGGCATCGGAGGGCAGACACACTGAAACCATACTCACAGAAAACTAGTCAATCTAATCACACTAGGACCACAGCCTTGTCTAACTCAATGAAATAAGCCATGCCTGTGGGGCAACCCAAGATGGGTGGGTCATGGTGGAGAGATCTGACAGAATGTGGTCCACTGGAGAAGGGAATGGCAAACCACTTCAGTATTCTTGCCTTGAGAACTCCATGAACAGTATGAAAAGGCAAAATGATAGGATACTGAAAGAGGAACTCCCCAAGTCAGTAGGTGCCCAATATGCTACTGGAGATCAGTGGAGAAATAACTCCAGAAAGAATGAAGGGATGGAGCCAAAGCAAAAACAATACCCAGCTGCGGATTGACAGGTGATAAAAGCAAAGTCTGATGCTGTAAAGAGCAATATTGCATAGGAAACTGGAATGTCAGGTCCATGAATCAAGGCAAATTGGAAGTGGTCAAACAAGAGATGGCAAGAGTGAATGTCGACATCTAGGAATCAGCTAACTGAAATGGACTGGAATGGGTGAATTTAACTCAGATGACCATTATATCTACTACTGCAGGCAGGAATCCCTCAGAAGAAATGGAGTATCCATCATGGTCAACAAAAGAGTCCGAAATGCAGTACTTGGATGCAATCTCAAAAAGTACAGAATGATCTCTGTTTCCAAGGCAAACCATTCAATATCACAGTAATCCAAGTCTATGCCTCAACCAGTAACGCTGAAGAAGCTGAAGTTGAACGGTTCTATGAAGACCTACAATATCTTTTAGAACTAACACCCAAGAAAGATGTCCTTTTCATTATAGGGGACTGGAATGCAAAAGTAGGAAGTCAAGAAACACCTAGAGTAACAGGCAAATTTGGCCTTGGAATACGGAATGCAACAGGGCAAAGGCTAATAGAGTTTTGCCAAGAAAATGCACTGGTCATAGCAAACACCCTCTTTCAACAACAAAAGAGAAGACTCTACACATGGACATCACTAGATGGTCAACACCGAAATAAGATTGATTATGTTCTTATCAGCCAAAGATGGAGAAGCTCTCCACAGTCAACAAAAACAAGACCGGGAGCTGACTGTGGCTCAGATCATGAATTCCTTATTACCAAATTCAGACTTAAATTGAAGAAAGTAGGGAAAATCACTAGACCATTCAGGTATGACCTAAATCAAATCCCTTATGATTATACAGTGGAAGTGAGAAATAGATTTAAGGGACTAGATCTGATAGATAGAGTGCCTGATGATCTATGGAATGAGGTTCGTGACATTGTACAAGAGACAGGGATCAAGACCATCCCCATGGAAAAGAAATGCATAAAAGCAAAATGGCTGTCTGGGGAGGCCTTACAAATAGCTGTGAAAATAAGAGAAGTGAAAAGCAAAGGAGAAAAGGAAAAATATAAGCATCTGAATGCAGAATTCCAAAGAATGGCAAGAAGAGATAGGAAAGCGTTCCTCAGTGATCAATGCAAAGAAACAGAGGAAAACAACAGAATGGGAACGACTAGAGATATCTTCAAGAAAATTAGAGATACCAAGGGAACATTTCATACAAAGATGGGCTTGATAAAGGACAGAAATGGTAGGGACCTAGCAGAAGCAGAAGATATTAAGAAGAGGTGGCAAGAATACACAGAAGAACTGTACAAAAAAGATCTTCATGACCCAGATAATCACGATGGTGTGATCACTGACCTAGAGCCAGACATCCTGGAATGTGAAGTCAAGTGGGCCTTAGAAAGCATCACTATGAACAAAGCTAGTGGAGGTGATGGAATTCCAGTTGAGCTATTTCAAATCCTGAAAGCTGATGCTGTGAAAGTGCTGCACTCAATATGCCAGCAAATTTGGAAAACTCATCAGTGGCCACAGGACTGGAAAAGGTCAGTTTTCATTCCAATCCCAAAGAAAGGCAATGCCAAAGAATGCTCAAACTACCACACAATTGCACTCATCTCACATGCTAGTAAAGTAATGCTCAAAATTCTCCAAGCCAGGCTTCAGCAATACATGAACCGCGAACTTCCTGATGTTCAAGCTGGTTTTAGAAAAAGCAGAGGAACAAGAGATCAAATTGCCAACATCCACTGGATCATCGAAAAAGCAAGAGAGTTCCAGAAAAACATCTATTTCTTGTTTATTGACTATGCCAAAGCCTTTGACTGTGTGGATCACAATAAACTGGGGAAAATTATGAAAGAGATAGGAATACCAGACCACCTGATCTGCCTCTTGAGAAATCTGTATGCAGGTCAGGAAGCAACAGTTAGAACTGGACATGGAACAACAGACTGGTTCCAAATAGGAAAAGGAGTACATCAAGGCTGTATATTGTCACCCTGCTTATTGAACTTATATGCAGAGTACATCATGAGAAATGCTGGACTGGAAGAAACACAAGCTAGAATCAAGATTGCCGGGAGAAACATTAATAACCTCAGATATGCAGATGACACCACCCTTATGGCAGAAAGTGAAGAAGAACTAAAAAGCCTCTTGATGAAAGTGAAAGTGGAGAGTGAAAAAGTTGGCTTAAAGCTCAACATTCAGAAAACGAAGATCATGGCATCCAATCCCATCACTTCATGGGAAATAGATGGGGAAACAGTGGAAACAGTGTCAGACTTTATTTTTGGGGGCTCCAAAATCACTGCAGATGGTGACTGCAGCCATGAAATTAAAAGACTCTTACTCCTTGGAAGGAAAGTTATGACCAACCTAGAAAGCATACTGAAAAGCAGAGACATTATTTTGCCAACAAAGGTCTATCTAGTCAAGGCTATGGTTTTTCCTGTGGTCATGTATGGATGTGAGAATTGGACTGTGAAGAAAGCTGAGCGCTGAAGAATTGATGCGTTTGAACTGTGGTGTTGGAGAAGACTCTTGAGAGTCCCTTAGACTGCAAGGAGATCCAACCAGGCCATTCTGAAGGAGATCAGCCCTGGGATTTCTTTGGAGGGAATGATGCTGAAGCTGAAACTCTAGTACTTTGGCCACCTCATGCGAAGAGTTGACTCATTGGTAAAGACTCTGATGCTGGGAGGGATTGGGGGCAGGAGTAGAAGGGGATGACAGAGGATGAGATGGCTGGATAGCATCACTGACTCGATGGACATGAGTCTGAGTGAACTCCAGGAGTTGGTGATGGACAGGGAGGCCTGGCGTGCTGCAATTCATGGGGTCGCAAAGAGTCGGACATTACTGAGCGACTGAACTGAACTGAACAGGTAATGACAAATATTAAAGTTCTTCAGAACTTTAAAATTAGTCTTCCACTGATTTCTGGCCTTTACAAGTCGAATGAGGACTTTTCATTTCTTTGAATCATTGTCTCCCTGTGTACAGTGTGTCATTTTTCTGTGGATGCCTTCAAGTGTATTCTTTATTATTGATGATCTGGAGATTGATGTGATATGCCCAGGCAATATTTAATTTGAGTTTTGTACCGACTCTGGATTTTATAGTAATTTTCAATATGCATTGATATTTTTATCTTCAGTTCAGTCCCTCAGTCGTGTTTGACTCTTTGCAACCCCATGGCCAGGCATCTTTGTCCATCACCAACTCCTAAAGCCTGCTCAAACTCCTGTCTATTGAGTCGGTGATGCCATCCAACCATCTCATCCTCTGTCATCCCCTTCTCCTCCTGCCTTCAGTCTTTCATAGCATCAGGGTCTTTTCCAAGGAATCAATTCTTTGCATCAGGTGGCCAAAGTATTGGAGCTTCAGCATCAGTCCTTCCAATGAACATTCAGGACTTATCTCCTTTAGGAGCTTGTTCTCCTTTCTGTCCAAAGGACTCAAGAGTCTTCTCCAACACCACAGTTCAAAAGCATCAATTCTTTGGCGCTCAGCTTTCTTTATAGTCCAACTCTCACATCCATACATGACCACTGGAAAAACCATAGCCTTGACTAGACGGACGTTTGTTGGCAAAGTAATGTCTCTGCTTTTCAATATGCTGTCTAGGTTGGTCATAGCTTTTCTTCCTAGGAGCAAGCATCTTTTAATTTCATGGCTGTAGTCACCATCTGCAATGATTTTGGAGCCCAAGAAAATAAAGTCTGTCACTGTTTCCATTGTTTCCCCATATATTTGCCATGAAGTGATGTGACTGGATGCCATGATCTTAGTTTTCTGAATGCTGAATTTTAAGCCAGCTTTTTCAATCTCCTTTTTCAACTTAATCAAGAGGCTCTTTAGTTCCTCTTCACTTTCTGCCATAAGGGTGATGTCATCTGCATATCTGAGGTTATTGATATTTCTCCCAGCAATCTTGATTCCAGCTTGTGCTTCACCTAGCCCAGCATTTCACATGATGTATTCTGCATAAAAATTCAATAAGCAGGGTGACAATATACACCCTTGACATATTCCTTTGCCAATTTTGAGCCAGTCCATTGTTCCATGTCCAGTTCTAACTGTTGCTTCTTGGCCTGCACATGGGTTTCTCAGGAGGCAGATCAGGTGGTCTGGTATTCCCATTTCTTTAAGAATGTTTACAGTTTGTTGTGATCCACACAATCAAAGGCTTTGGCATAGTCAATAAAGCAGAAGTAGATGTTTTTCTGGAATTCTCTTGCTTTCTATGATCCAACAGATGTTGGCAATTTGATCTCTGATTCCTCTGCCTCCTCTAAATCCAGCTTAAACATCTGGAAGCTCTCAGTTCACATTCTGTTGCAGCCTAGCTTGGAGAATTTTGAGCATTACTTTGCTAGTGTGTGAGATGAGTGAATTGTGCAGCAGTTTGAGCATTCTTTGGTATTGCCTTTCTTTGGGATTGGAATGAAAACTTACCTTTTCCAGTTCTGTGGCCACTGCTGAGTTTTCCAAATTTGCTGGCATACTGAGTACAGAACTTTCATAGCATCATCTGTTATGATTTGAAATAGGTCAGCTGGAATTCCATCACCTCTACTAGCTTTGTTTGTAGTGAAGCTTCCTAATACCCACTTGACTTCGCATTCCAGGATGTCTGGTTCTAGGTGAGTGATCACACCATTGTGGTTATCTGGGTCATTAAGGTCTTAGCAGGCAATTAATTTGTCTATGCTTGAACTTCGTGGTCTGTCATGCTTCTCATTGGTTCATATGTCTATTAAGAATGCTTCAGTCTGTCCCACTCTGTTTCAGGAGTCAGTCAGAGACATGGACATTGTTTATACATAGAATTAGAACTTCTCTTTTTTAGCTTTCTCCATTCCCTATGTTCACCCAATATCTGACATTTTTCCATAAATCTTCCACTTAGAAATAAATTGACTTCTCGGCTTCCCTCTGTCCTCACCACAATTGCAGGGCCAAAGAAACAAATAACTCATGATGTACTTCTTACTTACTCCATTTTCAATTCTTTTCCAAAGTCTGCATGCTTTGATCACTTTCCAGAGCCCTTCAGTAATTGACATTATTGTTTTGCCAGAGTTACTATTGTTATCTATGGAAGGGTCAATATTTTTTAAGCAGATCATCATCCTAAGACAAAAACAGGACTATCTTTCTCCACTTGTACCATGGTTTCTATTTATCTGTTAGAATTCCTCATCAATTCAGACACATTGCCCAATTTTCCACAAGATCCTTTACTATATATGTCTTAGTTTATAGTAAAGTGTTAGTCACTCAGTCACATCCGATTCTTTGTGACCCCATGGATTGTAACCTGCCAGGCTCCTCTGTCCATGGAATTCTCCAGGCAAGAATACTGGAATGGATTGCCATTCCCTTCTCCAGGGGATCTTCCTGACCCAGGGTTCAAATCTGGGTCTCCTGCATTGCAGGAAGATTCTTTACCCTCTGAGCCACCAGGCAAGACCTAGTCATAGTAAAAGCTTTGTCAGTTTATCTTAATGCCTGCAGATCTCTGGATCTCTTTCTATTAACTCTTTCTTCTCTGTTATTTACATGTTATATATTCTTTCTTCTTTGCATGCATTATAACTCGATATTATGTATTCAGTTCAATTCAGTTCAGTTCAGTCGCTCAGTCGTGTCCAACTCTTTGCGACCCCATGAATCACAGCATGCCAGGCCTCCCTGTCCATCACCAACTCCCGGAGTTCACTCAGACTCATGCCCATCGAGTCAGTGATGCCATCCAGCCATCTCATCCTCTGTCATCCCCTTCTTCTCCTGCCCCCAATCCCTCCCAGCATCAGAGTCTTTTCCAATGAGTCAACTCTTCGCATGAGGTGGCCAAAGTACTGGAGTTTCAGCTTTAGCATCATTCCTTCCAAAGAAATCCCAGGGCTGATCTCCTTCAGAATGGACTGGTGGGATCTCCTTGCAGTCCAAGGGACTCTCAAGAGTCTTCTTTAATACCGCAGTTCAAAAGCATCAATTTTTCGGCGCTCAGCCTTCTTCACAGTCCAACTCTCACATCCATACATGACCACTGGAAAAAATATAGCCTTGAATAGCTGGACCTCTGGTGGCAAAGTAATGTCTCTGCCTTTGAATGTGCTATCTAGGTTGGTCATAACTTTCCTTCCAAGTATTATGTATTATATTGTATTAACTTGATATTATATTCTATTAACTTGATGTTATATATATAATAATATATTGTATATATATTATGTATATAATATTATTGTATTATAACTTGATATTATGCTGAGCTGTATCTGTAAAAAAATGGCTGAAGAAAATAATATACACTCCAGAAAAGGACATGCCATGTTCCTGATTGGCTAGTACCAAAGGCCAAGCCAGTCTAAGCTGCTGCTGAGCGGGGTCTGAGCTCTATTACATCTGCAGTTATACTCACTTCACCACATGCTTCAGATATTTTGATGGTAGGATCAGGGTTTTATTTTCAGTAGAGCTTTGAGTCTCAGCACTTAAGAGACTTTGCATATCTCTTTATAATTGACAGCTCAGCAGCTAACTTTCCAACTTGTAGGAGACCTTTCTCTAAATTACAGCCTATTCATTAGCTTTTTTTTTTTTTTTTTTTTCCCTCTACCAGGGAATTATCTTTGTTCGCTAGCCTTCCTCTGGGATTTTTTTTTTTTTTTTTTTTTTTAGGAGAACTCTCTTCACCCTGCTGCCCTGCTCCTAGCCTTTATTGGGTCATTTTTATGTCCTTGCTGAGGTCTTGGTGGCCTCAGAGGAATTGCTCTCAGCACTCCTGATCAGTCCCTAGCCTTCCGAGGTATGCTATGTTTTACTCAGTGCTGTGTGCCCAGAGAGATTTCCTTCATCTCCTGACCTGTCCTGTGTACAGACATGGGGAAATACACTGAAGGGAAGGAATTTATTTCAGCTCTCTTGCCTTTTTGCAGGTTTAAATTCACTAAACTCTGTTCATCCAGTGAAGGCCTGTGGGAAGCTGTGGATGCAGACATCATTACTTGGGCTCCTCTAGAGGCTAATCCCTGAAGACATGCTACATGTTGACATTAAGCTCTGGACACAGAGCTAAAAGGGTGGCTGCTTTTTCCATGGGCTTCCCTAGTGACTCAGTCAGTAAAGAATCCACCGACAATGTAGGAAACCTGGGTTCAATCCCTGGGTCGGGGAGATCTCCTGGAGAAGGAAACGGCAACTCACTCCAGTATTCTTGCCTGGGAAATCTCTTCCTTACCCCATTTTAAGGTATCCTTCCTATATCTGCCTGAAAGCAGTTATGGATATCTTTTCCTCTAGTAAAGACAACTTTCTGCATCTTCCGGAAGGTAGTTATTTTAGACTCTGCTTATTCTGCTCAGTAATGAATAAAAAAAAAAAAAGCTAAATGATTTTTGTCTTCAGTTTGTTCTCATTGTTAGGATGAGCACAAGTGGAACAACAGTTCCATTTGATTTTTTAAAAATTCTAACTGGGAGCAGAATTGTGTCCATGTTTTGTTTGTTTGTTTGTTTTCTTATATAGTTGTTTTGCCTAGTTTTATTAGAATATATAAAGACATTAAAAATCTAGTCTTGTACCACCAACCATCTTCCCTAAATTCCTGCTTGTTTTATATACTTAATTAATTATAAGAAATGTTTATGTGCTGGAAAAAAATCTGTTGTTTCTCATATTTATTACAAATTTTTGAACAAGCCTCAAGCTGAATTGAAAAGAACATGCATGATTAGACTCCCAGCTTTACATGTGGAAAATTGATTTCTTAATTTTTATATTTAATGTTATAGATATTTTAGAGAAATTATATTCTATATTAATTTGAAAGTATCTCAGTGGTAGATAATCTGTGTGCAATGCAGGAAACACAGGAGTTGTGGGTTTGATCCCTGGGTGGGGAAGATGCCCTGGAGGAGGAAATGGCAACCCACTCTAGTATTCTTGCCTGGAAAACCCCATGGATAAAGGGGTTTCATTAGCTACAGCCCATGGGTGGGGTTGAAAAGAGTTGGATACAACTGGGTGACTAAGCACTCACTCACTCATTTCCATTTAGATCTAATTTAAATAATTTATGATATGTATTTCAATCCCTTTATATTTAAGAAAACATTTAAAAACATGACAAATCAAAACATGCAAAGAGAAAAGAAAATTAAAGGAGATAAATAAACTAAAGCTAGTAGTAACACAAATATAAAACAAATGTAACATAAAAGCTATATTAATATATACGATATATATTATATATATAATGCATATATAATTTAAAAGCTAGAAGGCACATTTAAAACAAATAAAAGCCCACAAAATACTTTATTAATAAAATTATATTAGACTTATAGCAATATCTAATATTGATTAATTGTTCTAAGATTTCTGCCTTTCATTATTTTGCTATCTTTTTTATACCTTAATAAATAGTCAGCAAAAAGGGACAGATTAGGAAAGTAAGTGTTTAAATGAGGTCTCAGAGGACTTTCCTTGTGTCCCGTGATTATGATTTTACTTTCCAATGCAGGGAATGTAGAGTTGATCTCTAGTTGAAGAGCTAAGATCCCATGTGCCTCGTATCCAAAACAGAAGCAATGTTGTACAAGTTTAATAAAGACTTCATAAATGATCCACATTAAAAAAATCTTATAAAAAGTAAAAAGCAAATGATCTGTTACCAATCCATTTTCTCTTAACTCCAGATCCACACTTAATTGTCTGTCTGTGATATTGGAGTAGTTCTCCCTCGCCATCTAACATGATGTTAACCTTCATCATTAGTGGGCACTCTGATGTGTGATATTCTTGGCAGGCTTCCCCACCTCCCTGTGGGCAGCTTCCTCTGTCACTGAGAGGGTGGGTCCCCAGTAAGCTTCACTCCTAAATGGTATTGCCCCATGGATGGTTGCTTGGCACCTGCTTAGGTGGCTTAACAATGAGTTCTGAAGTGTGACACTTCCCCAGGGGCAGCTTTCCAGCAAGTACTGAAGATGTAGCACTTCACTAACTTCACCTTCCAGGAGGCTACAGCTCTGCCCTCTACAAGGAGGTCTGATTCTCAGCTCTGGGGTCTTGCCACTTTCAGATGTATTCCTAGTTCGGGTGCTTTGCATCAGTGCTAGGGCTAGTGACTTCTTCATAGAGCTGCTGTTCCTGTATTCTATAGGATACGCTTTGTAGCTAATCCAAAACTCCAGTCTCCTGTTTTAAATTAAGGCATAAATTCTGTCTCCTAATAGGATCCTGAGTAATTCAGATGGGAGCACCACTAGTGAAGTGGGACAAGCTCTAGGAAGAGGGCTGTCCATTCTGGTTTACAGAACTCAGAAGGAAGAAGACTATGTTAATAAGCAACATGATTAGAAAAATCTAGGATGGCAATTTTAAGAAGTTGTAAAAATTGAGAAATAAAGCAAACTTAACATTTAAATGCAGATTCTAAAAGTTTATATTCAGAGACAAAAGGAAACTTCGGAGAAGTTTTTTATTGGAGATTAGGGATCAAATAACTGGATTAAATACAGAGCCATTCTGAATCACTGAGAATAGGCAGTGTTTCCATTCTTCACATGACTGGAGAATAAGGCAAGTTATCAGGAAACACTGAAGCACAAGGGAAAGTTCCAGGTACAACTGCTAGAATTACCAGAAATATCTGGTTTCTATATATACATTTGCATATTTTTTGTATTTTACATCTTTGGCAGCCAAAGATGGAGACGCTCTATACAGTCAGCAAAAAAAGACCAGGAGCTGACTGCAGCTCAGATCATGAACTCCTTATTGCCAAATTCAGACTTAAATTGAAGAAAGCAGGGGAAACCACTAGACCATTCAGGTATGACCTAAATCAAATCCCTTACGATTATACAGTGGAAGTGAGAAATAGATTTAAGGTACTAGATCTGATAGACAGAGTGCCTGATGAACTATGCACAGAGGTTTGTACAGGAGACAGGGATCAAGACCATTACCAAGAAAAAGAAATGCAAAAAAGCAAAATGGCTGCCTGCGGAGGCCTTACAAATAGCTCTGAAAAGAAGAGAACCAAAAAGCAAAGGAGAAAAGGAAACATATCCCAACTGAATGCAGAGTTCCAATGAATAGCAAGGAGAGATAAGAAAGCCTTCCTCAGTGATTAGTGCAAAGAATAGAGGAAAACAATAGAATGGGAAAGACTAGAGATCTTTTCAAGAAAATTAGAGATACCAAGGGAACATTTCCTGCAAAGATGGGTTCAATAAATGACAGAAAAGGTATGGACCTGACAGAAGCAGAAGATATTAATAAGAGGTGGCAAGAATACATAGAAGAACTGTACAAAAAAGATCTTCATGACCCAGGTAATCTCAATGGTGTGATCACTCACCTAGAGCTAGATATCCTGGAATGTGAAGTCAAGTGGGATTTAGGAAGCATCACTACGAACAAAGCTAGTGGAGGTGATGGAATTCCAGTTGAGCTATTTCAAATCCTGGAAGATGATGCTGTGAAAGTGCTGCACTCAATATGCCAGCACATTTGGAAAACTCATCAGTGGCCACAGGACTGGAAAAGGTCAGTTTTCATTCCAACCCCAAAGAAAGGCAATGCCAAAGAATGCTCAAACTACCACACAATTGCACTCATCTCAAACGCTAGTAAAGTAATGCTCAAAATTCTCCAAGCCAGGCTTCAGCAATACATGAACCGTGAACTTCCAGATGTTCAAGCTGGTTTTAGAAAAGGCAGAGGAACCAGAAATCAAATCAAATCAAATCAACATCTGTTGGATCATGGAAAAAGCAAGAGAGTTCCAGAAAAGCATCTATTTCTGCTTTATTGACTATGCCAAAGCCTTTGACTGTGTGGATCACAGTAAACTGTGGAAAATTCTGAAAGAGATGGGAATACATCACCTGACCTACCTTCTGAGAAATCTGTATGCAGGTCAGGAAGCAACAGTTAGAACTGGACATGGAACTAATTAGACTGGTTCTAAATAGGAAAAGGAGTATGTCAAGGCTATGTATTCTCACCAAGCTTATTTAACTTATATGCAGAATACATCATGAGAAACTCTGGGCTGGATGAAGCTCAAACTGGAATCAAGATTGCCAGGAGAGGTATTGATAACCTCAGATATGCAGATGACACCACCCTTATGGCAGAAAGTGAAGAGGAACTCAAAAGCCTCTTGATGAAAGTGAAAGAGGAGAGTGAAAAAGTTGGCTTAAACTCAACATTCAGAAAACAAAGATCACGGCATCTGGTCCCATCACTTCATGGGAAATAGATGGGGAAACAGTGGCAACAGTGTCAGACTTTATTTTTGGGGGGCTCCAAAATCACTGCAGATGGTGATTGCAGACATGAAATTAAAAGACGCTTACTCCTTGGAAGGAAAGTTATGACCAACCCAGACAGCATATTAAAAAACAGAGACATTACATTTGCCAACAAAGGTCCATCTAGGCAATGCTATGGTTTTTCCAGTAGTCATGTATTGATGTGAGAGTTGGACTATAAAGAAAGCTGAGCGCCAAAGAATTGATGTTTTTGAACTGTGGTGTTGGAAAAGACTCTTGAGAGTCCCAGACCCTGGTGCTGGGAAAGATAGAAGGTGGGAGAAGAAGGGGACGACAGAGGATGAGACGGTTGGATGGCACCACCAACTCAATAGGCATGAGTTTGAGTAAACTCCAGGAGTTGGCCATGGACAGGGATGCCTGGTGTGCTGCAGTCCATAGGATCACAAAGAGTCAGACACGACTGAGCAACTGAATTGAACTGTATTTTACACAATTAACATATATTATGAATGTATTAGAAAAAATGTGAATTTAAGAAAATTTTTAAACAAATGCTCTGAGGTACAAAAAAATAGATTATGTTTCAAAGCAAGGCAAAAACATAATCATTAGGACTGATGATTCATAGCTGTTGGGTGAAAACAGTGAGAATGCCTTAATGCTAACAGTAATGGTGTGGTGTTAATTTTGATAATGTATTTTCTACCCAAGGTCCGAATGGGATCAGATTAAGCTGGTAGGTGGAGATACAATCGTCTCCAGAGTGGTGGTGGAGGGCTGGACACTGTGGAGACTAAAAAACAACTGGGTGCCACACGAGACGGTTTCCTCCTCATGAGAAGTTCTTATGACAGTCTGCTAAAAATAATGAGAAAAGAAGTATATGCACCAAAATGGTTTCTTGATATCTGTGATGAATCTAAGAATATGACTCAAGGCTTCTTATACCTAATGTTGGAAATGGAAAAAAAAAAAAAAAAAGCCATTTGTCCAGTTCCCCAGTATGCCAACTGCATTTTGTTCTTTGCAACTATTGGAATGTTGGCCTAGAAATCCTGAATCTACTTTCTTTGGTACCTAAATATTCTGGACTTACTATATTCAAACAGAACCACAAATGCTTTCTGTGGCAAGCCTGAACCTTTTCAGATCAGATCAGATCAGATCAGTCACTCAGTCATGTCCGACTCTTTGCCACCCCATGAATCACAGCACGCCAGGCCTCCCTGTCCATCACCAACTCCCGGAGTTCACTCAGACTCATGTCCATCAAGTCAGTGATGCCATCCAGCCATCTCATCCTCTGTCGTCCCCTTCTCCTCTTGCCCCCAATCCCTCCCAGCATCAGAGTCTTTTCCAATGAGTCAACTCTTCGCATGAGGTGGCCAAAGTACTGGAGTTTCAGCTTTAGCATCATTCCTTCCAAAGAAATCCCAGGGCTGATCTCCTTCAGAATGGACTGGTTGGATCTCCTTGTAGTCCAAGGGACTCTCAAGAGTCTTCTCCAACACCACAGTTCAAAAGCATCAATTCTTCGGCACTCAGCCTTCTTCACAGTCCAACTCTCACATCCATACATGACCACAGGAAAAACCATAGCCTTGACTAGACGGACCTTTGTTGGCAAAGTAATGTCTCTGCTTTTGAATATGCTATCTAGGTTGGTCATAACTTTTCTTCCAAGGAGTAAGCATCTTTTAATTTCATGGCCGCAGTCACCATCTGCAGTGATTTTGGAGTCCCCCAAAATAAAGTCTGACACTGTTTCCACTGTCTCCCTGTCTATTTCCCATGAAGTGATGGGACCGGATGCCATGATCTTTGTTTTCTGAATGTTGAGTTTTAAGCCAATTTTTTTTACTCTCCACTTTCACTTTCATCAAGAGGCTTTTTAGTTCCTCTTCACTTTCTGCCATAAGGGTGGTGTCATCTGCATATCTGAGGTTATTGATATTTATCCCGGCAATCTTGATTCCAGCTTGTGTTTCTTCCAGCCCAGCGTTTCTCATGATGTACTCTGCATAGAAGTTCAATAAGCAGGGTGACAATATACAGCCTTGATGTACTCCTTTTCCTATTTGGAACCAGTCTGTTGTTCCATGTCCAGTTCTAACTGTTGCTTCCTGACCTACATACAAATTTCTCAAGAGGCTGATCAGGTGGTCTGGTATTCCCATCTCTTTCAGAATTTTCCACAGTTGATTGTGATCCACACAGTCAAAGGCTTTGGCATAGTCAATACAGCAGAAATAGATGTTTTTCTGGAACTCTCTTGCTTTTTCCATGATCCAGCGGATGTTGGCAATTTGATCTCTGGTGCCTCTGCCTTTTCTAAAACCAGCTTGAACATCTGGAAGTTCACGGTTCATATATTGCTGAAGCCTGGCATGGAGAATTTTGAGCATTACTTTACTAGTGTGTGAGATGAGTGCAATTGTGTGGTAGTTTGAGCATTCTTTGGCATTGCCTGTGAACCTTTTAGTTGGCAATAAAATTGACGAGAGAGATTGTAATTAATCTTCCTTGTAATTGGTAATCCTTTCTACAATTACTTGTTTTGTATATCTGGTGCACTAGGACCGCGACACTGTATTAAACAAGCAAGACATGGACTTGCTCCTTAGGGTGTATGATCTTTGGGAGATGAGTCTCAGATATATGAAATTCAATCCAGGCTTAAAACTATTCTTGGGTGTTTAGGAAGAAATTTCAGGATTACTAATGTATGCTTATTGCATACATTATGTCTATTGCATACATTATGTCTAGAAAACTGTTTCATGATTATTAATTTTAAAAACTGTCTAACAGAGCCCATGAAATGAGAAGTAGGCATTAGAGGTTCTTGTCTATCATTTAGTTACTTAGCTCTTTTGCAAATGTTTCTGTACACCAATGATGGGGTATATAAGGAGACGGCCAGGATTCCATCTTCCTAGTTGTACAAAGCCCTTGTTCATTGTAAAGTCAAACGCAGTCTCTTTAAAATTCCAATGATTTCCCATCGTAAAAAGATATTCTCCAAAGTAACTTCAAATCTCCACTGAACAAATTTTAAATAGCAGTTTCCATTACTAAAACTTATCTCTTACTCAATAGATATCTTATCATTATACAGGATGAATTATTATACAGGATGAGTAAGTGGGTGACTGAGAAAAAATGAAGCATTTTAGGAAGTCTTTTTTGGTGAACTTTATCCAGTCTTTACATGAATATCTTGCTCCAGAGAACAGCACATTCCATTGTGTCAGAGGCTACTGAGTGAATAGTAATCTAATTTAACTAAACAACTTGTAAATTTAGAAAGACACCCTGGAAATTGAGCAAAATTATCATTATATTAATATCTTTGACTCAGTTAGGTGATTTTGTTGACTATAGTGATCAAATTAATTGTCTAGCTTTTAGTTTTGTTTTTTCATCCTGTGAAAACATCCAGAATAACCAATGGCATAAAATCATGAAGTGATTTTCACATGGAGGAAACCAATAAAATTAAAAGTGACAAGGACAAGAATTGCAAGACATCTGATTTAGAAATTAACACATTTAAATTGTAAATCAATGAATAGCCTCTATGTGGGATATATTAAAATAACCATAATGATGTCGTAAGAAGCCAATAATTAAATTAGACAAATACTGCTATGCCTTGCTTATTGTCCTTGGGTAATGAAAGGATATTTAGCTATTTTAATTTTCTCTTAAGGCAGATATAGTAAAGTCACATTTTACTTATCCTGCATATTTTGCTCCTTTTTGAAATAGCATATTTAAACAAGAGAAGATATCACGTGACCACCTTTGAATGGTGTGGGAAGGTTCTGTGTCCTTAGGTGCTTTTTCTCAGGGCATTGATATTTGCACTGGTTGAAATCCTGCCAAGATAACACAGATCTTAATTCCTTTAGAACCTTTATATTTTAACTGTGGCCTAAGGACAAGCAGCACTGTTATGACCTAGAATCTTTTCAGAACTGTGGAATTTTAGGTCCCATCCCAGATGTACTCAACCATCACCTTCATTTTAACAAGGTCTCTGGAAGCTGTGTGTATACAATAAAAGTTATAGTAGGAATTTTCCTTCTCATTCCTCCTTCATTTAAATAAATACAGAGCTTTCTAATGAAACAGATGATCATTGAGCATAAACTACAGAGCATACACTGGACAATGGAGACGTGAGCCAAATCACATGGTTCTAAAAGCACAGCCCTAAGTCTATGGGAAGACTCGACTATGTTCCCTAAAATGAAATTTTGTCTTCCTGTCACATTGGAAGTGCCTGATCATTGACAACTCTTCAAGTCCTACTAGCTTTTTCAACTGATCCTTTTCAGACAGAATTGAGGATATCTTTATTTGGAAGTTGAGCTTTGACAATCCAATGCTCTAGGATTTTGAAAAGAATGGAAAGCGGGCTTTTGTCACATAAAATAAATGATGAGCTTCAAGAGACATGGTTTCTGGACCTGCAACCTCAACTACCTAGCATACGACATACTTCATATTTGGCCTTATATTTCACATGCTAAGATCCTTGACTGGCACTTAATAAGTATACAATTATACTTTTGTTTAAAAAAATAATGAATCAACCTTAAGAGTGGATCTTAAGCAATCATTTAGTCTCATTGGGTTTTAGGTTTTATTAAACTTAATATTTTTAAAACATCTTCCAGATCTAGCATTCTAGGATTCTGTGAGTTCTGCTAGTGTTTAATGCAGTGACATTGGGGAGAGGAAATTACCACTGTTTTACACTGCAAATTTGTTATAAGTTTCCATTTAAATAATACATAAAAAGGAAAACTTAAAACTATTTTGTCTTTTAAAAAATACATATATATTTTGCCCATTTCCTTGCATGGCTTCTTTTTTGATTCTTTTATCATGTGTAGACAAAGGCAGAAATAATAAATAGGCTAAAAGTGAATGATAATTAAAACTTTAATTTGTTGAATATTTTATTTTGCTTCTTTTGCTTGTTGCTGATGTTGGCAGTGGAGGTCAGTCAGACATTGAAAAGAATCCAAGTTCAGAGAATCTCAAGGATGCTTCTTCCGTGGAATAACACATCTGCAATCAATGACCTCTTCAAAGGACCATACAAGCAAATACAAAATGTGTTTGCCACTACCTTACCTTATGCATTTAGTAGGACTTGGATGAGATCCTACTTATGTATACTGCATTTCTACTAGCTCTACTGAATGGCAGTAAAGCAGTTAATATAAATTGTCATACTCAACAAAAAGCTACTATTCCACTGTCTCTCTGTTGTTTTGGCCTCCAGTGAAACACTGCAATTAGGTTGTAGCATCACATTTCAAAAGAGATATAGAATAGAGAGTTCAGAGGAGAGCTACAAAGATGATAAAGGGTTTGGAAAATAAGACCCATGTGAAAGGTTCAGGGAAGTGGGCATGTTCTGTGTGGAGAGGAGACTGGAGGGAAACATAAGTGTCTGCGGATTCGTTTAGGGATGTTATAAAGAGGACTGGGACCAATTCTCATTAGTCAATGAGGACAGAACAAGAAGTAATAGGCTTCAATTCCGCAAGGGAAAATTTAGGTTAAATATAAGTACTAACTTTATAACAATATGAATAGTTGGGAATGGCACCAGCTGCCAGGGGAGGCTGTGGAATCACCATCATTGGAGAGATTCAAGGCTGAAACCCCGTATCCATTGATCAAAAATGACTTAGTAATAATAAAATCAATCCCCCTGTGATTCACAGGGATAGATTAGTGCCCCAGCATAGGTCCTTCCAACTCAAATGATTATATGATTAAGATACCAGCACCCAAGGGGAATTGATCTGTGTATAAGGAAGGGAAGAGAAACTTTACAAGCCACAGCTGTAAATCTGAAAATTAAGTAATCCAAGATGTTTAGCTAAGGGAGAAACTGAAGCTGTTTAGGAGATGTGCAGGGAGACTAAATTAAAGAGTGTAGCCTTTACCCGAAAACATTAATCTGACTTTTGTCAGTGTTCCAAACGGAAACACTGAGACCTATGGCATTATTAATTTTCCTGGTTGGTATTTAACTGGTATGCTGCAACAATATTTTAATTTATCAATCAGAATTTAGAATTTTCTCATGATCAGAAAGAAAACTGAAAGTAGAATAATTCTTAAGAAAATAATTTTTCCACATCATATTTAGGGTCTTTTATTTATTAAAAAAAAACCATTTAAATACTATTTTTGCTTCACATACACCTGAGAGTTTTACTCGATGGGTATACAACTCTAAGATTCACGATCCACGTAATTCAATCCCAGCGTGGGCCCAAAATTACCAATTCAATTTTTTAATCTTAAAATTGATTTCCCCATCTGTGATTCCCAGAGTGACTTTCAGTATTAGCCACAGCATTCTATTTCTCCATGCTCTCTGCCTTATCACACTGCCTCTTGCCAACACTGCAGTAGTAATTTTGAATCTTTGAAAGGGCAGTATTTAATTTTTTAGTTCGATTTCCCCCTCTCCACCTTTCCAGTTTACCTTTAAGAAAAAAACACACTGCCGTTGGCTCCCCTGAGTAGACTGTGTTATTACTACCATCCACGCCATCAGAGTTACCGCGCCTGCTGTAGTAGATCATCTCTGCGCTGTCATGGTGATGATATATGATGGAAAAAGCCATCCATCTCAAGATTCGAGGCACAAAGCCTGGAGCAATAATGAGGGAGCCCAGCACAGGCCTGGCATGCACAGCAGTGGACATTCCCCCCCAAATAAAAGTGGACTACTCTGTAAACTGAGAATCTTTAGATGGAAAGGAAAAGCCCTGGAAGAATTTTTTTTTTTTTTTTTTTTTTTGCTTAGAGACCTTTTATATCTCCCAAAACATTAAAAAATAATAGGTTCCTGAATTAAAAACCTTTCAAAGCTCCTCACTGCCATTCTCTCCTTTTTTTTTTTCCTATCTCTTGTATATATTTTCCTCTTTTTATTCCTCTGCTGCTACCCCAAACTCAGGCTCTGAGTATCTTTCTCTGGTCTATTGAAGTGTTTGCTTCACCCTGTTTCTCTCTAATATACCTTTCTTACCACAGCTAAACAAATCCTGGTAAATGCTATGCTCCTCACAACACTCTTCTAATCAGAGAGTATAAACTCTTCTTCATGCTTTATCAGACAGAGTTCACATTCCTGTGCTTGATATTCAAGGCCCTGTAAAATTTAGCTTAAGCTTGTTTTTCTAGCTGTAAGGTCCCCTACATTGCCAAATAGGACTCTTGGTCTTCCAAGATTTGCTTTCTTATCCATATGCTCCCTTGACAAGCAGGACACCTGGTATTTCAGAATATGTTTTGACTTTTTATATCTTTATTCCTTGCTAGACTCTTCACCTGAGATGCAAAGTAAATAATAAGGCAAGCTTTATTGCAAACTGTGCCTGAATTCAAATGTACTGGTTATGACCTAGGACAAATAACTTTGTCTCTCCGCCCTTAGTTTCTTCACCAGTAAAATGGGAATAACAATGTTAACTCAAAAATCCTTGTGAGGAATTAATGAGAAAATGTGTATAAAGCATTTAGTACATGGCAGTCAACAAAGGCAGCTTCTGTTGTACTGTCTTGATATTATTATTAATATTTGAGTTCATTATTTAATGGAATTCAAATGCTACCTTCTCTGTGAGGCTTTTTGATCTCATTTTCCATTTCAATTTAGTGTTCCCTCTTCTATCATAATATAGCATTTTTACATGGCATCTGTTATATCCTGCCATCTCTTATACTTTACACGTAGGAAAGCAAAGTTCTCCCAAAATGTCTTGGTGGTAGAAACTGTATCTCTTATCTGTCTTCCATATCAACAATAAATGATCAATACATGATTGGGTATTCAACATATTTTCTGAGTGAATCATTGCTTTTATATGTTCCTTGTCTTAGTGCCAGCATACAGAGCTTTTGGATTTTCCTGGAACAATATCTAACTATGATGGATTAAAACTCAAGCACATGTTGGTTGGCAGGACAGACTAGTGCAATTGGCCGTTGAGCTCTTAGGATGAAAGTCAAGTTAAAGCTAGTTTGTGGTAAGACTCACATTCTACCTTCATCTCTTAAATAAATTTTATGGAAAAAAATACAAAAATCTTAAAGTCTACTGGTGTATACTAATTTAAGTAATTGCATTTCTTCGAGCTGCTCTGTACTTAGTGGTACTATTTCTAAACCCAAGCAACTGGCATTCTGGTAAGCTTGTCCTCATTTCAGGTTTTAGTCCTTTAATTTTAATCTACTTGGCTATAAGAAATCTATCTACAACTCTACAACATGAAAAGTGCATCCTTTTGAAGGTTTCTTAAGTACTTTCTATAAATTAATTCCCCCCCAAAACATATTTATCAACTAAGTTTATTTTTTCTTATCCAAGTTAAACATTGATTTGATTACCAATAAAACGGAAGTGGGGCTAGAAGGAAAATAATTTTTTCTTTAATTAGTCAATCAATTTTTTTTTAATTTTATTTTATTTTTAAACTTTACATAATTGTATTAGTTTTGCCAAATATCAAAATGAATCTGCCACAGGTAGGTCAATCAATTATTAACAATATAGCACTTATGCTTTTAAGATCACTGTGGTCAGCAGGGGCTGTTTAAGTCAAAGATTAACCCCTTTTCTACTTTTGCATTACTGGTCACTCTATGTCACTACTGTATGATGCTGCCTGTCTGCCAGTCTCGTCCACCAGCACCTTCTCCCGTTTTCTGCTTCAGCAGGTTGACCTCTGTGACTTCCTGCCAGGCTTCATAGACTTTGCCTGTGCTCTTTCCTTTCTGCACTTAAAACACTTTCCCTCCATCTCTGTTGCTGTCGTTTAGTAGCTTAGTCATGGCCGACTCATGTGCAGCTCCATGGACTGTAGCCTGCCAGACTCCTCTGTCCATTGGATTTCCACTAGGATGGGTTGCCATTTCCTTCTCAGGGGACCTTCCCAACCCAGGGATTGAACTTGTAACTCCTGCATGAGCAGGTGGATTCTTTACCATTTGAGCTCCCAGGGATGCCCCTGCCTCCCATTACTTTCTTCCTCAGAAAAGCCTTGCCTAACTTATATTACTCCCCATTCCACTGATCAGCCTAGATTAATTTCCAGTGCTGAAAACATGCTGTCCTTCTCCTTTAAGATATGTAATACAATTGAAATAAAAATAATTTGTTTACACACTTGCTTAAGATATATTTTCCTGGGTAAAACCTAAACTCAATGAGTGAAGAGAATATATTTGCCCTACTTACATTTGTATCTCCAAGGCCTAGCAAAGAAAAAGCCCTAAATAAAATTTTCTTGAGTGAATGGAGACAGTGTATCATTAAACTGGTTATTTCCCAGTGAAAAGTCAGGCAATGGACCATCCATTCCTCCTATCATCTGCTGGTATTTAAACAAACAAACAAAAATCCCTCTTATTTCTGCAAAGACAACATAAAAATCTTGCAGAGACTTTTATTTACTATCCTAAAATGAACAAGATAAATGAGGCAAAAAAGAAAAATAATCACCCCCAAAAAAGCAAGCAAAAAAACAAAAACAAAAACAAACCTTTGTTTGCTTAGATTCAAAATGGGGGAATCATCACTTAAATGGCACTAACATTCTGTAGGTAACTTAACATAATTTTGAGCCAGGAAATACAGTAAGAATAATTTTTCTTACTTATGGGGGGACACTTATGTCTGGAAAGCTCTTCCTGATTGGTAAGATTTTTTTATTTGAAGTATAGCTAATTTAGGATTTTAAATAGCTTAGCTGGAATTCTGTGACCTCCACTAGCTTTGTTCATAGTAATGTTTCCTAAAGTCACTTGACTTCATACTCCAGGATGTCTGACTCTACGTGAGTGACCAGACCATCATGATTATCCAGGTCATTAAGACCTTTCCTATATTGTTCTTCTGTGTATTCTTGCCACCTCTTCTTAATCTCTTCTGCTTCTGGTAGGTCCTTACTGTTTTTGTCCTTTATTATGCCCATTCTTGCATGAAATGTTCCCTTAATGTCTTCAGTCTTCTTGAAGAGATTTCTAGTCTTTCCTATTCTATTTTTCCCTCTGTTGTTCATTGTTCATTTAAGAAAGCCTTCTTATTTCTCTTTGCTATTCTCTGGAACTCTGCATTCAGTTGGGTATATCTTTCCCTTTCTTAATGCAGTGTTAGCTTCAAGATATATATATATATATATATATATATAGATATAGATATATAATATATATAATTGGCAAAATCTTCCTAAAGAGATGACATAGAGTATTTAAATCTTTCAACTAATTTGAGCTATTTGTCTAATGATTATAAATTTCACCATCTAAATGAGAGCTTTCATATCTCTGGCTATCAGAAAAAAATATGTTTATCTGATCTGTGAGCTTCAAATATCTGGCCGACACAACTCTTCTGTGTTGCTTTAACTGTCTGAATGTAACTGCTTTTATTTCTTCAGTGTTAGGGTGGATGGGTGTTGGGGAGCAGATAACAAATGGAGCTGTGCATCCTTGGGTGGGCTCCATTTCTAGGAACAAATTTTTTCCACCTCTACTTTTTGTATAAAGATTTTTAACATAGGCTTCTCAAGCTTGGCTATGCAATAAAGAATATTTGCCTAAGTCACACCAAATAACTAAATCATTAAACTTGCTGTATGGAGAGTGTTGTCAATAATGAAATTCTACATGAGTTTATCGTTGTCCCTCCTGACATTCAAACTAAGAGCTTTTTGGGAAAAGATTGTTATAAGTGAGTAATGACAAGCAGGGATTAATGCATGTTCCTTGGCTGGAGGTAGATAAGGCCCTGGCTAAGTCTTGCTGTCGTGACACATTTCATGCTACTGTCTTCTGGTTCCCTCCTCTTACTGTGTATATAATGAAGTTTCTGCCTATTAGTTACAAATATGGTCTGTGCCAGGTTCAGTTCTGGGCAATCTCTTTTCAAGAAGTTTGGCATTGAGCAGATTACCACTGTGTGTGTTGTCTGCCTTATTTGATCACTAAGGGGCTTCCCTGGTGGCTCAGATGTAAAGAATCTGCTTGCAATGAAGGAGACTTGCGTTTGATCCTTGGGTCTGGAAGATCCCCTGGAGAAGGGAATGGCTAACCACTTCAGTATTCTTGCCTGGAGAACTCCATGGATAGAGGAGCCTGGTGGGCTACGGTCATGGTGTCACAAAGAGTCGGACACGACTCTTTCACTTTTTCAGTACCTACTTCACAGAACAAAATAAGGTCATCTATGTGAAATCTTCGGGAGAAGGCAATGGCACCCCACTCCAGTACTGTTGCCTGGAAAATCCCATAGATGGAGGAGCCTGGTTGGCTGCAGTCCATGGGGTCGCTAAGAGTCAGACATGACCGAGCGACTTCACTTTCACTTTCCACTTTCATGCATTGGAGAAGGAAATGGCAACCCACTCCAGTGCTCTTGCCTGGAAAATCCCATGGAAGGAGGAGCCTGGTTGGCTGCAGTCCATGGGGTCGCTAAAAGTCAGACACGACTGAGCGACTTCACTCTCACTTTTCACTTTCCTGCATTGGAGAAGGAAATGGCAACCCACTCCAGTGCTCTTGCCTGGAGAATCCCATGGATGGAGAAGCCTAGTAGGCTGCAGTCCATGGGGTCACACGGAGTCGGACACGACTGAAGTGACTTAGCAGCAGCAGCAGCATGTGAAATCTTCAGGATAGTGCCTTACAGGTATTAAGTGCTAAGAATTAGCTATGCTTATTGCACATGCTGTGGATTCTAGTTTTATGTCCTTGCCACAAAATTTTATGCAGTCATCTCTTTTCCTTACACTCATTATTTTAAAAATTCTTTTGCAATTTCTCTCTCCAGTTATCTCACTCTTTTAGGTCAGTCTAGGCACTGCTGCTGCTATTCTTTGCACAAACAGCCTTTTGGGCATCTCTCATTTCATGGAGTTTCTTTATTACAATGCTACATGTAGGTTCACTGTTCTCATTGTGATCCCCTCTTCCCCTCTTCCCTCAAGACTGTGTGTTCTACAGCCACCAAAGGCCTTTCCATAGTCTGACTCCCAGAGTCTGCTTTCCTGGTTCTGCATGGCTCCCACGCCTAAATTGACTACTCCAAAATCTCTCTTTCTAACCAACAGTGAGAAGAACTATATAATTACTACAGAAAAATCCCATAGTCTGACAGTGCTGGAGGAAAGGTAGTTACTCCTTGGAAAATATATATATGTACAGATATTAGTAAAACTATCAGATCCAATAACAGTGCTTAGTCTCCAAGTACTTTTTAAGTTCTGATTTTAAATCACCCCAACATAACTACGCTGCAGAATCAAGAAGTTGTTTTCTTGTTTCTCCTCTACTACTGTTTGAAAGACAAGATTGAAATGGAGCAGGACCCTATGATCCTGCCTATTGTCTATGGACAAATTTTAGCCAAAGAATAAATGTAATCAGAGAAGTGAGAAACTGCAGAAACAAAGGAAAATAGTCAAAGATGACAGAATAATAATATCTTAGTCATTAAGCAATATCAAAGACTTTTAGTTCCTTCTCAAGGGCTATAGATAATATTTGGAGCCATATCCTATGAGCTGTCTTATAGATGCTGAAATCCCCACGAGATGGAAGAATTACATGATAAACAGTCTGTAGCCTTGATATAAGCCACCACAATTCCAAGAACTGACCTCAAAGAAATGGAAACAAATCAACCCCGGAACTGAAGATAACTGTACTTAAAAAATCAAGATGATGCTGGTCAGACAACCGAAGATCAATTTCAAGATGACTGTCAGAGCTGACTGTGCTGTTTCTGCATGTAGCTCCCTCTCTCTGCCTATAAAATCTCTTGCCCACTGATTGTCAGTGGGAGGGAGTCTGCCATTGGACAGGCATCCACACTCCCTATTGCCCCCCACCTATCCCTTTTTCAGTTCAATTCAGTTCATTCACTTGGACATGTCTGACTCTTTGTGACCCCATGGACTGCAGCACACCAGGCTTCTCTGTCTATCACCAACTCCCGGAGTTTGTTCAAACTCTTGTCCACTGAGTCAGTGACGCCATCCAACCATCTCATTCCTCTGTCATCCCCTTCTCCTTCCATCTTCAATCTTTTCCAGCATCAAGGTCTTTTCAAATGAGTCAGCTCTTCATATCAGGTGGCCAAAGTATTGGAGTTTCAACTTCAGCATCAGTCCTTCCAATGAATATTCAGGACCGATTTCTTTTAGGATGGACTGGTTGGATCTCCTTGCAGTCCAAGGGACTCTCAAGAGTCTTCTCCAACACCACAGTTCAAAAGCATCGATTCTTTGGCACTCAGCTTTCTTTATAGTCCAAATCTTACATCCATACATGACTACTGGAAAAACTGTAGTCTTGACTTGACAGACTTTTGTTGGCAAAGTAATGTCTCTGCATTTCCATATGCTGTCTAGGTTGGTCATAACTTTCTTTCCAAGGAGCAAGAGTCTTTTAATTCATGGCTGCAATCATCATCTGCAGTGACTTTGGAGCCCAAGAAAATAAAGTCTGTCACTGTTTCCATTGTTTCCCCATCTATTTGCCATAAAGTGATGGGACTGGATGCCATGATCTTAGTTTTCTGAATGTTGAGTTTTAAGCCAACTTTTTCACTCACCTCTTTCACTTTCATCAAGAGGCTCTTTAGTTTTTTCTTTGCTTTCTGCCATAAGGGTAGTGTCATCTGCATGTCTGAGGTTATTGATATTTCTCCTGGCAATCTTGATTCCCACTTGTGCTTCTTCCAGCCCAGCATTTCTCATGATGTACTCTGCATATAAGTTCAATAAGCAGGGTGACAATATACAGCTTTGACGTACTCCTTTTCCGATTTGGAACCAGTCTGTTGTTCCATGTCCAGTTCTAATTGTTGCTTCCTGATCTGCATACAGATTTCTCAAGAGGCAGGTCAGATGGTCTGGTATTCCCATCTCTTTAAGAATTTTCCACAGTTTATTGTGATCTACACAGTCAAAGGCTTTGGCATAGTCAATAAAGCAGAAATAGATGTTTTCCTGGAACTCTTTTGCTTTCAATGATCCAATGGATGTTGGCAGTTTGATCTCTGGCTTCTCTGCCTTTTCTAAATCCAGCTTGAACATCTGGAAGTTCATGGTTCACGTACTGTTGAAGCCTAGCTTGGAGAATTTTGAGCATTACTTTGCTAGAGTGTGAGATGAGTGCAATTGTACAGTAGTTTGAACATCCTTTGGCATTGCCTTTCTTTGGGGTTGGAGTGAAAACTGACCTTTTTCAGTCCTGTCCTTTGTTGCCAGCATCCAAAATAAAGGAAAATTTCCTTTCCACCAACTTGGCCTCTTTAATGGCTTTAGCAGCAAGCAGCCAGACCCTACTTCCAGTTAGAAATTGAGTCTATTTTCATTTTTAATTGCATATTGTTCACTGCTTGTTTATTACATATGCAGGATCCACATGGCTACAGTCTACCTATCCTTTCAACTATTCTTAGATATATTAGTACCTATGCATAGGGGTCCTGTGATGATGAACTGAGTTAACACGTGAATACTAATCATCACAGTGCCTGGAACACAGCATGCACTCAAAGAGCATGTTATCACTCAAGCTTAGTGTGTAATTTTCACCTTAACATGAAAATTAACTTTTCCTTCAGGAGAAACAATGTCAAGTTTTTATGATGTAACATACATCAGAAAACTGATAAAATACAGAGCTGTGGTTTAGTCACTAAGTCATATCTGACTCTTTTATGACCCCATGGACTGTAGTCTGCCAGGCTCCACTATCCATGTGATTCTCCAGGCAAGAATACTGGAGTGGGTTGCCATTTCCTTCTCCAGGGGATCTTCCTGACCCAGGGATCAAACTTGCATCACCTGCATTGGCAAGCAGATTCTTTATCACTGAGCCTGGGTTCTTCTGCCCCTCCACCCCCACCCCAATGCCCACAGTGAAGATTACCAAGAAACTGGAAATTGGATCCTTGAAAGAGACTCATATTAGATACAGTTCAACTAAATTATTTCATAGTTCTACCACAGTTCCTCATGATAACTCTCTGGAAAATTTCTACAGAAGAAAACAGAAGCTAACTTATTATTGTTCTAGGAAATTCAAGGAAATTTTGGGTAGAACTGATAAAGTGACTTTCAAGGTGACTAGTACAATCTTTTTTAAAGAGGGGCAGAAACAAAATGACATCCAATTTTGCCTTGGACAGTCCAACCTTAAGATAATAGTTATATTAACTTTATTTCTTATTTACATCTTTATGTGTAAATGATTAATATTTACTGAGCAACAGTAATTTTCCTCATATTGAGAACAAAACCTGCCTGCCAATGCAGGAGACATTAGAGACATGGGTTCCATCTGTGGGTCAGGAAGATCCCCTGGAGAACAGCATGGCAGCCCTCTCCAGTATTCTTGCCTGGAGAATCCCATGGACAGAGAAGCCTGGCAGGGTACAGTCCATTGGGTGACAAAGAGTCAAGACACAACTGAAGTTACTTAGCACGCACACATGCTGCAGACAGGGAGGAAAGGGCCTTCCATTCTCTCCTCCCATTCTCTTACCAAGGTAGATAATTCCATTTCTGCCAGAGAAGCAGTGCCTTTAAAACACCAGCTCGGGGCTGGTGCACTGAAATGACCCAGAGGGATGGGATGGGGAGGGACGTGAGAGGGGAGTTCAGAATGGAGAACACATGTACACCCGTGGCGGATCCATGTCAATGTATGGCAAAACCACTACAATATTGTAAAGTAACTAGCCTCCAATTAAAATAAATAAATTTATATTAAAAAAAAAATAAATTTACTTCGCACATCCAAATAAAAGTTCCCAAATGAATATCTCTCAAAGGTAAGAGGTTCCTTGAAGAATGGTGTAAGGAATTCAGCCTTTGCATACCCACATGTTATTGAAGTTCTCAGACCTACACACTGATGGTCATGTTAAAGGCTAGAACTCCTGTGAATTGTGGGGAAACATAGCTAAGTTCCCATGATGTGTTTTTATGATCTGGCTTCTTTTGACTCTAGAAAATGAGTATGAAATTCATAAAGTACCATAAAATCTGACATAAGATAGTAGAACCTGTGCTCATTGATCTAAATCTTTGTCCATTTCTTGAAGAAAATCTATCAGCATTTTAACACAAAAGTCACAATATTATGAAAATTGAATTTAAATCTGCTCAAGGTCCTCCAGTAAGTTAAGAAAGAACTAAAGCAATACATTTTCATTTATGAAGCAATTTGGAATAAAACTCTTTTCCTCAGACTTAAATAACTGTTAAATATTAGAATATTTTAGAAACAAAACCCAACATTTGGAGATGATGCTTAACGTGATTAGACTTGCCAAATAAATAAGTAAATACAAAAAAGAAAATGTGGAAGAAAAAAAGAAATAATTTAAACTGAAAGAATTTTGGAGAAAAAAGGAAGAAAAAAGAAAGCAATTTATGTTCAAAATGGAATTTAAAAATATATAATTAATTGGACCATAAAATACACTTTAACAAATTTAAAAGGCTAGAAATCATATAATGTAGGCTGTCAGACTTGAATGGAACTAAAATAGAAATCAGTAATAGCTGGAAAACCTTAAAACATATGGAGATTGAGCAATACATGTCTAAATAAAACAGAGGTTAAAGCAGAAATCTCAAGAGAAATTTTAAATATCTTGAACTAAATTAAAATGAAAATAAAACTATCAAAATGTGTGAAGTGCAGTGAAAGCAGTACTTAGAAGAAAATATTAACATATATTAGAATAGAAAATATTGGTTAGAATAATATATTAACATATATTAGAAAGAAGAAAGACCTAAAACCAATAATCTAAATTTCCATCTTAGAAAACTAGGAAAAAAGAAGAGTGAATGAAATTCAAAGCAGAAGAAAATAAATATTAAAATTAGAGCAGAAATCAATGAAATTGTAGAAAATAGAGAAAAACAACAAAACCAAAATCAAGATGTTCTCTATATACTACCAATATCTAGTTAGAAAATATTGTCAAAAGAATATTTTATTCATAGTAGATGAAAAAATATAATTTTTTAGTACTAAACCTATAAAAATGTACTTAAAAATGATACAGCTACATAATTTACTAAATTTTATAAGATAAAAGCTGTCAATGTGTACACTTAGAAATTAGCATGATGACATTTTAAGGAACATTAAAATAAAATTTTTATGTTTATTTATTAATTCTTCAAAATAAAATCATTTACTACATCATCAGAAAATAAATAAGATTAATGCAAGCATTTTAGGGAAAAATTAGATAATTTTACTCTTAAATATATTTAAATATAGAATAAAATTAAATTATGAGAAGTTCTGGAATAATTATTAAAATCAATAGAAACCTCATAATTGATTTAACTATTTACATTAATTTTATATACAATGAAGATATGACTTTTAAATCAGTGGGCAAAAAAGTAATACTTTATTAATTGACCTGGAACTATTGAAGGAAAATACATAGCATGCTCTTAATTTTGTATAGCCTATTAGAAAAAAATATATAAATGATTATATGTTTGCAAAGGTATAGTTGTATACAAATAGTAATGGTTACTCTGGATTTTAAAATTGTAGATGGTTTATGTTTTGCCTTCTGTCCAAGTTTTCTGCTCTGGAAAAAATTGATTCAAACAGTAAAACGTGAATTTTGACCTCAAATAAAAATTAATAAGCATGCAACACTGATTAAAGATGAGGTTGCACAATACAATTAACAGTATTTCTAAAGAGGAACACATTTTAAAACTCAATGGCTGCTGTTTAAAAAATTACAGCACATGTAGAATGCAGTGTTAAAGGGGTGGTAATTTACTAATACTACTTTACAAAATGTATGCATAATGGTACCATCAAGTTTTATTCCTCTAAAATGCAATGATTTTCAACTTTCAAACTATTTTAAGTAGATAAGTTCAAGAATCATGAGAGCAATATTCTAAGGCACCTTCTAAAATCATTGATTATCTTGACTATCACTATGGAGCATGCTATTTCCCAAACTAGATTTCATTGTTGCTATGTTACAGAGGCAGATACTTTAGATGAAGGTGAAAGAATACACAGCCCATCTATAAACTTCAGCTTAAAAGTGCTGAATAACAAGACCATTGTCCATCGTTGTACCTCCCAGAAGGTATCCAGAGGACAAAAGTAAGGCATGGAATTGGACAACCCCCGTTGGTAACTTACATCCCAAAACAAGAGATTTGATTACCCTTATCATTATCTCTGCTTGCTGAGCAGAGCTCCCAAAGCTATTAGTGGTCATAAAATTACCCAGCTGTTTTTTAAATTCAACCATAGTATTTGACTCAGTGACCTTTGCGGTCAATGAATTTCACAGGTTGACTATACACGTTTATAAGGCATTATTTACCTCAATTTGTTCTGAATTTACTGCCTCTTATTTTTTTCAAGTATCTCCTTGTCCTCATTTTATTATGGAACAAGGTTAAAAAAAGGATGTCCTTTGTAATTTTGAATGCTTCAATCAAGGACTTTTCTAAAATATACCAGATTTTAGAATATTTTATTAGGAAAATGAAAAATCTAGCTATATTCCATCTAGTCTCTATTAATATTTTATTCTCACCATGACTTTTTATTACTTGAATGTGAGCTCAATGCCTGTTACACCTCATCATTCTATTTCTTTCATATTATTAACTGCACAAAAATGACAATCGTGAATAAACATCTTTTTCCCATAAGAAAAATCAAGTTTGTAATGTGAAATGATTAAACTCTTACTAAATACCATGTTTTTCTACTAATTGAAATATTTGTTTTGGTAAAACCAATACAGTCAAAACACTTAAATGTCAAGCTAACTGAACCAGAGCTTTAAAAAGTTACCTTCAATAAGGTATTTTGGACATTATCTTATTTAGAGCAGATTCTTTTTGCTAGATTGTTCTGGAGTGATTAATCATAGAAATTGCCATATTGAATGCCAGAGATGAGAGTATGATTTGCAGCTTTATGTTCTCCAAATTAAAGCATCAAAGAAATCATTCTGTTGTTAAATAGTGGCTGCTTTGAAAGTTAAAAAAAAAATAAAAAGCACGTGAGTGTCATTACTTTCCAGCCATAATATTAGTAACTGCTTTTGGATTTTGAGTTTAAAATTATTCATTTTGTCCCAAATATACCAAGGGTCTCACTTTAACATTTTGTGGTGGTCCTTCCCTGTAGTATTCTTATATTAAAAAAAAAATACAGTTATTGTACCTAGGCACTTTATTTTCAACTAACAATTCCTCTGCAGATATATAGCCTTAATTCTTGAGCTGGTAAAGACAATTACAGATTTGAAAAGAAAACAAAAAAAAAACCCACAAGATTTTGGAAGAAAAGTACTTTGATTTTCATGCTACTTCTTTCAAGCCCTTTTCTTTCTTGCACCTATTTCTTTCAGGTCTTTACAAGTCACTTCTTCACTTATCTTTTTAATTGTTCAATCCAAGACTGGTTTTACAAGTTCTTAGGAAAAAACAGTTGAGTGTAGTGCTATTACAGGGGCAACTTTATACAATGAACCAAGCAAAATCACAGATGATTTAAGGAGCTTGTCCCAAGCCATATGACAAAATTTTTTCAAAAGAAGCAGTTACCAAAGGAGCGTATTTGGATTCTGTTTTCCCTGGAGAAGGAAATGGCAATCCACTCCAGTACTATTGCCTGGAAAATCCCATGGACAGAGGAGCCTGGTAGACTACAGTCTATGGGGTCGCAAAGAGTCGGACACGACTCAGCAACTTCACTTTCACTTTTCAAAACCTTCTGAAACACGACTTGGAGTCAGCAGAGTAGCCTGTGGCTGTGGACTTCAGCACAACTACATATATACATAAAATAATAAATAAATGTGCATTGTTGTTATTTAGTCCTATCTGACTCTTTGCGACTCCATGGACAGTAGCCTGCCAGGCTCCTCTGTCTATGGGATTCTCCAGGCAAGAACACTGGAGCGGGTTACCATGCCCTTCCTCCAGGGAATCCTTTCTGACCCCTGGGATTGAGCCCTTGTCTGTCTCTTATATTTCCTTAATTGGCAGGTGGGTTCTTTACCGCTGGCATCACATGGGAAGTCCCATGTGTGCATGTGTGTGTTAGTTGCACAGCCGTGTCCAACTCTTTGTGACCCCACAGACTGTAGCCCTCCAGGCTCCTCTGTTCGCGGAATTCTCTAGGCAGTAATACTGGAGTGGGTAGCCATTCCTTTCTCCAGGGACTCTTCCTGACCCAGGGATGGAACCGGGGTCTTCTGCATTGCAATCATTCTTTACTGTCTGGGCTTCACTAATAGCTCAGTAGGTAAAGAATCTGCCTCAATTCCTGGGTTCGATTCCTGGGTCGGGAAGATCTGCTGAAGAAGGGATAGGCTACCCACTCCAGTATTATCGGGCTTCCTTTGTGGCTCAGCTGGTATAGAATCGCCTGCAATTTGAGAAACCTGGGTTCGATCCCTAGGTTGGGAAGATCCCCTGGAGACGGGAATGGCTAACCCACTCCTGTATTCTGGCCTGGAGAATTCCATGGACTGTGTAGTCCCTGGGGTCGCAGAGTCAGACATGACTGAGTGACTTTCACTTTTACATTCTTTACTGTCTGAGCTACCAGGGAAGCCCCTGAGTGTGTTACATAAAAGCTACATATGTAACTTGCATCTTTCCCCTGTGTAAAACCCCTTAGCACAGATTGTGATTCTTATGTACTATTTTTCTTCATTGTCCAAGATTAATTTTATTGATGATTTCTCTTGTAAATAAGATTTAAACTGTACCTTTTCACTTATGTTAGGGCAATAATTTAGGCTTGTGTCCTACTAAACCATGTATGTAAGAAGAGGAACCCTGTGTGGTGGCTAAGTCTTCATTGGTACTTCACAGTTAATTCATGTAACAATGAAATAGTAAAATTGGCAGCAGTGACAGGCTCCCTAGAGATGATGTGTGTCCAACTGCCCCTGCAGAGATGTAGTCATGAGGCTGTAGGAACCAGAGACTGCTCCCCCTTATAAAATTGCTAATATATGCACAAACACACATATATGTATGGTGAGTAGTGTGGCTATATTTCAGCAAAGATTCTCTACCTCGATCTTGTGAAGCACTGACTGCATTAGTGTGGAAATGAGCTTCCCGTGGTCCAGAGACAGTTGCAATTGCTTTGTTTCTCAGGAGGCCTTAGACCCCATTGGAGGAAATGTACATTCACTCTCCTAGGCTTCAATCTGTGAGGCTGTGCTAGTCTTCCCCTGATAGCTCAAAAGTTCCTCTAATTCACTGAGATCTAACTGCACACAGGATATTTAAATCCCAGAACAAGAAAGGTTTGTGAAGGGGTATATAAAATTGAAAATAGGAAATATGGTCTTGGCTTTGAGAGGATACAGAAAAGGAAACCTAAGCCACTGATTTGATTTTAAATTGTTAAAATTCCTGTGAGAAGAATAAAGTGAGTAGTGTGGTGGGGACCAGACCAGAGCCTTCTGCCTTTGTCGCTAGAAAATGTTAAAACGACAACATTTAGAAAGGCTTCAGAAAACAGATTGTTTAAATTCTTGCAAGAAAAGTATCCAAGAAGTGGGAAAAAAATGGAAAGGGAATAAAAGTATGTGGGAGAGAGAGAGAGAGAAAGAGGGAGAGAGTGCGAGGGAGAAGATTATAGATCATGGGGATGCTTAGAAAATTAAAACAAACCAGTATTTCCCAAATGATAGAAAAAAGGCAGAGGACCTTTGAAACTTTTCATTTCTTAAATGACCAAATAAACTTCATTATAAGATGAAGAAAAAAGATATAGACTTAGGTGTACAAAAGAAACTGAGGATTAAATAATATACAATTTATTTAAACTTGTAGTTCAGTGGTAAAGAATCTGCCTGCAATGCAGGAGACACAGGAGATGTGGGTTTGATCCCTGGGTTGGGAGGAGCCCCTAGAATGGCAACCCACTTCAGTATTCTTGTTGGGAAAATCCCATGGACGGAGGAGCCTGGTGCACTATAGTCCACAGGGTGGCAAAAGAGTCAGACACGACTTAGCCACTGAGCATATGTGATTTTACTGATGCTCTTGTTTGAAAAATGAGGCATTTTTCTCATATTGGTTGGCTTTGTTTTTATTTTGAAAATATTATGCTTAACTGGGCACCATTCATTCATCAAAAGTACCAAGTTTTTTCAATTAAGTCTATAAATTTTTTTCCATGATTAGAAAACAGTCTACTCGTTATTTTCTGAAGAGTTCCATAAACACAGAGGGATTGTTATTTGCTTGCTATGTTTCAGATACCATTTTAACTGTATGAAAATATTAACATGCTTTGGCCTTGTAGTAATCCTATGAAATAGCTAGTGTAATTACATGTGGTGTAGATTGACTTATACCTGTGCAAATCACCTGACTAGGAGCAAACCTAGCTTCCAAGCCCATAACTCTGACTCCAGAGTCTTCTGAGCTATGAATCATTACATTAGACCAGCCAGAGAAAACAAGGAAAGAAACCCAATATTTTTTTCTAATATTATTTCAACTTTATCTGAACTTGAAAGCAATCACAAACAAATAAAACAAAATAACAAAAAAATTTTGATGTCATAGCTAGTACACCAAACAAATAATCAAACAGGTGATCTTACAATGATTCAGTTCAGTTCAGTTCAGTAGCTCAGTCGTGTCCGACTCTTTGCGACCCCATGAATCGCAGCACGCCAGGCCTCCCTGTCCATCCAACTCCCGGAGTTCACTCAGACTCACGTCCATCGAGTCAGTGATGCCATCCAGCCATCTCATCCTCTGTCGTCCCCTTCTCCTCCTGCCCCCAATCCCTCCCAGCATCAGAGTCTTTTCCAATGAGTCAACTCTTCGCATGAGGTGGCCAAAGTACTGGAGTTTCAGCTTTAGCATCATTCCTTCCAATGAAAACCCAGGACTGATCTCCTTTAGAATGGACTGGTTGAATCTCCTTGCAGTCCAAGGGACTCTCAAGGGTCTTCTCCAACACCACAGTTCAAAAGCATAAATTCTTCGGTGCTCAGCTTTCTTCACAGTCCAACTTTCACATCCATACATGACCATTGGAAAAACAATGATTATGCCAGTTCAAATGACCTAAATTTTACACAAATGCTCGAAAACAAGCATGATCTAGGTTAGCTCTGGAATTCTTTAAAGCTAGAGCTGTTATGTTCACAGTTTGTAAATGGCCAGAGGGCCTCCCATCTTTATTTCATGAAAAGTGGAAGGGATTATATATGTTATCTGAAAGGATTATATTCATTTTCTGTTACTGATTTCATTGTATTTTGATGTATCAAAGACATAGATTTAATTAAGACCAGTTAATTTCTGACTCAGACCTAGAATTAGTTACTCCTCCTAACTCTTAAATCTTCAAAAAAAAAAAAAAGAGAGAGAGAGAAGGATTTAAGAAGTGTACATAACTGTTTAACTTTGAACATTTCAGCGGTAAAAAATATCACCCCTCCACAAGGTCAAAAATCCATGTATAACTTATAGTTGGCTCTCTGTATAAATAGTTCCTCCTGCCACATCTTCAGGTCTTCATTCATGGATCATATTTACTATTATATACTGTATATTCGGAGAAGGTGATAGCACCCCACTCCAGTACTCTTGCCTGGCAAATCCCATGGACGGAGGAGCCAGGTAGGCTGCAGTCCATGGGGTCTCAAAGAGTCGGACATGACTGAGCGACTTCACTTTCACTTTTCACTTTCATGCATTGGAGAAGGAAATGGCAACCCACTCCAGTGTTCTTGCCTGGAGAATCCCTGGGACGGGGGAGCCTGGTGGGCTGCCGTCTATGGGGTCGCACAGAGTCAGACACGACTGATGCGACTTAGCAGCAGCAGCAGCAGCATACTATATATTACTACTAAATACTATAGTATTTACTACTGAAAAAAAAAAAACCAAAAACCTGATTATAATGGACCTGTGTAGTTAAGCCTATGTTATTCAAGTTTCAGTGGAATATTATACATATCCATTAAATATATTATAATCCTAAAACATGTTTGAAGGCTAGGAAAGCAAAGGAAATAAAACATAGAAAAGAGTATTCTGTCAAATTTTTCAAACCACTCAGATTGGGATAATATTAAAGGCCCTTTGAGGAAGAAGGCCAGGAATGCTTTTCTTCTCATTTTAAGACCTACAATTACATAATCTATTCCTTTGAGATCTTGATGTCCAATCCTTTAATCATCTTCAAGATTCTCCTATTTATCTTCCCATATACTCTGCTTAATTTTTGCAGGTTGAAGCCTTGTTGCTTTCTTGTTGGAAGCCTTTTTTTATTTCATATTCAAACTATGTTTTTAAAAAATCTACTCTTGCAGTAAAAGCTTTCCATGAATAACTTCTTACATTTTTCATTCAGAATTTTTGCTGCTATCCATAGTTGATATCTATTTTGCTAATAAAGACTCAATGTTTCCTTGTAGTTTCTTCAGTCTTAGCTTTCCTATATATTGATTAGTTCTATAACATATGCCTGAAAATGCCACTATTTATTTACAACAAGTTTCAGTTAAAAAAATATCAAAAATTAATAAACATTCAAAAAGTCAATAACTATTAGGTACATTTTTTCACGAGGTTTTTATTACTGCTGTTTTTATCAAGTCTGTATGTAAAGTTTAGCCTAATACAAAACACAATAATTGTTTTCTTTTACTAATTTAACACATCTCTATCGTGAGCCTTCTATATGGCCTACGTTGATTAAGGCTCTGAGAATAGAGTCGGAAACAAAACAGGCTTTAACTTGGGAAAAGCGGTAGCCAACTAGGAAAACAAATAGAGCTAGCTCATTGCTTCAGTTTTCACTGCCTCGTCAGCCTCCCTAAATTAGAACTAGTCAACATTTTAAATGTAAGAAATAAAAACATAAAGGTGTTCAAAAAATGATATTTGAATTAAAAATGTAATCTTACGTGTGTGTTAGTCGCTCAGTCATGTCCGTCTCTTTGTGGCCCCAGTGAACTATATAGCCCACCAGGTTCCTCTGTCCGTGGGATTCTCCAGGCAAGAATACTAGAATATTGGGAGTTGGCTGCCATTTCCTTCTCCAGGGGATTTTCCTGACCCAGGGATTAAATCCCAATCTCCTGTATTGTAGGCAGATTCTTTTATCATCTGAGCCACCAGGGAAGCCCTAATCTTATGGTAGACAAAATTATAATGGCTATAATATACAGAGATACAGTAGAATTACATAAGAAAAATCAATTCAAAATGAGCATAGCATATAAGCAGAAGTTTTAAGAAATATACAAAACAAAGATACATTTCAAAATGTGCATTGAAAACAGGAAAAGGGAATTTAGGCCTCAACAAAATACTAGTAAACCAAATTCTCAACATATAACAAGGATTGTATACTATGACCAGCTGAGATCTATCCCAGGAATTCCAGGTTGTTTTCACATTTGCAAATCAATTAATAGAATATACTATATCAATAGAATAAAGGATAACATAACATGTAATCTTCTCAAGAGATGCAAAATAGCATTTTAAAACATATAGCTTCCTGTTTTGTTAAAAACCTTCAGCATACTGGGAACAGAAGAGAACTGCCTCATCTAATAAATGGCATCTACCAAAAATAAATAAATAAAACAATAGCAGCTATCATACTTAATAATGGAAGACTGAATGTTATTTCCTGAAAGTCAGGAGGAAGGCAAAGATGCCCACTCTAGCTACTTTCATTTAACATTGAAGGATCTAGAAGGGAGAATTGAAAGAAAGAAAAGAAAGAAAGGAGAGAAAAGGAAAGGAAAGAAAGAAGGAGGAGGGAGGGAAGGAAGGAAGAGAGAAGGCATTGAGATTGGAAAGAAAGTAGTAAAACTATTTATATTTTAGATAACATGATTTATATATAGAAAGCCATAGAGATCCACACAAAAATGAATTTGAGTGAATAATCATGTTCTGCAATATTTCAGGGTATAAGATCAATATACAAAACCAAATGTGTTTCCATATACCAGTAACTAATAGTTTCAAATAAAATTCAGAAAATAATTCCATTTAAAATAGCATAGGCAGATTAAAACTTAGGAATAAGTTAAAAGAAGTCCAAAACTCATACTCTGAAACTACAAAATGTTGTTGAAAATAATTAAATAAGATGTAAAGAAATGGAAAGATACCCCATGTTCATGGATTGGAAGACTTATTATTTTAGATGGTAATATTCCCCAAATTTATCAGATTAAATGCAAACACAAATTCTCAGCTGGGTTTTTGAAATTGACT
This sequence comes from Bubalus bubalis, assembly GCF_019923935.1. Taxonomy (NCBI): domain Eukaryota; kingdom Metazoa; phylum Chordata; class Mammalia; order Artiodactyla; family Bovidae; genus Bubalus; species Bubalus bubalis. Next base: position 96,110,884 of record NC_059163.1, on the reverse strand, counting down.
GTAAAACGCAAGTGCCAGCAAGCACCAATACAAATCTTGAAAAACCTGAAAGACAACACTTCTCAATTTCAAAACTTAACACAAAGCTGAAGTAAGCAAGACAATGTAGTAGTATCATGAGGATAGATATATAGATCAATGGAATAGAATTGAGAGTTTAGAAATAAACTCTTACATTTACAGTCAAATGATTTTTAATGAGTGCCAAAACAATTCATGTGAAAAGAATAGTCTTTTCAACAAACGGTACTGGGACAAATGGCTAGCCACACATGAAAGAATTAATTTGGACCTCTTTACATCCTACACAAAATATAACTCAAAGTGGATCATAAATATATATATAAATTCCTTGAATAGAATGGCTTTTTCTATCTTTACTGCTGCAGTGAATTTGCCTGGCACCACATGAAATTACAAAACAAACTAACAAACAGAGTCTAATGGAAAGAGACAAAAGCCCATTAAGAAAAGTCTAATGGAAATAAGATTTACTTGCAAGTGAGATTAGGTTGCACAATAACAGTATGTAAAGTATGCTATATCTAGAAAGGTGACTGTATATATGTGTGGAATATTTCTGGAGCAATACCTAAGGAAGTATTATGACTATTTACCACGTGTAAGTATGGCTACAAGTAAATGAGTTGGAAGTCATTTTAAATTACAGTGACGAAAATCTAAGCTAAACTGTTAATTGAAGGGAGGAGTGTGATTTTTTCAATGTATAAACTTATCAGAATAAAAGGCAAATGTACTGGCCTGAGGGTATTAGAAACTGTAGATTCAAAGGAACCCAGAATTTTTCTGTCTGACTTTTTAAAAAATCTGAAACTTTCTCTTATATTAGCATAATTATATCAAATCAACTTCATCCTCAAGGCAAGCTAAGATTATCCTCCAAACCTGGGTTTACTCCCTTATGAACTTATGACCACTGGCTAAAGTCATACAAATGCAAAGTTGAGGAATATGTGCTAGCCTCAGAGTCATTTGATCAAGGAAGTTAAAGCATTATGTTTAATTTTGTTTGGGTCATACTCCTACAGATATGGCCATGGAGGAGAGGTTTGCTACCAGAAGATAGAGAGAAGGAATGTTGAGTGGAAAAATAAAACATCAAATCTAAAGATGGTTGACACAGAGAAAAATGTAAGCCTTTTTGTGTTATTATTTGTTCTTCATGCCTATATATCACCTTAATCAAAAAATAAAAAACAATCTATAATGAAAAAATATAAAAAACTGTCTACCTACCTATATCTGAATCACTTTGCTGTGTACCTAAAACTGACAAAATGGTGTAGATCAACTATATTTCAATAAAAATTAAAAAAGAAAGAACTGTAGGTAAGTAGGAATATATAAGTATTTGCCATGCTCAATTAGCAAGATATAGATCCAATCCCTTGAGGCTGTGTTTCAAGATCTGCTTTCTTTGATCCCTTTTACTTTCTCATTCTCATATCCCCCACCTCCTTAATGGTAGCCACCTTGAGGTTTCATGCTTGAAAGAAAACACATATCCGTCATTGGATCTTTGTTTTGAATCAACCGAGAAAGCCTATTGTGTCTTTATTGATGAAATACTCTTTTATCTCTTTAAAAAAATATATTTTCCAGTTGGTCAAGCCTCTGAAAGACTTTCTCTGTTTCTTTCTAGTTCTGCTGACAAGTTGTTTAATTCTTCTTTAGTGATGTTTCTCTATTTTTAATACTTTGCCCAGCACAATGAACAGTAGTCAACACACAAAGCAGAGTGCCTCCCACGTTGCATCAGGCAGTCGTTTCATTGTTGCGCCTGGGCATAAAATGGGTTGCCACCTTTTGAGCTTCTAATTGGTTTCTCCGCTGCTTTTGCCAATTGCTACACCAATGCCACGTATTTATAAAAAGTACAGCAGCATTTAACTTCAAGTTAGCAAGGACAGGATAGGCTTACTACAAGAACAAATAAGCCTTATAAACATGGTAGCTTAAAACTTAAAAAAAGATTTTTTTTCCTCTCTCTTCTCATAATCTAGTGTGAGTCACTATGTGACTCAATCTTATGTTGACGCAGTCTGGACCATGATGGCTCTGAGTTCACCACAGCAGAGAGTGAGATGAAGGAAGTACGTGCATTTTTCACTTCATCTGTGTAAAAATGCCCTTTTTCACTTCTGTTCACATTTCTCTTGCCAGAACAAGTCGAATGGCCCTTATAAATAAATATAAGGATATTCTATGATTACAAACAATTTTTTCATGTCTCTAATGATAATAACAAAGAAAGTAATGGCACCCCACTCCAGTACTCTTGCCTGGAAAATCCCATGGATGGAGGACCCTGGTAGGCTGCAGTCCATGGGGTCGCTAAGAGTCGGACATGACTGAGCGACTTCACTTTCACTTTTCACTTTCATGCACTGGAGAAGGAAATGGCAATCCACTCCAGTGTTCTTGCCTGGAGAATCCCAGGGACGGGGGAGCCTGTTGGGCTGCCATCTATGGGGTCGCACAGAGTCGGACACGACTGAAGCAACTTAGCAGCAGCAGCAGCAATGATAATAAATTTTCTAGAAAAGTCATGTTTCTTCCCAAGCATTTTTATATTCTCTTTTTAATTTTACAGAATGATTTCTATTCTCAATGCTCTTGTACAATATTCTCTTGTCTAATCATAACCCCATACTCAGTGGTTTCTTTTTATGTTTGTTCTGGGAACATAGAAATCAAATAAGAAATTGCTACTGACTTCCGCATCTGCACCAACTACATTTTCTCTAGAGAGACTAGCTATGCCTAAAGCAGTCCTCTCTGGAATCTTGACTCTTTCCATTCCATTTCTATCCATTTGTGTGTTGCTCTTAATAAATCTTCAAGGAGGCATCTGTAATGTAAGGGAAGACTGTCAGACTTGATTTGAGTAGCATCTTAACATGTGGCTCACTAGATCTGTTAACACTGAACAAATCATTAGATTCTCTAAGTTTTAAAAGTCCTTTTTCTTAGAATGAAAATAATTAATTAATAATAAATTAATTAGGATATTATGGATGTAAGAAAGATAATATATATAAAAGTGCTATATATGCTTTAAAACACTATATAAAAGTGTTTAACTTTTAAATTGTTAAACAATAGTATTAAATATGTGTGGTTTAGTTGGCTAATTAAAGACAATATTAAAATCATTGCCTGCATTCCCCAAATATACCACACTGATTTTTACAACAGTTCTATTGAGATAAAATTTGCATATTATAAAACTAATCCCTTTTTTAAGAGTACAGTTTAGTTGTTCTGTTTTTAATATATCCACAGAATTGTGCAACCATCACCACTGTTTACTTTTAGAACATTTTCATCTTCCCCCCCAAAAGCTATATTCTCCTTAGCAATCATTTCTCATTGTCCACTGGACATTGCATATAAATGGAATCATACAATATTTGCTCTTTTGTGACTAGCTTCTTTCACTTGGCATTATTGTTAAGAATCTGTCAAATTCATAATTGTTAAGTAGAGCACAGCGTGCCTGATGGTGAAGGGAACAGTGGTCACCACTACGTGGTCCACAACAGACCACAGGAGAAACTGAAATGGAAAATGTGTTACTCGTAGATCCGGAGGAAGTACCCACCGTGCCTCATGGGTCCACCTAGGGGGATGAAGGCAGAGTGGAGACAGAATAGGACCGGCGTACATGTTTTTATTAGGCTCCATGGGTGTAGTGTTTGGGTTCTTGGGCTGAGGTCAAATTGGTCATTTCAAGCCAAAAGAACCCCTAATGGTCTTATCTAAAGTGAATAAGGTAAGCTCTGGAGGCAGGGGAGACTTAATCACCAGGAATGATGGGGGAGTCACATCAGGAACTTACACTTGCCTGTGACTCTGTGGGCTGCTCCCGGAGCATGTGCTATGGCCTGAGAGGCTAGGAGCAGTTTAAGGTCCTCACAGGCTACACAAAATGGCTGCCAGGGCACCAATACCCTGGAGTAGTTTAGCTAAGCTTTCAGCAGTTATGTTTTCAAGGTTCACCTGTGTTGAAGCATGTTTGAATAACTGCTGGAGGAAAGTGCCAGAAGTTAGAGCAGATCAGTCTATAAATTAAACACATAAAATGTCTCTTTAGGCTACATAGCTTGTTCTGTGTCTTTTGAATAATTTCATTTCTCAAATTTATTCTATTATACTTTAGGTTCTTAAATTGTTATTTGTGTGGAATTGGAAATGGGCCAACTGCTAACTGCCATGTAATCAGAGGCCAGGGTCGAAAGCAGCTGACACATTTTGACGTCTCTCAGGCTGGACTCAGAAGAAAAGTACGGTTTCTATTCCTCATTCCAAGATGTTTAACTTGTGATCAAATACATTTGAGTTGTTTGTTATAACTTTAGGAGTCATGAGGAGGGAACAAATATTTTCCTCTTGTAAATCTAGGAAATAAAATAACAAATAGTTACACAAGTAGGATGCTAAGAATTTATAAGAGCTTGCATATTTAAAATTTTAATTTCCTAAGTCTTAAAAATAAAATCTGTTTTATTTTCTCTGATAGCTTGCTAACCATGTCTATTAACCTACTCATTAAGCAGATGAATTTGTCTTTTCTGATTCAATATGATTTACTACCAAAAGCCCAGAGATGGAATCTGTGGGGTTCAGTCTTAAAACAAACAAACAAACAAACATGGCCTATTTTCTATGAAATTCTGATTCTTTGTAGTAATGAATTGATTCTTCTTTCAAAAATATCTGGAAATTCCTCATTTCTCTCCTTTTTAGCCATGACTCTCATTGTTTAAATTTTGCCATTCTCTTATGTGACTCCCTGCTTTTGTTAACTTAGTATACAATATACAATAGATGCAATTTATTATATATATCTTAAGAATTTTAAAACGTAAAAGAAAGTTATTAGTATTTATTAGTATGTGACAGTATACAAAGAAAATTTTACTTTAATAAAATGTCACATATGTAGTTCGTAAGTTTTGACAGATACAAAAATGGAAGGATGTGTGCTATTCTTGTATTTGGACGAATGCCTCCCAAAAGCCCAAAACGTACCAGATCAGCTTCACATAAAATAAAATACACACATCGGGCAAGGATACATCAAATTCTTTTCTTTTTGTAACTATCCAAAAGCTAGTTAGATTCCCTAGTGGCTCAGATGATACAGAATCCGCCTGCAATGTGGGAGACCTCGGTTCGATCCCTGGGTTGGGAAGATCCCCTGGAGGAGTGCATGGCAACCCACTCCAGTATTCTTGCCTGTAGCTTCTTATGGACAGAGGAGTCTGGCGGGCTGCCGTCCATGGTGTTGCAAACAGTCAGACACGACTGAGACTGCTGCTGCTGCTAAGTCGCTTCAGTCATGTCCGACTCTGTGCGACCCCATAGACGGCAGCCCACCAGGCTCCCCCGTCCCTGGGATTCTCCAGGCAAGAACACTGGAGTGGGGTGCCATCACCTTCTCCAGACTGAGAGACTGCTGCTGCTGCTGCTAAGTCGATTCAGTCGTATCCGACTCTTTGCGACCCCATAGACGGCAGCCCACCAGGCTCCCCAGTCCCTGGGATTCTCCAGGCAAGAACACTGGAGTGGGTTGCCATTTCCTTCTCCAATGCATGAAAGTGAAAAGTGAAAGTGAAGTCGCTCAGTCGTGTCCGACTCTTAGCGACCCCATGGACTGCAGCCTACCAGGCTCCTCTGTCCATGGGATTCTCCAGGCAAGAGTACTGGAGTGGGGTGCCATCGCCTTCTCCAGACTGAGACACTAAGCGCACACAAAAACTAGTTTAGCTCACAGAAAAGCCATATCCAAACTTGAACTAGATATAACCTTTTCAAAGACCCGGAGAGCTTTTTCCCTTCACTATATACAAGTATAGCCATGCATCTTGGTTTCAGTAAGAGACACAACTGGGAATAATTTGAAACACCATGAGTAAGGCAAGAGATATTTATAACTTAAACCCAAACCTGGAAGTACTAAAACTCCTATGGGAAAAGTATGATCTTTTACAATTTTCTCCAGAATGAAATACAGAATTATTTCGATTTAAATCATTTTGGAAGGGGTACTATGCTTTTTCCCTAACTTTTAATTAACTTCAACTTCAAACTTCAACTTTTTATATTTTAATGCCTAAAATAATCAATTGCTGATAAAAGACCTTGCTGACTAAGCATTTAAGTTCTCAAAGTTTAAGTTCCGCATTCAGTCCCTGTAGTGTCATTTGACTGTAATAAGGTTAACAGAAGGTTTGAATGCAACTATCTGAATTTATGAAATGAACTCACTATTTCTTTTATCAGATGAATACTAAAGAGAAGCAGATAGCATTCAACCAGAATAACACATCAATAATAAATGCCTTAGAAAATTTATAGGATCCTGTTTTATTAAGTTAGATTTAGAGGGATTTGTTTGTTTGTAGCCACTGGCAAATGCTGCAGCTAGAATATGGGCGGAATCAATCATTTTAGCATGTTGAGAGCTCAGTTTTGTGTTGTTTTTCCCTAACTGTTTCATGAAACATTGAGGGATATCTATTTAACATATATTCATTAAAAGTTACTAAGTTAAAGCACTCTGAACAGATATTTTCAAGAACACAGTGAAAAGTAAGGCAAAATAAAGCAATATGATAAATCCATCCACCCAGTACATACTAGAACTGCTAAAGTAATTCAAAACAGAGAGCTTCCTTTTGGCTGGATAGTTGCGTTTTTGGAAGATTTCTGGAAGAAGTAAAATGATGACTAAGGCCTTAAATTTCTGTGGCTACTACTTCTATGAATGAAACTAACACAAAAGTGTTTTTAAGGAAAATATTGAGTGCCTGAGATATTAAAATATGAAGGATGGGTTTTAAATGTGGCCAAATAGTCAATTAAAAGGAAATGGTTTTAAGGACCATGAGCCATTTTGAGTAGAACCATTAGAGATCAAGTTGCCAACATCCATTGGATCATTGAAAAGGCAAGAGAGTTCCAGAAAAACATCTACTTCTGCTTTATTGACTACACCAAAGTCTTTGACTGTGTGGATCACAACAAACTGGGGAAAGTTCTTAAAGAGATGGGAATACCAGACCACCTGACCAGGTCAGGAAGCAACAGTTAGAACTGGACATGGAACAATAGACTGGTTCCAAATAGGAAAAGGAGTACATCAAGGCTGTATATTGTCACCCTGCTTATTTAACATATGCAGAGTACCTCATGCGAAATGCTAGGCTGGGTGAAGGACAAGCTAGAATCAAGATTGCCAGGAGAAACATCAATAACCTCAGATATGCAGATGACACCACACTTATGGCAGAAAGTGAAGAGGAACTAAAGAACCTCTTGATGAAAGTGAAAGAGGAGAGTGAAAAAGTTGGCTTAAAACTCAACATTCAGAAAACAAAGATCATGGCATCTGGTCCCATCACTTCATGGAGAATAGATGGAGAAACAGTGGAAACAGTGACAGACTTTATTTGGGGGGGCCCCAAAATCACTGCAGCCAAGAAATTAAAAGACACTTTCTCCTTGGAAGAAAAGCTATGACCAACCTAGACAGCATATTCAAAAGCAGAGATATTACTTTGCCAACAAAGGTCCGTCTAGTCAAAGCTATGGCTTTTCCAGTAGTCATGTATGGATGTGAGAGTTGGACTGTGAAGAAAGCTGAGCACCGAAGAATTAATGCTTTTGAACTGTGGTGTTGGAGTCCCTTGGACTGCAAGGAGATCCGACCAATCCATCCTAAAGGAAATCAGTTCTGAATATTCATTGGAAGGACTGATGCTGAAGCTGAAACTCCAATACTTTGGCCACCTGATGCAAAGAGCTGACTTATTTGAAAAAACCCTGATGCTGGGAAAGATGAAAGGCGGGAGGAGAAGGGGACGACACAGGACGAGATGGTTGGATGGCATCACCAACTCAATGGACATGAGTTTGAACAAACTCTGGGAGTTGGTGATGGACAGAGAAGCCTGGCATGCTGTAGTCCATGGGGTTGCAAAGTGTCGGACAAGACTGAGCAACTGAAGTAAATTAACAGCTCCTGACAAGGGTTTTAGGCAAGTAATATTTTTAATATAAGAAGAATTGCAATCTAAGAAAATGTTAAATTATAATTCTTAGACGCCAGATACCATCTATATCTTTTATAGCTAATAGGTCTTCTTTGTAACTTTAGATTTGTAACTCCCAAGTCTAAACTTACAAATCTGACTCCTCTCTAGATAGCATCTCAGTGTCTTCTACTTTGTAGGTCTTGAATAAACTTTCATTGGGAATTAATGAGTAAATAAACAAGTGACAAAAGAGTGAATAAATATACCTGAATGGAAAGTAATTTATGTGGTGTGTTTTAGAATGAGATGGGAGAAAGAAATTTAATATGAAAATCATTCACTTTGTGTTACTGGAGAGTTATTTCATTGACAAGGAAAACACCTAAGTATAATTCCTACTCCATTCTGATGCCTCCGCTTACAGCAAAATTTGTTAGAATGATTGCCATGAAATCACTGCTTATACTTCTGGTTTCTGAGTCTAACCTCAACTCCCATCTGTTGGGTTCTCATTGGCCTCAGTTTGTTGAGAGTTTGCCAAGATCTCTGTATGGCCAAATGTAATGTTTTTAACTCATCTTGTTATCCTTTCAAAAGTATCTGAGGCCTGTTCTTCTAGAAATACTTTGTCCTTTCATCTGGTTCTATCGTATCATGTCACTCTGATTTGTCTCCCAGACCACTCTTTCTAGGTTCTTTATTTTCTTGTCTTTTACCCTTATTTTTTTCAGTGTCCCATTGCTACATCCCACATTTTTTTTTTTCTTCTGATGCTTGAATGTAGACCTGCAGCTTTAAAGTGGTTCTCTATATTTATGATTTCCAAATCATAACCTACAAATCTGAGCTTTCCCCAGAAATTAAAAAATGTATATATCCAACTCACTACTTGACACAACCACCAAGATATAAACTAGCATCGTGGTCTCAAAATTCTTCATTTACTCCATCAAAAGCATTTGCCCTGTGCTTCTCTAATTCTTGAGTGTTAATCACAATCAGCTCAGTTGTACAAGGCTAACACTTATGCATTTCCCTTGATAGTTATTTTTATTTCACTCCCTAAATCCAACTAATGATCCACTTCCATCAATTATAATTCTAAAAACTACCCCAAATTCATTCACTTCTTTTCATATCTACCATTAGTACTCTTGTCCAATCTACCAACATTTTTCATTTAAATTACTGTAGTTAACTCATGAGTGACTTCCTTGATTTTGTGATTCTTGCACCGCAATCCACTATTCAAACAGTAACCACAAAGAGTTTTAAAATCACAGGCAGTTATTGCAATCCCTTTGCTTGCCAACCCTCAATGTTTTATCAATTAGTTTGTATTTTTGTTATAATAAATTATCACAAATTCAGTGGATTAAAACATGACAAATATATCATCTTACAGTTTTGGGTGGGACATCTTAAGACAAGACTCCCTGGACTAAATTCAAAATATTGGCAAGTCTCCCTTCTTCTGTGGAGACTCTGAAGGAGATTCGTTTCCATGTCCTTTGTAGCTTCTAAAGACCACCCACATTCCTTGGTTCATGGTCTCTTCCTCCATCCTCAGAGCCAACAGCATTTTGTCTGCTTGTGCCTTTTTTCACAGCCATATCTTCCTCTGACTCTCTCCTTCTGCTTTGCTCTTCTTGGCAAGGATGCTCCTAATTACCAAAATTGCAAGATTATCTCCTTATCTTGGAGTCAGCTGCTAAGCAGCCCTAACTCCATCAGCAACCTGATTTCCCTTTCCCATGCCACGTATGTAGCATGTTCAATTTCCACAGATTAGGATGCAGAACTCTTCAAAGGCCCCTTATTCTGGCCCACACAGCATCACATTAAAACAAAATATAAAGTTTTTACTCTAGCTTCTAAAGTGTTAGCTGCTCAGCATGTCCAACTCTTTGTGACTCATGGACTATAGCCCTCCAGGCTCCTCTGTCCATGGAAGTCTCCAGGCAAGAATACTGGAATGGATTGCCATTCCCTTCTCCTACTTTATTTAGGCTTTTCTTACTATGTCCAAATTACTCCCTTTATACCACTGTCCCAGTCACATTGTCTTTCTATTCTTCAGGGAGAACAAACAAAATCCACGCTAGCCCCTCCACCTTCCAAACTAGCTGTTTCTCTGTATGCCCTACTGTACCTTCATATAGCCAACTCTTTATTGTTTACATCTCACCTTAAATTTTGTTTTTTCAGAGATGGTTTACTATACCAATATATATAAAGAAACTGTCCATATATTATCACACAATTAAATATAAATTCTCTATCAATCTTTGCTTTTTTCTTGTTTATAAATTTATTTTTGTGTTAATTAACTTCTCTCAAGCACACACAACACACACATAGTTCTATGCTCTAGTACAGGTGCTGGTAAACGTCTTTGCTTATTCAGAATTCCTCAGTGACACTCCACTGCTAAGAATAGATTCCCAAGACCCAGCATACAGGAATGATTTGTCCCTTGCCTGGCTCTCCAACACACTTTTACTTTTCTTCTATTAATAAGCTCCACAAGCACTAAGCTCTTTGTAATTTCCTAAACGTATTATCCAACCCTCTTCCTAAAGGGTTGGATAAATCTTTTATCTTTTTATCTCTACTTCTTTGCCTGTTAACTTCTTAACTTTAATACTGAGTTGAGAGGTAATCTTATTTATGGAGTCTTCTCTGATTGTTCAGCAATCCCTTGTGTATATTTTAGTCACCTTTCAATGGCATTACAATTTTCTGATCAAAGGATTAATACCATAATAGTAGACAAACACATTGAGATCATGAATAATACCTTATTTATTTTTGTGTCTCTGGCACCTAATCTATTTCTCACCCATAATAGATATTCAATAAATGTCTATTGAACAGCTGTGGACTTGTTCTCTGAGCTTTGTTTCCTTGACTCTTCTCTGTGGAGGCTGATCATGCACTGGTGGTGTTAGGACAAGAAGTTGTATCAACCATGTCTTCTAGGTCCTCTTTTGCTTCTATTCAACTCACATCTATAAACAGACATGGAAATATAAGCATAAATAATAAAAATATAAATACGTATCATTTAACCATCCTCACTGTAGTCACCTGCTAACTTTTGCTTTATCTGCTGCTTCTACCTTCCCGGGACTTCCTGGGTGGCTCAGATGGTAAAACGTCTGCCTACAATGCGGGAGACCCAGGTTCAATCCCTGGGTCAGGAAGATCCTCTGGAGAAGGAAATGGCAACCCACTCCAGTACTCTTGCCTGGAAAATCCCATTAACAGAGGAGCGTGGTAGGCTACAGTTCATGGGGTCACAAAGAGTCAGACACGACTGAGCGACTTCACTTTCACTTTCTACTTTCCCAATCAGGGCATCATTGTGAGGAACTTCAGCATTTGTATAAATATCACAATGTGGAGAGGAAAAGTAGAATCCTAAGATAAGTATTTGAGTTTAAAATAGCAAGTTAGACAAAGAAGAGAATGGAATCACTAAAGGAAATATTTACAAGCTAGCTACCCTTGAATACTGAAACTTAATTCCACTGGAGGAATTCTATGAACTAGGACAAAACACACACAAAGCACTTTACCATCCAGGGGTGAGGGATCTAGTCCCTCACTGGTTGAGAGCTTTAGGGAGAAGTGTTAGTTGCTTAGTCATGTCTAACTCTTTGCGACTCCATGGACTATATCGTCTGTCCATGGAATTCTCCAGGCAAGAATACTGGAGTGGGTTGCCATTCCTTTCTCCAGAGGATCTTCTCAACCCAGGGATTGAACCCAGATCTCCCACATTGCAGGCAGATTCTTAACCACCTGAGCCCCCAGGGAAGCCCATGAGAGAAGGGAGGTATTAATTTCCCAGCACTTCCATCCTACCTCACACATGGCAAAGCAGGCTCCCAAAGATAGGGATAGCCTCAAGCTAAAATAAAGGTGCAGGGATTGGCAGTTATAATACGTAAGGCTGGCAATTGGTCCTGGAGAAGGAGTGGGGCAGGGCATTGCAGGGTCAGTTACAGTAGACAGCAGTTATACCATGTTAGCCTCACATTTGCTGACATCATGAGTTCTGTTTACATTCACTTGCATTTTACAGCATACACCAATGATTGTAGCTACAATTTTGTCCTTGGCATTGCCCAGAACTTCTCTGCTTTTGAAGTATAAATTCTAGTAGCTTATTTCTGAATACAATTTCTTATCCTTCTGGTTTTCTTACTCATTTCCATAAGACCAATCCCTAACTTTACAATGCCCATTTTAGCAGCTCCCTTGTAGCTTTGATTCCATTACTGTAACACTGGCCATTTATGGGACATCATTCCTATTGGCAACACCCTCATTCCTTTACCTCATTGCTCTTTGATTTCACATACTCTCCAAATACCCAATCATGGATAATTTTCAACATCTAATTTCTCAGCACCTATACCTTCCTGATGAATATTGCAAAAAGAAATCTAACAGTACAGATTGAGCCATCAGAGATTTGTGATTTACTCATAGCTGAGCCCTTCATACTATTCTGCAATCTTATTACATGTACTTAATGATCAACACCTATTTCTCTCAAAAGCTATGTGAAAGTTGTATTTCTTTAACCTCTAAATTCTTCCATTCTGTCTCTTCAAATATTAGACTTATTTTTTATTTCACACAGAAAAATCAAGACTAATTTTTTGAAGCTTTCAGCTTCTTATCTGCCCACAATGTATATTTACTTCTACCAGTACCTTCTTCTGATAGTTTCTGATGAAGATGGGTCTCTGCCACTCTCTGAGGCTAAATCTTCTCTGGCTATTTCCCCTATTCTTTGACTTTGCTCACCATTTCTCCCAAGTTTTTCTTGGATATTCTATTTATTCTTACATATTGATCCCCTCTAAACATTTAAACACACATGGACTTTCCATTTCACAGAAACTCATAAATAAGCAAGATAAATACCAAACAAACCATGATATAGCATGCCCTGTAACAGCTCTCTGGTGGTCTTTTCTGTTTTGTTGTTGTTGTAGGTGTTGTTGTTGTTTTAAATCATTACAACCTCATCATCTTCACTTTTTAAACTTTGGTCCACTATTAAACACATCACCTTTTGATTTTCACCTTCACTGCTTTAGTTTGATAAGGTGATTCATGACTTAACTATAAGTTTATGAGCACTTTGCAAGAATTAACTTCATTGGCTATCTTGGTGGCATTTACCACTGTTGCTTACTTCTTTACTTTTTCAACTCTTTCACCCATGATTCTTATGAAAATATCATTTTCAGAATCGTTTCATTTTGGCTATCCCTCAGATATCTTTGTATAGAATCTAATTTCATTGTTAGCTCTTTAAAAGTTGATGTCCTTTTTACTTGTGTCCTTGATATTCTCTACCTATAACCTTGTTTCTCTATTCACTCAGCTGCCCCAAAGCTGTGACTTTATCCCTGCTATGCTACTACTTTCCAGATTTATATCTCCAGTCCAGAACCTACCAAACACACTAGCTATCTTATGAAAAACTCTAATTATGTACAGCATGAAGATTATACCATTTTCTCTTGTGGACAGTTTGTAAGTGAATGACTAAATTAATACCAGTTTGTACCTAAAGGCTCTTGTAGGTATATGTTTGACTTGTAATCACTCATTATTTATTCCTTTTTGTAATCATTCATTTACTTTCCAATAAATTTTTATTTAGCTCCCACTGTATACTGAGCAACTTCTAGATGCTGATGGTCAAAGGCCCTACTCTCTAAGAAGAGGAATTGACAACTAATGCCCATGGACAAAAACTACCTCACAGCCTGCTTTGGTTATTAAAAGTTTATCAAAAACAGCCACTCATTTGTTTATATATCATTTACGCCTGGTTTATACTGCAAAGACGCATGCATGCATGCATGCTAATTCGCTTCAGTCGTGTGCGACTATTTGCAACCCTATGGAGGGTAGCCTGCCAGTCTCCTCTGTCCATGGGATTCTCCAGGCAAGAATACTGGAGGGGCTTGCCATGCCCTCCTCCAGGGGATCTTCCAGACCCGGGATGGAACCTGCGTCTCTTATGTCTCCTGCATTGGCAGGTAAGTTCTTTACCACTAGCGCCACCTGGGAAGCCCATTGCAATGATAGAGTTTAGTAGCTGTAAGAGAGACTGCATATCCCAAAGCCTAAAATAATTACTATCCATCCATGAAAAGATAATACAATGAGGTTGGAGTACAGATGTACCATTCTGAATGGAGAATATATTGAAGATTTGGTTAAGACTTTTTGAGGAAGAAAAGTTAAGGTCAGGTGAAAGATGGTGAGGGCCTCAACTATTGTAGTGAGAATACAAGTGAAAAATATACATATTCCAGGAATATTTCATAAGTAGAGTTAACAGGATTTAGTCATTATCTGGTTTTAGTGGTGATGCTAGGAGAGGTAGGAATTAAGTAGACTTCTTGGGTTTCTTATATTGGTGGAGAGTGACGCCAATAACAAGGAAACCAAAACAACAAGTACAGTCAGGTTTAGAAAAAGTGAAAATCTGAATAGGGAGGAGATACTGCAGCATCATTTATCCTAGTTTTAGTCGTAGGGACACTGAGCAGAACTCCTCCTAAAAGCACTGATGGAGTTTTTGAGTATACAAGGGTTTCTTTAGCTTTTAAATTAATGAAACTTTTAGTTATTTAGCATGTCAATCATACTCACTGAATTGTTTTGTATTAATATTTCTTTACATGACAGATTTCAACTCACCCTGTGTGAGTGATAGAAATATACTATGTAATTATAATCATGACAAATAATGAAGAAACACAAAAGCACTGTGTGAAAGAAAGGAAAATAGACTTAAATAATAAAACCTAGAGTTAATTTTAGGCTTTGACACTCATTTGAGAAGTGCCCTCTGGCATGAAACTGGATCTCAGTTTCCTTACATGAAAAGAGGGATTATAACAATAATACCAGTGGAGAAACAATATATGAAAAGTGCTTTGAAAAATCATACAAAACTATATAAATGCAAATTATGATTATTGTAACAAGTTTAATTTACACAGAATATGACTTAAACATATCAAAACTGCTGATCTTAATAACACATTTGCACATATATATGAAAATACATACACATATAGTGCAAAACTTGAAATATAAAATTTTCTATCCCCATGAATATATTTGAATTCTTAGTGTATATGTGCATGTTTATTTTCCTTTCTTCATTTATTCATTTATTTCACAAATATTTATTATTAACTTCTAAAAGTCCACTATTTTTGGTGCTATGGATATAGTAGTAAAATAATCATTAAAGTAGTTTTTCTCCCTTCATGGAGCTTACACTCTATTTCAAGAAGACAGATACTGAGGAGGGGATGGAGGCTCAAGAGGGAGGTGATATATGTGTGCTGCTGCTGCTGCTAAGTCGCTGAATTGCATTGTTGTACAGCAGAAACAAAGGTCCGTCTAGTCAAGGCTATGGTTTTTCCAGTGGTCATGTATGGATGTGAGAGTTGGACTGTGAAGAAGGCTAAGCGCTGAAGAATTGATGCTTTTGAATTGTGGTGTTGGAGAAGACTCCTGAGAGTCCCTTGGACTGCAAGGAGATCCAACCAGTCCATTCTGAAGGAGATCAGCCCTGGGATTTCTTTGGAAGGAATGATGCTAAAGCTGAAACTCCAGTCCTTTGGCCACCTCATGCGAAGATTTGACTCATTGGAAAAGACTCTGATTCTGGGAGGGATTGGGGGCAGGAGGAGAAGGGGACGACAGAGGATGAGATGGCTGGATGGCATCACTGACTCAATGGATGGGAGTCTGGGTGAACTCCTGGAGTTGGTGATGGACAGGGAGGCCTGGCGTGCTGTGATTCATGGGGTCGCAAAGAGTCGGACATGACTGAGCGACTGAACTGAACTGAACTGAACAGCAGAAACCAGTACAACGTTGTAAAGCAACTTTCCTCCAATTAAAGAATAAATTAAAAAATGAAAAAAGACAGATACTAAATGAAACAAAATATATATTATTTATATATTTAAATTGTTGTAAGGAAAAATTAAACAAGAAAGATAGAAAGTTCTGGGGGCTGTGAAGCCTTGACAGCTTTAAATAGTTTAGAGTGCAATCGTCAAAGAGGAAGAAAGAAAAAGGGACATTTGAACAAGGAAGTAGCCATCCAATACTTGGATGTTACTTGGATAACAAGTAAGCTCAAAGTGTTTGAGGGACAAAAATGGGATTTTTAGAAACACCAAAAGAGGCAATATAGCTGACTATAATGGATAAAGATATGAGATTAGAGTTTTAAAGGGGTGAGGCTGAGGAATTCAGGCAGAGTTTTTAACCCAGTTCTTAAGACGATGGCTATTAGAATTTACTATTGCCATCTTGTTAATTGTATTCTGGTACAATTACCAAGATGGGATACAGAATAAGAAGAAAATCTAAATGTATTGCCAATGTATTAAACACCTTCAAAAAGGGTGTAAGGCAATCAAGTTCTGATCCAAGTAACTTTGAAAAAGTGTAATCTGTAACAGCAATCAAAAGAAACTGTATATAAATACTACAGTTTAAAAAACCCTATATGCAAGACAGCAAAAGAGACACAGATGTATAGAACAGTCTTTTGGACTCTGTGGGAGAGGGCGAGGGTGGGATGATTTGGGAGAATGGCATTGAAGCATGTGTATTATCATATGTGAAATGAATTGCCAGTCCAGGTTCGATGCATGATACAGGATGCTCTGGGCTGGTGCACTGGGATGACCCAGAGGGATGGGATGGGGAGGGAAGTGGGAGGGGGGTTCAGGATGGGGAACACATGTACACCCGTGGTGGATTCATGTGCATGTATGACAAAACCAATACAATATTGTAAAGTAATTAGCCTCCAATTAAAATAAATAAATTTATTTTAAAAAAAGTTGTTGCTCATGGAAATGTGGATTAACAGTTCTGAAAACATACATGTATACTTTAATTGAACAATTTAGTAAATTTGTGGTGGGTGGTGAAAGCCAGATTTGTCACTGCTGGAGTTGGAGGTTATAGTTGAGCAAGGGAAGAAGGCTAGAATGTTCTAGGTGATAAGGATGAGAGTCGGATACATCAGAATACACTCATTTTTATTTACTACAGATAGAGATGGTAATGAGTAGAAATAGTTATGGAGATCTGTATATACATAGGTTACTATACATATGTATTACTGCCTTGCTCTTTTAGTTGAGAGGGCTTCAGAGCAGTGATCTCTGAGTAGAATCAAGCACAGCTAGCACTCAGAACTCGATTTCTAAAGCCATTTCTCAATAATATGAACCAGGATTCCTTGGACAAATGCTAATTCTAGGACCATGAAACCTGGAACATTTTATAATGCCAGAAAATACTTTTTAAAAAATCTAAGAAGTCTACAATAATGAGTATGTCAAAAGAATACATGACCAAATTGAGAGAATCCCAATGCCTAATGCAGGAAAAATGTGAGCAATAAAATAAATTGGATCATGGCTCAAAGTAAAAACCATATATTCATGAATCCACAGTAATAGGAAGAAATGATTACATAAATAAATGTGGGAATTGACAAATGTCTCACAAAGAATTCCAAATAATTTGTGTAGATATTCCACCCTTGAAGCATAGCTTTCTCTGTGTAAGTTGGGCTGTATATAGTGATTTTCTTCCAAAGAGTACAGTATGGAAAGGAGGAAAAAAAAAGATTAACTGAACAGTGCAGAAACCTGACAAACACAACCTCAAGTTACACAATCAAAGTCAACATCAACAGTGATAGAGCAAGTTTATAGTATGTGTCTTGAAATGATGTGATGAGACTGGCAAGTCAACTCTGTGGTCTTCCTTCCCAAACCACATAACCCTCATCTAATCATGAGAAAAACATCAGACAAATCCCAGTGGAGAGAATTTCTACAAAATACCTGTCCTGTACTCCGGAAAACTGTCAAGGTCATCAAAAGCAAGGAAAGTCTGAGAAACTGTCTCGGGAAAGAAGAAACCAAGAAGACATACAACTAAATGCAATGTGGTATCTTAGATGGGATCCTGGAACAGAAAAGAACATTAGGAAAAAGATACAGAATTCTGAATACAATATAAACTTTAGTTAATGATGATGTATAAATATGGGCTCATTTCTAATATTCTATTAATATAAAATATTAATAGTAGATAAAACTGGTTGTATGGTTCACAGTAATTCTTTATATTACCTTCACAATTTTCAGGTATACATAAAATTAAACTTTTATTTTTGAAATTAATTTATTTTTTAATTGAAGGATAATTGCTTTACAGAATTTTGCTGTTTTCTGTCAAATCACAACATGAATTGAGTATAGGAATACCCAATTAGTATCTCCTCCCTTTTGAACCTCCCTCGCATCTCCATCATCCCACCCCTCTAGGCTGATACAAAGACTGTGTTTGAGTTTCCTGAGACATAGAGCAAATGACCATTGACTATCATTTTACATAAGGTAATGTAAGTTTCCATATTACTCTCTCCATATACCTCATTCCCTCCTGTTAGATATCTATTTTACATATGAAATGTAAGTTTCCATGTTACTCTTTCCATACATCTCACCCTCTTCTCTCCTCTCCCCATGTCCATAAGTCTATTCTCTATGACTGTTTCTTCATTGCTCCCCTTCTGTATATATGCATTAGTACACAATATTTATCTTTCTCTTTCTGACATAGATAACTCTGTATAATAGGCTCTGGGTTCATCCAGCTCATTAGAATGGACTCAAAAACATTTCTTTTTATGACTGAGTAATATTCCATTGTATATGTACCACAACTTTATCCATTCATCTGTCGATGGACATCTAAGTTGCTTCCATGCTATAGCTACTGTAAATAGTGCTGCAATGAACAATGGGATATGTGTGTCTTTTTCAATTTTGGTTTTGTCAGCGTATATGCCTAGGAGTGGGATTGCTGGGTCATATGGTGCTTTTATTCCTAGTTTTTTAAGGAAACTCCATACTGTCTTCCATAGTGGCTGTATCAATTTACATTCCCACCAACAGTGCAAGCTGCTACTGCTGCTGCTAAGTCGCTTCAGTCGTGTCCGACTCTGTGCGACCCCATAAACGGCAGCCCACTAGGCTCCTCTGTCCCTGGGATTCTCCAGGCAAGAATACTGGAGTGGGTTGCCATTTCCTTCTCCAATGCATGAAAGTGAAAAGTGAAAGTGAAGTCGCTCAGTCGTGCCCGACTCTTAGCAAAGCCATGGACTGCAGCCTTCCAGGCTCCTCTGTGCATGGATTTTCCAGGCAAGAGTACTGGAGTGGGTTGCCATTGCCTTGTGTTCCCTTTTCTCCACATCATCTCCATCATTTATTGTTTGTAGACTTTGATGATAGCCATTCTGACTGGTATGAGGTGATATCCCATTGAGGTTTTGATTTGCATTTCTCTAATAATGAGCAATGTTGAGCATCTTTTCATGTGTTTGTTAGCCATCTGTATGGCTTCTTTGGAGAAATGTCTCTTTAGGTCTTTTTCCCACTTTTTGATTGGGTTGTTTGTTTTTCTGGTATTAAGTTGTATGAGGTACTTGCATATTTTGGAAAGTAATCCTCTGCCAGTTGTTTCATTTGCTATTATTTTCTCCCATTCTGAGGGTTGTCTTTTCACCTTGCTTAGAGTTTCCTTTGCTGTGCAAAAGCTTTTAAGTTTAATCAAGTTCCGCTTGTTTACTTTTGGTTTTGTTTCCATTACTTTAGGAGATGGATCATAGAGGATCTTGCTTTGATTTATGTCTTTGAGTGTTCTACCTATGTTTTCCTCTAAGAGTTTTACAGTTTCTGGTCTTATATTTAGGTCTTTAATCCATTTTGAGTTTACCTTTGTGTATGGTGTTAGAAAGTGTTCTAATTTCATTCTTTTACATGTAGCTGTCCAGTTTTCCCAGAACCATTTGTTGAAGAGGCTGTCTTTGCCCCATTGTATATTCTTGCCTCCTTTGTCCAAAATAAGGGACCCATAGGTGCATGGGTTTATTTCTGGGCTTTCTATCTTGTTCCATTGGTCTATATTTCTGTTTTTGTGCCAGTACCATACTGTCTTGATGACTGTAGCTTTGTAGTATAACCTGAAGTCAGGAAGGTTGATTCCTACAGCTCCATTCTTCTTTCTTGGGACTGCTTTGGCTATTCAGGGTCTTTTGTGTTTCCATATGAATTGTGAAATTTTTTGTTCTAGTTCTGTGTCAAATACCATCAGCAATTTGATAGGGATTGCATTGAATCTGTAGACTGCATTTGGTAGTGTGGTCATTTTCACAGTATTAAGTCTTCCTAACCAGGGACATGGAATATCTCGCCATCTCTTTGTGTCATCTTTTATTTCTTTCATCAGTGTCTTATAATTTTCTGTGTACAGTTCGTTTGTCTCCTTAGCTAAGTTTATTCCTAGATATTTAATTCTTTTTGTTGCAATGGTGAATGGGATTGATTTCTTAATTTCTCTTTCTGATTGTTCATTGTTAGTATATAGAAATGCAAGTGATTTCTGTTATTGATTTTGTATCCTGCAACTTTGCTAAATTCACTGATTAGTTCTAATAATTCTCTGATACTATCTTTAAGGTTTTCTATGTACAGTATCATGTCATCTGGAAACAATGAGAGCTTTACTTCTTCTTTTCTGATCTGGATTCCTTTTATTCCTTTTTCTTCTCTGATTGCTGTAGCTAGGACTTCCAGAACTATGTTAAATAATAGTGGCAAAAGTGGACACCCTTGTCTTATTCCTGATCTTAGGGGGAATGCTTTCAGGTTTTCACCATTGAGAATAATGTTTGCTGTAGGCTTATCATATGGCCTTTACTATGTTGAGGTAGTTTCCTTCTATGCCCATTTTTGAAGAGTTTTAATCATAAATTGGTGCCGAACTTTGTCAAAGGCTTTTTCTGCATCTATTATCAGATGGTTTTTATCTTTCAATTTGTTAATATGGTGTATCGTATTGATTGATTTGCATATATTGAAGAATCCTTGCATCCCTGGAATAAACCCAACTTGATCATGGTGTATGAGCTTTTTGATGTGTTGCTGAATTCTGTTTGCTAAAATTTTGTTGAGGATTTTTGCATCTATGTTCATCAGTGATATTGGCCTGTAGTTTTCTTTTTTTGTGTTGTCTTTGTCTGGTTTTGGTATCAGGGTGATGGTGGCCTCGTAGAATGAGTTTGGAAATGTTCCTTCCTCTGCAATTTTTTGAAAGAGTTTTAGAAGGATAGGCATTAGCTCCTCTCTAAATGTTTGATAGAATTCTCCTGTGAAACCATCTGGTCCTGGACTTCTGTTTTTTAGGAGATTTTTTATCACAGCTTCAATTTTAGTGCTTGTAATTGGGTTGTTCATAATTTCTATTTCTTCCTGGTTCAGTCTTGGATGATTGAACTTTTCTAAGAATCTGTGCATTTATTCCAGGTTATCCATTTTATTGCCATATAGTTGTTTATAATAGTCTTTTATAAGCCTTTGTATTTCTGCATTGTCTATTGCAACCTCTCCATTTCAATTTCTAGTTTTGTTGATTTGATTTTTCTCTCTCTTTTTCTTGATGAGTCTGGCCAAAGGTTTCTCAATTTTGTTTATCTTCTCAAAGAACCAGCCTTTAGTTTTATTAATCTTTACCATTGTTTCATTTCTTATTCACTTATTTCTACTCTGATCTTTATGATTTCTTTCCTTCTTCTGATATTGGGAGTTTTTTGTTCTTCTTTTTCCAGTTGTTTTAGGTGTAAAGTTAGCTTGTCTATTTGATGTTTTTCTTGTTTCTTGAGGTAGGATTGTATTGCTATAAACTTCCCTCTTAGAACTGCTTTTGCTGCATCCCACAGGTTTTGAGTTGTCATGTTTTCATTGTCATTTGTCTGTAGAAATCTTTTGATTTCCCTTTCAATTTCTTCAGTAACCTGTTGGTTAATTAGAAATGTATTGCTTAATCTCCATATGTTTGTGTTTCTTACAGGTTTTTTCTTGTAACTGATATCTAGTCTCATAGTGTTGTGGTCAGAAAAGATGTTTGATATAATTTCAATTTTCTTAGATTTACTGAGGTTTGATTTGTGACCCAAGATGTGGTCTATCCTGGAGAATGTTCCATGTGCACTTGAGAAGAAGCTGTATGCCTCTGCATTTGGATGCAATGTCCTGAAGACATCAATGAGATCCATCTCATCTTATGTATCATTTAAGACTTGTGTTTCCTTATTAATTTTCTGTTTTGATGATCTGTCCATTGGTGTGAGTGGGGTGTTAAACTTTCCTACTATTATTGTGTTACTGTCAATTTCTCCTTTTATGTCTGTTAGTGTTTATCTTATGTATTGAGGTGCTCCTGTGTTGGGTGCATAGATATTATAATTGTTATGTCTTCCGCTTGGATTGATCCCTTGATCATTATGCAGTGTCCTTCTTTATCTCTTGTAATCTTCTTTATTCTAAGGTTTATTTGTCTGATATGAGGATTGCTACCCCAGCTTTCTTTTGCTTCCCATTGGCATGGAACATATTTTTCCATTCTCTCACTTTCAGTCTGTGTGTGTCTTTAGGTCTGAAGTGGGTTTCTTGTAGCCAGCATATATATGGGTCTTGTTTTTGTATCCATTCAGCCAGTCTGTGTCTTTTGGTTGAAGCATTTAATATGTTTACATTTAAAGTAATTATAGATATATATTTTCCTATTGCTATTTTCTTAATTGTTTGGGATTTGATTTTGTAGATCTTCTTCTCTTGTATTTCTTGACTATATAAGTCCCTTTAATATTTGTTGTAAAGCTGGTTTGGTGGTACTGAATTCTCTTAACTTTTGTTTGCTGAAATGCTTTTGATTTCTCCATCAATTTTGAATGAGATCCTTGCCAGGTAGGGTAATCTGGTTATAGATTTTTTTCCTTTCAGTACTTTAAATATATCCTGCCATTCCCTTCTGGCCTGCAGAGTTTCTGCTTAAAGATCAGCTGTGAAATGTATGGGGTTTCCCTTGTATGTTACTTCTTGCTTTTCCCTTGCTGTTTTTAATATTCTTTCTTTGTGTTTCATCTTTGTCAGTTTGATTAGTATGTGTCTTGGCCTGGTTCCCTTTGGTTTTATCCTATATTGGACTCTTTGCACCTCTTGGACTTGATTGACTATTTCCTTTTCCATGTTGGGGAAATTTTTAACTATAGTTTCTTACAAAAATTTTCTCATACTCTCTTTTCCTCTTCTTCTGGGACCCCTATAATTTGAACATTGATGTGTTTGACATTGTCCCAGATGTGTCTGAGACTATTCTCAGTTCTTTACATTCTCTTTATTCTGTTCTTCAGAAGTTATTTCCAGCATTTTATCTTCCAGCTCACTAATTCATTCTTCTGCTTCAGATATTCTGCTATTGATTCCTTCTAGAGTATTTTTAATTTCAATAATTGTGTTGTTTGTCTCTGTATGTTTATACTTTAATTCTTCTAGCTCTTTGTTAATTGATTCTTGCATTTTCTCCATTCTGCTTTCAAGGTTTTTGATCATCTTTACTATCATTATTCTGAATTCTTTTTCAGGTAGTTTGCCTATTTCATTTTCATTTATTTGGACTTCTGTGTTTCTAGTTTGTTCCTTCATTTGTGCAATATTTCTCTTCATTTTCATTATTGTTTTAAAAAACTTATTGTGTTTGAGGTCTCATTTTCCCAAGCTTCAAGGTTGAATTCTTTCTTCCTTTTGGTTTCTGCCCTCTTGAGGTTTGTCCAGTGGTTAGTGTAAGTTTTGTATAGGGTGAGATTTTTGCTGAGTTTTTTGTTTGTTTGTTTGTTTGTTTCTCTTCTGACGGGCAAGGTTGAGTGAGGTGGTAGTCCTGTCCGCTGATGATTTGGTTTGTATTTTTGTTTTGTTTGTTGTTTAAATGAGGCATCCTCCACAGGGTGCTACTGGTTTGGATGATTCTGCGTCTTGTAGTCAAGTGGCTTCCTTTGTGGGAGTTCTCACTACTTGATACCCTCTAGAGTCATTTCTCTGGTAGTCTAGGGTCTTGGAGTCAGTGCTCGCACTCCAAAGGCTCAGGGCTTGATTTCTGGTTAGGAACAAAGATTCCACAAGTGGTTTATTATGGCATTAATTGAAATTAAAACTAATTCCCCAAAATGTGAAACCAAAGATGAACCTCAAATGGCTGTTACAAAACCAGGCAAATAACAATTAAAATAATGGAATATACACATATAATATACACCCATAAGCAAAAGCAAAACAGCCCAAAGAACACATGTATACCTGTGGTGGATTCATTTTGATATTTGGCAAAACTAATACAATTTTGTAAAGTTTAAAAATAAAATAAAATTAAAAAAATAAAAATAAAGTACAGTAGACTGACCTGGTGAACAAAGGAAACCAAAAATTATATCTACTAGTTAAGAACAAAACTAACTAAAGCACAATCTGGAAAACAAAACTAAAACAAGGTGTCAAGTGGGGAATAAAGCAATGAAAACAAAAGTTAGAAATATGTTGAGAGAAACGGGAAGAAAGAAAAGAAAGAAAGAATAGATGTGCAAAGTTAAATAGAGGCAGGTAAAGAAGATTTATATACATTAAAGATTAACTTCAAGGGGGAAAGAATAGTAGAAAAAGCAAAGGAATAAATGTAGAAAAAATAATAGTAGGTTTTTTAAAAAGCTAAAAGTTAAAATTAAAAAAAAAAGAGAAAAGTACAAAAAAGAAAAAAAAATAATGAAAACTCCACAGAACTGCAGAAGCCCAACACAGAGGCAGAGGTTTATAACAGCAATAAAAAATGTGACTGAGAAAAAAAAAAAAAAAGCTCAAAAGCTTAATTAGATTTCATAGTGCCAAAATAATTGACAACTACAACAGTGGGGGAGGTGGGGAATGAAGAGAAAAAAAAATCCAAAAGAACAAGTCAAAACAAAAGAATAATAAATGTTTTTCTTGAGTCACTGCTGTCAGAATGCTTTCCCTCGCTGGAAGTCACAGTCCACCTCACCTCCCTAGGATGGCCTCCAACACTCTGTTGGTCTCTGGACCTGCTGTGGGGGCATCTCAGATTCTAATCTGGCCCTGCTCCTGTGTGTTCTTGCCTTCAATGTCCACAGATATTAGAACTAGTGTGTTTTCTTTTGTGAGAGCTATCAATGTCCTTTTATATATTCTATAGTCACAGCATCTGCCTAGTTGATCATGTGGATTTAATCTTGTAAGGATGGTGGGAAGGTTTTAGGTCTTCTTCCTTAGCTACACTGCCCCTGAGTTTCAGTTGTGGTTTCATTTCCACCTCTTCATGTGGGTTGTCCACTTGGATTTGCTCCTGAGGGTGCCCTGGAGGACATGGGTCTGCTCCAGTGAGGGCCAGGTGTGGAGGTGGTGCAGCTGCTTGGGTCGCAGGGATTCTGGCAGTAACAGGTACTCAGGGGAGTTGGTGGCTAGGGCAGCAGGAAATACAGTGCTCTAGAAGGGAATGGCAGCCAGTACTGGCCAATACACTCCAGTATTCTTGCGTGGAGAATCCCCCTGGCAGAGAAGCCTGGCAGGCCACAGTCCACAGGGTCGCAAAAGGTTGGACATGACC
Organism: Bubalus bubalis; assembly: GCF_019923935.1. NCBI lineage: Eukaryota > Metazoa > Chordata > Mammalia > Artiodactyla > Bovidae > Bubalus > Bubalus bubalis. The sequence continues at coordinate 96,085,220 of NC_059163.1, read as the reverse complement.
AGAGTGATCCTGTATGCACAGACACAAGATTTGCCAATGGTAGCTCTGCCCCAGTGAGGGTTGAGTGTGAAGGTGGTGCAGCTGCTTTGGTTGTGGGGACTCTGGTGGTGCCAAGTGTTCAGACACATGGACTGCCTCTGCCACAGGAGTTATGGGCATATCAGAGTCTTTTTTCTAGCCTCTGGTAGCTGGCCAGAGAAGGCCTCTTTGGCTAGTCCTTCTCCATAGCTCTGCCCATTCAGGCACTTCGAGGGCTCCCTTGACTGGAGTCCTTCTCTGTTGTTCCACATCAGGCACATGGAGGGGGCCCCCCTGATTGTGGTCTTACTCTGTAGATCAGTGTATCAGTCACTTAAAGGAGCACCCTGGGTGGGGTCCTACTCTGTAGTTCTGTGGGTCAGGCGCTTAATGGGCCAGTCTCTCTGTTGTTCAGCTGCCAATGCTAGCATGTGGGGACAGAGGCTATGGTGATGGCTCCACCCGCTATGCGTGACTCAGCAGTATCGCCTTACTTCCATGGCTGGCTGGCTTTCCTCCACAGGCATTTCCCACCACAGTCTCCTCCCTCACATCTCCTCAGTCTGTCTCTCCACAGTCAACAGCAGCCCTTGCCCTGGGATTGCTCCACAATCCCTAAACTCCAGCTCCCAGCCACTGCGCCTTCTGGGGGACCAATATCCCTGTCCAGAGTATGTATGGCTGTGGGAACGGCTGTCTGATCCTCATGCCATTTAGGCTGCCACAGATCAGCTGTTTCACTCTTGGCCTTAATGTTTCTCCTCTGACTCAGACAATTGCCCCGATGTGGGGATTAGATGCCTGTTTCAGTTGCCCCACTTGCTGAGGGCAGGTCCATTCCTACCAACACTCCTGTTTTTCCCCCTAGTTCCTTCATCCTACCGAGTTTTGCTTGATTCTCTATATTATTTTCCACTGCTCAGGTACTCCTGTCCACTCTCAGCTGGTGTTCTGCATGCACTTCTGTGTCTGAAGGTGTATACCTGATGTATCCATGGAGAGAGATGCACTCCACATCCACCTACTCCTCCACCATCTTGTTCTCCTCTCCAAATTAAACTTTTGTTGGATGTGAGAGTTGGACTGTGAAGAAGGCTGAGTGCCAAAGAATTGATGCTTTTGAAGTGTGGTGTTGGTGAAGACTCTTGAGAGTCCCTTGGACTGCAAGGAGATCCAACCAGTCCATTCTGAAGGAGATCAGCCCTGGGATTTCTTTGGAAGGAATGATACTAACTGAAACTCCAATACTTTGGCCACCTCATGTGAAGACTTGACTCATTGGAAAAAGACTCTGATGCTGGGAGGGATTGGGGGCAGGAGGACAAGGGGACGACAGAGGATGAGATGGCTGGATGGCATCACTGACTCGATGGACGTGAGTCTGAGTGAACTCTAGGAGTTGGTGATGGACAAGGAGGCCTGGCGTGCTGCAATTCATGGGGTCTCAAAGAGTCGGACATGACTGAGCGACTGAACTGAACTGAACTGAAATATTCTATCTGGTCCCTGTCATGAAATCTAGTCAGAAAACAGAGTCAGAAAAACACAAATAGAATTTTAATTGTCAGCCAAATATTCCATGGTGACTCAGGGGTTAAGAATCTGCCTACCAATGCAGGAGACTCCGTTTTTATCCCTAGGTTGGGAAGATCCCCTGGAAATGAAAATGGCTACCTACTCCAGTATTCTTGCCTAGGAAATCCCATGGACAGAGGAGCCTCATGGTTACAGTCCTTGGGTTGCAAGAGCCAGACACAACTTAGCTACTAAACAACAACAAGAACAGATACTCAGTGGTTATAAGATATATTAATTATTCATCTATGGAAAAAACCCTACTATTCCTACTTAAAGACCCTGAATTCATTTATACATTCAACAAGGATTTTTTGAAAACCTGCTGCTGCTGCTGCTGTGTTGCTTCAGTCGTGTCCAACTCTGTGCAACCCCAGAGACGGCAGCCCACCAGGCTCCCCCGTCCCTGGGATTCTCCAGGCAAGGACACTGGAGTGGGTTGCCATTTCCCTCTCCAGTTCTGAAAACCTACCAGGTACCAAATATTACATTGGCTACTGGTCACACAGAGAGCATACCATCCAATAAAGCAAATAAATTTAAATCTTGATCAACTGTTTATTCTAGAATATCTAGTAATAAAACTGTTATGTTCATCTTCAAAGTATATTGTCTTACTATGTCTATAAGAGTTTAGAACTTTGTTTTTAATTTTTCATAACTATATGATGGGTATTAACTTATTATAGCAACCATATCACAATTTATGCAAGTCAAGTCATTATGCTATACACCTTAAATTTTTATACTGTTGTATGTCAATTATATCTCAATAAAACTGAAAGAAAAAATAAAAACTTTTTATACTTGAAACTTTGCTTTTACACTTCAAAATTTTGTCTCCCATTAAAATATCAGTGTTTCACATTGAATTTTTTTAAACCTGCTAAGGAGAAAGTATACTTAAGTGAACAAGATGGAAGACTCTGATTCAATAAATGAAACATAGAATTGTAAAGTCTTTCAGTACTAAATAAGCAATTGAAATTCAATTTTTCATATGCATACATTTAACACTCCTCCATCTTTTAGAGGAGAAGGCAATGGCACCCCACTCCAGTACTCTTACCTGGAAAATCCCATGGATGGAGGAGCCTGGCGGGCTGCAGTCCATGGGGTTGCTAGGAGTCGGACACGACCGAGCGACTTCACTTTCACTTTTCACTTTCATGCATTGGAGAAGGAAATGGCAATCCACTCCGGTGTTCTTGCCTAGAGAATCCCAGGGACAGGGGAGCCTGGTGGGCTGCCATCTCTGGGGTCGCAGAGTCGGACACGACTGAAGCGACTTAGCAGCAGCAGCAGCAGCATCTTTTAGAGTTGTTTTAGTTTCCCTATTGTCAATTGTGTCTCTAGTTTGTTATCAAGTTATCAGAGGCTCAGACACACTGGGAGACTAGAAGGCCATGCGTGGTCTTCCAGATTCTGTCTTCATTTGGTTACCTAGGTTTTGCATGCACAATTTTAGTAAAAAAAGTGGAGCTTTACATTCCATTAGTCTATTTAAACAACAGATAACATGTGATTACATAGTAAAATTTTTTTTAACAAATTCTACTTCTACTTTAAACTATGAATTAATGGGAATGATGGCTATTTCAAAACTGTACATATAAAACCAAAGTACAGAAATAATTTTAATGCTAAGGCTGAAATAAGCCTATCACTGTCACCCATAAGCTCCTATTTCAAATGTTTCTATTAATCAAAATATCTTTATGCTTTTCATCAATTGCCTGCAGGATGAAAAAATGATATGGACTATAAAAATAAAATTATGCTAACAAATAGATTCTCCTGTTTTATTTTATTTTAAGGTATGGCGTAAGACTTTATTTGGAGAAATAAACAGGAATTTCACTGCAAACTTTGAATCCATAACTCTAAAAAATTAAATCTTATGCTGTGGCTAGTTGCTTAACAGGAGGTGAAAGAAGACAGAAATAAGATGACTTCCTGTATCAGTAATCACTGAGGAATTTTGGAATAAATTTATAAAACACAGATACAGGTAGTTCTCCCCTATTTAAAAAAAAAAAAAACAAAGAAGGTAGATAACATGAAATTCAACATAGAAAGATTTTATTTAAAAAATGGATATTATTTGTAAGAAGTTAGGAAAATAATTGGAGAAGGCAATGGCACCCCACTCCAGTACTCTTGCTTGGAAAATCCCATGGATGGAGGAGCATGGTGGGCTGTAGTCCATGGGGTTGCTAAGAGTCGGGCACGACTGAGTGACTTCACTTTCACTTTTCACTTTCATGCATTGGAGAAGGAAGTGGCAACCCACTCCAGTGTTCTTGCCTGGAGAATCCCAGGGACAGAGGAGCCTAGTGGGCTGCCGTCTATGAGGACGCACAGAGTCGGACACGACTGAAGCAACTTAGCAGCAGCAGAAGCAGCAGGAAAATAATCAGTAATGATCAGAAGTAAGGATGTGTGTAGAAAGTGCAAGCTATCACAAACTAAATTTATTTCCTTCAGTTTTTTTTTTTTTTAATTTTAGAATTTGAATTCAAGTCTTGTTGTATGTCCTATTCCTCAGATTCTGCATGTGGAAATTTTGGGGAAGTAATCATATCCATGAAAGCATGAGAAAAGCTTAACAATCCCACAGATTTGTCAGGTGTAGTGAACTTTCAGAGTCACCCTGAACCATCACAGGTCCTGGAAAAAGGGTCAAGTCTTTGTTTCTTCTTATTAACTGGTCATTAGATATGAACTGCACCCACAGAGGTATAATCTTGGGAAAGGCATCTTCCCTCAGCTGAGAGAAATTCCAAGGGAGAGATTTATCCAGGAACCATCTGCAGTCAACATGCCTAGCAGCTGGGAAATAAGTGTCATGATACTGATGAGTGCATTTGTGTAACAAACTGCAGATTAACTACAAATATAGTACACATTTTTGGAGTACATAAATCAGACATCATCAAAAATTGTGGAGTAGGTAGCTCCAACTGTCCAGTTTAACTCACAAAGATTTTTAAAATCCTGTAAAAACTGTTGGAATCAACTAAGTCAGAATTCTGAAAAAGTCAAAAGTTTATAACAACACAGGGGATGCTTAATCAAGAAAAAGACAATTTAAAAAATTAGGAAAGTTTTGTGACATTTTTACTTGCCCTTGCCCCATCTCCCCCGTGGTATACATGTGGCAGTCTTGAAGATGGCAGCCTATATTCCCAGTGTGTAACGCTGATTCTTGATTCCAGAAGTACAGAATTTTTTCTCAAAAAATTATACTTATATTTATCTGTTCTGGTATGAACAATGGTTACCTGAAGGACTGATGCAAAGAACTTACCAGTTTTTTTGTTTGTTTGTTTGTTTGTTTTTGCCTAATTCAGAACTCCCTAAGAAAAGTCAGTGCTGGAAAGGCAGTGGCATTCCTTAAACACAATGTAAGGCAAAGAAATATTCAGCAGCTTCTCAAGGCAAAAGATAACAATTGTGGCAAACAACAGAATGATGAAATACTGGGAGGAAAAACTGGAGAGAGACTTTCTTTGGAAAGTTAGGCCACTGAGGAGTGCCTGCACAGATTTAGGAATTTACAAAGTGACACACGTGTCCTGGGCAGGATGAACGTTCAGAACAGCCTGAAGCTTTCCCTTTGGCTTATCTTTAGGCTCACAGCAAACAGGAAGTGAAGGCTAAAGCAATGTTGTAAACAGTCTGGCTAAGCATTAAAGAAATGACCAAGCACAGAGCCAATCTACAAAGACTGGGAGAATTTTCCTTCTTTCTTCTTTTCCTTTGTTTTCCCTTTCTTTCTCTCTCTCTCTTTAGAGGCCCAATCTGTGTGCAAAAAAAAACTAGCCGAACACAAGCTAAAGAAACAGGCTTTTTAGAGACCATACATGAAAACAATTTGGGTCTCACAAGAGTAGTTTAGAAAACACTAAACAAGCAGCTATAGCATGTAATAGCATATGTGTACTCAGTCATCTGACTCTTTGCGACCCTATGGACTGTAGCCCACCAGGCTCCACTCCATGAGATTTTCCAGGCAAGAAAACTGAAGCTGTTTGCCATTTCCTCCTCCAGGGGATCTTCCTGACCCAAGGATTGAACCCACGTCTCCTGTGTCTCCTCCATTGGCAGATAGATTCTTTACTACTGAGCCAAGTGGGAAGCCAGCACATAGTAGTCAACAAAAACAAATTCTAGGGAGGTGCAGACAATCAGTTACCCCTGTTATAACCTCAAAGAGGTTCAGTTTTCAAAAACAAACAAATAAATAAAAATATAAACCACGCAAAGAGAAGAAAATGTGGATTATAAAAAAGAGAAAGAAATTAAATAGAATTCTGTTGAAAGTTACAAGAAGTGAAATGAAAAGTTCACTAGAGAATTTAAATAGATTTGAGCAGGCAGAAAAACAAATTAGAAAACTTAAAGATAGATCAACTAAAATTATTCACTCTGTGGACCAGAAAGATAAAAGAATGAAGAGAAATGAACAGTGCCTGAGACTTGTGGGCCATATATGCATAATAGGGATCTCAGAAGGAGTAGAAAGACTATTTAAAGAAATAATGGAAAAAATATTTCCAATTTTGATAAAAAACACAAATCTGCATATCCAGTGAACTCAACAAACTCCAAAAAAATATAAACACTAAGAGTTCCACATCAAGACATAGTCAGTGTCAAGGGACAAATACAAAGAGAATCTTGAGAGCACCAAGATAGAAGTGACTTGTCATGTGCAAAGTATTCTTAATAAGAAAACTGAGGATTACTCATTATAAACAATGGAGGTCAGATAGAATGGGGTGATATTTTTAAACTGCAGAAAGGAAACCAGATACATCAGGAATTCTGTACCAGGCAAAGCTATTCAAAAATAAGAGAGAAATGAGACATTCTCAGATAAACAAATCTGAGGGAGTTTGTTGTTAGTAACTCTGCTTGACAAAAAATGCTAAAAGGAGTTCTTCAGGTTGAAATATCAGGACAAACTTGAAGCTGCATGAAGAAATAGAGAACTCCAGTAATGGTAAAAATAGATAAATAGAAAAGCCAGGATTATGGTATTTTTGGTTTTAACTTTTTTTTTATAATTAAAAGATAAATGCAAAAGAAGCTATAAATCTATATTAATCTGCAAACTCTATAAACATAATTTGTGATAACAACATAAAGTAGGCACGAGAGACTTGTACAGTGGTACAGTTTTTAAATAACACTTCAGCTAACTTGTATCAATTTAAATTAGACCATCAGAAATTTAAGATATTAATTGCAATCATTATTTTAACAAGTAAGGAAATATCTTTAAAAAATACACAAAAGGAAATGATAAGGCCATCAAAGTTATATACTGCAAAAATAAATTAAGATATCCACGTTCATAGCCCCACCATTCACACTAGTCAGGAAGTAGAAGCAAATCGTATAGCCATTGACAGATGAATGGATAAAGAACACATATATACAGGCAATGGAATATTATTCAGCCTTAAAAGGGAATGAAATCTTGTCAAATGCCACAACATAGTCTCCAACTATTATGATCATCTCAACTTATGCAGAAAATCCAATACATACTCATAATTCAAAATATTTCAAACATTAGAGTAGAAGGGAGTTTCCTCAAAATTGTAAATGACTTTTACAAAGAGCCTACAGCTAAGCCATACTAAAAGGTGAAAGAATGAAGGCCTTCCTTTAAATTTTGGAACAAGACAAAGATGCCTGCATTCACTATGTGCTATTCTACAATGCACTGGAATTTCTAATCAGAGTACTTAAACAAGAAAAAGAAATAAAAGGCATCTAAATTGCAAATGAAGTAAAACTGCCTCTTCACAGATGACATAACTCTGTACATAGAAAATCTTAAATAATTCACACAAAAAAGCTAATAGAACTGATAAAAGTTTAACAAAGTTGCAGAATACAAGATTAACGCACAAAAATCTGTTGTTTCTGTCCACCAGCAATGAAATCTGAAAAGAAAATTTAAAGAAACAATTCCACTTACAATAACAGCTAAAATAATCAATGGTATCTAAAGATAATAAACTATCTAAGAATGAATTTAACCAGGGAGGTGAAAGACTGAATGCATACTGAAAACTCCAAAATACTGCTTACGGTAATTAAAGAAAACTTAAGTAAATGGAAGGACATCCCATGTCTTTTTGACAGAAATAGAAAATCTAGTCCTCAAACTCACGTATGTGTGCTAAGTCACTTCAGCCATGTCCGACTCTGCAACCATATAGACTGCAGCTGGTCAGGCTCCTCTGTCCATGGGATTCTGCAGGCAAGAATACTGGAATGGGTTGGGTGCCCTCCTCCAGGGGATCTTCCCAACCCAGGGATTGAACCCAGGTCTCCCGCATTGCAAGCAAATTCTTCACCAGCTGAGCCACAAGGGAAACCCACAATTACCATATGACCTAGCAATTCTCGGAGAAGGCAATGGCACCTCACTCCAGTACTCTTGCCTGGAAAATCCCAGGGACAGAGGAGCCTTGTAGGCTGCAGTCCATGGAGTTACTAAGAGTTGGACATGACTGAGCGTCTTCACTTTCACTTTTCACTTTCATGCATTGGAGAAGGAAATGGCAACCCACTTCAGTGTTCTTGCCTGGAGAATCCCAGGGACAGGGGAGCCTGGTGGGCTGCCATCTGTGGGGTCGCACAGACTCGGACACGACAGAAGCGACTTAGCAGCAGTAGCAGCTAGCAATTCTACTCCTGAATATATATCCAAAAGAATTAAAAATAGGAATTCAAAAGTTTCTTACAGTCAATGTCCATTGCAGCATTATTCACAACAGCCAAGAGGTGAAAACAGCCCAAGAGTCCATCAGCATATGAATGGATAAACACAATGTGATATCTACATACAATAGAATCTTTTTCAACCATAAAAAATAATGAAGTTCTGCTACAGCTACAATGTAGATGAACTTTGAGAACATTATGCAAAGTGAAATTAGCCATATATAAAAAAAAATATTAATTCCACTACAATGAACTATTTAGAATAGACAAATTCATAGAGATAGGTGATGGATTAGAGGTTACTGGGATCTAGTTAGAGGGGAAAATGAGGAGTAAATGTTTAATTGTTGCAAAGTTTCTGATTAGGGTAATAGAAAGTTTTGGAAATAGTGATATTTTCACAATATTGTAAACGTGATTAATGCCACTAAATTGTATACTTGAGAATAGTTAAAATGGCAAATTTTATGTTATATGTATTTTGCCATGGTAAAATTCTTCACAAAAAAATAATTAAGGAAGTAAAATGTGTGTGTGCTTAGTCACTCAGTCATGTCTGGTTCTTTGTGACCCCATGGACTATAGGCTGCCAGGCTCCTCTATCTATGGGATTCCCCAGGCAAGAATACTAGAGTGGGTTGCCATGCCCTCCTCTAGTGGATCTTCCAACCCAGGGATCAAACCCAGGTCTCCTGCATTTCAGGGCAGATTCTTTACCGTCTGAGCCACCAGGGAAGTAAAATAATATTTAATCCAAAGAAGAGAATGGTTATATAAGCTGTCTAAATATTTAGAAGGTCTTGTTGTGTGAATTTGGGGTAATGTTCACAGGAAGAATTTCCAACACTGAAAGTTATACAGAATAAATTTAAACTTTAAATTCCAACTTTAATTTTAAAATTATAAATGAAAAGGAGCATATACACGCATACTACACACACACACAAACATATATGCACAGCTTGTATTATCTTCAAAATTGTAACTTAGGAAATTTATGAAATTATTTCTTCCTTTATCTTTTGAATATTGATATTTGGGGAATGGGGAAATAGCAAAACTATTTGCAATCAAGCTTGGTAAATAAAGGAAGATAATTGAGTTGGGTAACATAATTCTTGGTTAAAAAGCTACATGTGATAGTGATATTTTGTAACTCAAGGAGTTGCTCTAAAATCAGCTCCCTGGAAGGATCTTCCCAGAATTGAGTATAATTGGATGACTAAAAAAGTAGGTGTTCATTTATGGTTTTATCAATATCCCTAAGGATATAGTTCAAGGCAGGAAATTTTACTAAAATACATTTCAGAAAAAAATTTTATCAATGTGGGTATCATTATTTCCTAATTGAAACCAGACATGGAATTTTACACACAAGTGATTTAAAATAGAAATTTGATTACCCAGGTGTCAGATGGTGGAAAAGCCATAAATGGATGCTGAAGAAACTCAGGGATAAGTTACTGTCAAAAGAAATTACCACTCCAAGGATTAAGGAAACTAATGGGAAAAAGGGCTCTGTGGTACTATGAATAGACCTCTAGGCCTCTGAAAGAAAGCTTCACAAAGACCATGTTTAGCCAAAAGACACCCTTTTAAGGGGTCAAAATATCCTCCTTCATATCTGAGCTTAAGCATAATAAATATTAAAAATTTCATCATAGTAACAATAACAACATCAATTTGGTAGTGAGGTACAATTAATTTTAATACAAAGGCATACCAAATGAAGGCATTTACCCCTCAAAATCAGAAGACAAAACTCCTAATAGTCACTCTGTGATATTAACACGTTTTAGTTTAATCATAACCCAATGTTTATATTGTGTAGTGAAAAAAAAAAAAACAAACCCTAACTTTTAAAGTTGTTTAGCCCCAGAAAACAATATAGGGTAGAAAAAGAAAGGGTTGAGATCATGGTTAATATAAACATGTGTACATAATAATACAAAAAGAAAATGCCCATTGCAGCTATTATTTCTGGAACTGGTTATGACGACACAGTTGATTTTTAAAAACCCTTATTTCCACCATATGCTTTGCCTGCAGTCATACCTCAAGCTGGGTGGCACTTTTTTAACCTGTTAATGAATCCTAAAACCTACATCCTTGGAAGATCTGCCATTATATGTTTCTACTGTACAATGAAAATCCTAGAGTTGCCTTAAAAATAATCCTAGATTCTGAAAGATGAACAGATTTCTCCATAGTCATATCAGGTAGTAGCAATCATATCTCACCTTGGCAATTAAGAAAACTTTCCCCAGACAGTAGAGCATTCCTTTTTCTGCTAGATGTTTTGATATCTTGAGGGATTCCCAATGGCCAATTTTCAACCTCAAGCTCCAATTCAGTAGGAGTACTATTTGTGAACTTTTTTATTATATATTATTGAAGTTTTACAAAATAAATGTGTTGCTTATAGTTGAAAGCTTTCATTCCAAAGACAGATTGGAATGAGATGCCTAATAACTTTAAAAAGTGTGAAATACTTTATTCAAAGCTTTTGGGGAAGAAATCATTGGGCCTGTAAGTCAGAGGAATATGTAGAAATATATATATATATATGTATAGCTTTGTCAAATTAGTCCTATTCTGCTAGTTTGTGAGGTTTTGTTTGTGCAAACTTCACTTATAGGTTTTCATTACAGTGGGGGGTTAGAGAGTATTTCCCTCATGGCTCAGATGGTAAAGATTCCACCTGCAATGTGGGAGACCCGGGTTTGATCCCTGGGTTGGGAAGATCCCCTGGAGGAGGGCATGGCAACCCACTCCAGGATTCTTGCCTGGAGAATCTCCATGGACAGAGGAGCCTGGCGAGCTACAGTCCATGGGGTCGCAAAGAGTCGGACGCGACTGAGCGACTAAGCACAGCGTGTAGAGTATTCCCGTCACACTATGGTCAAATGCTAGTATTTGAAATACACTGCATGCTAGTGTATGGCAATTCGGTACAGGAATATGATTTTTGTATTTCACTGGACTGAAAAAGAAAAGCCAACCCTATGAAAACAGAATGAGTAGAAAAGAGAGTGTTTTTTTTTTTTTCTCTAACATGTTAATAAAATGGGAATCCGTAGTTTTGTTAGTTCAGTGATGTGAAAAATAGAAAATCTGTACTATCTGACCTCATAGGTCTTCTTTACATATGAAGAACCATAAGTAAAAGGCATTTCTGAAATTGAAAGCTCATGCTGGTAGGAATGGAGGGACCTGTTTGTATTTTGTTTGCTCTTTTCAAAATTCATTTGTATTGTTGTTTGCTTGGTTTCTTTTTTCTTTTTTGAAAATTGTATTTTCAGCATAAATACTGAAAAAAAAAAAGCAGGAAACACTATGTAAGAAACCCCAGAGACAATATGACATTAAATGTGAAGGAACAAACAGGAATTTTTCCTGGAGTGGCACTTCCTTAAAAGAAAAGCATTTAATAATGTGAAATGGGAGCTTCTTTTTTCATGAAATTTTCCTGACTCCCAAACTGATAACTGGTATATTATGGAATTTTTTTCCTCCCAAACTACAGGTTGAGATTGAATTCTTAGGCTGATAGCTACAGTGAACTGAACAATTCTTTGTTCTGATCACTGAAAAGACCAAGAGAAATGATCAAGTCATAGTACCATGTAACCTTAGTTCCCAAGTGGCAGGGGTTATTGATAAAAATGATTGGCTGGCATTGATAATATTAGTCACTTAGGCATCTCTGTGGCCCTGTGGACTGTAGCTCTCTGGGCTCCTCTGCCCATAGGATTCTCCAGGCAAGAGTACTGGAGTGGGTTGTCATTCCCTTCTCCAGAGGATCTTCTGACCCAGGGATCAAACCGGGGTCTCCTGCCTTGCAAGCAGATTCTTGACCATCAGAGCCACCAGCATTGATAATATGTAAACTGAATGATCCACACACTCTCTTTGCTTTTACACATATTTCAAAATTCCAAAGTAAAACACTAAGGAACAGTGAATGATCTTAACATATGGGTCAAACATGAGGCAACAGGAGCAGAAAGAGGCTGATGTTACCTAAGAGTCACAGACAAAAAGATGTGAAAAATAGAAAACATATATACATAAAATACAATATTATATATAAAATGCAGTATTATATATATAATGTGATATTATATTTAATGCAATATTATATATATAATGCAACATTCAGTTAAGTTCATTTCAGTCCCTCAGTCGTGTCCGACTCTTTGTGACCCCATGAACCACAGCACGCCAGGCCTCCCTGCCCATCACCAACTGCTGGAGTCTACCCAAACCCATGTCCACTGAGTCGGTGATGCCATCCAACCATCTCATCCTCTGTCATCCCCTTCTCCTCCTGCCCTCAATCTTTCCCAGCATCAGGGTCTTTTTAAATGAGTCAGTTCTTTGCATCAGGTGGCCAAAGTATTAGAGTTTCAACATCAACACCCAGGACTGATCTCCTTTAGGATGGACTGGTTGGATGTCCTTGCAGTCCAAGGGACTCTCAAGAGTCTTCTCCAACACTACAGTTCAAAAGCACTAATTCTTTGGCGTTCAGCTTTCTTCACAGTCCAACTCTCACGTGCATATATGATCACTGGAAAAACCATAGCCTAGACCAGACGGACTTTTGTTGACAAAGTAATGTCTCTGCTTTTTAATATGCTTTCTAGGTTGGTCATAACTTTCCTTCCAAGGAGTAAGCGTCTTTTAATTTCATGGCTGCAATCACCATCTGCAGTGATTTTGGAGCCCTGAAAAATAAAGTCTGACACTGTTTCCCCATCTATTACCCATGAAGTGATGGGACCAGATGCCATGATCTTCATTTTCTGAATATTGAGTTTTAAGCCAACTTTTTTACTCTCCACTTTCATTTTCATCAAGAGGCTCTTCAGTTCTTCTTCACTTTCTGCCATAAGGGTGGTGTCATCTGCATATCTGAGGTTATTGATATTTCTCCTGGCAATCTTGATTCCAGCTTGTGCTTTCCAGCCCAGCGTTTCTCATGATGTACTCTGCATATAAGTTAAATAAGCTGGGTGACAATATATAACCTTGACGTACTCCTTTTCCTATTTGGAATCAGTCTGTTGTTCCATGTCCAGTTCTAACTGTTGCTTCCTGACCTGCACACGGGTTTCTCAAGAGGCAGGTCAGGTGGTCTGGTATGCCCATGTCTTTCAGAATTTTCCACAGTTTATTTGACTGTGATCCACATTGTCAAAGGCTTTGGCATAGTCAATAAAGCAGAAATAGATGTGTTTCTGGAACTCTCTTGCTTTTTCCATGATCCAGTGGATGTTGGAAATTTGATCTTTGGTTTCTCTGCCTTTTCTAAAACCAGCTTGAACATCTGGAAGTTCATGGTTCACGTATTGCTGAAGCCTGGCTTGGAGAATTTTGAGCATTACTTTACTAGCATGTGAGATGAGTGCAATTGTGCGGTAGTTTGAGCATTCTTTGGCATTGCCTTTCTTTGGGACTGGAATAAAAACTGACCTTTTCCAGTCCCGAGACCACTGCTGAGTTTTCCAAATTTACTGACATATTGAGTGCAGCACTTTCACAGCATCATCTTTCAGGATTTGAAATAGCTTAACTGGACTTCCATCACCTCCACTAGCTTTGTTCATAGTGATGCTTCCTAAGGCCCACTTGACTTCACATTCCAGGATGTCTGCCTCTAGGTAAGTGATCACACCATCGTGATCATCTGGGTCATGAAGATCTTTTTTGTACAGTTCTTCTGTGTATTCTTGCCACCTCTTCTTAATATCTTCTGCTTCTGTTAGGTCCATATCATTTCTGTCCTTTATTGTGCCCATCTTTGCATGAAATGTTCCCTTGGTATCTCTAATTTTCTTGAAAAGATCTCTAGTCTTTCCCATTCTATCGTTTTCCTCTATTTCTTTGCATTGATAGCTGAGGAAGGCTTTCTTATCTCTCCTTGCTATTCTTTGGAACTCTGCATTCAAATATTATTCAGCCATAAAAGAATGAAATATTATCATTTGCAGCAACATGATTGGACCTAGAGGTTATCATACTAAGTTAAATAAGTCAGACAGAGAAGAAATATATTATATGATATCAGTTATTTGTGCAATCTAAAAAACAGTACAAATGAATCTATATACAAAGCAGAAAGAGGCTGAGAGGCATAGAAAGCAAATTTATAGCTACCTAAGGGGAAAAGGTGGTAAGGGAGTGTGGATAAATTAGAGTATGGGATTAACAGATAACAAAATACTATACATAAAACAGATACACAAAAATTTACTGCTTAGGACAGGGAATTATATTCACTCTTATAGTAACCTATAATGGAGAAAAATATATAAAAATCTATCACTTTGCTGTACACCTGAAAGTAATACAATATTGTAAGTCAAACTATACTTCAATTAAAAAAAAAAAAAAAGAGTTGAGAAGCTGTGATGGGTTCTTTGGCATTTATGCAGGATACTGAGCAACTGTGGATTCTAGCACTTAGCAAGCATGGTCCCTGGCATGAGGTGTACATTTATGTATGCTTCAACAACAGCAAAATGTCAAAACACAATTTGCTGACCTTGTGCTGATGCATCTGTATTCACATTTGCCCACAAAAAGCAAACTTTTGATTACCGAATAGAAAGGGAGAGATTAGTTTTAAAGATTATTATGCTTCTACAAAATGTTAACCAAGAATATCACCCAGTAAAATTAGGCTTCAGTATTCCCCTGAACATAATGCTTCCTTGAAAATCATTATGACTATGATATTTCATTAGCTAAAATTTGATTCACAAGTGATTGTCTCCAAGAGAGACTGGTTGGTTTCTCCTAAATCCCTGGGAATGAATGGATGATACTAGTTGGGTTAGTGGCTATAACCATTCAATGTGCAGATGACATTGGTCCAACTATGTCCAGGTATAATTAACCTCAGGTCATAAAAACAATACTCATTCAGCAATATTGCTCCTTAATTTTTAAATTTGAATTTTTCAAATACAAATAGAAGTAGAGAGAACAATCAAAAGGATTTGGTTTATTCATCACACGATTTTAACAATTATCACAACACAGTCAACATTTTTTTATTTGTAACTCCTGCCCCAGTGGTCACTAGAGTTATTTTTGTTAATTGTTTTGTTCATTGTTTCTAGGCATTTGCAGTGGACAGAGCTGAAAAAAATGTGTATTTCCTAAACTTTTATATATTAGGACAATTTTAGACTAACAGATATACTGTGAAGACAGTACAGAGAGTTTTCATAAACCACACTTAGAATTCCCTACTATGAATGTCTTACATGGTATAGTGCTATAATTATAATTAACTTAAGTCCATGCTTTATTCCCCACATTGCCTTAGTTTTATCTAATGCACTTTTCTTGTTCCATGTTCCTCAACAGGACACCACATTACATTCAATAGTCATGCCTCCTTAGGCTCCCCTTGGCCGTGACAATTTCTCCGACTTTCCTTGTTTTGGATGACCTTGACAAATATTTTGCAAAATATCTCTCAGTTGGGATTTGTCTGACATTTTTCACATGATAAAACTTATGTGTACTATTTTGAGGACAGAAATCACAGACATAAAGTACAATTTTCATCATGTCATTATCAAGGGTACATACTATCAACATGTCTCACTACTACTGATTCTGACTTTGATAAACTGGTTGAGATAATGTTGGTCATATTTCTCCACTATCAAATTACTCTTTGATACCAAAAGCACAATTCATAAGAAAAAATTTGGTAAACTGGATCTCATCAAAATCAAAAACCTTTGCTCTGAGAAAAAACATGGTAAGAGAAATAAATTAAAAAATGGAAGAAAATATTTGCAAACTGAAATTTAATAAAAGATGAGTATCTAAAACATATAAAGAACTCCAAAACTCAATAATAATAATAATAATTTGATTAGAAATAGGCAAAAGACATGAAAACATTTCAACAAAAAATATTCAGATGGCACATGAAAATTTAATTCAACAACATCGAGTGACAACACCAAATGCTGGTGAAGATGTGGAGAAGTTTGATTACTCATATATTTCTGGTGGGAATATAAAATAAGTCACTCTGTGAAACAATTTAGTGGTTTTTTAAAAGTCTAACCATATAACCCAGCAATTGCACTCTTAGGCACTTATTCCAGAGAAATTAAAACATATTCATACAATATCAGTATATGAATGTTTCATAGAAGTTTTATTCATAATAGCTTAAAAATGGAAGGGAAAAAGGCAGATTTCTTTCAGTAGAAAGTGAAAGTGAAGTCGCTCAGTCTTGTCCAACTCTTTGCGACCCTATGGACTGTAGCCCACCAGGCTCCTCTGTCCATGGGATTTTCCAGGCAAGAATACTGGAGTAGGTTCCCATTTTCTTCTCCAAGGGATCTTCCCAACCCAGGGATCAAACTCAGGTCTCCTGCATTGCAGGCAGACTCTTCACCCTCTGAGCCACCAGGGACTGGTTAAACTGTGGTCCACTATAATATGGAAAAATTAATAAAATGGTACAAACTATTGATATATAGAACAAGCTGAATGACTAGGCTGTGTGAAAAATAAAAGCCAACTTCAAAAAATTATGGGCTGCTTGATTCAACTTATGCAACATCCTTTAAATGACAAAATTACAGAAATAAAAAAATAGATTATTGGTTGCTAAGGATTAAGGACGGGTTAGGGACAGGACACAAATAATTTGGTTACGAAACACCAACATGAGGGGCACTTGCAGGGAAAGAAATTGTCTGTATTTTGACTTTATCAATGTCAATATTCTGATTGTAATATTTTGTTTGAATTTTACAGGATGTTACCATTGGGAGACACTGAGTAAAGGATACATGGGA
This sequence comes from Bubalus bubalis, assembly GCF_019923935.1. Taxonomy (NCBI): domain Eukaryota; kingdom Metazoa; phylum Chordata; class Mammalia; order Artiodactyla; family Bovidae; genus Bubalus; species Bubalus bubalis. The sequence goes on along the minus strand of NC_059163.1, from coordinate 96,068,040 downwards.
TCCCTCTGTATTATTTCTTGCAACTGTTTGTGAATCTATAATTATTTTCAAAGTAAAAAGTTTAATTAATGAGGATATCCAAGTCCCATTTTAATTTTTTTGGCACTGGATATGTAGGGATGTGCTGTTTAATTTTGTGATTGTGATTTTCCAGCTATCATTATGATGGTGTTTTCTCACATAATGGAACTTCACTTGGTTCTTACAAAATCCTTGGTATTTTCCTGGGCAGTCAGGCTGTTTATGGACACTAAGTGATATTGGAGATGATTCTCTTCATGTCTGTAAGTGAGCATCGAGGGAGAATAAAGTTGAAAGATTCAAGATGCTTTCTTGAGCCGCTAGAAATTATTCTTTGATTTTGAGAGTACATAGCTCTCTGGGGAGTCTCCTTTGTGGTGTGATTTTATTGCTACATTGTTGCTGTTGATGATGATTTTTTACTTGGTTGTAGGGCATAGTGGTTTGGAGAAGGTGATGGCACCCCACTCCAGTACTCTTGCCTGGAAAAATCCCATGGACGGAGGAGCCTGGCTGCAGTCCATGGGGTCGCTAGAGTCGGACACGACTGAGCGACTTCACTTTCACTTTTCACTTTCCTGCATTGGAGAAGGAAATGCCAACCCACTCCAGTGTTCTTGCCTGGAGAATCCCAGGCACAGGGGTGCCTGGTGGGCTGCCGTCTATGGGGTCACACAGAGTCAGACACGACTGAAGTGACTTAGCAGCAGCAGCAGCAGGGCATAGTGGTTAAGCATATAAAGAAGCAACATTTTTCTTCATCACATAAAGGGGTACATGGATGGCAGGGCCCCTATATAATCATCAGTGAGTCCTACTTCCAGTATTTCCAGGGAGAGAATTGATTCAAATTTATGATTTTTTAGAGTATGTTATCAAATATTAATTTTAAACTTTAGAAACGTTTTGACAAAAATTAAAATGTACTTTGAGTCATTGAAAACCATAGTATCAGACAGTTTTTGCTTACCCAAGTCTAGCTGGAACTGAATGATATTTGCTTCACTTATCCACTAATTTCAATTTGTGCTCACCAAACTATCTCCTAAAATCTAGCAGATACTATGTAGACTCAGGACTACAGAATCAATTAGTGTAATTCTCACACTTCACCAAGTACCTGTATTCTGCTAAAAACTTAACAGGGAAATGATATTGTTTTATTGACTAGGCTACTTTATACCATGCTGAAATGATTCATAAATAATTATATAAAAATATATTTTCTATGAGCTCATATTTTAATGTATTTGAATTAATGGCATGAATAAGAGCAGTTCAGTTCAGTTGCTGAGTCATGTCTGATTCTTTGCGACCCCGTGAATCGCAGCACGCCAGGCCTCCCTGTCCATCACCAACTCCGGGAGATCACCCAAACTCAAGTCCATCGAGTTGGTGATGCCATCCAGCCATCTCATCCTCTGTCGTCCCCTTCTCCTCCTGCCCCCAATCCCTCCCAGCATCAGAGTCTTTTCCAATGAGTCAACTCTTCGCATGAGGTGGCCAAAGTACTGGAGTTTCAGCTTTAGCAACATTCCTTCCAAAGAAATCCCAGGGCTGATCTCCTTCAGAATGGACTGGTTGGATCTCCTTGCAGTCTAAGGGACTCTCAAGAGTCTTCTCCAACACCACAGTTCAAAAGCATCAATTCTTCGGCGCTCAGCCTTCTTCACAGTCCAACTCTCACATCCATACATGACCACTGGAAAAACCATAGCCTTGACTAGATGGACCTTTGCTGGCAAAGTAATGTCTCTGCTTTTGAATATGCTATCCAGGTTGGTCATAACTTTCCTTCCAAGGAGTAAGCGTCTTTTAATTTCATGGCTGCAATCACCATCTGCAGTGATTTTGGACCCCCCAAAAATAAAGTCTGGCACTGTTTCCACTGTTTCCCTATTTCCCTTGAAGTGATGGGACCAGATGCCATGATCTTAGTTTTCTGAATGTTGAGCCTTAAGCCAACTTTTTCACTCTCCTCTTTCATTTTCATCCAGAGGCTCTTTAGTTCCTCTTCACTTTCTGCCATAAGGGTGGTGTCATCTGCATATCTGAGGTTATTGATATTTATCCCAGCAATCTTGATTCCAGCTTGTGCTTCTTCCAGGCCAGCGTTTCCCATGATGTACTCTGCATATAAGTTAAATAAGCAGGGTGACAATATACAGCCTTGACATACTCCTTTTCCTATTTGGAACCAGTCTGTTGTTCCATGTCCAGTTCTAACTGTTGCTTCCTGATCTGCATATAGGTTTCTCAAGAGGCAGGTCAGGTGGTCTGGTATGCCCCATCTCTTTCAGAATTTTCCACAGTTTATTGTGATCCATACAGTCAACGGCTTTGGCATAGTCAATAAAGCAGAAATAGATGTTTTTCTGGACTCTCTTCCTTTTTCGATGATCCAGCGGATGTTGGCAATTTGATTTCTGGTTCCTCTGCCTTTTTTAAAACCAGCTGCTGGGCATACACACTGAGGAAACCAGAAGGGAAAGAGACACATGTACCCCAATGTTCATTGCAGCACTGTTTATAATAGCCAGGACATGGAAGCAACCTAGATGTCCATCAGCAGATGAATGGATAAGAAAGCTATGGTACATATACACAATGGAGTATTACTCAGCCATTAAAAAGAATACATTTGAATCAGTTCTAATGAAGTGGATGAAACTGGAGCCTATTATACAGAGTGAAGTAAGCCAGAAAGAAAAACACCAATACAGTATACTAACGCATATATATGGAATTTAGAAAGACAACAATAACCCTGTGTACGAGACAGCAAAAGAGACACTGATGTATAGAACAGTCTTATGGACTCTGTGGGAGAGGGAGAGGGTGGGAAGATTTGGGAGAATGGCATTGAAACATGTAAAATATCATGTATGAAACGAGTTGCCAGTCCAGGTTCGATGCATAATACTGGATGCTTGGGGCTAGTGCACTGGGACGACCCAAAGGGCTGGTATGGGGAGGGAGGAGGGTTCAGAATGGGGAACACATGTATACCTGTGGCGGATTCATTTTGATATTTAGCAAAACTAATACAATTATATAAAGTTTAAAAATAAAATAAAATTTGAAAAAAAAATAAAGTTTAAAAAAAAAGATTTAAATAAATAAAATGTATCTTAATTCCCTAAAAAAAAAAAACCAGCTTGACCATCTGGAAGTTCACAGTTCATGTGTTGCTGAAGCCTGGCTTGGAGAATTTTGAGCATTACTTTACTAGCGTGTGAGATAAGATGGAGAAGCTCTATACAATCAGCAAAAACAAGACCGAGAGCTGACTATGGCTCAGATCATGAACTCCTTATTGCCAAATTCTGACTTAAATTGAAGAAAGTGGGGAAAACCACTAGACCACTCAGGTATGACCTAAATCAAATCCCTTATAATTATACAGTGGAAGTGAGAAATAGATTTAAGGGACTAGATCTGATGGATAGAGTGCTTGATGAACTATGGAGGGAGGTTCGTGACATTGCACAGGAGACAGAGATCAAGACCATCCCCATGGAAAAGAAATGCAAAAAAGCAAAATGGCTGTCTGGGGAGGTCTTACAAATAGCTGTGAAAAGAAGAGATGTGAAAAGCAAAGGAGGAAAAGAAATATATTCCCATTTGAATGCAGAGTTCCAAAGAAGAGCAAGAGAGATAAGAAAGCCTTCCTTAGGGATCAATGCAAAGAAGTAGAGGAAAACAACAGAATGGGAAAGACTAGAGATCTCTTCAAGAAAATTAGAGATACCAAGGGGACATTTCATGAAAAGATGAGCTCGATAAAGGACAGAAATGGTATGGACCTAACAGAAGCAGAAGATATTAAGAAGAGATGGCAAGAATACACAGAAGAACTGTACAAAAAAGATCTTCCTGACCCAGGTAATCTCAATGGTGTGATCACTGACCTAGAGCCAGACGTCCTGGAATGTGAAGTCAAGTGGGCCTTAGAAAGCATCACTGTGAACAAAGCTAGTGGAGGTGGTGGAATTCCCATTGAGCTATTTCAAATCCTGGAAGATGATGCTGTGAAAGTGCTGCACTCAATATGCCAGCAAATTTGGAAAACTCAGCAGTGGCCACAGGACTGGAAAAGATCAGTTTTCATTCCAATCCCAAAGAAAGGCAATGCCAAAGAATGAACAATGATAAATAACAATAATCTCCAGATATATTTTTTCACAGTATAATAGTATATTTAACTATTCCTCATATCAAGACTACACATGATGCCTGACCATGCAAATATTCTTGATAATAATACCAAGTAGTCATACCTGATATTGATTTTGAGTTCAAAGTTTATAAATAGAATTGGATGAGATTATAAAGCTAGTTTCATTGAACTCTCAGGAATCATAAAATCATCTTTAAAAAATCCTTACTAAAATTCATGTTGAAATAGTAAAAGGATTCTACTAGAAAATTATGTCCCTTTAATGATAAGAATTTGAAATAAATAAAAATATAAACTAACTAAATATTCATTTATGGTTTTTTAAATAAAGCCTCATGGCCTTAAGCAGTTGTACAGGTGTCATGATACACCCACCTGATTAATGTCAGCAATATAATCTTCCACAGTTCAAAACAAATCATTGCCTAAGGACCCTCATCCATGAGTTTCCTACTGGAATAGCTAACTTTTAAATCCCCAGAGGTGAAGTCATGAGTTTCTGATGATTTTTTTTTCCTTTCAGGTATGACCAATGAATCTTAAAAATATGCTTAAAAAAGCTTCATGACCTCCAGAGGTTCCAAATGAATATGCTAACTTTCATATTTTTTAATTTAATATACACAAACTTGCAAATACATCTCAATATTCCTTAGTTCACACCATTCTATTTAACCTGCTGAATTACTCTTGGTTCAGCCCATATTTCTCAATGTCTCCAATACATTTCACTTATTACCCTTTGTTCTCTTCTTTATGTCACCAGACTGAAGTCAGTTCTCTAGCAATCCATGACATTATTTTCCTTCAAACGTTATGGGAAGTTGAACTTACACATCATGATGTGTTGGTCTGAAATGTGTTTAGATGATATTTTGTCTTGAACCCTCCAAGTTCATTTTAATCAGCTTACTCATTCATTTATTAATTTATCCACTATAAGTAATCTGGCTTTTCTGATGCAGTGTTTAAATGTCAGGAAAGCATGGCTTCCATTAAGAACCCAATTGTACAAGTCTCAAGATAGAAACACAGTCAACCCCCTGCATTTCAAATATGCTTTTGAATTTTGCCATTCATTTGAAAGGTGCTAAATCAGTCAAAATTATAGCAGTGAACTCTGAATATCAGCATATCACTGATGATTACTAAGGGTTCAACACATTCAAGATGATTTTTTATACTGACAAATAAAGGAGGTTTAGGATGAAAAAAATTAAAATTGAAAGATAAAAATACATATTTGTATGTACTTGTACAGATAGTACAAGTACATGTTGTGATCTGTTACACTATCATGTGTGTTCCGTCGCTTAGTTGTGCCAGACTTTTGTGACCTCATAGACTGCAGCCCACTAGGCTTCTCTGTCTAAGGAATTTCCCAGGCAAGAATACTAGAGCGGATTGCCATTTCCTGCTCCAGGGGATCTTCCTGACACAGAGATTGAACCTGTGATTCCTGCATTCACAGGCAGATTCTCTACCACTAGCAAGTCATGTATGGATGTGAGAGTTGGACCATAAAGAAGGCTGAGCACTGATGAATTGATGCTTTCTAATTTGTGGTGCTGGAGAAGACTCTTGAGAGTCCCTCGGACAGCAAGGAGATCCAACTAGTCAATCCTAAAGGAAATCAACCCTGAATATTCATTGGAAGGGCTGATGCTAAAGCTGAAACTCCAATCCTTTGGCCACCTGATGACTCCTGAGCTGACTCACTGGAAAAGACCCTGATGCTGGGAAAGATTGAAAGCAGCAGGAGAAGAAGTGACAGAGATGGTTGGATGGCATCATTGATTCAGCGGACATGAGTTTGAGCAAACTCTGGGAGATAGTGAAGGACCAGGAAGCCTAGCATGCTACAGTCCATGGGGTTGCAAAGAGTTGGACACAACTTAGTGACTGAACAACGACAGCCACCTGGGAAGTCCTCATATTTCATCATAAACAGCTGTTACAAATTGATTAAGCATCTTATAAACAATGGATCTTAGCATCACTGAAATATGGCACTACCCAACTCAAGAGTTGTGATAATATATAGAGAGATAGATAGATTGATTGATAGATAGATAGATAGAAAGATCCTGGTGTTGAAGGCATAGCAAAAAATTATAGATCATGGTGTTTAAGCCATAGCAGGCACCCAAAATGTTAGCTGCATACAAGTTATTCCATGGGAAAAAAGAAACGTCTTTTCCTTCTAAAAATGCAAATTCTAATGGAAAGGACAGACACACGGTTAAGACTTGTTTCTTTAGGAAACCAGAGATTTGTAGGCATCAGAGTGCTCGGGTCATAACGATGAGACAGCGGCGGGCAGAAGGTGAGAGTGAGCTGCAGTGCAGTTGCAACAGCAAACTCAGTCAATCCCCCAGGAAGTTCTGAAGCTCTGATGTCCCTTCAGGGTTATACCCAATGGGAGCAAGTGGGCCAGGCCTTTGTACTCCTGCATCAAACAGTTACTGAATGTGAGATTCCCTGGGGAAGAGGGTGAAGCAGTATCATTCCTCACAGAGCAATTCACCGTGAGGGACACAGCTGTAAGCTGTCAACAGGCAACCCTTGCCACAGTCGGAAGAATAAGTGTCTCAGTCCTGAAGGGATGTCAAAACAGTACACTCCAGGCAGCCTGCACACTTTTATGGATAATGACCATACAGGTTTCCCCCGCGATCCAAAAGTGAAGCATTCCTATGAAACCTTTTAAAGCTGAAAACAGCGTAAAGTTGAAGAAGCAACTACTTTAGGACATATATTGCTAACAGATGCACAAAATAAATCCAGATCAAGCAGAGATGTTCACAGACACAGTCCAGAGCTATGGTGGATTTGATGCTGCTGAGATGCTGAGTGTAATTTCCAGGGAAGGAGTTTGGAGGGGCCAGTCTCGCAGTATTGTGGTGAATACTGCCTTTGCGCTCTCTCGCTGCAAAATAAATGCTGAATGCTATTTTCTATTTATGCTTTTTTGTTGTTATTGTTGCTCTTATGAAAACAAAACTCCTCCTCAGTTAGCAAAAACAGGCATTAAGTAGGTCTTTGATAAAAGCAAAGTGGCATAAGGCAAACTTTCTAAAAGCAGGGGATACTTGTACAGTGTTAACTACTAAGATAGAGGTGTGAACAAAATACTTTGAAGACTCAGAGGAAGGAATGCCTGAATATGTTGAACGGAGGAAGGAAAAGAGTTCATGAAGGAGCTACTATTTGAGATTGACTTTGGGTGTGTGTGTGGGGGCGGGGGGTGAGTTCCTTAAGAATTTGACAAATCATATACATCCTCAAAGGTGCGAAGATGTGGAAGGCTTAGGTCTTTAATTGGTGACCAAACATTACAAATTTACTTGAGAAATTTGTATGCAGGTCAGGAAGCAACAGTTAGAACTGGACATGGAACAACAGACTGGTTCCAAATAGGAAAAGGAATTCGTCAAGGCTGTATATTGTCACCCTGTTTATTTAACTTCTGTGCAGAGTACATCATGAGAAACGCTGGACTGGAAGAAACACAAGCTGGAATCAAGATTGCCGGGAGAAATATCAATCACCTCAGATATGCAGATGACACCACCCTTATGGCAGAAAGTGAAGAGGAACTAAAAAGCCTCTTCATGAAAGTGAGAGTGGAGAGTGAAAAAGTTGGCTTAGAGCTCAATGTTCAGAAAACGAAGATCATGGCATCTGGTCCCATCACTTCATGGGAAATAGATGGGGAAACAGTGGGAACAGTGTCAGACTTTATTTTTCTGGGCTCCAAAATCACTACAGTTGGTGACTGCAGCCATGAAATTAAAAGACGCTTACTCCTTGGAAGGAAAGTTATGACCAACCTAGATAGCATATTCAAAAGCAGAGACATTACTTTGCCAACAAAGGTCCATCTAGTCAAGGCTATGGTTTTTCCAGTGGTCATGTATGGATGTGAGAGTTGGACTGTGAAGAAGGCTGAGCACCGAAGAATTGATGCTTTTGAACTGTGGTGTTGGAGAAGACTCTTGAGAGTCCCTTAGACTGCAAGGAGATCCAACCAGTCCATTCTGAAGGAGATCAGTCCTGGGATTTCTTTGGAGGGAATGATGCTAAAGCTGAAACTCCAGTACTTTGGCCACCTCATGCAAAGAGTTGACTCATTGGAAAAGACTCTGATTCTGGGAGGGATTGGGGGGCAGGAGGAGAAGGGGATGACAGAGGATGAGATGGCTGGATGGCATCACTGACTTGATGGACGTGAGTCTGAGTGAACTCCGGGAGTTGGTGATGGACAGGGAGGCATGGCATGCTGTGATTCACAGGGTCGCAGAGTCGGACACGACTGAGCAACTGATCTGATCTGAAACATTACTTCTCCCTAAAGAACACAGCTGTAATGCTCTCACTGCTAAATTTTACATGCTCTCAAACTATTATGACACTTCCCAGGTTTCCCTATTTCTTTGGCTTACAATTAACATATAATTTCATCATGAGGAACACATTTTAAATTCAGAAATCCATATGTACATTTAACCCCTCTTCAAATTTCTATAAGAATTCTCTATCCTCAAATTATCTACAAACTTCTCAATATGAATCACAGCCAGTCCATATGTTATTCTATTTTATTTACCTGCTTACATCTAAGTTTAAACCCATACATTTTCCATTTTCTCCTTTTGCAGTGTCCTTTGCCTTTTTCCACCACACAGACCATCATCATTAGGTGCACAAATTCTGGCACTGTGTGACCTGGACTCAGATCCCGGCTTAGCTATTTACTAGTTGTGTGACTTTGGACAGTTCACCTAATGTCCCCATGCTGTGATTTCCCTGAGTGGAACAGGAATAATAATAACACTCACTTCAGAGGTTGTCAGACTTAAGTGAATTAATATACACACTGTATTTGGAGTAGTGTCTGGCACGTAGTAAGTATGATACATGAGCTGATCATCATTTCCTTTACTTTTATTCTACTATCTTTTCTGTGCATGTGTGCATGTCACTTCTGGGCTTCCCAGGTGGCACTGTGGTAAAGAACCTGCCTGCCAATGCAGGATAATGGATGAGAGACAGGTTCAATCCCTGCATCAGGAAGATCCCCTGGAGAAGGGCATGGCGACCCACTCCAGCATTCTTGCCTGGAGAATCCCAGGAATAGGGTCACAAAGAGTCAGACATGACTGAAGAGATTGAGCACACATACATGTGTGTGTCACTTTTATCTTTTGAAACAGAAAAAGCCCAACTTGTTAGAGGTCTTAATATGACTAACACATGATGTCTACATGGACAACAGATACATCCTTTCCCAGTTTGATTCCATGTTATTTCCACATATGCTCAGCATCATGGTTCTATCCTGTCAAATATTCCTTCAAAGACTTTCATATCATTCGAAACTTCCTTCTGGCCATTTCTACTGAGTGGTGTGTTGTCACTGCGATCTTATCACTCTGTCTTATGTTGAACATCCCGAATTTTTAGGGCCTTTAATCATTAGCATTCCTGGGGTTTAGTTCTTGCATCTTCTTTGGAGATCTCATCCAGTTTCTTGACTTTAAATCTTTGGTAATTATGACAGCTAATTTTATGTGTCAATTTGACTGAACCACAGGGTGCCCAGATATTTGATCAAACATTACTCTGGGTTTGTCTGTGAGGGTATTTTTAGATGAATTTAACATTTGATTTCATAGATTGAGTAAAGCAGATTGCCTTCCCTAATGCGGCTGGTCCTTAATCAACAGAAGACTTGCTTGATGGAACAACAAGGCTGAATAAGAGGGTTTGTTAGGCCTTCTGCACAACTATTTGAGTTGACCATTGGTCCTTGATGGCCTTTGGACTTGGATTTGAACGCTGGATCTTCTTGCTTGGGTCTCTGCTGACTTTCAGATTGGAACTTACATCATTGACCCTTTTGGTTCTCAGTTCTTCAGACTTGTACTGGAACTATATATAGAACTCCTGGGTCTCAAGTTTGCCAAATTCAAATCTAGGGGCTTCTCAGTCTCCACAGGAGCTTCCCAGGTGGCTCAATGGTAAAGAATCTGCCTATCAATGCAGAAGACTCGAGAGACACAGGTTCTATCCCTGAGTCAGGAAGATCCCCTGGAGAAGGAAATGGCAACACATTCCAATATTCTTGCCTGGAAAATCCCATGGACAGAGGAGCTTGGCAGGCTCCAGTCCATGGACAGCAGAGTCAGACATGACTGAGTGACTAGGCAGCAGGAGCCTCCTTAATCATGTAAGCAAATTCCGTAGAGTAAATACATTTGTATATACACAGACATAGACTATTATATACACACATATATAATAAATTTATTAATATGGAGAAGACTGAAGGAGGAGCAGGTTTAATTTGGGAAAAGAGATTTAATCACGTTACTTTGGAGGTACTTATTAGATATTCAAATGAGGTCAAGTTAGAATCTAGATATCTAAGTTTAGAGTTTGCTGAGCAATTCAGACTTAAGATAAAATTTGTGGGATTACTGATGTATTAGAGTTCTCCAGAGAGCCATAACTAATACTATATATTCTTTACTGGAAGACATACAAAGAAGAAAAACACTTTAGAACTCAATCAATTTAAATGTATTTCCTATGAACTTCCTGTCTTTCTGTCTTCTATTTTTTTCGCCGGCACTTCTTGAATTCAGTTATTTGATGCTAGCCTATAGTCATTCGCTTTATGAGATTGCATCCCCACACACTAGATACATATTACCAGGTTTCATTGAGATTTACACTAAGAATTTTGCAAATATTACTTTATTCATCCTTCATCAAAACATCACGGAGTAGGTTTTATTATTCTTTTTTTTTTTAAACTTTACAATATTGTATTGGTTCTGCCATATATCGAAATGAATCTGCCACAGGCATACATGTGTTCCCCATTCTGAACCCTCCTCCCTCCTCCCTCCCCACACCATCCCTCTGGGTCATCCCAGTGCACCAGCCTCAAGCATCCAGTATCGTGCATCGAACCTGGACTGGCGACTCGTTTCATATATGATATTATACATATTTCAATGCCATTCTCCCAAATCATCCCACCCTCTCCCTCTCCCACAGAGACCAAAATGAACTCACAATGGTCACTCTTGAAGAGGAATAAGCAAGAATGGTAAATACCAAATACCAAAGGTGTACAGTTTACAGATCACACTATCCTGGCAGAAGAACTGCATCCATACAAGTTAAGTATTTTGAAGTTGTGTTAATTATTTTTGTTTTTAATACACTGTTCCTGTATGAGATTGAAAAACTTATCAACATAAGGCAGGTGGAAGTCTAAGTCACTGACAGTTAATCACTGCAAACTTTGATCTTGAAAGCATGCTTCAAAGTGATGGGAGCAAATATTTTTGAGATAAAAACGAAAACATTGGCAATAACAATAATTATAAAGCTTACCTTGTACAAGGATTTATTATATCACTTACAAAGCGTATGTATTACATTATCTTATTTGAATCTCACAGAATCTTTGAAGTAGGGATTATTATAACCTGTCTGTCACAGATGAAGAAAATGACACTCAGATCAGATAAATGACTTAAACCCACTCAATAAGTAGCAAATAGCCAAGTTGGATCTTTAAAAACTTTCTAAGTTTTATCTGATTGTTTTATTGTGTGTATATTAATTTTAGAAGGGCATGGGTTATTGAACTAGTTTGGGCAGTTTTAGCTGCTTTCTAATATATATGTTTGATCTTGAAAATTGAGATTATATTCATTATTAGACAAACAACAATAAGTACCATCACCTCTAAATATACTATCCCCGAACTTCAAGAATTTTTTAACTCTCTAAGGGCTCTGTTACTGCTTTTAAGAAGTGATATCTATACTTATGTGTTGTTACCTGAAATGGAATGCTTCCCTTGTGGAAATGAAATGTTATTCAAACCAGTCAAAGGAAAATCAAAATTCAAATGGCTAGATACATTTAGATATTCACTGAGATAGCTCACAGTAAATACTGATTCATAATTATCTGATTTCAAAATATGGTATGATAATCCCTTGTGCTAGTTCACTACATTCTACTTGGGCAGACATATACTATCTTGGCAACTAGTATTGATCACAATAAAAATTTGAATTTTTGCAGATGACAGGCTTACTAGAAGTACGAAGATCTACAGCAGAGCTGAATTGCTGGACAAGAGTGAATTCTGAATAATGCATTTCAGTCTGTGTTATTAAAAATGCAGTATGTGTCAGTCACACAAAACCCAGTTTTCATAGAGGGATCCTTTTCCATTCTCCACTGTGACTCACACCAGGCAGAGAAAATTTTCACAAATTAAAGCTGAAATCCAAAATATCCCTGCCTCTGTCATCCCTATCCCTGCCTTTCCAACTTTCTGGGAAAGCTTTAAATTAAGTACTTAGTTGAAGTATATTAATTGAGGATGTCTAAAATATTTTCTTTCTATATAATAATGTGTGTGTTTTTATATGTATAAATTGAATATATGTGTGTGTTCAGTCATTCAGTCATGTCTGACTCTTTGTGACCCCAAGGACTGTACCCTGCCAGGGTTGCTATTTCCTTCTCCAACAGGTTGAATATAAAGGTGAGTTAATCTTTAGCAAGTGATCACATAAGAAAGAAAACAACTAGCTCATTTGTGTAAACAAGCTTTTCCTTGTCTAGCCTTAGTAATAAGGATTAGAAATAAAAGCACTGTTATATGTATATATATGAGATTGAAATTTAGGAAAAGAGGAATAAAAGAATGGTAGAAATTCTAGCTTATACCATTCCCATCTTTCTTTCTTGAAAATGCATGCAAGGAAATCAGAACTAAGTTGTGGAAAGCAGTAGCAGATTTAAATATATTCAATTTATAACTTGCTGCAGGAGTATTCATTTCATTAAGAACTGTTCCTATGGTTTGGCATTTTCCTGTCACTTAAACTGAGTCCAGAAATTCTCCCCTGGTTCATTGTATTGCAGAGCTGCCTTCTGTATTGCGCATGCCTGAGCCCTTGTTCTACAACTCCCAGGCTTGACGCAGCCCCAGGCTGGCCTTTCTTGCTCAGCTGTTACTTTCTACCTCCTTTCCTTGTCCAGGTGTGTTTAAGTAACCAGCTTATTTTCATTTTGTGATATATAACAAATTCATGAAGATTTTTTCCCCCTGATTATTTCTTTTGTCACAACAACGTGAAGGAAAGAGAATGCAGAGAATCAGAGATTTTCTGAAAAAGAAAGGTCTGGAAATCCCGGCACAAATGTTATCTCTCTCTTGTCTTGTAAAATTTAGGGGTCGTACACGACTGAACGACTTCACTTTCACTTTTCACTTTCATGCATTGGAGAAGGAAATGGCAACCTGCTCCAGTGTTCTTGCCTGGAGAATCCCAGGGACGGGGGAGCCTGGTGGGCTGCCGTCTATGGGGTCGCACAGAGTCGAACATGACTGAAGCGACTTAGCAGCAGCAGCAGCAGCAATTTTGGCAGGGATTTGGATCTAACTGTGAGGAGCTTTACTTTTTTTTTTTTCCCTTTTTCTTTGCCACCAACCTCCTCTTCAAAAAGAAGTTTCTTCTATGTGCCTGTATGGAATCATTCCCGTTTACCTTTACTAACAAATATTTCACCTGTTCACCTTTTGCCCAGTCCTCTTGGATACACATCCATTATTGATGATCAGCTGAAGCAGCGCTTAATGTATAGAATGTTTCATAATTCTTCCATGCAGAATTTTGAGACTTCTCTTTTTTGATCTCTTACTCCATTCATATATTTATCATAACATTTACAACACTGATCTTTATTACACATGCTGTGCTCTGCTGTGCTTAGTCGCTCAGTCATGTTTGGACTCTGCCACCCCTTTGACTGTAGCTCACCAGGCACCTTTGTCCATGAGGATTCTCCAGGCAAGAACCCTGGAGTGGGTTGTCATGCCCTCCTCCAGGGGATCTTCCCAACCCAGGGATCAAACCCAGGTTTCCCGCATCGCAGGAGGATTCTTTACCGTCTGAGCCACCATTTATTACACATGCGATAGCCCAAGTTGTAAATTTCTCAAAAACGGAAACAATATTTGATTCTTCTTTTTATGTCAAGAGGCAATAGCACTGCTTGGCACAGGTGTTTAACAAATGTCTGTTGGATAAAGAATGATGACAAGCAAGAATATTTGGAAACTGGGATGATCAAAGATACAGAGAACTTGGAGAAGAGTTAGGAGCCAGAAACAAAAAGCAAATTGGGTTAGGAAAATTAAGAGGAGAGTAAAAGCACACTTTCAAAACTTTCATGCTTGCATTTTCTTATTCACGGTAAAAGCTCAAAAATTAATATATGTGTGCTGGATGAAGATTACCATCGCATTCCTAGCTCTGCTCTAAGTGCCTGAAATAGGAACAAAAATGATGATGACAACATTTACTGAGAATTTTTCCAAACAAATTTATGACATGAGACCACTACCGTTATCTTCATTTCTTAGATAAGGAAAGGGAGGCTCAAAAAGTTTAAGTAACTTACCCAACATCACACAGCGACTAAGTAGTGGAATTTGTAATTGAAACTAGTCATTCTTGTTTAGGAGTTGGAATTTTTCAACTTCAACTGACTCCTGAATGGTGCCAACTTTTATGCTAATCTTGGATAGTGTAATAGCATCTATTACCAGCTGAGGAGAGCACAAGCCCTTCAAGTGCAATGCATATGCTTATACCTGGAATTTTTGTTCATTCTTTCCAGTGGCATGCACATGGGAGACATAGAAATACAGTTTCAGATTAAAGATACTGACCACTCTAGAAATCTAGAATTGGGCTTTATAATTGATGTATTCTAAATAACTGAATATATCCACAGCAGTAACTATTTGAATCCATCTAAAGGTATAAAATACCCATTATTATTTATACCAATCCTTCTCAAACTATCTCTTATCAAGAACCAGTTTTTATTTCACCACTCCCATTTTTCACAGACTGAAATGAATTTGTTCTATGCACACCTATCACATAGCTTCTACTAAACACAAATTATCACATGAACTTGCTATCAGCACGACCTGTCTATGTCCTGTGCAGTAAGATTAGTTCACCTACCACGTGTTTGCATATTTCTGCAATGTCAAATTGTAAAGGTTTCTAAACACTTCATCTCTGTACTTTAGTGACCAGAAAACACGTATTAACAAGAATCTGTGAACGAATACCACTCAGCAGATCATACTTGGAGCAGCACTGGTTTAGACAGCAAGGGCTGGGGAACTCTGACACCAGGAAGATGAAATAAAATAATGCCCAAGCGTGATTTGGCCCATTCACAAATACTTCCTAAAAATCCTTCAAAATAAAAGACCAAACAACAAAATTGCTACTGTTCGCCAATGTTAATGATTTCTGGGTAAAATTTTAGAAGATAATATAGTCATATGGAGAAATAGTATTTTAATAGATGTGACTTTGAAAGTCAAAATTGTCTTGGCTGAAAATCTTACCTTTTTAGGCTTCTTTGTGCAGAGAAGGCAAGGCCCAGAAGGACTAATTACAGTACTTAGAGTGTTCAAGTGTGACTCCCTGCAAAGACGAAAACTGAACGGCTCTGCCTATGAGATGAACAGGAACTGGTGGTGAGTGAGAGAAAAAGAGGGACTGGAACTTCTGGAAACACAGTAGACTAGGTATTCTGAAAACTCTATCTACAAAACATTATATACGAAACGAAATTTGGCTGAATACGTACTTCTAATTTTGTTAAATTCACATCTGAGCTGGCAAGTAATCAGGGAGCTTCCATAGCAGATGAAAATGAAATGAAAGCCTGAATCCATACATCAAAGCAGGTGCTAAAGGTGCGATACCCTAGCAGAGTTGACCAACTCCACAAATTCAGAGTCCTGCCTTCAAGAGGACTTGTTCATGTGGAAAAAGACACACGCCCTTGGGCTCATGTACTCTGAAGAGTCAAACTAAAGAGTCCCATAAGACACCAAAGTATGTAAAGTAAAATGGTAGACCAGAAAATTATCTGTCCACAAAGGTAGATGCAAGAGCATTTTACTAGTTTGGTTTTATATTTAAGTGTGTAAAAGCAAGATATCTTAAAATTAAAAATGCCAGTTTAAATTTTTACAAATCACATGACATGGAAAAGCCCATTTAAGATATAATGTAAAATGGTCAGGGGTTGATGGCCCCTCAATATCAATCATGAGAATATCATCCTGGGGAGGGCGCATAAAACCCAGTTCTCATACTGTGAATAACAGTTTTTAATAACATATTAAAAACAAAACACCAGAGAAAACAAAAATTGAGGACAGAGGACAGTGAAAGGGAACTAAATAATGAATTATGTAGCTAAATTCTGCAGGGAAAGGATGAATTGAGAGAGTAGTATTGACATATACACATATGTAAAATAGACTGTGGGAAGCAGTTTTACAGCACAGGGAGCTCAAGCAGTTTTAAGCCTCTGTGATGATATAGAGGGGTGGGATGTGGAACGGGGAGAGAGGCTCATTAGGAAGGGGGTATATGTATACATATGGCTGATTCACATTGCTGTACAGAAGAAACCAACACAACATTGTAAAGCAATTATCCTCCAATTAAAAATAAATAAAAAAGAGAAAAAAGAAATTACCAATGATTCATGACCAAAGAATTTCTAAGAACAAAGGTGTCTGCTATTTAATATTAAGGATTTTTAATTATTATGATTATAACCCCTTTGCAAACTTTCAGCAACCTCTGTTGTATATACAGACGCCTTGAGAGAGTGATTTTTGGATAGAAAATCTAGGAAAAGAGGCCTTGATCCAAATATGACTTGCTGTTCAGTAGAGATGGGAACAGTGATGGAAATCAATTCAAGTGAGATAATTCAACTAAAGCAAACATTAGTTTTCTAAATCAAGTGTTCTGGGTTTCTTCAAAGCTATGCCAACCTGATTATTTATTCTTAGTGTTAATTTGTTTCAGATAAATCTACACCTTCCATTACTAATTCAGTAGAATATTTATCTTAAATTGTAAGGCCCATTAGGAAAAAAGTCAAAAATTGGGAAAGACTGGGAGCCTCTCCTGGGGTCCTCAGCTCTACAATGATGAGAAGCCATGCTTCTGTGATAAGATGTAGGGGTCACTCTTAGGGCATCCTTAGAGTGCATATTAATATGCCAAGCTTTGAGTGTTTTAAATATGTATAAAATGCATAACTATATATTCTATAATTATAGCATTATTTTCAATAATTTACAACAATAAAATCTAAAGCTCCCACTTTGTTTGATAGATGCTGTGAGAGCAAGACTAAATCTTGCCCTTAAGAAAGGCATTTTGTTGATTTTTTTTTAATTAAGTCTCAGAATGACAAAAGCAAAACCAAACAACAACAACAAAAATTAGGAAAAAAACTAAGACTCTTGTTGTAACTTTATTCAAAATTAGTATTCTTTTATTCCACACCTCCTGCTCTAATTATCCAGGGCTAATTTCTTGGATGGTTTATGTATTTTTGTGGCGTGGGGCAAGGGATATACTCACTGGCCTCTCTTTGACAGTTTTTCTGACACTGATTAATCTCAGCTTCTCTCTTGGCTGCTGTAATGAAATTTGTCTTATCTATTACAGAAAAGGCATGGCCTTTCTTCCCAGAGGCTTCATACAAAGTCCCATATTGTGCTGCCAGTTTACTCTAATGACCTTTTGACACCCATACAGCTGTGTACTTCTCCAGATTTACCTATTGCATTCTACAGCTTCACATCTCTGAAAAATCTTTGCATTCTTGTAAGGACTATCTACTCTCTTAGGTGTCCTTCTACTTCTAAGCAAATATCTATCAGAATCTAGTACAGAGGTTTTGTTTTGTCTGTTTTTTTTTTTTTTTTCTTTTGTTTCCTGGCATTATCTCTACTGACTACTTCTCCTAGGGCTCTCTACCCATAAGATTTATGACATTTCTTAGGTTCAACCTAAGATCCCAGGTAAGAGTAAGATGAAAGAAATTTCAAAAAAGTGGAATGGAACAAAACAAAAGCAAAGAGGGGTTGTGATACTTTTCCAGTTTGGAACTCTGGGAAGAAATGCCTTACAGATTGTCATTTGCCAAAATCGAATGGACAGAGCAAAATCAAAGTAGTAGCATGATACATCTCTTAGATAAAGAAGTATCTGAAACATACTTCATACATATCAGCTTGAGAATGCCTCATAACAATTAGATGACATCAGGAAAGATCTAGAATTTTCAAAAAGATCTTCTGAAGGGTTTGAAAGTGCTGACCATGTTGGTGAGAGACAGGATGGGGTGTGGTTTCATGACAAGGAAGCCATAGAGTGTTCTCTGCAGGGATAGACCCAATCTCAGTGATAGACTGAGGACGTGAACAGGGAATTCCACCCAATTCCCTCCAGCGAGGAGGGGGGCTGGTTGCATGTTGTGGAGGTAGAAAGGATTAAACTGAGGACACAGCAGAAAAAATTGGGGCAGAGATATCTGCTCCACCCCTGCCCCCGCCCCCCACCCAATCCTCCATGAAACCTGCCATCACTCCATGCTTAGATGACAGCTGGGAAACAGTGAAGAAAAAAAGGGTAGAAGAGGAGAAACTCTTAATTGTCTGAAATAACAGGGTTATTTTTTTAAACTGCTCAGTGACTACATCTAAATCTTGAATTTCTAAATACTGAGCCACAATGAGGGGATTTCCTGATCAAACTCAGTTCAGTTAAATAAAATAAATTCATATTCTTGCACCTCTCTGTCCTATTGTGTATTCAACCTTGTATTTATTTGTTTCCATACACAGAGAATTTTACTTGTATTTGTGTACCTGAAATTAAAGAAGACATGTTGATGCAATTGCAATGAAAATTTGACAGCCAAAGTAAACGAAAAAAATAGTTTATGTTCTAAAATTTTTAAATAATTGTGCAACTTTTAACTTCATATTTCCCATGTGGATCTGACCCAAGTAGAGGACTTTGACAGTTTTCACATAAAAAGTGTCAACATGTTCTTTAAACAATGGTTATCTGACCAAACAAGACAGGGCCATAAAAGCACTAAACTGTGATGCACTGCCTTTTTTCTAGAGGTGAATGGCATTAGAGAATTCCAGCGTGTTCTCTTCCTATTAAATTAATGCCACAAGCACTACAAAGTCTGACCTGAACAAGAGAGACACATAACCTGTGCAAGAAATCCTTGCTCAGAAAGGGCAATACAGAACATGAGAAATAAGACAAATTGTCTTTTTGCCATGGAATATTAGCCTTTGTGAGCCCTATAATATCTGCCTATGTACCTTCCAAACAGGAAAATTCTAGAAAATTGCATCTGTCTATCATTGTCTTTGAGCCTCCCTAGACTTGACCAGTTTGCCTTTTTTCAGTTGTGAAGAATTTGAAATTCTTTACTATATGTGGCATAGACTGTGCTTTCTTATCACACAAATATATACAATAGAGGAGTAGCTGGCTGAATTAATGCATAATAATATGAAACAGAGAAAAGCAGATGTGACTTGAGTCTCTGAATCAGTCTTTGCTTTGTTCTGTAATCTTAAAAAAATCCTGTCAATGTAGCAAATCATCTATCAATGTGGTAGTTTAATCCAGCAGTATACATCTTAAGGTTGCCCTGTTAGAACCTTGGTCACTTGCCACATGCGGTGATTAACCATTTGAAATGTAGAACATGAGACTGATCGACTTAATTATTAATTTTAATTAATTTAAATTAAAAGTAAAAGCATTGTAAAATGTTTCCCATTAAACATACTTTTATTATTTTGGTTGGAGTAATTTCACTTTAAACATTGTATCATGTTAGACATGACTGTTGTATTATAATGTGTGTTGGCTGCTTGTTGTATTATAGTGTATGTTGAATCGTTTCTAGTATCACATATAACCAGATGGTTCTAGTATTACACCCAAACAGGTTATCTATCTAGCTCGTATCAAATGATTGGTACAAATGTCCACATTTGTACAATGTAGTAGTAGAAATTATTTGTAGTGATTATTTAACATTGAAATGGTAAAAAAGAAATGATTGTTTTAATGTTATGCAGACAACGTAATTTATAGTGATACTTATTGTAAATAGAAACCATTGTATTAGAGATCTATTGCTGTTACTCCAAAGTTTAGTGGATCAAAACAACAGCTATTTATTTCCTCCCAGTTTCCTGGGTGATATAGTATGGTATGGGTTGGCTGGGTGCCTCTGACTCTGGATCACTCACAAGACTGCTATCAAAGGTGTTGATCAGCCTTGTAGTCATCTTGATCTTTAATTAGAGGAGGATCTGTTTCTTCTAAACTCGCTCATATAAATGTTGTCAAGTTTCAAGTCTTCACTGACTGTTGGCTCAAAACAACAAACCCTTGCCATGTGGGTCTTTCCATCAACAAAAAATTAATTCTTCCAGAATAAGGGCTGTAAGAGAAAGAGACACTGAGAGAGAGAGAAACAGGCACTGAGAGAGAGAGAAACAGAGATAGATACACACCGTATACAGCAGTATCAGGGTATCAAATAGGAAAATTACAACAATAGGTTCAAAGACCTGAAAGAAATTAAGAAAGACCTAAAAAATGGAGAGATGTATCATGTTTATGAGTGCAAGGACTCAGTATTTTTAATGTATAAACTTTAAATTGATCTATAGATTGAATGCAACACAAATTAAAATGTTAGTGAGTTTTTCTGTACATATTGAACAGTTATATCTAAAATGCATATGGAAATGAAAAGGGCCTAGAATATCAAGATAATCTTGAAAAAATAAGGCCAGCAGACTTCATTACAAAGCATAGTAATCAAGACAATGTGTTACTGATAAACACATGGACAAATATTTCAATAAAAAGGAATACTGATTCTGGAAATAGATCTATGAGAAGAGAAAGACTGGCTAAGAAGGTATAAATATGATGCCAAGACACACCCCAGAAGACAGCAGCCCAGGGTGAAGAAGTGAAAGAGGTCCAGAGACCTCTATAACTGGCTCAGGTAGCAAGCAAGCTCTGAAGGGTAGCAGGAAGTTGAACCTGAAGATTTGTCCTGACATGCTGGCTGATAAATTGGGAGCAGCTGAATGTGGCAGTCCTATCTGCTGAGACAAAGGACTGACCAAATATATGAATGGCCAACTCCCTTAAAAAGTATCCAACAAATCCCGGAAACTACATTAAGAAGTTGCACCTACAGACATTCACCTTACTGCCTAGCATTACAGTATAAGGTGCCTGCACTTCCTCCTCATGCCATATCTCAGGAGGGTGTGAGCATCAAATAGCCTGCCCAAGAAAAGAGTAGACAGCCCTTTACTTTTTTATTCAACATGAACAAGTTTTTCAGTTGTCGAGTACATTATTGTTCAGGTGACACAGAGAACAAAACACCTGAATGTTCTTTAAGATCGTAGGAAATTTAATTGTTCCTATGCCTTACATAAGATTTAGGAATAAGAATAATTAAAATTTAAGTGCTTATTACTGAAATAGGAGCAAAAGGAAATATTACATGTCTGTTGATTGCGTTTTCACTATTGAGTCACATTCATTGGATCAGTTTAAAGGTTTTTTTTCAATATATCAACAATGATATAATGAATTTAATTTAATAAATAATGACAAAATCTTGGCTCTGGAATGTTAGTTTTCCAGACAGTTTAAGCTAAAATAATCAAAATTCTATCAAGTCATTTACTCCATAGATTTATTCTCACATATCTTTTTTTTTAAGCTGCATTTTGGGATTTGGCATGTATTATAAAGTATAAAGAAAAAAAGATGAAAAAAGTGAGGTAGAATAAAGTTGATATTCTAGATTTCATATACAATCTTGTATTTGGTGCTTTGCTAACTGAAATCACCTGGTAATGAAATGTGAGTATTCCTCCCAGAGCAAGGCTGCAACCTCTATGTCTTATCCCTGACCTCCATTATTTGAAAAAATAAACTTCGCCTTGTGTCCTGAAGTTGAAAAAAACAGACACTGATGCATGAATGTGTGGTGAAATTTAAAAAATATGCGATGCCTCTTGGGAAATGTACACACCCCGTTAGCAAGAAGAAATAAGAAAGAGAGAGAAAACCCAAACTCCCTCACTCCTCTGAGTTGCCAGTGCACTGAGGAGTCTTCGTGATATTCGCTATGACAATACCTTAGCTAGTTTCTATTTTTAAAGTCCTACTATGCCTCTGAAACAGGCTGGCTGCCTTATGTGTAAGAATATTCTACCTCTCTACTACCTGAATAGCCATGGTAAGCAGCTTTTGACTGCATTTGTAACAGCATTTCCTTTGTTTTAATTTTATAAAAATTCAGTCACTACTTCCAAAAAAAAATCAAACAAAAAGTCTTCAAAGACAAATCATTTTTCCAGCTAGTGGAAGTCATTAAATATAGACTGTGCCTAGTAGCCCTTATTTTTGGCTATGACTATTTTCATATTGCTAGGGGACTTTCTCCCTAACATCATGTCTTATTCTCATCTAAGGTGACCAGTCACAATTATGTGAACCCCTTTAACTGAGGGGAAGAATAACCTGCCCTTCTAAGACACACTGGAATTTTTACATAATGATAAGGTTTTAGAAAAACTGGCAGCTGAAAGATCTGTAGACAGGTTTTATTTGGTTCACTTCAGTTTCTTTGTTAAGTTTAGCCAATATTTTGAAAACAGGTGATTTAATATGAAAATCTACATTTCTAGTTTCTCCTCAAAAAGTTAGAATCTCACCACTGTGAGTCTGAATTCCTGTCAATCATTAATAGAACTGAGAAACTGCTTTTCTCTTTACAAAACTAAAACTCTCCAGTTTGTCTTTTTGCAAGAAGCGGCTTCATTCATTGTGTTTTTATCTGATTCCTATAGGCTATGGTTTGGGGAATTTCTAGAATTGGAGGATGATGGAGAATTAGAGAGCTAATAAATCACGTGCTAATTCCTCTCCTGAACATATAACCCAACAAGAAAGAATCAGAAACAAAAGATCAAAATACCAGCTTCCGTTTTAATAAAAGTGAATTAAAAGGCAAGGCTTTCGATGTGTGCTAAAATGTGTTTGCAGATGCCCCCACCTCCTTGTACGGACCAAGGTGCAGACCACTCAGGGTCTAGGGAACAGACTCTCACCAGAGTCTTGCCTCACATGGGTCTCAGACAGAGAGGGGAGAAAAAAGTACTAATCTCCAGAGCTTTCGTTTTCTTTTTAGATTAGCTCTGTCCAAAAAAGAAACTTGGACAATGAATGTCAGACTTTTGCCAACGACCAATTAGCAATTCATTCCTTCCTCAAAGAGTGGGAATGGTGTGAAGAGAGGCCATGTGGAGAGGGCGCTCCATATGGAAACACCAGTCAAGGAGAATGGTTTCTTCCCTAAAATTAGTGTTTCCTAGTAAAACAATAAGTGAGAAATGAATCTATATGAAGGGACCCTGTAATAGTAGATAGTGAGTGAAATAAACTTGAAAGGGTGGTGACAGTAACTTGAAAAGATAGTGAGCAGAGACTTCTGAATACCTATCAAATAGTTTTTCCAATTCTTTAACAAAAATAAATTTAATTTTAGCTGGGGGTATTGTCACACAAGTAAAGGACCAACTTTCCTTATAACTAGGTTTGGTCATATAAGCAAATCTGGCTGCTGAGGTATAAGTGGATATTTGATGGGAAAATTCCAAGTAGTCTTCCTGCAAGGATGGAAGAAGCATATTCCTTTTCCATTGTTATTTTATTTCTAATGGCTTGAAAAACAATTGTTGTGGCTGAAGCTTGTTTGTTACCACAGCACAGCCTAACACACTTGACTAATGAAAAGTGAAAGTCGTTCAGTCATGTCCAACTCTTACTGACCCCATGGACTCCATGGAATTCTCCAGGCCGGAATATGGGAGTGGGTAGCCTTTCCCTTCTCCAGGGGATCTTCCCAACCCAGGGATCAAACCCAGGTCTCCCACATTGCAGGCGGATTCTTTACCAGCTGAACCACAAGGGAAGCCCAAGAATACTGGAGTGGGTAGCCTTTCCCTTCTCCAGCAGATCTTCTTGACCCAGGAATCAGACCAGGGTCTCCTTCATTGCAGGCAGATTTTTTTACCAACTGAGCTATCAGGGAAGCCCTTAACTAATGAAAGCTGCCTAATATTCTAAAGCTTAAGTACTTAAGTTTTATTTAAAGCATCTCTTCCTCAGGGAAGCTTTCCCTTATATAACTCCAGCATCTCAGTCTCTATCTCTCCTTTGAATATTTCTGAAGTCTTCTGTGCAGCTCTGTATCAACAACTGTGGACAGAAGGGGAGGAAGAAGGACTGGTAGAAGGAGAAGTCAAAGTATCATGTAGGTTCAATGGCAGCTTTTGCTGCTCCATGACCCTTCAGAATTATCCTGAGTAGAGCCAAAATGCACAGACTTTGAATCTCACACATCTGTCATTGGATGCAGGCTATCCAGGAAGAAATTTGGCCTTGGTTGAGATGGTTTCTTATAGATGAGGCAATTCCTAAAGGGGCTGATGGCTATTGGCAATCTGCTGGCAGCACTCCCAGGAACTAAAAAAGATCTCCATTGAAAGGAGGTCAGAGTTGCAGACTGCGGTTTCCATTATAGTAGCCTCCCCTCAATTCCACAAATGTGCCCTTGCCCTGGTCCCATACAACCTTTGTATATGTTCCAGCTTTATTTTACTTTCCATGTCAGGTGAATGAAGGATTAATATTATACGATCAAAAAATAGCATATTGTGTAACACATGTAAAATGAAATATTTAATTCAATAGTCTATAATTATAGTAAATCAGGTAAATGATATCAAATATAAAAGCAAAAGGATACCTGCTCTAGACTTACGGAGAAGTTAGGCTGATTGTTTAAGAAAATCTAGTTAAGTAAAGAAACATAGGAAATAATCATCATATTTTTGGTTGCTTCGGTATCTCCACTCCTTTCTCCCACAATTTCTAACTCAGAATTTGCTAAACAATGAGCACTTATAAATGGAGATTAGACAACTGAGAAAGTGCTATAAGACAAAAAGGAAAGTTAAATGATTAAAGAGATGGAAACGGTATCAAAAATAAAAGGATAAAGAAAGTGGCATCTTGCTAATCTCATTATAGACCATCCAAACAACAAAAGAAAGATTGAATGCCATGCTGAGTCAGATGGTACTGCATTCTTTAGGATGGCCACAGAAAGTTAGTATTAAAAGGTAGGAAACAAAATAAAAACTTTAGAGCCAGAAAATGTTATTGTTGGTAAGAATTCATGTTACATCTATTTGAGGAGTTCTAAAGAGAGACTGATTATTTTCCCTAAGATCTGCAGGCTTTTCAGAAAAACAACTTTTTATGCTTTTTTTTAAATATAAATTTATTTATTTTAATTGGAGGCTAATTACTTTACAATATTGTGTTGGTTTTGCCATACATCAACATGAATCCACCACGGGTGTACACATGCTCCCCATCCTGAAACCCCCTCCCACCTCCCTCCCCATACCATCCCTCTGGGTCATCCCAGTGCATCAGCCCCAAGCATCCTGTATCCTGCCTTGAACCTGGACGGGCAATTCGTTTCACATATGATAATATACATGTTTCAATGCCATTCTCCCAAATCTTCCACCCTCACCCTCTCCCACAGAGTCCAAAAGACTGTTCTATATATCTGTGTCTCTTTTGCTGTCTTGCTTACAGGGTTATCATTACTATCTTTCTAAATTCCATATTAGACAACTATAAACACTAAAACATATTAGAAAACTATAAACAACATATAAAAACGCATATATGCGTTAGTATCCTGTATTGGTGTTTTCTTTCTGGCTTACTTCACTCTGTATAATAGGCTCCAGTTTCATCCACCTCATTAGAACTGATTCAAATATATTCTTTTTAATGGCTGAGTAATACTCCATTGTGTATATGTACCACAGCTTTCTTATCCATTCATCTGCTGATGGACATCTAGTTTGCTTCCATGTCCTGGCTATTATAAACAGTGCTACGATGAACACTGGGGTACATGTGTCTCTTTCAATTCTGGTTTCCTCAGTGTGTATGCCCAGCAGTGGGATTGCTGGGTCATATGGTAGTTCTATTTCCAGTTTTTTAAGGAATCTCCACACTGTTCTCCATAGTGGCTGTACTAGTTTGCATTCCCACCAACAGTGTAAGAGGGTTCCCTTTTCTCCACACCCTCTCCAGCATTTATTGCTTGTAGACTTTTGGAAAGCAGCCATTCTGACTGGCGTGAAATGGTACCTCATTGTGGTTTTGATTTGCATTTAACTTATAGCTTTCTTACTATGCATTGGGTACAAATATGATTTCGATATCCATTCAAAGATATTTAATAAGCAACAATAGCTTCCAACAAAGTTCTATGAACTGGAGAATTATCACTTCAAATATGGAGCATGTATGTTACTGCAGACAATAAGGCAATGAGTAAGGGAATAAATACAAAATAACAAGTGCTAAGAAGAAAAATAAAACAAAGAGAAACTGCAGATAAACACAGTAAGCACAGGAAAATGTGGTAGGAGATGATGTCAGAGAGGGAAAACAGGGTCAGATAGTATGAGGTCTTTTATAAGGGCCCCAGGAAAATGTAAGCAGTTAGCTTTTATGCTAAGTGAAACAGGTTTTGAAAAATAAACCCTGAGAAATGAGAAGACATTGAATCCATGAAATAAGAGCAGAAGATAATTTTTAAAGTAAAATTCAAAGACTACAAAAAGAGGTATGGAAAATTTTAAATATGACTGAAATCATAAATTTAGTCAAAAGTTAAGTTGGAGGACATTTTCCAAAATGTAGAAGATGTAAAACTGGAAAGAGATATAACATTGGAAAGAAAAGATAAACAAATACACAAACAGGAGTCACTCTCTTCACTCTTGGAAGTCAAATATCTAATTAATAGTACATCTAAAGATATATGTGAGAGAAAATAATTAAAGGAAAAGCACAAGAATTAAATGACATGAATCTTCAAATTGAAGTGGCTTATAGGCTTTCCAGAGTAAGGAAAACAAAAGACCCATGAAAATACGTAGCAAGGACAAAATAAAAACTAATTATAAAAACTCAGGCATCAGAATAGCATTAGATGTCTTATCAGCAAATCTTGGAGCTGGAAGACCATGGAATATGTCTGTTAGTTAAGAAAGGCTGATGTCTGTAGCAAACTACTCTCAAATGCCAGTAGCTCAACAAAATGAATGTTAATGTTCTATCTGACTGAGCCCTATCTGGAATGGTAGTACTGAGGAGCACAAGTTAGTGCCTCTGCTATCAGCTAAGGACTCATTGGAGATCACCATTGGACCCCCTGGATTGGCTGCAGTCCAAGGGTAAAGGGAGTTTGTGGCAGCTGATGAGGTGGTTTTAAGGGCACAGCTGGAAAGGGCATACATCACTTAATCCCAGGCACATGGCCCCACCTAATGACAAAGAAGTCACAGAGGAAAATGTTGCAAGGTATACCTTGTTGCATGTCAAAAGCACAGGGGGTATCTTTCCCTTAAAACAAAGTGTATGCGTATAATCCCTTCACAAACCTAAGGGAACATGATTTCTGACCCAGAATCTATTAGCTGTCAATCAAGTCTGAAGGTAGATTAAAGAGTTCTTCAGAAATGCAAGATTTCAAAGTTACCATTCTTATAAAATTTCTCAAGAAACTCATAAAAAAGATAGTCCAACAAAATGAACAACTTAATGAAGAAATAGAAACCACAGTGTTTAAAGGAAAATAATATTGAAGAGAAGCCCTAAACTCAAAGATTTCAAGATGATGAGTTTTAAGCAAGGTATCAGGCTTCGGAAGCAACCAGTATATACAGAAGAACTTAGGGAGAGATGTATCTGCACCAGAAAATAAAACTGAAAGATTAACAAAACACTTACACTAATGGATAGGGGATTTTTTTTTTATAGGGAAAGAATTTGGGAATATATTAGTGATGTTTTCATGAAAAACTAAGCACTGAAAAGAGAAATTCAATATTAATTCTACACAAAACAGAATTGTGCAAAAAATGAGCAATTACTGTAAAATATATGGCTTAGCTCTGAATTAAACAGATATACTCCTAAGATGTAAGCACTCAACATTGGTGTAAGCACACCAATTATGATATAGGTACAATATGCTGGATGGACGAAGAATATGGGCATACATGAGGGAGTGTTTAAGAGGGCTAAACCATCATGATTCAAAGCTAGTATCAGTAAATACACGGTATTTAAAAATATAGAGATAATATGATATCACTTACATGTGGAATCTAAAACATGACACCAATAAATTTATCTACAAAACAGAAAAGACTCACAGAACAGATTTGTGGGAGAGGGTTGGATTAGGAGTTTGGGACTAGTTGTATGAAAACTATCATACATAAAATGTATAAATAATGATCATGGGGAACTAAGTTCAATATCCTGTAATAAACCATAATGGGAAAGAATTTGAAAATGAATACAGTTTATATACATATATACATATAACTGGATGACTTTGCTGTGATCCAACACAATATTGTGCATCAATTACACTTCAGTTAAAAAAAAAAAAAAAAAAAAAGACCACACACAGATAAATATCAAAAGAAACATAAAAGAACTGAGTGAGAGTGAGTGATAGTCACTCAGTCATGTCTGACTTTTTGAGACCCCCTGGACTGTAGCCTGCCAGCTCCTCTGTCCATGGAATTCTTCAGACAAAAATACTGGAGTGGGTTGCCATTTCCTTCTCCAAGGGATATTCCCAACCCAGGGATTGAAACTTGGTCTGCATTGCAGGCAGATTCTTTACCATCTGAGCTACCAGGGAAGCCCCTAAAAGAACTGAACTTTGCGAGAAGCCCCTGGCAGTCCAGTGATTAGAACTCCACTGGCCAGGGCCCAGGTTCAATCCCTGGTCAGGCAACTAAGATTCTGCATGCTGCACAGTGCAGTCAAAAAAAGAAAATAATAAACAAATATTTTTTTTAAAAAAGAACTGAACTTTGTGATTTCTGAGTAGTAGGATGTATATTTGTTGAGAGGTAGGGGAGAAGCTGTCAGATTTTCGTGAAAGTGAAAGTGAAAGTGAAGTCACTCAGTCGTGTCTGACTCTTTGCGACCCCATAGGCTGTAGCCTACCAGGCTCCTCTGTCCATGGGATTTTCCAGGCAATACTACTGGAGTGGATTGCCATTTCCTTCTCCAAGGGATCTTCCCAAGCCAAGGCTCGAACCTGGGTCTCCCTCATGGTAGATAGAGGCTTTACCATCTGAGCCACTAGGGAAGTCACAGAGTTTCTTAGGAGCCTTTTATAAACCATCGTCATAGGAAGCAAGGTGCATACCCTAGTGCCAAGTATTTGCCTCCCGTGCTTTACAACTGTATAATTTAGGATAGATACAATAAAGATTAATACTGTTATTAACTTTGTAAAGGATATTTGGGAGAAAATTATTCATCTTCAGTAGATTTTATTTATAGTTGTGTGAGGTAAAGTCAGTATCTGAAATTTAAGAGTGAAAAATACTGTTCTTCATTTACCAGATTATTAGACTTAATTTCTAGGGTTACTAAGGAGGGTGAAAACCATATAATACTGTTTACACTTAAATATAATTAGAGAAGTGGCCAATAGAAACATTCACAGGCAAAATACGAAGAGCTGCGAGAAAAGCAGCAAAGGTCAAAGAATTAATGAGAGATGTGCATAGAAAGGAGAAAAGGAAACATACCCATTTGAATGCAGAGTTCCAAAGAATAGCAAGGAGAGATAAGACCTTGACATTTTTATAAATATGTATAAAAATTCTTAGTTTGAGGAATGGTGGTTTGCCAGTTTTGTTTACAGAACCAAATGTAAATATTAACAATAAAAGTGATGTTGCATTTTTCTATAGAATTGCATACCTATTTTAGAAAAAATGGAATAAACTTGTGACTCTAAAAAAAAAAAAAAAAAAAAAAAGAAAGCCTTCCTCAGCGATCAGTGCAAAGAAATAGAGGAAAACAATAGAATGGGAAAGACTAGAGAGCTCTTCAAGAAAATTAGAGATACAAAGGGAACATTTCATGCAAAGATGGGCACAATAAAGGACAGAAATGGTATGGACCTAACAGAAGCAGAAGATATTAAGAAAAGGTGGCAAGAATACACAGAAGAAATATACCAAAAAGATCTACATGACCCAGATAATCACAATGGTGTGATCACTTATCTAGAGCCAGACATCCTGGAATGTGAAGTCAAGTGGGCCTTAGGAAGCATCACTACGAACAAAGCCAGGGGAGGTGATGGAATTCCTGTTGAGCTATTTCAAATCCTAAAAGATAATGCTGTGAAAACACTCCACTCAATATACCAGCAAATCTGGAAAACTCAGCAGTGACCACAGGACTGGAAATAGTCAGTTTTCATTCCAATCCCAAGGAGAGGCAATGCCAAAGAGGGTTCAAACTACTGCACAATTGCACTCATTTCACAGGCCAGCAAAGTAATGCTCAAAATTCTCCAAGCCAGGCTTCAACAGTACATGAACCATGAACTTCCAGATGTTCAGGCTGGATTTAGAAAAGGCAGAGGAACCAAAGATCAATTGCCAACATTTCCTGGATCATCAAAAAAGCAAGGGAGTTCCAGAAAAACATCTACTTCTGCTTTGACTATGCCAAAGCTTTTGACTGTGTGGATCACAATAAACTCTGGAAAATTCTTAAAGAGATGGGAATACCAGAGCACCTGACCTGCCTCCTGAGAAATCTGTATGCACGTCAAGAAGCAACAGTTAGAACTGGACATGGAACAGACTGGTTCCAAATCAGGAAAGGAGTACATCAAGGCTGCATAATATCACCCTGCTTACTTAACTTATGTGCAGAGTACATCATGCTAAATGTCAGCTTGGATGAAGCACAAACTGGAATCAAGATTCCTGGAGAAATATCAATAACCTTAGATATGCAGATGATACCACCCTCATGGCAGAAAGTGAAGAAGATCTAAAGAGCCTCTTCATGAAAGTGAAAGAGAAGAGTGAAAAACTTGACTTAAAACTCAACATTCAAAAAATGAAGATCATGGCATCCGGTCCCATCACTTCATGGCAAGTAGATGGGGAAACAATGGAAACAGTGACAGACTTTATTTTGCGGGGCTCCAAAATCACTGCAGATGGTGACTTCAGCCATGAAATTTAAAGATCCTTGCTCCTTGGAAGAAAAGCTATGACCAGCCTGCTACTGCTAAGTCACTTCAGTCGTGTCCGACTCTATGTGATCCCATAGACGGCAGCCTACCAGGCTCCCCCGTCCCTGGGATTCTCCAGGCAAGAACACTGGAGTGGGTTGCCATTTCCTTCTCCAATGCAGGAAAGTGAAAAGGGAAAGTGAAGTCGCTCAGTCGTGTCCGACTCTTAGCAACCCCATGGACTACAGCCCACCAGGCCCTCCATCCATGGGATTTTCCAGGCAAGAGTACTAGACAGCATATTAAAAGCAGAGACATTACTTTGCCAACAAAAGTCCATTGAAGCAAAGCTATGGTTTTTCTAGTAGTCATGTATGGATGTGAGAGTTGGACTATAAAGAAAGCTGAGCACAGAAGAATTGATGCTTTTGAACTGTGGTGTTGGAGAAGACTCTTGAGAGTCCCTTGGACTGCAAGGAGATCCAACCAGTCCATCCTAAAGGAGATCAGTCCTGAATATTCATTGGAAGGACTGATGCTGAAGCTGAAATTCCAATACTTTGGCCACCTGATGTGAAGAACCAACTCATTTGAAAAGACCCTGAAGCTGGGAAAGACTGACGTGGGAGGAGAAGGGAATGACAGAGGATGAGATGGTTGGATGGCATCACCAATGCAAGTTTAACTAGGCTCCAGGAGCTGGGCATGGACAGGGAAGCCTGGCATTCTGCAGCCCACGGGGTCACAAAGAGTCAGACATGACTGAGAGATCAAACTGAACTGTGCATAGAAAAGTCAGCATAACTTAAGAAAGAGAACAAAGATAGTAAAGTGTTTTTAGTAGATATGATAAACATTTTAAAATGAAATGGAAGTGATTTAATAATCTATTATTAATAAATAAATAAAGTGAAAAATAAGATACATTTTATTGACCTTTTTCACTATTTGTTGAAGAGAGAAAGCTGAGTAAAAAGTGTGGTGTTCTCCTTAAGATAAAAGAAATTAGATAATTTTTAAAAGGAAGAATTTAAAATTGTTAAAATTCTTGAAGCCATGGAGAAAAGCTAAAATCTTGAAACACAGGGTCTGCACATGGGATTTGATAAATAATCACCTGTTTGGGTCAACTTTCAGGAAATGTTATTCTGTTCTTGTAGAAAGGCAAACCTATGTTTGTGAATGAAGAAGACGTGGCAAAATCCACAACTTAGGAACTAATTTAGACACTTTTTATCATGGAAAAGCATTGTATAGTAAGGAGACCTGAACTTTGGTCCTCTTCTCTAACTAGCTAGTCTTTCTCCTTTTGTGTATCTAAGAAGGGGAGAATAGAATATTAATACCGGATACCGTTCTGTGGCTCTGTAAGAGCCCTTTCAGAAGAGTGAGTTCATCCATGGCGGAACATAATTGAGACAGTCTGGAGCGGGGAATGGCAGGGTGTGGGAGGGTAAATGTTAGCATGACATTGAGGAGAGCAATAGATTTAGACTAACACCTTGGCCAGGCATCCTATGTTTCCTTGGCAATTTTTAGGATTTATTGTCCACTCTGGCCCTTTATCCGGAGAAGGCGATGGCACCCCACTCCAGTACTCTTGCCTGGAAAATCCCATGGATGGAGGAGCCTGGTAGGCTGCAGTCCATGGGGTCGCTAGGAGTCAGACACGACTGAGCGACTTCACTTTCACTTTTCACTTTCATACACTGGAGAAGGAAATGGCAACCCACTCCAGTGTTCTTGCCTGGAGAATCCCAGGGACGGGGGAGCCTGGTGGGCTGCCGTCTATGGGGTCGCACAGAGTCGGATACGACTGAAGCGACTTAGCAGCAGCAGCAGCAGCTGGCCCTTTATCATGTCTTCCATTATCTTCTCCAAATTTCTTGACAAAAACTCTTTGTAATAATGTCAAACATCAGATTTGGACACTTGGTTAATCCTCATGCTAACCATTTACTATGTCTTGAGAAGGAAAATGAATTCACTAAGCCCTTTTAGTTTTCTCAATAAACTGAAAGGCGAATACTTGGCCTTCTTACATGACAGCATGTGGCATTTCTATTTATTGGATGCTTAATTTAAATAATTTCTATTGTGAAATATCACTGAGACCACAGGATATACCCTTGTCATCAAGGAAAAAAGTTAGGTCTATTTAGCTTGTTGCAGCAAAGGGAATGTGCATTCTATAGACCCCCTGGTTGTATCTCAGCGAGAAGAATAAGGAGCGGTATTTTATAGGGATTGTCTATGCTGGTTGATGTTCAGATATGATTAGATTTGTAAGAACAAGTCTAGCAATTGCATATCTATGTAATCTTTTTCAGGAGGGAAGAACGAAGCAGATCTGGAATATCATTGGTGAAAGGGAGCAGTCACTCACAAGGAGGAGATTTTTATTGCACAGCTGAATGTGGCCTTGTGTGGGTCCTGTTGAAAACATTTTTTCTCTTGACCTCATCATATCTCACTGCAAATATCATTGCTGTTCTGTTAGGAACATGTGATCACCAGCAGGACTAATTTTCACTTTCGCACTATGTCCTCCATTCTTTCTGTAACTGAACATATAAAATCACTATTATCATTTGTCATCTCACAGAGAGGAGGAAACAGAGAGCGGAAGTAACTCACTCACAGTTATGAAGCCAGTGAAATTAGGAATAAACTCTTCCCACCAACTCAATTCAGTCTCTTGGAATATTTTTTTATCCCAAAGCTCATGCCATTTACCATCAAATAATGAAACTCTTGCATTCTTCCAGGTCAGAATTCATTTCTTCTTTTTCTTTCAAATGAATTGATACTCCAATGAAATTATCATCTCATAAGAGAAGAGGATTTATCTCAATGCTTAAGATTTGCATATTTTGGACAGTAGGATCTAAGTTCCTGAGGTCTGCCTATCTCTCACCTGTCTGAACCACCAGGGAAGCCCCAATAATACTGGAGTGGGTTGCCATTCCCTTCTCTAGAGGATCTTTCTGACCCAGGGATTGAACCTGGGTTTCCTGCATTCTGGGCAGATTCTCTACCATCTGAGTCACCAGAAAGCCTATCCCTCACCAGGAATTTCCTTTCTCTAGCTTGTGAAAGTCTTGAATATCCCCCTAGTTACAATCCACTTCCCTTTGTACTTGGACAGAGTTAATTGACAAAAAAAGCTATGAATTATTTCTGGTCTCTGGTTTCTTTTCTCAGGTCTGGCTTATGTCCTCAAATAAATACAACCAGAGCTCTTTCTTGGTGTCCTCCTCCCAGGTCACTCACTGATTTTCTCTTATTTAGACTCTCCTTTGTGGCACTTAGACTAACCCTTCACTCTATTATTCATTGAGATGACCAAACAGCTCTCTTTGGTTCTGTTTTGTTTCTCCTAGAATAATCAGTTCAACTGTTCCTTGTGATATTATTTTACTACCTATAGATCTATGTAGAAAAGGGTATGATAGTAACTCCAAAATTTCTAGGCAGGAACAAACTATCTGACAGTAATATTAACAACCCAACTTTTATTGACTCATTGCCCCTCACCTCTTGATGCAGGATCTCAATTCTCAGACCCAAGTTCCTCCTAGTTCTTTCTGCTTTCTGGGAATCCAGTGGGTGTCCTATCTACAGTGAAAACAAACATGCATTTTACTTATGTTTACACGCAGCAAATCACCGAAACTCTCGTGTTTAGCACACATATGTTCAGGGTCAAATTCATTCAAGCTTTCCCATTTCAGTTTATTACTGATATTCACAACCAGTAACCCAGGTAAGGGGGGTGGGGGATGACATGTTCCCTCCAGAACTGACAGTGATCTCCAAGACACAGAACATTCCATAGAGCAGTCGTTCTCCTCAAACTACCTGTGCTGAAGAAAGAGTTTTCTCCTCTAATTTGACATAAAACCAATACTTTTGTAAAGTACAAGTAAAATGAACTTCCTGAAAAATAGCATGTTCATGAATGTCACAGCAATGTCAAATTGCTATCAAAGTTTCTGAATGCCTGCTTTCACTCTGTGCATGGCCTGGGACCAAATGTAGACCACACTTTGGGTAGCACTGCCCTTGAACTCGGTATCTTAGCACTCCCCAAATTGCAACATCTTCAAATGGACAAATTGTCCTTCAATTTCAGCCAAAGCACACATCATGAAAAGTCTATAGAAAGCACATGTCTCCAGGTCTGTGCTGCAATTTTATCAGCTTGGCCCTACAAACAGTATTTGTTGCTACTGTTCAGTCACTAAGTTGTGTCAACTCCTTGTAACCCCATGGACTGTAGCATGCCAGGCTTTCCTGTCCTTCACTGCCTTCCAGAGTTTGCCTAAACTGATGTCCATTGAGTCGGTGATGCCATCTAACCATCTCATGTTCTGTCGTTCCCTTCTCCTCCTGCCCTCAATCTTTCCCAGCATCAGAGTCTTTTCTAATAAGTCGATGCTTAGCATAGTCTGTACCAAAGTCTCGTGGAGCCCCTTATGAAGAAATCTTATTTAAACTATTTTCTCTTCTACCACAGACTTAGGCCTGGACTCTAAGGCCCAGTTGAGAAAAGCCTCTATCCTGTCATTCCCAATTCTTCTGTCTCTC
Organism: Bubalus bubalis; assembly: GCF_019923935.1. Taxonomy (NCBI): domain Eukaryota; kingdom Metazoa; phylum Chordata; class Mammalia; order Artiodactyla; family Bovidae; genus Bubalus; species Bubalus bubalis. Next base: position 96,032,048 of record NC_059163.1, on the reverse strand, counting down.
ACTGTCTTTTCCTCTGAGACATGTCCCCCAAGGAGCAGCTTCCCTCATTTATGAACTCATGAAAATAAATAACTCAGACACAGTGACCCATCCATTTATCAGAATTTTTCTTTCAGCTGAGACTCTGTCTTTGTGTTATTCCTGCTCAATATATGGTAATTCAGACACTGTCTCAGCTATAGTGTGAAAAATTACAGGCTGTGTTATTTTGTCACTCTTTCCTATATAAAAAAAAAAAAAATTGAAATGTGTGTTTCCTGGGAGCTGAGCTCTGTGCTGGGTGCTTTACCTAGAACAGCTTCAAAACCCACAAGGCAATAATGATCAGTAGAGCTGGAATAACTTATGTTCCCTAGAAAAACAGGAACATGAGGAAGTAATGAATAAACATGGTGTGAAAATAAAGTTTAATAGTCATTGCAAGAATCTAGGCTTCTTAACTAGGTGGAGACATGTGGACTAGTCTAGAACAAATTCCTCTATATCAAACGCCAGCTGGGAAAAAAAAAAGAATGATGAAATTTGTTTTGAGGAAAATTTTAAGATTTTGCTTATATGGTTGGAGATACATGTTATAAGAAGGTTTGTGACTATTCATCCATTCTAAGAATCCCCCCCCCCACCCCACCCCCTACTTGCTTGGCCTGTGATTTTAATTCCACCCACACTCTATCTTAACTTCTGTTTATCAACTCAGGCTTTGAGAGAGAAGTGTTATGTGGAGCCCATGCCTCCAAAGACGCTGGTTCATTATCATCGTCAATTCACAGCCTGTTTCCATGTCCATTGTACACACTTCTGCTGTGGTTCTGACCCTCGTTAGTCAACCTCTCTGACTTGGGTTCTGGAGCTATCAACCAAGCCTTCCTTCCCATCTAGGCTCTGACCCTTCTTAGCCAGGGTTTCTTTGTCCCTGCCTCCCAGTAGTAATTATATATGTTTATAGGATCAGTTCCTACTTCCTCTGGTTATTTAGTCTTCTTCTTGTTGTTGTTTAGACTCTAAGTTGTGTCCAAATCTTTGCAACCTCGTGGGTTGCAAAGCCTTCCAGGCTCCTTTGTCCATGGGATTTCCCAGACAAGAATACTGGAGTGAGTTGTCATTTCCTTCTCCAGGGGATCATCCCAATCCAGGGATTGAACTTGTGTCTCCTGCATTGGCAGGTGGATTCTTTACCACTGAGCCATCCAGGAAGCCCAGTGTTTAGTTATAACCATCCAGAACTTGGCCAGCTACTGCATATCTATTGGTTTTCCCTGCCTACTGCCTGTCCCTCTTCAGCTAACAGAGCCCCTTGTTCCTTGTGAAGGAGGACTTTACACGCAGGTGGGGTGGAGCTGACCCTACAGTATTCACGCCTCAGGCACTGCACTTGTTTCAGAAACAGGCCCATGACTCAGGCCGGACCCCCAGAGGGACGTATTAGTCTCAGTTCTCTGAAGAGTTTCTCTTTCTCCTGAGGGAGTTTTTGAGGCAATTGGAGACATTGTTTGAACCCCTGGTTCAATACAATCCTGAAGGCAGTATGAACGTATTTATGTCAGCATTTATTTTAATAAAGCTAAATTAGATTAAGATTTTTGTCATTTGCAGCTGAAGTGCTTCTGGTTAAATCACTGATCTAACTGAAAATCCAACTGTGATCACATAGACTCTGGACTTTGTGTCTCTATTTAAATCTAGGGTACATCCACAGCCTATTATAAGCCAACTGTGCTTTCTTTGTCTGCATTGCCATGTTTTTTCCACCCTCCTGTTCTGGACTTTTCAGGGTTATTCTGATTTGCTATATAAGATCTGATGTGAAAATATGGTGCAAAGAAAGTCCAAGATGCCCTCTAGTCTGTATATATTAAACAATAGAGTTTCAAAGAGAAAACAGTGGCCCAAGTTAACAGCAGAGTACTGAATAATAAAGAAATTAATTTATAAATATTGATGCCAAGTCCATTATTAGCAACTACTGGAAGAACAGAATCACAGGGATGTTGTCAGAAAAGAATTCTTAAGAAAATAAATGCAAATTTTTAATATCATCTACAATCAATTAAAAAAACTAGTTTAGAGTGATGAGAAATAAAGAAAATATAATGGGAATTTTAAAATTGGCTACTATATTTTATATAATTTTTAGGAATAATCTGTACACTAAACTTGTAAAGAGAGACTGTAATAAGCTTATCAATCAACATTTTTATTACGATGTACAATACATGCTTGTTGATGGTTTAGCAAAAAGAAAGGGGGGATTTTTCTTAGACACATACAGTACTATAAAACAACTTTAATCTTTTGTCTTTTATCCATTAATTATGTTTGCCTTCTACCAACTGGAAGTGGGATATCTCTGTGGAGAGTTTTTTTTATTGCTTTATGGAACAGTAAGCCCAAACAAATGAAAGGCCGCAATTGAAATCATTGTGGAGGAGATTCAATCTTGTAGCAGAGATTGTCAACGCTTCTCAAAGGAGATATGACGTTTCAGGGTAAAATCTTGCCAAAGGTCAAAATGTGGTGGAAAAAAAAGGGACAGATGCAAAATCAGTCCATATGAGGTTGCTTCTCAAGGAAGAGGTTTGGAAGATCAAGGTATAAAAGATATTGAAAATTCACAATTTAAGATGGTCAAATATGAGAGGATTTTAGACTAGTTGGCAACAGAGGATAAAGTATTAGTTGTGATCAATAAAGTGTTAATTAATTAAGGCTGTTTAGAATAGACATACCACGATTATTTTAAAAATAGAATTAACACTATTATGAAAAAATGTCAGAAAGACTAAAACATGCAATTAAGACACACAGTTAAATATGAAATAACTCAGGAGAAGGACACACTTTATTTATAGTGACTTTTAACATGTAATTTTGAAATGCATTGTTTGAAAGGTCAAATAACAGATAACTGATCAGGATATAGACGTAAGACTGGAAAACAGAATTAAACATGGTTATTTTAAAGAATAGGTAAAAGAAAATATTTATGCTTTATATGCCACATCAAAAATATACTAATAAAATACATATGCAGATACAAAGAGATAAAGCATGTGATGCTATTTGGAAAGCAAAGAGCTACATAAAAGTAAAGCACTGTATTATAAATATTATACTTGAAGTCCTTTCATTTCAAGATTCATGTTCATATAAAAAGAATCAATGTCTTGCTTTGGATAGTTTCCCCCCTTTTTCTCTTTTTTGGGAGTACAGTGATGGTTTTGAAAGAAATAAAATGAGTGTTATAAATACAGTCCATATTTGAGTATACATTTTTTAGCAGCACTATTCAAAAGTGGCTAAAAACAAGTAATCAAGAAAGACTGAGAAGGGAGTAAAAACCTAAAAAAAAGAAAGTCAGTGAATGAAAGATTTAGAAATATTTGCATTATTTCATAGCCATTGAGTTAAAACCAAAAGCATACAGATTATTATCGATCATAGAATGACTCAGAACACATGGGATTGAATTTCCCAATAATCCATGATCATACATGCTGTTATCTTTATATATCACCTGCATTATACAATGTATCCCAGATAATACCTTTTGGTCTACAGAAGAAGGTATATTATATATACAGCCCTGGGAACATGTATTTTTCAGTTGAGATTTAAATTCTGATATGTCTACCTGAGCTGCAATACTGATTCTGGAAGGTGAGATGAGTCATTCTATAAAGAATTGTAAACCAGTGGTAAATTATCCAAAAGAGTGGAGGGTGGGAGCAATAGTGAGAGGATATAGTGAAACTGTAAGGTGGTATATTTGAAGAAGCAGATTCAGTGTTACTCATTGTAATTTTTCTATATGGTAGATAGCATGGTTTCATTTTTGTAAGACAAATTAAAGAAAGGATGTGAGATTTTTACTCTCACGAAAGGGCATGTTGAAAGGAAGTAAGTGTTTAAATATCTCTTGTAAGACTACTTTTAGACAGGAAGAGTGCTACAAACAGGAGATGCAAGATTTAAAAATATAGTATTTCTCTTCCTGGAGCTTCTGGGCTGTCTGAGTCTGTTCGGATTGCCATAACAAAATACTATAGACAGGATGGCTTAAAAAATAACAAATTTTTTTTTTTTCCTCATTGGTCTTGGGACTGGGAGGTCTAAGATCAGGGTGCCAACCCATTGTGTTCCTGGTGAGAACTTTCTTCCTGACTTTCAGGTGGCCACCTTCTCTCTATGTCCTTTCATAAAATTTCCTCACTTGTGTCTTTCGGGATTAATCCCATAGAACAGGAGCTCCGTCTAACCTAATCATGCTCCTAAGTTGACCACCAAGTTGGGAGTTGGGGCATCAACATATGAATTAAGGGGAACAGAGATCAGTTCATAACACTGGCTAAAGAAGACAAAGAGAATTCACAGACTGACGAGTCTTCATAAAGTAAACTATTACAACCTTCTATGTTAATAAATAAAAAACACAAAAATCTCAGTCACTCCAATGTGCCTGTTCCACTCAAATCCACACTGCCCATACTAGTGTCTAATGGCATTAATTGGTTTTTAATGTCATTAGTTGTGCTTGTTTTGAAAATTTATGTAGTGGAGTTATATAATACATACTATTTTGTGTCTGGCTTTTCTTCACAGGGCTTCCCACATAGCTCAGTTGGTAAAGCATCTGCCTGCAATGCGGGAGACCTGGGTTCAACTCCTGGGTCGAGAAGTTCCCCTGGAGAAGGAAATGGCAATCCACTCCAGTAGTCTTGCCTGGAGAATCCCATGGAATAGGACCCTGCCAGGCTACAGTTCATGAGATCACCAAGAGTAGGACACAACTTAGCATTATCTTTCTTCACAGTAATAGTCTGAGATTCATCAATATTTTTGGTGTAGCAATATTTTATTTATTTTCATAGCCTTACAGTAGTCCATTACCCGTTTTATTTTTGGTGGTCATTTTCCCCTCACTTTTGACTATTACAAATAACACAATTTATAAATACTTTTGTATATGTGCTTTGGGATGCAGACAGCACTTGTCTGATAGGTGTATACCCAGGAATGGAAATGCTGAGCTAGAGTATTCATATTTTTAGGTACTACTGCACTGATCTCCATAGTGGTACTACAAATGTAACCCCCCACAACAGTGTCTGACAGTCCCAGTTATGCTACATCTTTGCCATTGTATGGTGTTGTTAGTCTAATTCATTGGCCATTCTGGTATGTGTATAATCGTATCTAATTCTGATTTTAATTTGCATTTCCCGTAGACAGGGAGGCCTGGCGTGCTGCGATTCATGGGATTGCAAAGAGTCAGACACGACTGAGCAACTGAACCGAACCGAAACACTTTTTGATGCATTTTTGCCAAGTTTTTTATTTGGTTGTCTGGGGATTATTTTCTTATTGATTTTTAGGAGTTCTTTATGAAAGTGAAAAAGTGAAAGTCGCTCAGTCGTCTGTCTCTTTGCCATCTCATGGACTATACAGTTCATGGAATTCTTCAGGCCAGAATACTGGAGTGGGTAGCCTTTCCATTCTCCAGGGGAATCTTCCCAACCCAGGGATCAAACCCAGGTCTCCTGCATTGCCAGTGGATTCTTTATCAGCTGAGCCACCAGGGAAACCCAATAATACTGGAATGGGTAGCTTATCCCTTCTCCAGTGAATCTTCCTGACTCAGGAATCAAAGCAGGGTCTCCTGCATTGCAGGTGGATTTTTTACCAACTGAGCTATCAAGGAAGCCCTAAAAAAGGGAAATGCCAGGTGTAACCTAATGACTTGACTCTGATCTTTATATATTCTACAAATATACAATTTGTCAGTTACATACGTTGCAAATATGTTCTGCCTCACTGTGGTTTATCACTCTCTTAATAGTAACTTTCACTAAATAGGAATCTTAATTTTAAAATATTTAAATTATCAATCTTTTCCTTAATGCTTAGGAATAACTGTTTTCTGTTTAAGAAATAGTCACCAATACCAAAGCCTTAAATACATTCCATTTGTAATTTTCTAAAGTTTTATGCTGTATCTTTTATATTAAAAATAATTTAATAATAATAAGTATATTCATAATATAACCCACCTAGAATTTGGAGGGTTTTTTATGAGAGTTATGTTTTATTCACTGGGATTTTTAGGACTTCAAGCCCAGGAGACAGCAACTCAAGCAACAGTGAGAGAACTGCTCTGAGGAGGCAAAGGGGACAGCCAGGTTATATAGAAGTTTTGCAACAAAGGGAAGGTACTCTGAATATCTCCTCCTGAGAAATCTGTATGCAGGTCAAGAAGCAACAGTCAGAACTGGACATGGAACAATAGACTGGTTCCAAATTGGGAAAGGAGTATGTCAAGGTTGTGTATTTTCACCCTGCTTATTTAACTTATATGCAGAGTACATCATGTGAAATGCCAGGCTGGATGAAACACAAGCTGGAATCAAGATTGCCAGGAGAAATATCAATAACTTCCGATAAGCAGATGACACCACCCTTATGGCAGAAAGCAAAGAAGAACTAAAGAGCCTCATGATGAAAGTGAAAGAAGAGAGTGAAAAAGTTGGCTTAAAACTCAACATTCAAAAAATGAAGCTCATGGTATCTGGTCCCATCACTTCATGGCAAATAGATGGGGAAACAATGGAAACAGTGACAGACTATTTTGAGAGGCTCCAAAATCACTGTAAATGGTGACTGCAGCCATGAAATTAAAAGATCCTTGCTCCTTGGAAGAAAAGCTATAACCAATCTAGACAGCATATTAAAAGTAGAGACATTACTTTATCAACAAAGGTCTGTGTAGTCAAAGCTATGGTTTTTCCAGTGGTCATGTATGGATGTGAGAGTTGGACTATAAAGAAAGCTGAGCGCAGAAGAATTGATGCTTTTGAACTGTGGTGCTGGAGAAGACTCTTGAGAGTCCCTTGGACTACAAGGAGATCCAACCAGTCCATTCTAAAGGAGATCAGTCCTGGGTGTTCATTGGAAGGACTGATGCTGAAGCTGAAACTCCAATACTTTGGCCACCTGATGCTCAGAACTGACTCATTTGAAAAGACCCTGATGCTGGGAAAGATGGAAGGCGGGAAGAGAAGGGGATGACAGAGGATGAGATGGTTGGATGGCATCACCGACTCAACGGACATGAGTTTGAGTAAGCCTCCAGAGTTGGTGATAGACAGGGAAGCCTGTCATGCTGCAGTCCATGGGGTTGCAAAGTCAGAAACAACTGAGAGACTGAACTGAACTGAGTCTGAATATCAAAAGATTATTGTTAATTATAGAAAACCAGATATCCCAAGTTAAGGAATTTAGCGTTTTTCTATGTATGGGAACATGCAAGTGTCTGGAGTCACTGAAATCATTCCTTTCATATGCATCTCAGCTATCCTGGGCCTGTATCCTGTGTTTTTCACATCCTGAGCTCTCTTGTGGCTCACATTAGGGAGTTTATTATGTGAGAGAGGTTACTATTTTCTGAAAGGGATATCCAAATGAACCAGCATCATTTATTGGATAGGCAATATTTTCCCTATTGCTCTAAAGCACTGTCTTGTCATGAGTCAAGTGGCTTTATATACTTTGGTTTATTTCTGGACTCTCTAGTCTATGTCAGTGGCCTATTTATATTTTTACCCAAGTCTACATTGTCGTTATAACTGTGGCTTAATAATAATTCTTACAATCTCATAGTGTGAGTGTTAAAACTTTGTTCTGCTTCAAGTTTGGCTATTCTTGACTATTTGTATTAAATTTTAGAATCTTGTCAATTTCTACAAAATAAAACTTCTGGAATTTCTATTGGTATTACATTTATGGATCAATCTGGAAAAAACTGACTGTTCTATTCATAATATGCCAGGCTCCTCTGTCCATGGGGATTCTCCAGGCAAGAATACTGGAGTGGGTTGCCATTTTGTTCTCCGGGGGATATTCCTGACCCAGGGATCGAACTCAGGTCTCCCACATTGCAGCCAGATTCTTTACCAATCGAGCCACCAGGGAAACCTAAGAATATTGGAATCGGTAGCTAATCCCTTCTTCAGGGGATCCTCCTGACCCAGGAATCAAACCAGGGTCTCCTGCATTGCAAGCGGATTCTTTACCAGCTGAGCTACCAGTAAAGCCCTCCTCATATTAAGGCTTTCCTTAATCTTTAAAAAATATTTTTATTTTTCCATATACTGTTTTTGTACAAATTTTGTGAGATTTACTATTAGGTATTCAATGGTTTTTAAAATAAAAATTTTGATGGGGACCATTTTTAAAGTCTTTACTGAATTTGTTACACTATTACATCTGTTTTATGTTGTTTGGTTTTTTGGCTGGGAGGCACATGGGAACTTAGCTCCCTGACCAGAGATCAAACCCACACTCCCTGCATTGGAAGGTGATATCTTAACCACTGGACTCCAAGGAAGTCCCCTGTTCAATGGCTTTTGAGTTATTACAAATAATAACAATTTTCTTAATTTTAATTTATAAGTATTTGTAGACTACTTACAGAAATGTAAAGAAATAGTGAATTTTGTTTACTAACTTTATATCCAAAGGCCATTTTAAGTGTAGGCATTAATTCCAATATTTTCTCCATAGATTTTTAAGGATTTTCTACATGGATATAATGTAATCTGGAGAAGACACTTTTGTTCTTCCTTTTTCATTCTTATTGTTTTTCATAATATGTTGCACTGGCTACAGTCTTAAGTATATATTTAAACAGAAGTGGTGATAACAGTTATATTTATCCTACTTTTTATTTCAGATGGAAATCTAACTCTCAGTATTTTTTAGGTACCATTTAATCTAAAGGGGAATTTTCTTTATTCCTCATTTAGGAATAGTTTTTGTGATAGCTGTTTTTTTCTGGAACTTTTGATTTTTCATATGATTTTTCTCCTTTATTTTATTAATGTGATACATTACATTGATTGGTTAACGATTACCCAGTTTTGCATTCAAGAATAAATCCAACTTGGTTATGATGTTGTTTTTCAGTTTTGTTTTTTTTTTTCTGGATTTGCTTTGCTCTTTTTTTAAGGGACTTAAGAATATTGGTGTATTTTTTTTTCCATTCTTGTAAAAATTTACTGACCTTGAAAATTTCCTCTTCTTTGCTTTTCTCTGATATAGTTCATATATGATGGTTAAGTTTTCTAAAATTATTTGCATAATTCATTATTGAAATAAACACAGTCAAATTTTCTTGGAAGAAGGTTTTTATTTAGAGATCCAACTAATTTAATAGATATTGGACCATTGCTTTCATTTTTTCAGTTCTTCTTGTGTCAGTTTTGGTATATTGTCATAGCTCTTTTTTAGGGGAGAGATTTTGTCAATTTTATCTGTTTTCCACTTCTATGGAATAAAGTTCTTTCCAACTTGCTGTTATCATCATTTTGATAATGATAGTTAATGTCTTAGTAGTGTCCTTTTTCATTTCTGACAGTAATTTTTTCTCCCTCTACTTTCTTGGTCAGGCTAAACAAATTTATCAGTTTTATGAACATTTTCACAGAAATAGTTTAGACTTTCTTCATTTTCTTTGTATTGTTTTCCTTCTACATTATTAATTTTCACTATTATTGTCATTTCCTCCTTTCTACTACCTTTGTGTTTAATCTGCTGTTGTCTTCTAACTGCTTGAGTTGAATCATTTTAGAATATTGATTTTAGTCTTTTTCTTTTATAATAATTTTATTATTATAGCAAAATAGACACAATATAAGTACACATACACTAGTTTTGATGTCATATTTTAATTATCAATCAGTTCAAACTAGTTTCTAATTTACATTTTTATTTTTTCTTTGATCCATGGGTGATGTGCAAGTTTGTTGCTTAATTTTAAGAGTTAGCAATATTCTTACGATCCCTTTGCTATTGATTTTTTGATTAATTCTACTACAGAAAACACATTCTAATTTTATTCTTTTATATTGGTACAACTTGCTTCGTTTCACAGTGTATGGCAAATTTTGATAAATGCCCCACATGCACTTGGAAGCAACGTCTGTTCTGTGGTTGGAAGTGATTACATAAATAGGTAGGTATGTTGGTAGATAGATAGCAAAAGCATCAGTTAGGTGATTTGTAATTGTGGGGTTCAATTCTTCCTTTCTCACTTACTAATAGAAATATTGTTCTGTCAGTTAATAATGGACATGTTAAAAAGGAGTGTTTATAAAATGTCCCTGTTTCATTCTATCAGTTACTATTACTATTCGGTGCTACCACTAATATTACTATTAGGTTCATAAAAATGTATAAATATTATTTCCTCTTCTACTTTTTCCTTTATTATTATGAAATATCCATTTTTATCCCAAGTAATGCTTCTCACCTTAAAGACTACTTTGTCTGATATTTATATAGCTCCACTAGCTTTCTTCCAGATACTGTTTGTATGATATATATTTTCCCATCTTTTTACTTTCAGTTTTCCTGTATATTTATATAATATACAATACACATAATTACATTAGGCTGATTGATAGCATTTTTAAGTGCTGTATTTTCTTAAATCTAGTTTGATAATCTCTGTCTTTAACAGCAGAAGTCAGTAAATTTTTTCTGTAAAAAACCAGAGTGTAAATATAGTAGACCTTGTGGGTTACATCCAGTATGTGTCAAAGTTACTCAACTCTGCTATTGTAGCGGAAAGCTGCTATAGAAAACACACAGATGAATGACCATGACTATGTTCCAATAAAACTTTATCAGTTAAAAAAAAAGCAAGCAGGCAACAAGCTAGTTTCAGCCTGGGAAGTGTAGTTTTCCCACTCTTTTAAAAATTATTAATTAACTTCATACTGATTGGTCTACCTGATATGTTGAAAGTTGACTCATTTGTTTTCTCTTTGTCTTACTTGTTATACATTCTTTTTTCTTTTTTTCTGTAATGATGACTTTAAAAAGATATTGTTTTTAAAGTGTTGTTCTACTTTTACTTTTATTTTTTATTATTTTTTACTAGGAATGTCGATCTGCAGCAAGCTAATGTGGCATAACCAAATGAATTTTTAATTTTTCTCTTTGTGTGTCCATAATCTCGTTTTTCTCACTAAATACAGATGGAGGAAAGGAGGTTCATAGCAACATATCCTCTCCTATGTCCTGAAAGAACTCAAATTAATGAAAGACATCATATATTTCAAGTTAGTTTTGGTTTAATTTTTGATACCAGCAGGATCTGCAATCCTATTTATGTTTACATCTTGTAGTTTTGGGGTCAGCTCTCCTGATCTTTTCCTATTACAGTCTATGAGGTTGATATGCATTAATGTTCCCTTCCACAGTCACACCCACTCAAATGAGCAGGCACCTTATCATATACCTTCTTAATGGGTTATTGAATTGCTTATTTGGCCACTTAGTCATAATTTCAAATGCCTGTAACTTCACTTTGCAGAGCAAATTACTTCAACCACAATTGATCAGAATAAAACCACATATTCTGCTAGGAAGTCTTTCAACTACAAGGCATTAAGAAATAACTATTTTCTCCATCTCCTGTTTTCCATTAAATATCTTGATTTTTTTTAATTGGGTAATGACATTTATAACCCACTTATTGCCTATTTATGCTATTTCATTTATTCTTTCACTACATAATCTCTCATGAAAATTTGTTCTGTATAAAATAAATATTAAACTTAAAAGTCATCTATGATTAATCTGGGGCTTCCCAGAAGATCCCCTGGAAGATAGCTTGGCAACCCACTCCTGGATTCTTTCCTGGAAGATCCCATGGACAGAGAAGCCAGGCAGGTAACAGTCCACAGGGCTGCAAAGAGTCAGACATGCCTGAAGCAACTTAGCAAGCACACACACATGAAGGTGGTCAGTGGTGAAGAGTCTACCTGCCAGTACAGGAGATGCAAGAGACACAGGTTTGATCCCTGGGTCTGGAAGATCCTCTGGAGGAGGAAATGGCAACGTACTGCAGTATTTCTCATCTGAAAAATTCCATGGACAGAGAAGACTGGCGAGCCATAGTCCATGGGGTCTCAAAGAGTCAGACATGACTGAGAGACTGAGAATGGGCATGATCAGCTTATCCAAACATTTAAATAAAAATAACACAATGACTAAGACATTAAAGAATGTTATCATCTTTCAAACAAATATTCCTGTCTTTTATCATGTTTCTATAGTAAATGTGTAAAGAAAGACACATGCAAAGTGAATAAACTTGGTTAACTCCAGGTAGAACAGGCGATGTACCATTGTTCGTGCCCAGATCAGTTTGTCTGTTAATCAACATGTACTGTGTCCAGTGTTGGTTGGGGCAGTGACTCTTAATCAGCAGAATGACAGTTTTAAATAAACATCAGGGGTCCTAATCCCTAAGGTACAATAACTCAGAGCATGTGGATTATTCAAGAGTTCTACAAATGATTGGAATGCATGGTCTTTTCTGAGAAATACTGCTTTAAGCCATTGGAGGATACAGAAGAAACAGGTCTTGACTTAGTAAATTTGAAAAAAAAAAATCGGGAAGACTTTAAAATGTATAAAATAACATGTAATTAAAAATTGAATTTTCTGGCACAGTGTGAGTTAGAAAGGCTTCATTAGGAAGATTAGAACTGATCTGTAGCTTCAAGAACAGGTTGGATTTGCAGAGCTGGTATAAGTACATGGGAAGGGGACAATATAATATTACAAGCAAGAGCATAGAGGCAGAAGTAATAATCGCTTGGGAATCAATACAAAGAATAAGCTAGTCAACTCAAAGTAGAAACTGCTTTTGTTTTGTTCACAGCTTTATGCACAATATATCACCTGTTGAACAAACATGAATAAATGAATGAACCAATCAATCTATTAATAATGAGAGTGGCATGTACTTTATCCTGGAGTAGTGGAAAATAGTTATGCATATTTAGAGCACGATCAAATTATGGATGACCTTGAAAGCCAGTAAAAGAGCTAAAGCAGGTATCAGTAAATAAAAATAATGTCTGAGCTAGATTCATCAGGGAATCACAAACAACATGTACTGAGATTCCACCTTTGACAAAAAGGCCAGCTGGAAATGTGCTTCAGGAATACAGGCGTGTGATAATTAAGGTCTTGCACTGTTTTCAGAAAATAAAACATACCTAGCAAATGAAGACAGCGTTGCTGTTTAGTCGCTCAGTCGTGTCCAACTCTTTTGTGATCCCATGGATTGTAGCCCATCACGGTTCCTCTGTCCTTAGGATTTTCCAGACAAGAATACCGGAGTGGGCTGCAATTTCCTTTTCCAGAAGAGGACATTTATAGTCTAAAAAAATTCTTGAAAGCAGACTTCAAATGTTATGTAATATTATTTGATTATTCAATTAAATACTGCACTTATAATAGCTAATTTGATGATTTTTTGCCCTTCACTTGCATTTGTCCTCTGAGTCATTCCTCATCTGCTGTCTTCATCCTTTCACACCAACCCCCTTATTCTTGAACTTTTAATCCTTAAATATATTTAGCTAAAAACATTAAATACTAGAAAATTCTAGTTGCTGAAATTCTGATCATAATAGACTATATTCTATTTGCTTGATATTTTAAAAACTTGATTTAGACCACTATTTTTGATTTATTCTAGAGTGAGGATGGAAGAATAAAAATGAAACATCAAAAAGTAATCTTAAAAAGACAAGAGATGTTAATATTCTCAGATAATCATTTTAGTATATAACGTGTATAAATCAGGTAGTTTAGGTTTGGTCAGAAATTTGTGGTCTGTCATTTTTTTTTAAACTTTTTTAAAAAAGTCTGGACAATATTTCACAACTTTTGTATTTAAATATATTTTATAGACCATTACTTTCTTCTCCCATGACTTATTAGTTTTTCATAAAAAATCCTAATTTAGCCATATGAATTAATGTGTTTACTTGAAGAAATAAAGCCATTTCACAAGCTGAGAATATGTGACATGATGACCATAGAATTACATTACACAATGTTTTAACAGCATATAGAATGGAAGTTATGAGTCTGAAGCTTAAAAAAAAAAACAAAAACTGTAATTAGCAGAACTTTGATTGCTGGAATTATGAGAGAAAGAAGAAAAATCTAATGTACTGAATATCCTCACTCATAATTACCTGTAGTATGACTGAGGAAATTCTGAAAGAAGAAAATAACATGTAAGTCTATATAGAAAATGAGATATTCAAAGGCATACATTCACTCTTTCAGACCTTTGGGGGAATGATGCAACCAATTCAAGGAATTACTGTCCATCCTAATGGACTAAACCGGTAAGGGGAAGATATATTTCCTCTGGTTCATATTACCAGGAAGTTTTAGCTACAATGAAAATCTATTCAGCATGAGAACAGAAAACTTGTATTATTATGGTTTAGATAGGCTGGAAACAGGAGGAATTTTTTCTGAAAAAGACCAAAAAAAAAAAAATGATGTCAAATGCATAAATTATTGCTGGTTTTAATGGGTTGAGATGCCCTTAGGTAGGAGAAATTAACAGCTTCCAATGCACCAAAACATCTACCTCTAAAAAGCTGAACTCTGTCAATGCTCACTGGATATGCCTCCGCCAACAGCCCTCTCTAAGTTGCTTGTTTTGACACCATCCACGGATTAACAGCTGACCTTTGAAAACCCCTGGTTATCTGAAAGCTGACGTTTCTGTCTTACTAATGCCAATGTACCTAGTCTTAGACGAGAATTTTTAAATGGGGGGAAATGGTTTTGCACACAAAAGGCGCATTAGCTTGAACATCGGCATATTTGTGTTTGAGTATAGGTATCTACCAAGAACCCAAACCAAAGTGGAACTACAAGAGTATTTAAATCATGCACGGATTTTCGAGACAGAGGGAGACATCTACTGGTCCATTTATTACTGATCCCAAGCACCTCCCCCTCCACTGTAATTAACGTAACATTTTCTCTTTACAGCTGACAGCCAAGAGCATAATTAGAGTCTAATAAAACACGGGAAAGTCACAAATGCAAAGTGGAATAAACAGTAAACAGTGAGGGAAGAGAGGCTCCGGGAGTGTGATGGCTGGGTAATGCCTTAGATAAACTGTGTGCACATTGACACTGTCACGCTCTCCGCAGCCCCAAGTGTGCTGGTAGCCTGGTGCAGACAGACAGCTCGAATTAATCCCAAGAGGAGCGCATGACAGGCGAGTGGAGCAGACAATTAGAATGAAGGAGGAAATTGGAAATGGCAAAGGTGTGAACATATGTCAAATTACAACTAAATGATAAATTACAATTCTGTCATTGGAATAAGCGGTAATTAAGAAAGATTTCAGCTATCCCTCTTGAAAAAAATAAGAGAATCACATTTTTCTCCTCCCAGTTTAGATTTGTTTGCTGAATTGTTTCCATCCATCTCACACAAGGGGCTGGATCTTCCTGACTTTGGGGGCTGCATTATTTGTGTACATTACGGATAATTCTTCCCACCCCCACTTCCCCATTTTCCACACTGGCAGAATAATAGTGTCAAAATGAACAGGAAGCTGATAGTATCTGATATAAAAACCTGCACTGAGGTTTGGAGAGAAAAAAAAAAAGAAAAGGAAAACGAGGTTTGCTGCTGAAGCTGCTGCTGCACTCTAATTATTTTAAACAAGCCCTGCACAGTCCAGCTGACAATTAGGAAAGTCTGCTTTATGGCTTGGGGGATTCACACGAAACCTCATAATCACTGTATACACGTCCTTTTCGTTTAGACAGTAATGAATGTGGGTGGGGGTTCTTGGCAGTTTTCGGCCACTTAACCACAATTTAAAACAGCTGTGTAATTATCTTGAGTTTTTTTGTGTTTTTTTTTTTTTTTTTAATCCACCATCCAATTCCAATTTAGAGTTTCAAACACCTGTGGTTTGTTACAACTGTTGGGACCAAGGGCGGGTGGGGGAGGGTGTGACAGAAGAAAAATGCAGTGCTGGCAAAGAGTGCGAGAGAGGGCTCCTTGTCCCTTGGGGCCACTACATGCCAGGACCCGGAGAAAGAAAGGCAAGTCTCACATTTAAACATGAGGTAGTGTGTGCAAGGAGGTGGTCTCCAGCAGAGTCAAGACTGTGCAGGCTAGTCTTCAACTCCTTAAAAAAGCAGACATGTCTCTGACATATAATTCTTGCAAACTCTTTTTAAAATGGGGAAAAATAATATGCCAGTGGAACAGGCCATACAGGTCCTGTACCCATGGTGACGATTGTGGTTATTTAGCACATCTCAAAACAGAATTGCATTTGATGATCAGTTCCACCTATTATTAGGTGAATACTTAAACATTAATTTTAGAAATGTTACAACAACCCAAATCATAGTAATAGTAAATTACATGAGGATTTGGGCTGAAACAAAATTTCTTATCATGTAAGCAAGTATCCACTGCATTATTTTAATTTTATAAGATAAACTAACTAAATTTTCTGTGCATTATTTATGATTTTGTAAATGCTTATACCATTAAATAGGTATAGTTCTACATTCACAGAATAATGACTGAGTACAATTACATAAGTCTAAAAAAGAAGACTGAAATAGTGAAAGCTCCTCTTAGAACATATGCAAATATTTATATCATTTCTTTTCCACCCTCCTTCTGGGGCAAAAAAAAGAGACAAATAACCAAAAAGCTAAATAAAATTCCCTAACAGAGAGGTCAGAAGCTCCAATGATCTTCCAGTATAAATCAATTTCTAGCTGCTGTGGCCAGATATTATGGTTCAAGGCCTTGAAAGCTTAATTGGGGAAGCATGTTAAAAGTTAAAGGGCCAGAGTCACGTTAATTACATGAGAATTTCCTTGTAGAAAATCTGCTCAGCACAATGCCACCCTCCCTCTTTGTGAGACAGGAATATGCTTCTCCACTACACATTTGTAATTTGATTAGGTTTATTTTAAAATCAATTTATTTACAGACACCTGTATGCTTCACAAGCAATAGGGACTAATATGTTCATTTATTATATTTTTAGTACAGTTTGGGTTAAGAAGAAGCTTCTAACTTTATGCCAGAAGGGTCTAAATATGGAACACATTAAGAGTTAGATTTCAATTCTTCCTTCTCTTGAGAAGTAAGAGGTGAGAAAAAAAGAATTATAATTATTGCTCCAATACTGTTTCTGCCCAGAAATAGGAGTTCTTTTAAAGAAACATGAACATAGGAGAGTAATCAGAAAAGATCTTTGACTTTAATGCCAATTGAGGGAAAACCTTCATAAAATAAAATCTGACAAAAACATCAATAATAAAAATGAATGGAGAATGATGTCAGTCATTATGTCATTGTTCTAGTATGTGGTCTTTGACCCTGGTTCCTGACACAGAGTTCCTAAATCCTTTGGAATTCCCTGGGTAATAACAATATATTTTGTTCTAATGAGCTGAGTTTTGGTGGGCTCCTGGATAGGAACTAGTCATCAGAAAGACCAAGAGATGATTAGAAGATTGCAATTTTTATCCTCATGCCCCATTCTCTAGTCTATCAAGCCTAGGTGTGGAGAAGGCAATGGCACCCCACTCCAGTACTCTTGCCTGGAAAATCCTATGGATGAAAGAGCCTGGTAGGCTCCAGTCCATGGGGTCGCTAAGAGTCGGGCACGACTGAGCGACTTCACTTTCACTTTTCACTTTCATGTGTTGAAGAAGGAAATGGCAACCCACTCCAGTATTCTTGCCTGGAGAATCCCAGAACAGAGGAGCCTAGTGGGCTGCCGTCTATGGGGTCGCACAGAGTTGGACATGACTGAAGCAACTTAGCAGCAGCAACAGCAGCATGCCTAGGTGATGAAGCCTCCATAAGAATCCCAAAAATATGGGATCAGAGTGCTATGGCAAAACATTTATGAATTTCCACTTTCGGTCTTGACAATAACTGGTACTTGATTTGCCTTCTTACAAAAGGAAAAATCCCTAAAACTAGATAAAAATATATGCAGCAGCTATTTTTGGCATTAAACAATAGGCAATGCAACACTGTAAACTTTGAAGTAATTATTGCAACCACCCTGGCTTCTGCCTGGAAATAATCTATTGCTCTCGTGCACAGGGTTGTTCAATCCAAATTGAGTACCAGTCTTGTTGAGCTTCAGATTCAGATACGAGAGTTCAAGTCAGCTTAAGTGGCCAGAATTTTCAGAATACTGGGGATCTAAAAGATGGATCTTGGCTAAAGACTGACCTGGGGATGCAGGGAAGAAGACTCCAAAATACCTAGAGGTAATCTTTTCATGTGAAATTTATTTCTGAATGGTAACACTGTAAGTTATCACCAACCTAGGAGACCTTGCTCAGCAACTTGACTACTCAGTTAAGGTCTAGAAAGCCCATATGTTAGGTGTAAGAAAAACACCTAGAACTAAATTCATGGATTTGTTATTTCATGAGATGCTTTCTAGGGAATTTCCTGGTGGCCTACTGGTTAGGATTCTGGGCTTTCACTGCCATGGCCCAGATTCAATCCCTGACTGGGGAACTGGGATCCCACAAGCTATTTGGTGTGGCAAAAATAAATAAATAAACTTTAGAAAATAAAAGAGAGATGTTTTATAATCATCTCTGATAATATGAGACCTAAATTAATGAAAGATATATCATTCTTATTAATTGGAAGACAATATTGTTGAGATATCAATTTTTTTCAAATTGATTTGTAGATTGAATGCAAACTCCACCAAAAATCCCCAAAAGTTTTATGTGAGTCAATAACTTGACAAATAATTTCTAAATTCACATGAAAATGCAAACATCCTAAAGTAGCCAGGAAGATCTTGAAGGATAGACTTGGAGTACACACACTGTCTAATTTTAAGACCTTATTATAAAACTACCATTATCAAGCAACATAATGCTGATGTGAAGACATCTAACTATTAATAGGTCAACAGAACAGAATATAGAGAACAGAATTAGATTCACAGTGTAAGATCCCAAGTCAAATCAATGAAAGAAAAAGCCTTTTTAACAAATGGTAATGATCACAAAGAGTTGGACATGACTGAGCGACTAACATGCACAAGAAAAAAATAGTTTAACATACTGAAAACAGTATCAACACCTACCCCACCCTCCACACAAAAATTTACCCAACATAGAACTATATATAAAACCAGTAGAATACTTTTGTGATTTTAGTATAGGCAGAGATTTCTTGAATAGGAAAATGTATCCCACCATTAAAAGAAAAATTGATAAAAACAGGCTTTATTAAAAATTAAAATCTCTGCTCATCAGTATAATCACTATTACAAAGAACAAAATTATTTGCAAAATATAAAGCTAGCAAAAGACTTGTGTCTAGAATATATAAGGAACTTCTGTAACTCAATTATAAAAGGACAAACCACCATTAAAAAATGGAAAGTTGATCTTGAACTGGTACTTCTAAAAGGAAAAGATATGAACGGCATCAGTATATGAGAAAGATGCTCAACATCATTACTTGTCATTAGTTAAAACATTTACTAGGTTGGCTAATATGAAAATAGACTGATAAACTTAATGTTGCTAAGAATATAGTGCAGTTGGAACTCTTATTCACTGATGCTGGGAATGTAGGAAATTATGAAAATATAAACTCACAAAAAGATTTAGTAGAATATTTATAATAGCTTCATTCACTATAGGCTTCCCAGGTGGCAGGTTCAATCCCTCCATTGAGAAGGTCCCCTGGAGGAGGAAATGGCAACTCACTTTGGATTCTTTCCTGGGAAATCCCATGGACAGAGGAGCCTGGCGGTCTCCATTCCGTGGGGTTGCAGAGTCAGACATGACTGAGTACATGCATGTTTATTAATTATATCAGGAAACTAAAACAAATCCAAATATCTATCATAGAAGAATAAGAAAACAAAATGGGGTATATTTATATATTTATGTTTGACTACTTCTCAGCAATTACAAAGTATGATTGATATATACAAAATCATTTATGCATTTCAGAAAGATTATGTTGCACAAAAAAAGTCCTCCTCAAAAAAATGTGTGCTGTTTGGTTCCATTCTTTAGAAGTTAAGGAACAGGCAAAACTTATCTTCAGTAATAAAAAAAAAGCAACAGTATTAGCTCTGAGATAGGGTTGTGAATTCAATAGGATGGGATACTAGTGACTTGGGTGATATATTTACCTTGATATCTTGATTAGAGTGATAGTCACAGAGGTTTATATGTTTCTAAAACCTCCTCAAATTACACACCTAAGACCTATGTATTATAAAAAATTCTAACTCAAATTATAATGCTGTGCAAACATGGCCACTCTTAATTAGGAAGTCTCTAATACTACTAATCTCTACATAGATGTAGTAGATAATGAGTCTACTTTTTCCTGGTGTATTTTCAACATTTTCCTGAAAGCAACCAGGCACTTTGGACAAAGCAATTAACTCTTCTGGCAGCTGGAATACTGGTCAACAAATTGCTGTTGATTTGCTCTTTTCTGTCATATGGTTATAGTATTATGCTTGCCCAGCTGTTAGCAAGATTGTGGCTGTTAGAAATATAGTAATAAGACAACATTTTACATAGTAATAATCATCACACCTTAGATTTGATGTCGAATTCTGTTTTACTGGGCTTCCTAGGTGGCACAGTGGTAAAGAATCCGCCTGCCAATGCAGGAAACATGGGTTCAATCCCTGGAAAAGGGATGGGGAAGATCCCCTGGAGAAGGTAATGGCAACCCACTGCAGTATTCCTGCCTGGGAAATCTCATGGATAGAGGAGCCTGGCGGGCTTCAGTCCCTGGGGTCATAAAGGGTCGGTCACGACTGAGCACATGAACACAACTGTTCTAATGAATACAATTACAAAACCAACTTTTTAAAAAATAACAAACCACTTCAACACCTCAGCCAGTAGCATTTAAACCTTTTATTTTTTCTGATGTACATATAAAGAAAGCCATTACATGTTTTGTTTTAAAAAAGATAATCTTGTCAAGAAAATGCTGTACATCATCACTATCAAAATGAACCTATAAATGATGGGTATTTTGATTAACAATTCAAAGTATTGGGGGAATATTAATTCAGGAAAAGAATTAGTAGAACTTAGTTTTTCCTTCCATATAGCTCTTCTATTTGGTTTTCTTTGTCAAAGTTAGTTAATCCAACATTCCTAGAGACATAAATTACTAACTGAAAAAAATCCTACATCAAAAATGACCTTGATAATCCTAATAAACGAACATTTTCATTGGTTGTGTTATAATGCTTAAGAGCTTTGGCTCTGGATTCAGACTGATCTGAATTTGAAACTCAATGCATAGTAGTTGAATTGCTGAGAGAGAGGGAAAATAAGGGGAGAAACCTAAATTAAAAAGTATAAAAAAGGGACTTCCCTGGTGGTCCAGTGGCTAAAATTTTGTGCTCCCTTTGCAGGGGGGCTGCATTCATTCCCTAGTAACAGAACTCGATCCCACATGCCCCAACTAAGACCTGGCATAGCTCAATAAATAAATGTATATTTTTAAGTATAAAAGACCATTCAGATGGCTTATTTCTCTCATTTAAAAAAAAACTATTTCTTTTAATTGGAGGCTAATTACTTTACAATATTGTGGTGGTTTTTGCCATACATTGACATGAATCAGCCATGGGTCTACATGTGTCCCCCATCCTGAACCCCACCCCCGACCCTCCCCATCCCATCCCTCTGGGTTGTCCCAGTGCACTGGCTTTGAGTGCCCTGTTTCGTGCATTGAACTTGGACTGGTCATCTATTTCACATATGGTAATGTACATGTTTCAATGCTATTCTCTCAAATCATCCCACCCTCGCCTTCTCCCACAGAGTCCAAAAGTCTGTTTTTAATCTGTGTCTCTTGCTGTCTGCATATAGGGTCACCATTACCATCTTTCTAATTCCATATATATGTGTTAATATACTGTACTGGTGTTTTTCTTTCTGACTTACTTCACTCCGTATAATAGGCTCCAGTTTTATCCACCTCATTAGAACTAACTCAAATGTGTTCTTCTTTATAGCTGAGTAATATTCCATGGTGTATGTACCACAGCTTTCTTATCCATTTGTCTGCCGATGAACATCTAGGTTGCTTCCATGTCCTAGCTATTATAAACAGTGCTGCGATGAACATTGGGGTACACGTGTCTCTTTCCCTTCTGGTTTCCTCAGTGTGTATGCCCAGCAGCGGGATTGCTGGGTCATATGGCAGTTCTATTTCCAGTTTTTTAAGGAATCTCCACACTATTCTCCATAGTGGCTGTACTAGTTTGCATTCCCACCAACAGTGTAAGAGGGTTCCCTTTTCTCCACACCCTCTCCAGCATTTATTGTTTGTAGACTTTTTGATGATGGCCGTTATGACTAGCGTGAGATGGTACCTCATTATGGTTTTAATTTGCATTTCTCTGATAATGAGTGATGTTGAGCATTTTTTATGTGTTTGTTAGTCATCTGTATGTCTTCTTTGGAGAAATGTCTATTTAGTTCTTTGGCCCATTTTTTGATTGGGTCATTTATTTTTATTGAGCTGCATGAGCTGCTTATATATTTTTGAGATTAATTCTTTGTCAGTTGTTTCATTTGCTATTATATTCTCCCATTCTGAAGGCTGCCTTTTACCTTGCTTATAATTTCCTTCGTTGTGCAAAAGTTTTTAAGTTTAATTAGGTCCCATTTGTTTATTTTATTTCCATTCCACTGGGAGGTGGGCCATGGAGGATCTTGCTGTGATTTATGTCAGAGAGTGTTCTGCCTATGTTTTCCTCTAGGAGTTTTATAGTTCCTAGTCTTACATTTAGATCTTTAATCTATTTTGAGTTTATTTTTGTGTATGGTATTAGAAAGTGTTCCAGTTTCATTCTTTTACAGGTGGTTGACCAGTTTTCCCAGCACCACTTGTTAAAGAGATTGTCTTTTCTCCATTGTATATTTTTGCCTCCTTTGCATCTATGATATTGGCCTGCAGTTTTCTTTTTTTGTGGCATCTTTGCCTGGTTTTGGTATTAGGGTGATGGTGGCCACATAGAATGAGTTCGGGCATTTACCTTCCTCTGCAATTTTATGGAAGAGTTTAAGTAGGATAGCTGTTAGCTCTTCTCTAAAATTTTGGTAGAATTCACCCTTGAAGCCATCTGGTCCTGGGCTTTTGTTTGTTGGAAGATTTTTGATTACAGTTTCGATTTCTATGCTTGTGATGCGTCTGTTAAGATTTTCTATTTCTTCCTGGTTCAGTTTTGGAAGGTTATACTTTTCTAAAAATTTGTCCATTTCTTCCAAGTTGTCAATCTTATTGGCATATAGTTGCTGATAGTGTTCTCTTATGATCCTGTGTATTGCTGTGTTTTATGTTGTGATTTCTCCATTTTAACTTCTAATTTTATTGATTTGATTTTTCTCCCTTTCTTTTTGTGATGAGTCTGGCTAATGGTTTGTCTATTTTATTTATCTTCTCCAAAGACCAGCTTTTAATTCTGTTGATTTTTGCTATAGTCTCCTTCGTTTCTTTTTCATTTATTTCTGCTCTGATTTTTATGATTTCTTTCCTTCTACTAACTTTGGGGTTCTTCATTTCTCCTTTTTCTAGTTGCTTTAGGTGTTAAGTTAGGTTATTATTTGATGTTTCTCTTGTTTCTTGAGGTAAGCTTGTATTGCTATGAACCTTCCTCTTATCACTGCTTTTACTGAATCCCATAGGTTTTGGGTTGCTGTGTTTTCATTTTCATTCATTTCTATGCATATTTTGATTTCCTTTTTGATTTCTTCCATGATATGTTGGTTATTCAGGAGCATGTTGTTTAGCCTCCATATGTTTGTATTTTTAATAGTTTTTCCCTGTAGTTGATATCTAATCTTACTGCATTGTGATCAGAAAAGATGCTTGAAATAATTTCCTTTTTTTTTTTTAATTTACCAAGGCTAGATTTATGGCCCAGGATGTGACCTATCCAGTAGAATGTTTCATGTGCACTTGAGAAAAAGGCAAAATTCATTGTTTGGGGGTTAAATGCCCTATAGATATCAATTAAGTCTAACTGCTCTATTGTATTATTTCAAACTTGTGTTTCCTTGCTAATTTTCTGTTTGGTTGATATATCTATAGGTGTGAATGAGGTATTAAATTTTCCCACTATTATTGTTTTGCTGTTAATTTCCCCTTTCATACTTGTTAGCATTTGCCTTACATATTGAGATGCTCCTGTGTTGGGTGCATATATATTTGTAATTGTTATATCTTCTTTTGGATTTATTCTTTGATCATTATGTAGTGTCCTTCTGTGTCTCTTTTCATGATCTTTATTTCAAGGTCTATTTTATCTGATATGAGTATTGCTACTCCTGCTTTCTTTTGGTCTCAATTTGCATGAAATATCTTTTCCAAGCCCTTCATTTTAAGTAAGTATGTGTCCCTTGGTTTGAGGTATATCTCTTATAGACAGCATATATAGGGGTCTTGTTTTTTTATCCACTAGGCCAGTCTTTGTCTTTTGGTTGGGGCATTCAAGCCATTTACATTCAAGGTAATTATTGATAAGTATGATCCCACTGCCATTTATTTTCCTGTTTGGGGTTCGATTTTATAAACCTCTTCTGTGTTTCCTGTCTAGAGAAGATCCTTTAGCATTTGTTGAAGAGCTGGTTTGGTGGTGCTTAATTCTCTCAGCTTTTGCTTGTCTGTAAAGCATTTGATTTCTCCTTCATATCTGAATGAGATCCTTGCTGGGTATAGGTACGTGGGTTGTAGGTTTTTCTCTTTCATCACTTTAAGTATGTCCTGCATTCCCTTCTATCCTGAAGAGTTTCTTTTGAAAGATCAACTTTATGGGGATCCCCTTGTGTGTTATATGTTGCTTTACCCTTGCTGCTTTTAATATTTTCTCTTTGTGTTTGATCTTTGGTAGTTTGATTAATATGTGTCTTGGGGTGTTTCTCCTTGGGTTTATCCTGTTTTGGACTCTCTGGGTTTCTTGGACTTGGGTGACTATTTCCTTCTCCATTTTAGGGAAGTTTTCAATTGTTATCTCTTCAAGTATTTTCTCATGCCCTTTCTTTTTGTTTTCTTCTGGAGCACCTACGATTTGAATGTTGGGGCATTTAACATTGTCCCAGAGGTCTCTGAGGTTGTCCTCATTTCTTTTAATTCTTTTTTTCTTTTTTCCTCTCTGCTTCACTTATTTCCACCATTCTATCTTCCACCTCGCTTATCCTCTCTTCTGCCTCAGTTATTCTACAGTTGGTTCCTTCCAGAGTGCTTTTGATCTCAGTTATTGCATTATTCATTATTGACTGACTCTTCTTTATTTCTTCTAGGTCCTTGTTAAATATTTCTTGCATCTTCTCAATCCTTGTCTCTAGTCTATTTATCTGTAACTCCATTTTGTTTTCAAGATTTTGGATCATCTTTACTATTATTCTGAATTCTTTTTCAGATAGACTTTCTATCTTCTCTTTGGTTTGGTTTGGTGGGTATTTATCATGGTCCTTTACCTGCTGAATATTTTTCTGCCTTTTCATTTTGTTTAGATTACTGTGTTTGGGGTGCCCTTTCTGTAGGCTGGAAATTCATGGTTCCTCTTTATTGTGGAGTCTACTTCCTGTGGGTGGAGTTGGACTAGTGGCTTATCAAGGTTTCCCAGTTAGGGGAGCTTGCATCTGTCCTCTGGTGGTTGGAGCAGTATCTCTTCTTTCTGGAGTGCAATGAAGTATCTAGTAGTGAGTTTTGGGGTGTCTATGGTTAATGTTCCTTGGACTCAGCAGTTCTCTGATGTTCTCAAGTTTTGGAGATATACTTCTGGCTTTCAGTCCTTCTCTTACAGTAGCCTCAAGACTTCTCCATCCATACAGCACAGATGATAAAATATCTAGGTTAATGGTGAAACAATTCTCCACAGCGAGGAACACCCAGAGAGATTCACAAAATTACATACAGAAAAGAAGGGGGAGGAGGGGGATGGCAGTGACCAGGAGGAGAAGAGGGGTAGTCAAAAGGGGAGAGAGCAATCTAGCCAGTGATCAGTTCCCTAAGTGTTCTCCATAGCCTGGAACACCCAGAGAGATTCACAGTTAAGTAAGAGTAGAGAAGGGGGAGGAAGGTGATAGAGGTGACCTGGGGGAGAAAAGGGAGAGAGCAATCAAACCAATAATCAAATCCTAAGTGAAAATGGATACTGAAGATTAGATTTGTAAAGGTACAAAATTGATAACAAATATCAAAAAGCAAAGATTAAAAATCTAGAATAGAGGTTAGACTCTCAAAAATACAATATAAAAAATACAAAACAAAATCAATCACAAAAATTAAAAAATATGTAAATATGAAATTTGCTTTGAAAAATGGGTCTTTTTTTGCAAGGTAATAGGTTATAAAAATTAAAATTAAAGGAGTAATAAAACACTTATTTTTTAAAAAAATTAAAAAGTGATAATTGTAAAAATATATCTAGGTATTTCTCTGGAGGTGTTGTGGGCAACGTGGGGTCAGTTCAGTGTCAAATAGTTGCTTGTTCCAGCTTGTACTTGTTCTCAAGGTCTATAGGTCCCCTTCCAATGCACAGTCAGTATTAACTGCAGGGTTTTAATCTGTTGCACCTGTCACTTCCAGAGAGGTTCCCTCTTCTTTGTTTATTTTTGCTTCGTCTGTTTGCAAGTCTCTTCAGTGTCCAATTTCTACCCTGACACAAGGGGGCAAAGGTGATCACTTATTTAGGTTCGGTTGTGTTGTGGGGCGGGAGGGACAATGCAAACGAATACCGCTGGCATGTATGGGGAGTGTTCACAGTGCGTGGACCACACTGGGTTTGCCACAGCCCATGCGGGGCGTGCTTCCCAGGTCTACACTACTCAGGCTCCAGGGTGCTCTGCAAGGGCACTGTCCCAAATGGGCCCTGCATTTCATGCACTTCCCAGGACTAAGCCACTCAGGTTCTCAGGACTCTGCAAGGGCACAGACCAGGACTGGCTGTGTGTTTTGTGCCCTTTCCCAGGTATGAGCAGCTCAGGCGACCAGGTACTTGGGAAGCACACTGCCCCAGGTGGGCCATGTGTCTTAATCACCTCCCCAGTCCTGGCCACTCAGTTTCCTGGGTTCCCACGTGTGCCGCAAGAGCACAGGTGTGCCGTGTGTCTCTTCTGGGGAGCTGATCTCAGGCTGCAACACTCCTGGCAGATGTCAACTGTCCAGGATCCCGAGAAGACATGGTTAGCAACTGGGAATCTGCTCACAGTTTGGGGGAAGATGACCTCTCTGGAGCCAAGATTGTAGCTGCCCCTTGCCTTCTCGATGCATGCCTGCCTCTCTGCCCCCAGGGGGTGGGGTGGGCTAGCTCTCCTTTGGTATTCGCTCAATCCTTTGTTCTGTGAGCCCACCATGCTGCATTAGAGCCTTTGGGGGAAAAGGGTTTTTTTTTTGGTCTCTCAGGCAATCCCCTGGTTTGGGTTGCTAGCTCACGTTAGCTCCCTCAGATTGTCCTCAGGCCTGGTCCTTACCCTAAGGACCGATGATGCAGCCCGCACCTCCCTGCCCCACCCCTGCTTGCCGGTGACAGATGCAAGCCTTTGGGCTACTTCTTGACTGGCAGTTGCAGTAGGTGCATATTCTGTGGGCTTCCCGTCCACCCCCTGGTTATGTTGCCCTCTGAGATTCCAAAACTCCCCAAAGACCCGCCTGTGAGAGGATTTCCTACTGTGTGGAAACTTCTCTGCCTTCACGACTCCCTCCCTGGGTCTCCATCCCTAAATCTTTTGTCTCTGTTTTTGTCTTTTATATTTTGTCCTCCCTCCTTTTGAAGAGAATGGGCTGGCTTTCTGGGTGCCTGGTGTCCTCTGCCAGCGTTCACAAGTTGTTTTGTGGAAATTGCTCAGCATTCAAATGATCTTTAGATGAATTTGTGGGGGAGAAAGTGGTCTCCCTGTCCTATTCCTCCACCATCTTGGAACCACCTCTCCGCTTATTTCTCTTTCATGTGGAAGTCTAGCAGGGTGTCCTGGTCTGGCTTTGTGGTTTGACACTATTAGCCTCTCAGGCTCCTTGCATTATGTTGCTTTGTCCTACTGAACACACAGCTTTCAGACATGTGCCCAGGTAAGGTCCAGTCTCTTTAAAGATAAGACTCAGAGGTTGCAACCATACTTTAGTTCAAAACTATTAACAAAAAATGGAGTATCATGGCAGTTGCAGTAGGTGCATATTCTGTGGGTTTCCCCCTGCCCCCAGTTATGTTGCCCTCTGAGACTCCAAAACTCCTCAAAGTCCCACCTGTGAGAGGATTTCCTACTGTGTGGAAACTTCTCCTCCTTCACGCCTCCCTCCCCAGGTCTCCATGATAGTTATAGCTATCGTGGCTAGCTATAACTAACTTGGAGAGAGAATGGGAAATGTGAGTCTCTGGCTGGGGTTTAAACCCCATGTGCTTAATCTAAATTTAGGGATTTTATTACTGAAAGGAGAAGAGGAGAATGGACAGTGGGGGACAACCAGCAATCCCCAGATCATTACTTATTTGTCCTATGGCCATAGCTAAGACATTTACACTCTCTCTGAATCAGTTTCCTCATCTGTAGAATAGGAATTTTGATCAAACTTGCACAACAAAGTTTTACTGAACACTGTCAGGCAATGAGTTAGGTATTAATGGATGTTGGTTATTATTATTAATGTGCATTTTTCATTTGAAGAACAGTTAATAGGAGCCTCCCTATTTCCTTCAATCTCCAATAAAAAGATCGAGTATTTTCCCAGGAAAATTTTCAGGATTTTTGAGTTCAAGATTTTACCACACAGTGCATAAAGGGCATTGCTGTGGATTTTAAAAGAGAGCCTTTAGCCAAGAATTGTGCTTATTGACCAATAATCTAAATTGATATCACTGTTTTGACTGGTTCTTACTAAAAGTATACATTTGTGAACTTAAAATACTCACACTTCATGTATACCTGTGGCAGATTCATTCTGATATTTGGCAAAACTAATACAATTATGTAAAGTTTAAAAATAAAATAAAATTTAAAAAAATTATATTAAATTAAAAAATGGAAAAAAAATGAATCTATATGCTCTTTATTTTTGCCTGTAATTTAAAAATAATAGCACTTAGATTCAGTCTCTCTCAGATTCTGATGTTTCCTCAAAAATATTTAGAATCACCAAATAATCCTCATATCAGGAATTTACACTAATTTACCTCAATGATTTTAAAGAAGTTAACATGTGACCAAGATGTATGGAAGCTGAATTTGTTGTGATATTTATATATTTTTAAAATTTCAATTTAACATTGTTGTTTAATCACAAAGTTGTATCTGACTCTTTTGCAACCCCATGGATTGTAGCCCACCAGACACTTCTGTCCATAGGATTTCCCATGCAAGAATACTGGAGTGAGTTGTCATTTCCTTCTCCCAGTGATCTTCCCAACCCAGAAATTAAAGCTGAGTATCCTGCAGTGCAGGTGGATTCTTTACCACTGAGCCACTTGGAAGCCCCAGTTTAACATTGGAATCAGACAAACTAAAATTTCCAGCAACCATATTTAGCCCAAAGAAACAGCTTTTCCCCCCTTCTTTCCTTTGTTTCTTTCAAACTATAATCATATATAATTACCATTAATTAAATATAAAATCTCGCACACTAGTAAAGTAATGCTCAAAATTCTCCAAGCCAGGCTTCAGCAATATGTGAACCATGAACTTCCAGATGTTAAAGCTGGTTTTAGAAAAGGCAGAGTAACCAGAGATCAAATTGCCAACATCCACTGGATTGTGTGGATCACAATAAACTGTGGAAAATTCTGAAAGAGATGGGAATACCAGACCACCTGACCTGCCTCTTGAGAAACCTATTGCAGGTCAGGAAGTAACAGTTAGAGCTGGACATGGAATAACAGACTGGTTCCAAATAGGAAAAGGAGTACGTCAAGACTATATATTGTCACCCTGCTTATTGAACTTATATGCAGAGTACATCATGAGAAATGCTGGGCTGGAAGAAGCACAAGCTGGAATCAAGATTGCCGGGAGAAATATCAATCACCTCAGATATGCAGATGACACCACCCTTATGGCAGAAAGTGAAGAGGAACTAAAGAGCCTCTTGATGAAAGTGAAAGTGGAGAGTGAAAAAGTTGGCTTAAAGCTCAACATTCAGAAAACGAAGATCATGGCATCCGGTCCCATCACTTCATGGGAAATAGATGGGGAAACAGTGGAAACAGTGTCAGACTTTATTTTTTGGGGCTCCAAAATCACTGCAGATGGTGATTGCAGCCATGAAATTAAAAAACACTTACTCCTTGGAAGGAAAGTTATGACCAACCTAGACAGCATATTAAAAAGCAGAGACATTACTTTGCCAACAAAGGTCTATCTATGGTTTTTCTAGTGGTCATATATGGATGTGAGAGTTGGACTGTGAAGAAAGCTGAGCACCTAAGAATTGATACTTTTGAACTGTGGTGTTGGAGAAGACTCTTGAGAGTCCCTTGGACTGCAAGGAGATCCAACCAGTCCATCCTAAAGGAGATCAGATATTTGGCAAAACTAATACAATTTTGTAAAGTTTAAAAATAAAATTAAATTAAAAAAAATAATAATAATAAAGGAGATCAGTCCTGGGTGTTCATTGGAAGGACTGATGCTGAAGCTGAAACTCCAATACTTTGGCCACCTCATGCGAAGAGTTGACTCATTGGAAAAGACCCTGATGCTGGGAGGGATTGGGGGCAGGAGGAGAAGGGGATGACAGAGGATGAGATGGCTGGATGGCATCACCAACTCGATGGACATGAATTTGGGTAAACTCTGGGAGTTGCTGATGGACAGGGAGGCCTGGCATGCTGCAATTCATGAGGTTGCAAAGAGTCAGACACGACTGAGCAACTGAACTGAACTGAACTGAAATATAAAATTACATAAATAATTTATCATTACATTTAAGATTTGGGTGGAGCACTAAAAATGTGCCAGATATTTCAAATCCCTTTTTTTCTTGACTGATGACTATTGAAATTATCCCACTACAAGCCTCAAACCACAACTATATCATGTCTTCAATGGCAGGGATTACTTACAATGAATATTCCCTGCACTCTGACAGAATCATTATTCCAACTTCAACAACAGTAACTGGTCCATATTAGATTACATCACTCTACAGAATATAGAGCATCTTTGTACATTGTCTCAAGCATTTGAGGTTACAGAGGATGCGCTACTCGGTGAAAAGTAAACCTATTAATAAATCACAATTGATGCATACTTGGATTTGTAAATATAATTTCCAAATGAATTCAGAAAGCTATTTTTTCTATAAAGGCCCTTCCTTTCTTCTCTGTCCATTATCCATTTTCTAGATATACCAATACAGAAATTTAAAATAAAACACAACATAGCAAATTATTTTACTCCCTAACTCCAAGTCTGAAGCTTAGAAAACAAACTACTATTGTGTCAAGTGAGAAAAATTAAGGTAAAAAGATGACAAACTGTAGGTTATAAATAAGTTAATGTATCACTGGGGTAAATTGGGCACCTTTATTTTAATTTGTTGCAAACCTTTGTATTTAGTACAGCACCGTTCTGCTTAGAGTTGAAAACTCTGTACCTGATACTGACCTTTTAAAGAAACCAAGGACTATCTTTTTCAGAGATTAAAAGACCGTAAAAGTGCTAGTTCTGCCATTGCCAGAAGCACTAACTGAACCTCTAAAGAGAATTATTTACCAAAAGAAAAAAAAAAAAAGAATCTAGACAAGTTTCTGTAATATGCACCATCCTTAACAAGGGAGCTAAAAAAGAAAGCATTTCAAACCAGCTATTAGGTTGGATGAATTAACAAGAGTGGCCTGATGCCTTCTGAGTCAGGCAGTGTTGTGTTATGGTTTTGCCTTAAAAAAAAAATTCCTTATGTGTAGTCAGCAGGACTCTGGCCTTTTAACTTATAACATGCTTCCACAGTTAAGCTGCTCTGCTCTACACTCAAATAGCTGTCCACAGCTGCTGAAAATTGATTTATCCCCAGATAATGGCTGCAGTTGATGACCAAAATGTCACTGTGGAACTCTAGCAATCTAAGGTGTGTTTGGTCTAATATAACCTGATTTTTACCCTATTTTTAAATGTATTGTCATTTGCACAAATTTTTAAAGGAATTCTCAAGTTGTATTTAATATTCAACGTATGTTTTTCACCTCAGAGTGGTTGAAGATTTTTTTTAGGGGGGAGGGTATCAAAGCTTATGACATAGCTTTCAAAGTATTGTGGAGGCCACAGAAAAGATACTATGATATTAGAACTGAAAACATCCAGGTCATAGACAAAGCCAGAACTAGATCTTGTGCAGAGAGCAATAATTTAGATCACATTTGGGATTCAGCAAACATTACATAGGTCCTCATGATACCAGTAAAACAGGTTAATCACAGTGAATCTGTACTAAAGCAAAAACCAAGCAAAAAATTATTCTTTGAATAATCTTTAGATATTACAAATATCTAAAAGGCTTCCCTGATAGCTCGGTTGGTAAAGAATCTGCCTGCAATGCAGGAGACCCTGGTTCCATTCCTGGGTTGCAAAGATCTGCTGGAGAAGGGATAGGCTACCCACTCCAGTATTCTTGGGCTTCTCTTGTGGCTCAGCTGATAAAGAATCCACCTGCATTGTGGGAGTCCTGGATTCGATCCCTGGGTTGCGAAGATCCCCCAAAGAAGGGAAAGGCTACCCACTCCAGTATTCTGGCCTAGAGAATTCCATGGACTGTATAGTCTGTGGGGTCCGCAAAGAGTCAGACACAACTGAGCGAATTTCACTTTCATTACAAATATATTACAGATGTATGTGTACAGGAGCTGTACGGTGGTGGAAATCTGTGAATAAAATATTATATTTTTGAAAATCTAACATATATATTGTTATTTTATTTATTTACAAAGTGGAGTACTTAGAGTTCAGGTCAATCTCAGTATGGGTCTTTAAGGAATCTTTACCAAGGAGATTTTTCTTAAATACACAATCACATGCAGAGTGGAATTAAATTGGTTAAATGGTTAACATGCAAACTGTTTCAGGTCTCAAGATGCTTGCTTATGAACTTGCATATGACCGATATGAGCCCAGTGAGGGTTTTCTCTAACTAAAATGCAGTATGTAATTAAGGATATTAATCCAACTTTCTAGAAGGAAGTTCAATATAGACTTCAAAAACTGTGAGAATTTCTGAAAGTATTGTTGTTCAGTCACTCAGTCACGTCCAGCACTTGGCAACCCCATGGACTGTAGCACGTCAGGTGTCCCTGTCCTTCACTATCTCCTAGAGTTTGCTCAAACTCATGTCCACATTTAGTGCAATTCCGTGCTTCTGCATTTAAGCAACAACTTATAGGCTACCACAAGGAATTTATTAGTGATATTCAAAATATCAGAGGAAGTTATTATACTACTACTCATACTTGATTCATAAGATCACTAAAAAATACTTAGTCTAACGTGCATTGAATCAAAGTACTATGTCTGATCCCTATGTACAAATCAACATTTTTATTTCTTTAATGGCTTCTGGATGTCCCTAAAATATTAGCAGCTGACCCAGTTTCATACATAGACTGAATCGAACCACTTTTAATGCTGCATCTCGCACGCTAGTAAAGTAATGCTCAAAATTCTCCAAGCCAGGCTTCAGCAATATGTGAACCGTGAACTTCCAGATGCTCAAGCTGGTTTTAGAAAAGGCAGAGGAACCAGAGATCAAATTGCCAACATCCACTGGATCGTCGAAAAAGCAAGAGACTTCCAGAAACACATCTATTTCTGCTTTATTGACTATGCCGAAGCCTTTGTGTGGATCACAATAAACTGTGGAAAATTCTTCAAGAGATGGGAACTCCAGACCACCTGACCTGCCTCTTGAGAAATCTGTATGCAGGTCAGGAAGCAACAGTTAGAACTGGACATGGAACAACAGACTGGTTCCAAACAGGAAAAGGAGTACATCAAGGCTGTATACTGTCACCCTGCTTATTTAACTTCTATGCAGAGTACATCATGAGAAATGCTGGGCTGGAAGAAGCACAAGCTGGAATCAAGATTGCTGGGAGAAATATCAATCACCTCAGATATGCAGATGATGTCACCTTTATGGCAGAAAGTGAAGAGGAACTAAAGAGCCTCTTGATGAAAGTGAAAGAGGAGAGTGAAAAAGTTGGCTTAAAGCTCAACATTCACAAAACTAAGATCATGGCATCCAGTCCTGTCACTTCATGGTAAATAGATGTGGAAACAGTGTCAGAATTTTTTTGGGGGGGTCTCCAAAATCACTGCAGATGGTGATTGCAGCCATGAAAGTAAAAGACGCTTACTTCTTGAAAGGAAAGTTATGACCAACCTAGACAGCATATTAAAAAGCAGAGACATTACTTTGTCAACAAAGGTCCATCTAGTCAAGGCTATGGTTTTTCCAGTGGTTGTGTATGGATATGAGAGTTGGACTATAAAGAAAGCTGAGCACTGAAGAATTAATGTTTTTGAACTGTGGTGTTGGAGAAGACTCCT
Source organism: Bubalus bubalis (assembly GCF_019923935.1). Lineage (NCBI taxonomy): Eukaryota > Metazoa > Chordata > Mammalia > Artiodactyla > Bovidae > Bubalus > Bubalus bubalis. The sequence continues at coordinate 95,997,605 of NC_059163.1, read as the reverse complement.
GAGAGTCCCTTGGACTACAAGGAGATCCAACCAGTCCATCCTAAAGGAGATCAGTCCTGAGTGTTCATTGGAAGGACTGATGTTGAAGCTGAAGCTCCAATACTTTGGCCACCTGATGTGAAGGGCTGACTCATTTGAAAAGACCCTGATGCTGGGGAAGATTGAGGGCAGGAGGAGAAGGGGACGACAGAGGATGAGATGGCTGGATGGTATCACTGACTCAATGGACATGAGTTTGGGTAAACTCCGGGAGTTGTTGATGGACAGGGAGGCCTAGTGTGCTGCAATTCATGGGGTCGCAAAGATTCAGACAGGTCTGAGCAACCGAACTGAACTGAATTTTATCAGAAAGATTGCTTTTGTCTAGAACCTTCTGTTTTTCATATGTGCATGTTTATAATTCTTCAAAAAATAAGAGCAAAGGCAACATCAAAACATTCTGTTGTTTAAAAAATTTTAATTCTCTAAAGTATTAGTTGCTCAGTTGTGTCCGACTCTTTGTGACCCCATAGTTTGTAGCCCGCCAGGCTCCTCTGTCTATGGGATTCCTCGGGCAAGAATACTGGAGTGGATTGCCATTCCCTTCTCCAGGGTAATTTTCTAAAAGCACTGAATTAATTATTTTAGCAATACTTAATGTAGACTATCTGTATATAATGTTTTAAATATAAGATAAATGACTTTCCAGCTGATAAGATCTATAGAAATTCCTAATTCCCATAATAGTGAAAAACAACCCCCAAGTTTCAGGCATTTCAGTAAATAAAAAATGTAAAAGGCAGGTATAAATGGAAGAAATATCTGCAATGATAGATGTAAAGTAGAGAGAAAATTAGGTCACTAAATGGAGACATGTATAATGAATTATTTGGTGTCATATGTAAAAGAGTGTTCAGTGTTTATTGAAAAATGACTTTTAAATGGAAAGTTCATATAAAAAACAGTTTTAATCTGTGAAAAATAAGTGAGTCTGTCATAATTAACACATTTACATGAGGAAGAGATTACAATTCATTCTGTCTGTTCATGGTAATATTAACAAATATCCTATGCAGAGGCTCTAAATCACAATGAAAAAAAGTCATGGAGAGGTTACACTTATGAAATTAATGGTAATCTCTGAGAGTCAAGCACATTTCAAAACATTGATAGTTGGACACAAGAAACTCATATACTTGGTGAAAAAGGATTGTTATAGATAATCTAAAAATGTATTTGTTATTGCTTCCATACAGATTGGAACAACAAAGAATTGGTTGTGAGTGCAATTGGGTAAATGCTTTGAAATTTAGTATGCTGAAAACTCAATCACTATATGCTTTGGAATACCTAAGAAAAACTCTTTTCCCTTTAAATTGTAAACTAACATAAACCCCAGGGCTTCCCTGATGGCTCAGCAGGTAAAGAATCTGTAATGCAGGAGACTGGGGTTTGATCCCTGGGTCAGGAAGATCCCCTGGAGGAGGAAATGGCAACCCATTCCAGGATTCTTGCCTGAAAAAAATCCCACGGACAGAGGAACCTGACCTGCCATGGTCCATGGGGTTGCAAACAGTTGGGCACAACCGAGCGATTAAGCACAACATAAACCCTCATCTACACCAACAACATCTTTTATTGAAGGAGAATTTATTTAACTTCCTAAGTAATTAATTTCACTTTATAAAGCCAAATTCACTTCATCAGTTTGGATGACAATTCACTGAAATCAGGAATTTTCACATATAAGTCACCTAAGTATAAAACTATTTTTAATGTCTAACTTGGAATTACATAATTTCATCCTTTACCCGTGATGTTTAATTGAGGTAAATGGAAGGAAGCCTGCCTATGAGAAACAGTAAAATCTCAACTGTGTTTTGCTAGATTGTTTTTCTCCTTCCTCTGGGTTGTAAAAGGGCAGGACTAGAAAAATCCCTTGTTTCCCGTTCATTTAACAAACATATTCACCTACAAAATGACCCCTCCCCCGACTCCCCCATTTGTGTTTCCCAAGCCTGCGGAGTTCACGCACACGGGCATCAACACCTGAGAGTGACAAGGGCTGATGTGTGTCTTTTTGGCGGATGCGGTGCTCACGGTCATGAGGGAATGGATGTGAAATGCCGTGCTGATACCAGCCAAGTAATATAATGTGGAGCCGTTAGGAACATTATTCATAGTTGATGAACACATACCTTTCCTAGTGAAACACATACATTTCAGAAAGAAATGCATAGATCATTTACTGAAGCACATTTATTATAGCAAAATGTGTACCTCAACTAATGAAACACATAGATCATACAGTAAAATGATTATCCTTATATCGAGCAGATTTAACCATTTATGAATGTTTTAGGGACAAACCAGCTTTGGTTAGCAGGCCAAAGCTGAATTTACAAATAGCAAACTCAACATTTTTCTGGATTAACCCTTTATGATTACAATTAATATTTTGTTATGTCACTTGCTGTTCAAAACAAAGGAGTTCTGTGGGTCTTTAGTGCTACCGTTTCTTCTACAATTACTTATACACAATTAACAGAATGTTTATCTTTTAACATCCTTACTGGTGTGGTAACCAGCACTCAAGAAGAGTAACAGTGAGAAATTGAAATATGATGTTTAGGGAAGGCAGGGTGTGTTTGGGGTGCCAATTTATGGCTTCCCTTCAGATAAAATTTAGCACTTGCATTTTGACACAATTGTATTCCAGGACCAGCAGCACATCTTGACACAATCTACCTTTATCTGCAGTAACAAATGCCAAGAAAAGCCAGAAATAGGATGTGAGTCAGTGCCCCTGCCCCTCCAGGGTCAGCAATAAACTATCAATTCCCACTGTATAAATTCAGTTCACCCTGGCTCTCTATGGCCCTGAGGAACAGAGTAGGTCAAACACTTTGTTTATGACTAAGGAATCCCTCAGTACACTGAGCTTTGACCATAACCCTAACTCACCAGAGCTGGGAATGGATGTGAATTCCAGCCCTTTGCTTTAGTGAGAACATAATTCACACAGATGACCGTTGCACTGAGAAACTTTGCAAGATCAGTCCGATTTGTATCATTGTCCTGTATTATATGTGAAAGTCAGTCATAGCCTGAGCGTCTCTTAAAGCCTTGCAGAATGGTCTCTACCAGCTCTCGACTTTCTTTTAAAAAGCAAAACTAAGTTAAAGAATTCTCTTTTCCATCTTGCTTCTCTTTCATCCTGTGACTACATGTGTGAACAAAAGTACAGAGAAGTAAAGGGGGAAAAACAAAGTCAAACGTGAAAAATGATTCCCAAAGGAAGGCAAGCAAAGTCTTTCTATATGGATAATATAAAATAAGTGCTTTTGTTCTTCATTATTTAATTCAATGAATCAATCTAAATTTCAATTGCCTATCTACATTGAGAGCAAGCCAATCTTAATTTCATCTCTTCTTTCTGCTTAGGATCTTCTCCTTGCGACTCAAGATGTTCTTCATTTTAGAGTGAGACATTGTCCTTCTGCTATTTGTAGCTGACTTTGGAACCACCGTTCTTTCCAACTTTGACTTAAAACTTGGCTATAAATGTTCATTATATTTGAAAGTTTATATTTTGGAGTGTGCTTATGGCACATCATCATTCAATCTTGCATTTGTTGTTTGTTTATTCCCCTTTCTCATGCTGTACAATGTTGATTCCTTGGGTACAAGAGATGTAGGAAATTAGATTGAATTAAATGGAATAGTCAACGTCATGCACAATGGGTTTTTCACTGAGTTACTCCACTTTTCCTTAAGTTATAGGAGCTCATTTCATTATTCAGTGAACTCTCTAGTGACCCTGGGGTTTCACTGTATAATTTATGTTTCCTGATACAACTCAACAGTGTAATCTTATGATTTATGTGCTTCATTTATAATTTGATCATCTCAGTATAATGCATGTTTTTCTACATGATGTATGTACTTTATCCCATAATATATGTGTTTCCCTGTATGATATATGTATTCATCAGCCATGCATTACAGCATTGGTGCTACATTCCTAGGAAAGGAGGTAGAATATCCCAGCCTGAGGGCAAGTCCTGAGGTTAACTGCAATCAATTCACCTTCCACACAATTACACTTTCATCCGCAGGAGCTTGGGAAGTGAGCACGCTGAACATGGCAGCAGCAGGGAGGCAAGTGTGCCAGTTTCTCTCTTTCCTAGATCCAAGAAAAAGCAAATTCCAGCAGCATGTTGGGGAATCAGAACCCCACACTTCAATTTTCACTGAAAAAGGATTTCAGGTATTATTAATCACATTTCCATCTTTTTGATATAACCCGATTCAAGCTGAAGACTGGCAATAAATAAACTTTCATTTCAGAAAATCATTTAAAAAATAATTATTATTTAAGAATTATATTGAAGCCACTCAAAGAAGGGTTGCCACAAAGCATTCTTTCAAAAGAATTTTCATTAAACTCACTCGCTCAATAAACATCATCAAGTCCTATTCAAGCATTTTCATTTTCTGAAGTCTTCTTCTCTTTTACATTGACTCATCCATCCATTTATTCAACAAATATGTATTAAGCATTTACTTTGTTCCAGACAAATATAAAACACATCAAAAGCTTTGTCTCCATAACATTTGCATTCTATGATGGAAGACAGACAATAAGCAAAATAAATAAGCAAAGCAAATATTGCAGTTAAGAATATCAGAGGTCCCGTACAACAAAATACAGCCTGGAGGAAGAAGAATAAGAATTCCTAGTTGAGGTGGGAATATTTTTTAAATTAAGTAAGGTATTCAATAAAAGCCTCACTGAAAATGAGACATTTGGACAAAAGCTGGAAGGAGGTGAGGAGATGGCTGTTTGTATAAGGGAAGAGTATATGCAAAGAGAAGACTATGAGGTTGAAATGTACTTGGCATGATGTGGAAAGAATGAGGAATCTAGAATGACTATAAGGCGTCATTGCTCTTGAGATGATGAGCAAGGGGAAAGTGAGGGAAGATGAGTTCAGGCAGGTATTAGGTAATAAATAAATCATTCAGGACCTTCTAGACCATTGTAAGCATTCTGATTTTACTCCAAGCAAGACAGGGTTACTGGGAAGGGAAACAGGAATAACAGGAACTGAATCTGTTTTGAAAGGATTATTCTGGGTGCCAAGCAGACATGTCCATAGGCAAGGAAAAATACATGGGATGTAGGGAGGGCATTTAGGGGCTATTGCAATAGTCCAGGCTACAGATGATAGTGAGCTGGTTTAGGACGGTAGCAGTAGAAATGGTGCAAGTGGTTAGTATTCTAGATAGATTTTCAAGTTAAGCTGATAGAGTTTTCTGAGTGTTTCATAGAGTATGAAAGATAGAAGGTAACTTATTTACAAGCAGATAAAGAAGATTAAAGCAAATGTTTATGTATTTGTGGCTATATTTGCTTTATTTTTAAAATAAATAAATGAAGAATGTACTACATGGTTGGAGAAGGAAATGGCAGCCCACTCCAGTATCCTTGCCTGGAAAATCTCATGGACACAGGAGCCTGATGGGCTGCAGTCCATGGGGTCACAAAGAGTTGGGCAGAAAGTGAAGAGGAACTCAAAATCCTCTTGATGAAAGTGAAAGTGGAGAGTGAAAAAGTTGGCTTAAAGCTCAACATTCAGAAAACGAAGATCATGGCATCTGGTCCCACCACTTCATGGGAAATAGATGGGGAAACAGTGGAAACAGTGTCAGACTTTATTTTTCTGGGCTCCAAAATCACTACAGATGGTGACTGCAGCCATGAAATTAAAAGACGCTTACTCCTCGGAAGGAAAGTTATGACCAACCTAAATAGCATATTCAAAAGCAGAGACATTACTTTGCCAACAAAGATTCGTCTAGTCAAGGCTATGGTTTTTCCTGTGGTCATGTATGGATGTGAGAGTTGGACTGTGAAGAAGGCTGAGCGCCGAAGAATTGATGCTTTTGAACTGTGGTGTTGGAGAAGACTCTTGAGAGTCCCTTGGACTGCAAGGAGATCCAACCAGTCCATTCTGAAAGATATCAGCCCTGGGATTTCTTTGGAAGGAATGATGCTAAAGCTGAAACTCCAGTACTTTGGCCACCTCATGTGAAGAGTTGACTCATTGGAAAAGACTCTGATGCTGGAGGGGATTGGGGGCAGGAGGAGAAGGGGACGACAGAGGATGAGATGGCTGGATGGCATCACTGACTCGATGGACGTGAGTCTGAGTGAACTCCAGGAGTTGGTGATGGACAGGGAGGCCTGGCGTGCTGCGACTCATGGGGTCGCAAAGAGTCGGACACGACTGAGCGACTGATCTGATCTGATCTGATCTGAGCGACTAATACTTACACACTACATGGTTATTCACAGGGAAAGTGATATTGATAATTAGAGAATTACTCATCAAATCATTTGGGTTCATCTTTTCTTGATACATATTCACATGAATCCAAGTCATTTTTATGTCTTTGTTCAAGGAATATCAAATGCATTAACTTCCAATCTGATATACTCTCCCAAGAGGTTATTTTTTAAAAATCTTGTGGTTATTTTTAATTCAAGAATGTAAGTAAAGAAAAATAAGATGGGTAAAAAACAAAAGTGTCTCCAGTTATTATGAAAATTTTTCTAATAAATTGAAATTATTTGAAATGATTGTATCTATAATTTTTTATTTTATCTTATCAACACAGACCTCAAAGGGCAAAACATACAGCATAAATAAGATTATATTTATACCACAATAATATATTTGACAGAGCAATAAGTCAAAAGCATATAAAGGTGTGTGTGTGTTTAGTCACCTAGTTGTGTCTGATTTTTGTGACCCAATGAACTGTAGCCTGCCAGGCTCCTCTGTTCATGGGAATACTCCAGGCAAGAATGCTGGAGTGGGTAGCCTATCCCTTCTCCAGGGGAACTTCCCAACCCAGAAATCGAACCAGGGTCTTCTGCATTGCAGGCAGATTTCTTACAAGCAGAGATACCCCTTCTTATTACCTAAAGCAGAATAATGTTTACTTTAAAATTAAAAATATTTTTGATATATTTGCACACAGATACTTTTAAAACAGCAAGTTACATTTGTTTTGGGCCAAGAAATAAACCAAAACTAATGACATATAATTTTTTATTTTCATTTGAGTCAAATTTATTTTCAAGCCAATTATAAATCCCACTAATATTTCTATTGCTTTCTAAATCCCAAATACAATATAAAAATCAAGTATTTTATAAGTCAAAAAAGTTAATTCTACAAATGTTTCAAATTTGGACTTCAAATATAAAGTTATTGTCAGAAAAGACCATAATCATTATTTTAGTATTATGAATACGTTTGAGAAAAAGAAAAGGATGAGAAAAATCTTGGCCAATGATTCACTAAGTTATAAAATTAAACTGAACATGTCTTGACTAAGATATTATTCAGAAACAACCTTTAAAAAGCAAAGTTACTAACTACTGTTTTATTTTAGATATTCTTTAGGGAGTCTGGGGTGGACAGATACACTCTGCTATATTTAAAATGGATACTAACAAGGACCTACTGTATAAGACCGGGACTATGCTCAATGTTATGTGGCAGTTTAGATGGGAGGGGAGTTTGGGGGAGCCATGTACATGTATGGCTCAGGTCCTTTTCTGTCCACCTGAATCTATCACAACACTGTTAATTGGCTATACTCCAATATAAAATAAAAAGTTTAATTAAAAATATAAATTTAAATAAATCAATTTCCACATATTTCTAATAGTAGGGAAAGATTCTTAAAATTATTGAGATTGTGAATTTTGAAAGTAAAAAGTATTATTAATAAAATTCCAAAAGTACTTCCCAATAATTAAATATCCAAACCCAGTTATAAACTATCTAAAGGATGATTACCTTTAAAATAATTATTAAAGATACATTAATTAGTATGTTAAAAATGAAATAACAGACAACTGGCAAAATATATTAAAATACCTATTGATATTATTTCTTTGTTGCCTTTCATTGCCCAATATAAAAGTTTGTTGTTGTTTTTAAGTTGCTAAATCATGTCTGCCTAAATCACCTAAATCATGTCCGCCATAGCTTGCCAATCTCCTTTGTCCATGGGATTTCCCAGGCAAGAATACTGGAGTGGGTTGCCATTTCCTTCTCTGGGCTATCTTCCCAACCCAGGGATTGAACCTGCATCTCCTGAATTGATAGCAGATCCTTTTACTACTGAGCCACCTGGGAAGCCCAATACAAAAGGTGCTTTAATATAATTTGAAAAGATAGTTTCATAACTTTTGTATTTATGTGTAGTGTAGTAGTGCTAGTCATTGAGTTGTGTCTGACTTTTTGCCACCCCATGGACTGTAGCCCACCAGGCTCCTCTGTCCATGGGATTCTCCAGGCAAGAATACTGGAGTGGGTTGCCATTCCTTTCTCCAGAGGATCTTCCTGATCCAGGGATTGAACCCAGATCTCCTACATTGCAGGCAGATTCTTTACTATCTGAGCTACAGGGATCTCAGTTTGATAGATTTGTGTGCATAATTTCTTAGGTCCAGGCCCCCATTCTGCCTATTCCACATGACCTGAGGCACATCATTAACCTCTCTGCTTTTTCACTTGTAAAATAACAAAAAAATTTAAGATTACCCTATATGGACAAGGAGTGGTTTAATGGAAACTCCTTGAGCTCCATCACTGGGGAAGATAATTAGTAAATCTAAAAAGGGTTGGAGCATCCAAGTTTCCATTCAACAGATACAATTTGAGCACTCACTGTTCACTAATTACTGTGTTAATTTTTCGAGAGGTTCAAAAGGAAGATTCCCTCACATGATTCGCTTACTAGGGGGTTTACTTACTAAGATGGTGTGTTAAGAGATATGACAAATGAATGAATAGGGAGTAGAAAGTATGAAATAAAGGCAACTGACCAGCTTGATTATGTGGGAGTGAAAAGACTTTCATGATACTTCCTGGAAATCGTGGCACTTGAACAAAGACATAAAGATGCTAAGGGTCAACTCAAAAGGAAGGGGAGCAGTGGGCATTCCAGGAAAGGAAATTCAAGAGAACAAAGGCCCAGAGGTAATTAAAATGATAGGATTTTAAATGCTTAAAAAATGAACGGGCTTCCCAGGTGGCGCTAGAGGTCAAGAACCCACCTGCCAATGCAGGAGACATAAGCGACTCGGGTTTGATCCCTGGGTTGGGAAAATCCTCTGGAGGAGGGCATGACAACCCACTCTAGTATCCTTGCCTGGAAAATCCCATGGATAGACGAGCCAGGCGGGCTACAGTCCATAGGGTCGCAAAGAGTCGGACACAACTGAAGTGACTTAGCACGCATGTGAAGGGTGAACAGTTAGGAATTAACCTGCAAGGGTAGACAGATCAAATGCCAGAGGATTTCATTTTTATCCTATAGGTCAGAACTCTCCCCACCTTGTGCTGAGATTCACTGGTGAGCTGTGACTGGATTATACCCGTGATCTTTTCAGCCTCCAGGTGATAAGAGAAACCCAAGTTAGCCAGATCCCAGCATGTATCACCTCAGACCTTGAACTGCTGTGCCCATTTTCTCACAATACTCTATAATAAATGATCATTTCCATAAAGTCATGACATGAAAAAGTCAGGGACTCGCTCCTAGGAACAGTAGGCTTTAAATGGTTCCTGCCAAGAGCAATTTATTTAGACCAGACCTGGCTGCTCAGAGAGGTAACTCTCCCCACTAACACAGAACAGAAGGCAAGGGCAGCGGAAGACTGAGGCTGGCTGAGGAGTCAGTCTGTGCCCAGGGCCACAGGGCTGGGAGGCCACACAGCCATCTCTGGGTAACAAAGGAAGTTGGCAGCCAGAATTCTACGGGCAACACTGGAAGGAAGGAAGGCTTCCATGGTAATGCCTCCAATAAAAACTGCCCGTTTAACGGCAATTGTAAACAAATGCATCTGCTAAGGGTTAGGAATGCGGGGCCTGAAATAACAAAGAACAGCCCAGAACAGATCAGCATGGTACACTCAGAAGAAGCCCACATATAATCAGGGAGCTCAATAAAAGGCAAAATTCAGAGGAGCCAGGACAGAAACCCACCTCTCTGATCTCTCAAAGAGTTTCTCCAGTTCTCTGGAGGTGAGATACCAAGCACAAATTTTACTGTATTTAATTAACAAACATTTTTATAGGATTTACAAGGTTCCAAGAACTGTTCTGCTTTTTACAAATTTATTTATTCCTCATAACAACCCAGTGAGGTGGGGTCAATGGAGTCTCTAGTTATCCTGATTTTACATATGAAGAAACTGTGGCTTAGAGAGGTTAATAAAAGTTGCAAGAAATCACACTGCTATAAAGTGTTAAGAGTTAAGATTCTACTCCTGGTTTGTTTGGCTTCAGGGTTCTGTGACCTTAATAACTATGCTATCCTGTCTCATAGAACTCCACTGGACATAACTTGTGACTATAATTGAAGACACCATAACATAACATTATGACATAACATTATAAATAGTATGGAATTTGACATATAATGTTGAAGAGAACAGTCTGGAGAGCTTTCATTTCCTGGTGTCAATGCCCTCTTTTTGCTCCTCAAAATCCATTTGCACACAGTAATAGAGAAAGCTTCCTCAAGTATAATAATAATAATAATAATACAAATCATGCATTACCCTAAATGAAATCCTTTAGAGGTTTCCCATGGCTCTTAAGATAAAATGCAGTCACTCCCATGGTTTACAAGATAGTATACTCATACCAAGCTAGACCTTCCAGGGTCACAGTACTCGGCCTTTACAACTCAGAAGATTCCAGTTCACCAGATTCTTTGGTGATTGACTCCTCTTCATTTAGATTGTGCCTCTAAGGTCTTTGCTCAGAGAACTCTTCCTTTGCTCAGAGAACTCACCCTAAGATAAATCCTTCCAAACCTTTTGTGATGTCATCTTGTTTGATTGTCTTCAAACTACTTATCATTCTCTGACACAATCTTTTTTAAAAATTTGTTCACTTTTATAATTATTTATCTCCCATGGAGATAAATATTTCTCCTGTAGAATATTAATACAATAAAAGCAGACACTTTTCAGGCTGTTCATTTAGATTTGAGGCACGCCAATACCTAAAGCAGTGTGACATTACCCAGACCATCAGTGCCCCATACTTTTTGAACAAATAAATGAATGGATTATCCAAGAGGAAAGATTAGCTAAAAGCTTCCATTCAATCAGTGATAAAATTTTGTTTACCTTCTGAGGAAAAGTTACTCTAATGGCTAGCATAAAATGGATGATTCATGATATTTTCTAATCTTTAGAGAATTAATGCACAAAACTTTGAAGTCAAATGGAACTGCTTTCAATCCTGATATCTTTAATTATGAACTTTACAAACTTGGGTAAATTATCTAATCTAGTTATGCCACAGTTTCCTCAAATTTAAAATTAGAATATAGTACTACCACATAGCACCACGTGAAGACTACATATAATCACACATGTAAAACTCTTACCATAGAACCTGGTACTCAGTCTATGTTAACTCTTAGTATTATCATCATAAAGAAACAAAAGCCAAAACCTCTCTTTTTACATTAAATCAACAGTTAATAAGTTAATAGCCAGCACTGAAAATTTCAAAATAAAGACAGATATATGTTAGTCATTTATTTATTTGCCTTAAGCTTTTTAATCTAATATTTTAAGATAACAGGAATTGCTACATTGTCATTTATTTGGGGCTTGACTTCAGTTAACTGGATAAAGCGTTTTGTCATGTTTGATACCTTTTCTGAAAATATGGGAATAAAAATTATTGCTCAACTTCAAATAATGAGAATGAGAATTCCCAAGTGGCACTAGAGGTAAAGAACCCGCCCGCCAATGCAGGAGACTTAAGAGACATGGGTTTGATCCCTGGGTCAGGAAGATCCTCTGGAGGAGGGCATGGCAACCCACTCCAGTATTCTTGTCTGGAGAATCCCATGGACCAAGAAACCTGGAGTACTACAGTCCATGGAGTGCTACAGTTCAACATGCAAAGAGTTCATGACTGAAGTGCCTTAGCACACACAGCACAGGTTATAATTTGGGAAACAATGTTAGAATGAGGACAAAAATTGATTTAATTTTTTAATTTTTTATATTCAATTTAATTATATCTCTAAGAATAAATACATAAAAATTAGTCAACATTGTTTTTTGGCCAAAACTATAAAATCCATCCTATTAAAATATTCAACATGTTTTTGTTTAACATATTTAATGCATAGCAACATGCAATTATAAAAATTTGAAAGGCGTATACAAAACATAATAGTAATGTCATTCTAATTTCAGTCGAATGGCAGCTTTATATGTAGCATGGTTTTGGTGAAACTGCAGTTATGTAAATGGGGTACAAACTTAGTTTCCCCATCTAAGTCCAGTATTTAGCTATTTTGATAATAAGATACACAAATAGTCATCCTTCAGAAAGCTTAGAAATTATGTTTCTATTGGTCAGTAGCCAGTAGTTTTGGCAATCATTTCTACTTTGTGTTACCAAATGCTCGTATTCTTCCCCAATCCCATAAACCCCTCATTGAACAGGTGTCCAATTATATTAATAAGGATAGAATTTTGTCTGAAAATTTTCACTACTCCCTATTTCAGTGAAAGTGAATGTCACTCAGTTGTGTCCAACCCTTTGTGATCCCATGGACTATACAGTCCATGGAATTCTCCAGGCCAGAATACTGGAGTGGGTTGCCTTTCCCTCCTCCAGGGGATCTTCCCAACCCAGGGATCGAACCCAGGTTCTATGTGAATCCACATTGCAGGGGGATTCTATACCAGCTGAGCCACAAGGGTAGCCCAAGAATACTGAAGTGGATAGCCTTTCCCTTCTCCAAGGGATATTCCCCATGCAGGAAGTCAAACCCAGGTCTCCCACATTGCAGGCAGATTCTTTACCAGCGAAGTCACAGCTAGTACTCAATTGCCACCCCTCTTCCCTCCACCCTCATTCCAGAAAAAAATTCAAACAGTTCTTAGATAATTTCCCCAAACTAGAGGATTGCAAGAAGAAAATCTCAGAATGTTGAGCTTCAAATATATATTGGTTGACTGATAGATTTGCCAGATCTTTTTAAAATAAATAAATGCTGGAAACTATTCACTTTTTCAGTAGAGGCAAGAACAATAAATGTGAATCTTGTGAGACCATACTTAGGAAACTCATCAAAACAAAATATCCAGGTCAGATCCAAAGGTCGGAGAAGGCAATGGCAACCCACTCCAGTACTTTTGCCTGGAAAATCCCATGGATGGAGGAGCCTGGTAGGCTGTGTAGTCCATGGGGTTGTGAAAAGTCGGAAGCGACTGACCAACTTCACTTTCACTTTTCACTTTCATGCATTGGAGAAGGAAATGGCAACCTACTCCAGTGTTCTTGCCTGGAGAATCCCAGGGACGGGGGAGCCTGTGGGCTGCCGTGCTCCATGGGGTCGCACAGAGTCGGACACAACTGAAGCGACTTAGCAGCAGCAGCAGCGGATCCAAAGACCCCAGTTTCACTAGAATCACAAAGGGCAGTCTAGTTAGTCTGGTGGCTTTCTCTGTGAGAATACATACTATCTGTATTTCTATAATTGTTTCCAAGTAGAAAATTTTTAGAGTAATTTGAGATTTCAAAACTGAAATGGCTAGAGTGAACTTCACACTCCCCCCACTCCCTGGGTTATTAATCTACTTTAGGAAATCTTGATATCAAGAGTGAGTAGACTAGCCCAGTGTCTGTAGCACAAAATTCCAATGGTCCCTCTAGGAGGGACCATAGCTAAAGAACACAAGGGGTCACCAGCTATTTTCAACACTTTATACCTGAGGGACCTTATCTTCACTTGGTTGCTTGGCTGCAGGAGGCTTCATCATAAGATGAATTGGTCTTCATGGGCAGTCTTCCCACATGGTCATCTTTCTAAGTTAAAAATCCCCAAACAAAAAATGTTCTTGAAAAGAGCCTATTTTTGATTTTTCCTAGAAAAGAAGCAAACTGGAAAGAAAAAAAAAAAAGTGAAGCAAATTAGTCTGGAAGATTACAGTTATCAAACCAGCTATGAAGAATCCCAATTATAAAACCCGCTTTCCGGCGCCTTCTGGACTTTCCTTAGGGGCGGCTCTGCGGAGCTTAATAACGCTATAAAATCATCTAGATTTTCTTTCATTGATCAGATGGCCCTCTTTTCCTTTCCAGTTTTCCTCTGATTAGAAGTGAATGTGAAAAAGAAGGTTTGTGGAGGCAGCCCGGGAAGGGAAAAAAATATTTAAAAGGCCCAAGCAAACAAACTGTTAAACTGTAAGCAACGATATACAACACTGCTCTCTTTACATGAGGCTTGGGAGGAATTTTACTGAACTGTCTGTGAAAGAGCTATGTAAAGCTAGGGGATTGAGGGAGTTGAAGTGAGAACGCACAAAATTGTAAGGCTTCCCAGAGTGGTCGAGTTCGGCTCCGTCCCCCAAGGCGCCTCCCCTCCCCCTCCCCGTCCTCCTCTAATGAGAACGCATTAAGCCTTTCTCAATGCCCTCATGTGCTCTTACACGGCAGAATCCTTGCATTGCAATGCACAATGCAGTCCAAGGATTTCTAACATTATAAAGAGAGAGAAAATGCTTTCTAGACAGCTCATCCAACCCTTCCCCAGCGCTCAGCAGGGATTTAAGTGTGTCTACTTCGGCTGAAAGTAAATGCATATTTTTGCCCCCAACTAAAAGGGACTTTTTCCCGTTTCCTGCTCACAAAGGCATCTGTATATTCTCTCTGCATCTTACTCTTACACTGTGGACATTGTCAGAATTTCGAATTGTAGACCACACACACATAGTTTATGCTCTCGGTTTATAATACCTTCACATTTTATTTCCTCACACACATTGCCCATTATTTTTTAAGCTCTTCGTGGAAATAAAGGAAATATGTAACCCAGCTAGGAAGGCTGGGAGCCCAAATTCATTTCAGGAATAATTCCACCACTTAATTTCTAGTTTATTTTTACACTTCCTTAACTATGTAGAAATCAAGTATTACGTTTTCAAAAAAATCATCCCAAAAGACTCCACCACCCAGTTTCTTTTGACTGAGGCAAAGATTTCATATAAATAATTAAAATTAAGGTGCACGTTTCTTCAGGATTTCCAAGATTATATAGTATATTCAGTGAATAAAAACCCTGAATTTTCTTCCCATGGGAAAATGCTTTGCAAACACCTGCGTTCTGCTGTCATTAAGCCCAAGGATACCTTCTGAGTTACCAAGGAGGCCCTATAAATGATGGCCAGCAGGATGAAGCCTCTGGTCTGACTGGGGGGGTTAAATGCTGATAGGAAACCAAACCAGCTTCCGAACACCTGCTATTGTGGTTGGCCCCTCCCCTGCGGGGGAGTTTCATCAACATGTATAATAAAAATAAATGCAACATAATAATAAATAGGAGGATGTGTTACTTATCTGGTTAGAGGCGAGGGTACATAAAGGTTTGTATTAGTTCTCTGAGGCGCTTCTTCTGTTGTTGTTACTAGCCATTGAATAGGTAACATCCCCCATTCATCTACTAAAACAAGCTCAGAGTTGCAAGTGGAAGAAATGTAACATTCCATTTTTAAACTTTCATCAGGACAGATAGCTAGCAGTATTGGTGCCAGGTGGGATTATATGACAGAGAGCTCTGGAGTGTGGGCTCAGGGTGAAAAATGGAATGTAAATTGCGAACTGACACCTGGGCAGTGGAACTCCAGTCAGATTCAGGAGATCAGCTATCAATACTTGTACTAACCCTGCCCTGTACTAACAGGAGCTTGTTTCTGAGAGGGACAATATGCCCCTCCCCCCTCAGGCAAAAATGAACAGCTTCATCAGTCTCATACTGTCTACCTAGCACAGATCCACAGCCTGTTCAGAAAGAAGCAGTCAAGAAGGATGTCGGACACCTTAAAGACAGAACTGCTGGATGAATGACTTGCTATCTGTTGTTTTGTTGTCTTTTTGCTTTTTGCCAATTATTTTTTGGTCTCTGTCCCCCAGGTATAATTTCTGTCTAATATAATTTATTCAAGTCATCTAATATTTTTTGACTGACATCTAGGTACAAGGAAGTTAAGAAATGTGCTGACAACTGGGAAAGATGGGTGATATTATATTCAAGGTCTCCTTGCCATATGTTGCCCAAGGATTTTACCTGGTGCTGTGATAAAGGAGCTTGTTTCCACAGGGTTCTCTAGCATTCTTGATAGATTGCACCCAGTCCTGAGTGTGTCCTTGCTGACTCCAGGCTTATCCCAGGCTTCTTTAGGTTCAAGATTGCCCAGTCCTCCTCTTCTAACCAGAAGGCATCTCCCTCAGCTAAAGAGCATCCACAGAGCCTGACGGTCACTTATTATAGAAATCAGTACAACATACAAAAATGTCCCAAATAAGGGAGGGTTCAGCTGGTAAAGAATCTGCCTGCAAGGTGGGAGACCTGGATTCGATCCCTGGGTTGGGAAGATCCTCTGTAGAAGGGAAAGGCTACCCACTCCAGTATTCTGGCCTGGAGAAGTCCATGGACTGTATAGTCCATGGGGTCACAAAGATTCAGACACGACTGAGCGACTTTTACTCACTTCCACTACGGAAGACTGACATGATCTAGTCTCGGGTCAAAGTCTACCTTGGACTTTTCTCAAATCGATCACCATGTGCCTGCGAACATGACTGATTATACCAGATATCCTGTTTTGTTATACTGCAATTTACCAAGTACACAAGAGTGAACATAGACACGCACACACACACTGTCCTTTCCTAATGGAAGGAACTTCTACAGAGTTCCATCCCTCTTATTTTGTCAGCTAGCTTAGGTGATCCAGTTCCCTCTGATTTTCTGCATCTGCTTCCTTTAATCTGAGTGTGTTGGTACCATCTCTTCAGACCAGAATAATCTGACTGAGAGGCTCTCAGATATTCAACATCAGGTAATTTGTAATCCTGTCATTTCTGTAGTTGCTGATAACTCTAGGTCTGTTCTAACTTTTAGGATCCTTATAATTCCACAAAAAAGCCAAATACAAAGTTTAATGTTTTTGACTACCTCATTGTGTGATTTAAATATGGATTTTAGGCAGTACCTTGGCCAAGCATTTCTGACAAGGGCATTCACCGTAAGTATATGTTCATTTTAAAAATTTTGAGATTTTTATTTCCCTTGTTTCTTCTTTGCCAAACTTACTGGCTCTCTTTAATTGGTCCATGCTCAGCTTGAACATATTAGAAAATAAAAATTCACATAATATCTTCGAGACAGTCCTGAAAAATGAATCTGAATGCCTGACATATTGTAGTTAGATAATTGGACAGGCAAAATTCCAGGTATTAATTGGATACTTTAATTATTCCTTATTGGTAAAACAGATTTTAATAGTATAAATATATTTGTTTGTTATAAACAAATATTAATAAAATAAAACTCAAATTCACCTTTTCCTTATAATTATTGTTATATTTTCAAAGCTATGTCTTATTTGCTTATCCCTACACTGTTTTCCTTTTCCCCAGCCTTTTATGCTTGTCGATGCCAGAGAAAATAGTGGGATGCAAAAGATGTACTCATTGTTTCTGATTATTGGTAATCATGGGAACTTTTCATAGAACACCTAAAATTTAAATGCAGTCTAGAGGAAGACAATACGCCTTTGTGTCTGTTGAGGGAAACCTCCTATTTCCCTTTGTTGTCTGAATGTATTTCACCCTTCTGTCAGAGTGTGTCCACTTTAACCTTTCCCTTCTCACTGCTGGCATCTCTCCAGGCTCCAAAATGCCTGTTTGACTCTCCTCTGACACCTTTATCTGATACAGTCACAACACTTCTTTGCATAATGAGCAGGCATACCCTACTCATCAGAAAGGTAATTAAAAAAATGTTTAGATTTTTGTGTTCACAGATGTAACAGTATAAAGGCAACTTTTGCTCAATGAGCCCTAGCATCAGAGGCGGGGGAGGGGAGGAATGGTTCTTTTAGTAAGAGCAGGTCTTAGGCTTCAATCTTTAAACTGGAGATACGGATTTGTAATTTTTTTCCCTCCCCCATGGAAAGAAATCTTTAAATAAAGATGTCTTCATCTGAATTGACCACCGTTTATAAAAGCAAATCTGGTCGGGGCTCTGCTGCTTATGCGAAGGAACATTCCTCCCCATTACAACGGCATTTGCACATTTATAGGAGGAATAAAGAAAAAGATGCATGATACATGTGAAGGAGCCTTCTCTCTGCCATCCAGAGAAAGAAGAACTAAAAGGATTATAAAAGTTCAGATTAAAATGATATAAAATCTAGCATTTGGCTCCAACACCAGTGCCTTGGTCCTCTGAAGCTAATCTGTATGCACTCTGTGACCTCCTCGCAGCGAACCCTGCTAAATATATTATTCCCACGGGGGCTTTCACTGCTGCTTGGTGTCAGAAATCAATATGTATGAGGCGCGTGGATGGGAATTTCTAATAGATCTGCCTGGCCCTGTGCTGCTTTTCAATATCTGCCTTGGACTATTAGTGCCGGCTCGGTGCCTGTGAAATAACCGAGATAATCTTTTAAGGTGCACTGTTAAGGTGGAACCTAAATGTTGCTGTTTCAATTAAAACAAAAATTATATTCATAAATCAGTCAGGTCCATGTAACCTTGTATAGTCACTCCAGACAACTGATTAAAAACAAGATGGAATTTAAAGCTTTAAGGAGTGAAATGTTATTTTTACCTTTTACTTAGAGTCACAGGAAGGTATTGCATTTTAAGGCTCATGATGTGTTATTTTGGGGGAGGGGACCCAACTACAAATTAAATTGGCAACTTCAGAGTTCTATAACCAAATGGTGTTTATTTTATTTGATTCCTATATGTACAAGAGAAAATACTCATAATATATGGAAAGCAAAGTCATTTTCTTCTAGTAGATGAGAGCACCTTTGTAGATGGTCTTTTTTCATATAATTTATTCTCACTAAAATTATTGCATGAGTGATTTCCTTTTTTCTTTTCTTTGCTTGATAACTCCATAAATTAATTTTATACCATCATGCAATTATATCATGTCGTGATTTGTTCTTATATCTGTAGAGATATTTAGAGATAAATGTGGGCAAGAAAGTGGTTAATTAAATTTCTGTGTTACTCACCCTCATTGATGAATATGTCGCTTCTTGGCCAGCCCAGTGCAAAGAGGCTTAGGTTAGAGTTGCGTGCAGGGGACAAGGAGCCTGCCTCCTGACTTTGGGTTGTTTCCTCTTTGTTTTCACGTTAGTACTCAGAGGCTCAGGGCATGGAGGTGCAGGACCCAGAAACAACTAAGGTTCTCCATCACTACCAGTGATGGGATTATCATGATTAATGAGAATGAGGAAGAGGGAGGTGGCCAGTAAGCCACACATACATTCATCTGGCTTTTCACACTGCCAGGCTGGGGTCAGATCCTTGAGAGGAGTGACATCAAGAAAGGGCTCACCTGAGACCATCATTTGGGGCCACCTTCACCTCTGCTGCCTTGGGAGGCTGTCAACCTACCAAAGCTTGAGGAACTGGCATATAACTCCAGTTTTTCTTTTTCTTTTTTTTCTTTTCTGCTTTCCCTGCACACTTCACTTAGCACAGCACAATCCACCTGACAACCTCTGAAACCACTCTATGACTGCTTATCGGGCCTACCCTGGATGGGGTGTGAGGCTGTAGCATAAGATCAGGGAGATGGGGCTGGATGCTGGAAGATAAAAAGGAAGCATATGGCTGGTAACCTTCAGGTCATTAGGGATCTGCCTTCAAAAATACCCCAAGCTTCTTAGAATTTATTTAGAGTGATATTGACTTAATTGTTTGGGGATAAAAAAAAAAGAGAGAGAGATGTACTCTTTTAAGGAAATACTCTTTTTTCTACTTATTTATTGAATTTTAAAATAATTTTAATAGGAACTAAACTTCTTACACTCCTCAGCACAAGTTACCTTGGAAACTCCCTTTCGAGGCACTTTCTCATGCACGCGTATTTTGTTTTAGAGATGCTAACCCACAGGTATGTTTTTAACTGATCTGTAACTGGACTTCAGAATTATTACAAGGAAAAAAAAAAAGTTCAAAGCGCAAGACACCAAACTGCTTTCTGAGTTCTTTGTTGAGGAAATGGCATTCCAAGTACTAACTTTATTTAAAGTTACCACCAAGAACCCATAAATAAAATGTAAATGTTTATGAAATGCTGCCCCACTAGAGTCATTTCTTTTTTTCTTGACCCTCCAGTGTGGAGAAAACAAGCCAGCTAGCTCAATTTTCAACTGGGTATATAACACAAACAGTTATGATCTAACAGGAGAAATCCCCAGCAGTCTAATCTGTCTACAAATTCCTCCCTCTCCAAATCCCTCCCTCTCTCAACCCTTCAATTAGAGATTTGCAAAAACAAACATTATCTGTGTTTTCTGCATCTCCCAGGGAGGTGTAATGTTGTGAAGTGGTGGCTATAATCTTTCAGCAATAGTAAGGGGAATTATGATGGAGTTTTATTAATGAGGACTTTTAACAAATTTTTTCCCCAAAAAAGGTAGGGAGGAGGAAAGCAACACCTACGCAGTAGTGTTAAGCCCTGTGCTTCTAAATGGGCTGAATAAAAGTAACTGTTTTTAAGAAAATTGACTAAAAGTCAAGGTAAAAAGGATAATTTTTGAAGGTGACTTCTTATCAATACATTGGCTTCTAAGCCTAAACCAAGTAAAACACATAGTAAAATAAACAATAGCAATGACAAAATGTGCAGTAAAAATGAGCATAGGCATATGAGTGTCTATGACAAAAAGAAAAAAAAAGTAATGTTTTTGTTTATTATTCTTACACCCATAGTTGGAAAAAATATGCTGTGATAAATTTTCATCATCTTTTTGGCATTTCTTTTTTGATCATATCACTACAATTGTATCTAACGTGAAATACTTAAAGAATTATACTCCGCAGCATTCTTATCTTCATTAAATATCAACTGCTTCTACAATGGCTAAAACAGTCTGAGAAATAACTTGGAATTTCTCCTGAATTTGTCTATCTAGCCAAGAAAACTGAGAATGTTCCCTTTGTTAATAGATTCTCCAACATGGTAGTTAAAATAATCAAATCTTTATTTTGCAATCAACATCACTGATGTAAATTTCACCACCCAGCCAAATAAAGTTAATATGTATTCAACCATTTCTGCTCCTACCTGGTATTAGAGATAATTCAAAACTGAGCATCAAACCATTATGTAGGAAGAGTCTGAGCTTGCATCATAAAAGGGCAGCTTCATATCTTGACATTTTGTGCAAATCTAAAAGAAAAAGGCTTTGTTCCACAAGTTCTGTGCCCTTTCTTCCAAGAGATATCAATATCCTAGACAGAGATTTAAAATGCAGTGTTATTTATTTCTGTTTGAGTTAGTCCTCTTTGCTGTTCATTCCCCCCTGCCCCCCATCTCAATATTTTGGCCCATAAGAATACAGTATTTGGCTAAATAAATCACAAATATAAGGAAGAAGGAAAGAGTAGAAGAAAGTGAAGTACATGGCAAGTGAGTTGCCTCTCATAGACAGAGGCATTGAACCCATCACCTTCCTTTATACTTCCATGGATCCAACTAGAGAGCATTTACCGGGTGTCTTTACGTCTCAGCCAGTGTGTGACAGGCTCTACCAACAAAAGGACTACATCATGTCCACAATAGTGGGCACAATGCCCACATAGTGCTTATATTCTAATACAGGAGAATAACCTAGACAATATTTAAAGTATTACATAGGAAGTTCGGTGTGTTCTCTAGTTCTGTCAAGTCTGGTTTTCAGTCTTTTCACTCACCACTAGCTCTAATACACAATCTTGCTCTGACACATCAGTCAGTCAATGTCTAATCAGAAAAAAACAAAAAAACAAAAACACACCATTCAAGGTGTTTCCAGCAGGGGGAAATTTAATGTCAAGAACTCCTTACCAGGGAGTTAGAAAGAGCTATTGGAACTAAAAGAAGAAAGTTGGGGCTGGTGATACACTACAGAGAAGAGCATTACCCAGAGACCCGGCTGAAGCCAGGAGCCCAGGCACTACCACTCTGGCACTGTTGGAACTACATCACATTTGAAGAAGGAGACCCAGGAGCATAAGCTTGTGCTAATCCCTCTGGAGGTGCTTCTGCTTCTGCTCTTAGAAAAGCATTACCTAAGCAGAGGCTTGTCTTCCCTGCCATTGGCTACTGCAGGAAGCATCTCCTGCAGCTGGGACTGGGACTGGCTTCTCTTTTCCTTTTGTCTTCCAAACTCCAACTAATGCCTCCCATTGGCAGAACCAAAGGAAAAGCCAGCTGACTAGGGCGTCTAGAAAGGTAGTTGGTATACAAAGGAGAACAATAAAGGGTGGAAACAGAGCTGAAAGACAAAAGGTGCACAAGTAGCTTTCAAACAGAACTTGTTGAATGGAAAAGGAGGTACATAAAATGTACAAACGTAGTAGGTAGAGAAAGGATTAGCAACCCAGCCTAGAATCGTGCTTAACTCTGGCAATTTCCTAATGTTCTGGGCAGCAAAACCAATATTTTTCCCAATGAACTGGAAGTAGAAGTACTGTACACAGTACATGACCAAAGCAGGCATGTAAATGTAAGTTCACATGTATTATCATGCAAGTAACAAGTTACTACAAAGTTGCTGCTTTGGTAAATGAAAGTTTTTCATATTAGGGATTCTGGATGATACTTGCAAGTCAGAATCGGCAAAATTCCAATTGAGTCTGAAGCGATTTCCTGAAGTACTTACTTATGCAGGAGGCTAGATTTTCAAGGAACAGTTTAAAATTTCTGTTCTAATCAAAATACATTTGATAGATATTCCCAAAATTATAAGAGCCCATAACAATAAAAGTATTTAACTATAGTAAATCTTAATTTCAATAAAATTCATCATTATATATATATATATATATACACACACACACACACACATACCAAGTGGCATTTAGTTTATCAAAACTTAATGACTGCACACAGTAAAAGCTTTGAAATGCAAAGTCCCATAATAGGCAGTCAAAAAATTCTATTTATCTACAACATTTAGATATTTCATCTTCCCTTATAAGATTTGATAAGATCTTTCAGTTCAGCTTTGCCCACTTCACTCCTCTGCTAAAATATTAAATAATTTCAACATGTCTCCACGGCACACAAGATAATAAATGCCCAGTTGGTCTACAGTTCAAGAACTTCTACTGTCTGAAACATAACTAATATTGCAATCCTATCTTTACATTTTATTTACAAGAATCCTCTGCTCCAATTCGTTGGTCCCTGGACATTGTTAACATTTGTCTGTCTTTTCACCTTTCATCAAGTCATTCTTTTTATCCAATTGTTCTCATCACTCTACCCCAGAACACCCCCGAGTCTCCACACCTAAATGCACTGCGGTGGCCTTCGCTGCAATTTGGCATCCGGTGCGAGTGTGCATATGTTTTGAAAGATGTTCAAGTGAATTCAAGAGTACCCTTTATCAAAATTCACATACAAGCCAACTTAAAAAAAAAAAATACACACACACACAAGAAATGACAAGCCAATGAGGCCATGAAGACAAATATGGCATATATTTTACTCACAAGAGACTATTAGATAGCTTAGTACTCAGTATTTGAATGAATAAAATTTTAAAATATTTTTAACTTCCAGACATCTGAAATTTGTGACTTGTAAATTTCAGTACATAGATAAGGCTGAACCTCTCTCTCCCTCACCATGGACAGACATCAAAAACTGAGGTACTTTTTTTTTTTTTTCCAGAACTCAGGATTACTTTCATAATCCTTCTAAACACAGTGCTCTGAGCTGCCAATTTTCATCATCAGAATGGGACAGGAGATAGTTACTTGGTATCTATTATAGACACTAAATTGGTCTTTAGAATATGGTAATTAGTGTTTTCATTTAACATTTAGTGTTAATTTAACATTTCGCCCACCAGCTGGATTATAATTCTTGTTGAAGACAGGGACAAAATATATCACCCCAGCCTATGCAGGACTCTACACAAATTAGGTGATAAATAAATATTTGCTTAAAATGATGAAATCTCTACAATGTAAAAGAATCTGAAAAAGAATATATATATATTTTATATATATATATATATATGACTGAATCACTTTGCTGTATACCTGAAACATTGTAAATCAACAATACTTCAATAAAAATGAATTAAATCAAATTAAATTTTAGAAAATCTTAAAAATATTAAAAACAATAAAATGGTGTAATCCATGCAGAAGCAGAAAGCTGTAGTTCCAGGGTATTCTGCTTCTTTGCTACAACGTAACCACACCAGTGAGTGTGCTCAGGAGAGGCTAAAACATTATGGTAAACTTGTTGGCCTTACTGAATATTTGGTTTCTATAGATCGTGCTTGATGAAATTCCTGACACAAATCTCCTGAGGATCGCAGTCAAATACAACCCCATTCAAAATGCTGGTAAATTCTCCTCTGCCCTTCCTTTTCTACCTCTGAGTTATTCTGCAATTTGAAATTGTGAGTAAAGTAAGCCAGAAAGAAAAACACCAATACAGTATACTAACGCATATATATGGAATTTAGAAAGATGGTAACAATAACCCTGTGTACGAGACAGCAAAAGAGACACTGATGTATAGAACAGTCTTATGGACTCTGTGGGAGAGGGAGAGGGTGGGAAGATTTGGGAGAATGGCATTGAAACATGTAAAATATCATGTATGAAATGAGTTGCCAGTCCAGGTTTGATGCATGATACTGGATGCTTGGGGCTGGTGCACTGGGACGACCCAGAGGGATGGAATGGGGAGGGAGGAGGGAGGAGGGTTCAGGATGGGGAACACATGTATACCTGTGGCGGATTCATTTTGATATTTGGCAAATCTAATACAGTTATGTTAAGTTTAAAAATAAAATAAAATGAAAAAAAAATGAAAAAAAAAAAAAAAAAGAATATTGGCTTTGATATAACTATAAAATGGAGGTAGTGGGCTTTAACCCAAATTCCTGCAGCATGTATATTAACGTCCCTGAAGCAAAACCTTTCCTAGATACTCTCTTGTATACGTTTTTCTTTCCATTCTACTGAAATTTTGATTCAAAATAGCCAATCAGATCTGAGTCAGTGAATACCACAATTTGGATTAACAATGAAAGTGTATCAATTGAGTTCTACAATAAATACAACACAGGAATTAGAAATTGAGGAAGGTAATACACCACAGTCATCAAAGAGTCTCATTCTTTCTGAGACTATTGTCTATATCTCCACTCCTCAGCCCACCTCTATTTGTCCCTTGTCTCAACAAATATCATCACCACTATCTAACCACTTGTCTTAAGCGAGAAACTAATGACTCCTCTCTCTTCCTCATGGTCCCTCACATACTGAAAAAAGCTCTATTCTTGTAATGCCTCTTTTATAATCAATGTAATTACCACTACCCCCATCCAGGCCACCATTGCCTAGACTAGAATCTGCATTATTACTTATTTTTAAGTTGGCTCTATCCAATTTATTATTAACAGTTGCATATGTTGTCTCAGTTCAGTTCAGTTCAGTTCAGTAGCTCAGTCATGTCCGACTCTTTGAGACTCCATGAACAGGAGCATGCCAGGCCTCCCTGTCTATCACCAACTGCGGGAGTCTACCCAAACCCATGTCCATTGAGTCAGTGATGCCATCCAACAACTCATCCTCTGTCATCCCCTTCTCCTCCCACCCTCAATCTTTCCCAGTATCAGGGTCTTTTCAAGTGGATCAGGTCTTCGCATCAAGTGGTCAAAGTCTTGGAGTTTCAGCTTCAACATCAGTCCCTCCAAAGAACACCCAGGACTGATCTCCTTTAGGATGGACTGGTTGAATCTCCTTGCAGTCCAAGGGACTCTCAAGAGTCTTCTCCAACACCAAAGTTCAAAAGCATCAATTCTTCAGCACTCAGCTTTCTTTATAGTCCAACTCTCACATCCAAACGTGACCACTGGAAAAACCATAGCCTTGACTAGACGGACCTTTGTTGACAAAGTAATGTCTCTGCTTTTTAATATGCTATCTAGGTTGGTCATAACTTTCCTTCCAAGGAGTAAGCATCTTTTAATTTCATGGCTGGAATCACCATCTGCAGTGATTTTGGAGCCCCAAAAAATAAAGTCAGCCACTGTTTCCCCATCTATTTGCCATGAAGTGATGGGACCGGATGCCATGATCTTAGTTTTCTGTATGTTGAGCTTTAAACCAAAATTTTCACTCTCCTCTTTCACTTTCATCAAGAGGCTCTCTAGTTCTTCTTCACTTTCTGCCATAAGGGTGGTGTCATCTGCATATCTGAGGTTATTGACATTTCTCCCAACAATATTGATTCCAGCTTGTGCTTCGTCTAGCCCAGCGTTTCTCATGATGTACTCTGCATATAAGTTAAATAAGCAGGGTGACAATAAACAGCCTCGAAGTACTCCTTTCCTGATTCGGAACCAGTCTGTTGTTTCATGTCCAGTTCTAACTCTTGCTTCCTGACCTGCAAACAAGTTTCTCAAGAGGCAGGTCAGGTGGTCTGGTATTCCCATCTCTTTCAGAATTTTCCACTGTTTATTGTGATCCACATTGTCAAAGGCTTTGGCATAGTCAATAAAGCAGAAATAAATGTTTTTCTGCTAAAGTCCAAATATGATATTATTATACTTCAGTTAAGAATTTTTCTGTAGCACTTAATTCTCTTCAGGGTAAAGTCTAAAGACAAAAATATCCTTTATAAACTAGTTCTAGTCTGATTCTCCAACTTTACTGTTTTTAAGTATTACTTTCATCCATGGCAAAGGCTGCCAAATGTTCATTAAAACACATTTTTTTTTCATTCTTAAAGACCAAGAATTTATTCCATAAGAGTTACATTTTTTTTCTAAAATTATTAAGTTGAAATGGCCAGATCACAATTGCATTTTTTTTTTCAAATATATATCCAGAAATTCCACTCCTGGGTATATATCTGAAAAAAAAAAAACAAAAACAAAAGAAAAAACACTCATTTGAAAAGATTCATGCACCCCAATGTTCATAGCAGCAGTATGAACAATTGCCAAAACTATAAATGGAAAGTAACATTTAAAAATTGTATAAAAATGGCAAAACAAAATGTTTTTAAACAATTGTTTTCCAACTGTTCTCACAGCTAGACTACATTTTCCAGCATTCTTTGCCATTTGTGGTACCCATGTGACAAAAATCTGACCAATGGAAGGTGAACAAGAAAAAACGTTCTCCAGACATGGAGAACAGACTTATGGACAATTGGGCGGGGGGAGGGGAAGAATAGAGGTGGGATGTATGGAGAGAGTAGAGTAACATGGTAATATACATTACCATATGTAAAATTGATCACCAATGGGAATTTGCTGTATGACTCAGGAAACCTCTGTAACAACTTAGAGGTGTGCGATGGGAAGGAAACTGGGATGGGGGTTCAAGAGGGAGGGGACACATGCACACCCATGGCTGATTTGTGTTGATGTTTGGCAGAGACCAACACAATACTGCAAAGCAATTATCCTTCAGTTAAAAATAAATAAATTAAAAAAAAGAATAATGTGTCTCTTCTGAGTTAGACTGGTTAAAACGGATATATCTTTCCCATGGTGTGTTTTTTTGCATCTGCCTGGTCAATAAAGAGGACTGTGAGGATTTAGGAAAGGATCATCCCAGAAGACAAAGGAGGCACACATTCCTGGATTATGACATGGAGGACGGTCCCTACCCCCGCCCCAGGATTAGAACTTGTGGTTTACTTCTAATAGCAGTTAGCATCCCCTTCGTTTCTACATGATCCTATGGTGTGACCCCAGCTACCTGCTTTTCCTGGAATATTTCAAGTGTTCACTCAGTTCTAGGTTTGGCATATGCTGTTAAATATCTAAAATTCTCTGCCCTCCCTTTTCTTTTAATTTCTCTCACTGCTGATCACCTGTCAGATTTCAGATGAAACTTCACTTCTTCTGAAAACTGTTCTCCCTTCCCCAAAGCCAAATCTGTACTCTTCTAGTGTAGAGATGTCAGAACACCTAGTGCCTACCTTATTTAAGCATGTATCACACACATTGTATTACAATTGCATATTTATCTATCTCACTAGATCTAGCTTGCTACCTTCGCAAAATGCCAGCCTTGTTCACTGCTACAGGTTTAGCAGCTTATACATAGACTGGCTTATAGTAAGCATTTATCTTTGAATCAATACAGGATTATGCTGCTTGTATTCATTCAATTCACAAATAGTTATTGATACCATATACACCAGGCACTATGCTAGACAAAGCGGACATAGTAATAAATAAAATAAAGTCCCTGCCCTCATAGAGCTTAGCATCAACTGGGAGAAAGATACAAATTGTGATAAAATGCAAGAAGGAAAATGATATAGTAAGTAAAAGAGTACCTGGGGTGGGAGTGATATTTAGGACTATGAATTAGACCTTCCATGACCTTAAAGTCTGAAATCCAATTTTCTCTAATTCTGGAGGCAAATTGCCTCAACCATGATTTATAGATAAGAGACTGACAACAGTATAACAAGGAAGTTTCAGTGATTCATGAACAGGTTTTTCCCAGCTGGTGTGAAGATCATATTCTTCCAAGCTTTCTCACAGCTGGAGGGCACAAGGGAAGCATATTGGCCATGGTGCCCACTCACCCCAGGCTCTGGCTCTGAGCTCTATCTTGGAAATAGTACTTATTGCACAGTCTTCCTGGTGGTTTTGCATTTCCCCCTTGTCTCCATAACACAGCAACCTCAGCCTTCTGATAAAACTCCTTTATAAGCCTGCTCCACCTACTTTTTTAAAAAAAGTGTAGGTTTCCTGTGTTTAGTAATTCTCCATGTATAAGGAACTTAACATCTCTTTTAAACTGTGTTAGTATTTTTATTAAGATTGCTTTGAGGTTTTGTTAGTACATTAATTACAAACTTTCAAAGAGTTTCAAAGTTTCACAAAACCCTAAAAGTTTCAAGTGAACATCCCCAAACCTATCCTCTTATATGCCCTGCTACTCTTCTGTAAATGTTGTGGAGCACAAGAATTTTCAGAAACCTGTATACCGTGTTGTAGCCGAAATTCTTCTTCCAGCTTGCCCGATCTTCCTCTACCTTCTTAAATTGTTTCAATGGAGTTTCTTCTGGAAAATTAGTAGATGCTTTGCTCCTCCTGCCACACACCCAACATTGGACATGTCATTCCATTCCATATGTGTACAGTAAACCTGTCCAAATCTACTCGTCTAACTGTGAACTTGGCCTTTCCACCCCACTTGGTGAGAGTTTTCTGTACAAGGCATTTCAAACTGTATGTACTGTCACTAACAGAAATGAAATGTGGAGAAGACAATTCAGCTCATCATCTTGCAGTGACAGAGCTCTGTGCCTGGTTCCTTTGTCACACTGGGTAATGCCACGATATCAGCAGCCAGCCACACAGGAAATCTTGGAGTAATTGTCAACTCATCACTGTCCTTTGTTCTATACATCCATTTTCTTCAACTCTTGCTGTAATTATACTTCCCAAATATGGCCCTTCTTCACTATATTTTTTGCTTTATCCTTCTCTTAAATGTTTCCTATTAAAATGCTCTGATCATCAGACTTTGTGTGTCCAGTTACAGAGTAACCGGGAAAAAAATGAATGAGTTCTAGGGCCAGATAAACCTTCATCAAAAATTCACTTTGTGGGACTGAGGGCAGATTATTCAACCTTGTCTGGATCACTATTTTCTTATAAGCAAAATGGGAATAATAATGCTTATTGTGCACAGTTGTTATGAAATTTGAATAACTATGTATGAAATGCATGTCTGAAACTCTGAATAATTAAATGAAAAACAAAGTATTTGTCCCCAAACTTAGAGGATTAATATTATTTAAAAATGTTTTACAAGCTGTTAAGAAATAAACTGAAAGTAGAAAATAGACAAAAGATGTAAATTGGTACCCAAAAAATATGAGACTAAAATGAGAGAAAGATTTTAATCATATTAGTAACCAGACAAATGCCCATTAAAATATCCGTGAGATCCTATTTTATCAAAAACTTAGTGAATAATACAATAATAAAAGCCAATACTGAGATGAAGCTGTATTAAGCAGAGATACTAACTTAAGAGTTTAATTGGTATATACTGTCTTAAAATCATTTTGCCAAATTCATGAGAGCCTTTGCTTTCTTAAAATTTTGACTTAATGGAAAGTAAATACCTTTCCAGAAAGCTCACATCATTGTCATTTTCAGAATTCTCCTTTCCTAGGAGAAAATATAAAATAAAATATAGGATAATCCTGTCAAGAAATTATGATATATGAGATCATATGGCTAACATAATTCCTGAGCTACAGTCCTTTGAAATTCAGGGCATTTTAAACAGACACTTAGCATACCTTGGTCCCGCCTTATGTGATAGGTTTACAATGTACAAATCAATTAGAATCTAACTGTGAGATGTTCATACATTTAAATGCATGAAACAAACTCTCTTTGTTTAGCAGATAATCAAGAGAATACTGTTCAAATATGTACTTTAAGCTAGGTAACCAGATGTCTAGCCAAAGGAAAAAAATGTCCCTTATGTCTATCTTCATACATTTTTGCTGCAATATTCTCAAACTTATAACATCTAGATTATTTATTATTCTCTTACTTTTTTTTCTATAATTTCTCACTCAGTAATTTTTTAAATCTAAGATGATTATTTTTTAATCCATGTCATCCTCTAGGATACCTTTTTCCACTATTCACCAATTTTATTGATTGGCTGTCCTTATTTTTACTACCCATGATCCCCTCATATTCTCTCTCCTTAACTATCTTAGGTTCTGCATTATATCAGTATAATCACTATAATACATAAACATAACTGCCTTGTCCTGCTATCTCTTCAGAGTTCTTTCTTGCTAAATCTGTTTACATGAGATTACATTCCTCTGGTGAACAGATGGAGGAAAACTGACAGGTGTCACTTTTAGTTGATGACCACTAACTTCAAGTGAGCTCTGCCTCCCCACCCAGCTCGATAAACCTACTGCTTTTCTCCAGTCAACTGACAGGGCTTTCCTTGTAGCTCAGTCCGTTAAGAATCTGCCTGCAGTGCAGGAGACCCAGGAGTTCTGATCTCTGGGTCGGGGAGATGCCCTGGAGAAGGAAATGGCAACCCACTCCAGTATCCTTGCCTGTAAAATCCCATGGACTGAGGACGGAGGAGCCTGCAGTCCATGGGGTCACAAAGAGTCGGGCACGACTGAGTGACTAACACTTAACTGCCATTCCTGTGCTCTCAAACTTATCTGTCTCTCCCCTCCTTTTTCTTCTTATCCCCAACAGCTCCTCACTCACTGACTCTCAGGCTGACTTTGTTTCCTATTTCACTGAGGGAACAGAAGCAATTCACAATTTGTAAAAGTGGTTCCTCATCCTCGCCCTACCAAATAAATCTGCATCTAATTTGATGATGGAGGCATTCTGTCAGATTCATTTCTTTTCAACTGCAGAGGGAAGCAGGCCCACATGATGAGTCTCCTTTGATTCAATCTGTTTTTTTAAAGCTGACTTGTAAGGCTTCAGCAAAATACCCAGAAATTGGCACCAGGATGTATATAAAGACTTTTCTGATGAACTCTTTTCCTTTAGTAAATCATGACTCCATCCTGCGAAAGTCAGCTATAAATGATTACATCATGGAATAATAAGAATATTCTGGTTTATGGGTCATGTTGCATAATGCAGAGCATCAGCGTTAATCTAAGCACTCTTATCTTTGCATTTACCTTCTCAAGGCACTTCCAATTCATGGCCTTAGACTATGATTCAGGAAACTAATATGGAAGTAAGTGTGAAGCACAAACCTGAAACAAATACCTTCTTCTGCTTCCAAATTAGTTTCAAGAACTATATATATCCCTTGTAATGCTGAATTGTAAGTGAAAACTGGTGCAGTTCTGAAAGAAGGCTATGCCAGTCTTTAGAGCCCTGGCTCTTTTAAAGAGGCTACAGTGTGCCTTACTGTGAGCCAGTGAGCAAATGCTACAAGGACAGTCAGGGTGAGCAGAGAAGGGCTAAAGTAGGTTTAGGTCAAGAAAACAAGAGCATAAAAAAGTCGAACGAGTGAAATTTGAAGTGTACTTTCCAAACATGTAAAATTAAAAAGGTTGCATTCCTCACATTGAAATGTTTTAAACAATGGCAGGTTATGGAGGATAGGCAAACATTTTTATCACTAGAGCTATTTTTGATGAATCCCAAGTGTCCTTTGTCTATATTTTTTTCCTATTCTTTATTCCTTGCTTTTTGTTCATCAGTGCAGTGCTCAGCCGCTCAGTTGTGTCCGACTCTTTTGCAACCCAATGGGCTGTAGCCTGCCAAGCTCCTCCGTCAATGGGATTTCCCAGGCAAGAATACTAGAGTGCGTTGCCATTTCCTACTCCAGGGGATGTTCCCAACCCAGGGATTGAACCCACGTCTCTTGCATCTCCTGCACTGGCAAGCAGATTCTTCACCACTAGCGCCACCTGGGAAGCCCTGTTTTGTTCATGCGTGCTAAGTTCTTCAGTTGTGTCCAACTTTCGACCCCATGGACTGTGGCTTGCCAGGCACATCTGTCCATGGGATTCTCCAGGCAAGAGTACTGGAGTGGGTTGCCATATCCTTCTCCAGCATTGCTAAAATAAAGCAGTAAGAAGACAATATGATGTACTGGGAAAGAGTTAGAAGTTTTAAATTCCAGCCTCATTGTTACCAGTGTTTTGTGACTTTAGCTTAACTCTCTAACCTGGAGTTTCTTCATTTGTGAAATTAGGAAAATAAAATGTCTACAATCTAGCTATATGGTTCAGGTCAAATAAGGTACAGAAGAAATTGATTATTGTAATGCTTAGCATGCTCTGAATACTCTCTCTTTTTTTTAATTATCACATAAATTTGGCTGGTACTCTGCTTGCCCTTCTCTTACTAAGAGAAACACCCTTCCTGGTTATCTCCACCACTTCTACAGTGGCATCTACATCTGTTTTATGGTGATGCTCAAATCTGTATCATTGCTCCAAAGTTCTCTTTCACAATTCAGTTGCTACATGTGAGTATCCCACAAAAAACTCAATCCCAAAATGAACTGTCTTTTCTTATTATTTTATCCCCCAAATACATCCTTCTTGTGCACTGCAAGTCTCATGAAATGATACTACCAACCACCAAGCCAGAAATCTGGGTATCATCTTAGAGCTGGCTCTTTTTCCTTCACCTCCATTTCTAATAGATGGACAAGTTTTATTGTTTTAGCTTTTTAATCTCTCTTTATATTATTATTGCTTTAATCAGCCTCTTGCCTCTTCTCAGCTTCTTTGCTCTTCCCCATGTCTCTTTCAAATGAGCTTCACTGTCACCAAAATGCTCTGAAGACAAAACTGACTATTCTACTTTTTGAAAAAAAAAAAAAAAAAAATTTAGTTTTGGCTGTGCTAGGTCTTCATTGCTGTGTGGGCTTTTCTCTAGTTGCAGTGAGCAGGGGGTACTCTTCACTGCCGTGTGCGGGCTTCTCATTGTGGGGGCTTCTCTTGCTGCAGAGCACAGGCTCCTGGGTGGCCCGGCTTTAGCAGCTGCAGCACAGTCTCTGTAGTTACGGCTCCCGGGCTCTAGAGCACAGGCTCGGTGGGCTCAATAATTGTGGCTCATGGGCTTAGTTGTTCTGCAGCATGTGGATCTTCCTGGACCAAGGGTCCAACCCATGTCTCCTGCATTGGCAGATGAATTCTTTACTACTGAGCCACCAGGGAAGCCCTATTTTTCTACATTTTAGCATACAAACTTCTGTGGCTCCCCCACAACGTACACAGTAAAGTCCAAATTCCTCACTATGAGATATTAAAGCCTCTCAGATCTGCAGATTTGTCTGAACTTACATGCCCCTTATCCCACGGTAACCTCTGGCTATCATGTGTGAAGTTGTCTGCACAGAGAATAATGTCCCAGGCTTTCTTGCTTTACCAGTTCTGTTCCCTCATCTGACAGTGGCCCTTCTGCCCCAGTTTCAGCCCAATCCATTCATCAAGCCATTGATAACAAGTTCATCACTCCATGCATCACTTGAACATTACTCCAAGAAGCCCTCTCTGATAGGCTCTTCCTGCATGAAATGAATCACTTTTTCCAGTGTGAATTCACTGTACCTTGTATCTGTTTCTATCACATGTTCTATAATTCGTAAGTCACTTAGGCATTTACATGATTGACTCCTTTTTCAACAGTTGCAAGTTTCTTAAAGGCAACAGCTATATCTAATTTCTTAATATTCTAAGTCTGTGCCAGTCAGTTTAGAAGACAGATGTCATGCTCAGAGTTTCTAACTTGAGGGCTGTTCAATAAGGAGACTCATTTCAAGGGGTATAGCAGGAATTGGGGAATCAATAATGGATAAGTCAGAACTTGGAAGCTAACAGAGAGGAAAACCCATATGGAAGGATAAGGGAAGGGAGCAACTACAGAACCTGGAGAGGGTCATTATATAGAGAGGGCTTCCTGTGACCCCAAAATGGTGGCCTTTTCAACAGTGATGCCATCAACCTGAAGCAGACTCCATAGAGAGAAAGAACTAAGATAATAAATATTTCTTCTTCTCTGCTGCCCGTGTGCATGCTCATTTGCTTCAGTCGTTTCTGACTCTTTCTGGCAACCCCATGGACTGTACCCATCAGGCTCCTCTGTCCATGGCATTGTCCAGGCAACAATACTGGGGTGGGTTGCCACGCCCTCTCCAGGAGATCTTCTCAACCCAGGGATCAAACCTGCTTCTCCGGTGTCTCTTGCATCTCCAGGCAGATTCTTTACCCACTGAGCCATCTGGGGAGCCCCTGACCCTGGCTAGTTAGCGTCTCCCATATCCTGAGCCCAAACCACAAGCCAGAGAGAAATGAAGCCCATTGATGCAGCCTATATGGTTTGCTTTGAAGGGTGGTGTTTGAGGATAGAATACGTTGGAACAACAACAATAAAATACATAATGAGGGGTCTGAAAGGGCTGACAGATCCTAATTGCTTAAAAAGTGTATGTTGAGTGAAAATTCATTGAAGGATTATTCACATAGCTTTGCCTCTTACACAAAATGGACAGTAAAGAGTTACACAAATTCTCTGAAATAGCATTTCTGCCAGCTTTATACAGGATTATGTTGTGCAGCCACTTAGCTGCTTCAGCAGAGAAATGCTTTAAAGGGAAAGAACGGAAAGCATTGGAGAGAAAGGGTTTTGTCATATTTCCTGGGGGAGAAATGTATTCCTGATGGTGTTACCCAGAAGGTGGTCCTTTCTGACAAAACGGTGATGCTTATGGAGGATAGATGGAAAAAGAAAAAATAGGAAGGCCTGCATATACAAATAAGCAAGTAGACATAACAAGACGGATGTCTAAATGAGAATGCCAACAGCACAGGGATAAAGAGAAGTGAGTGGAGAGAAGCAGCAGCAGTATGGCTAGAAAGCAAGGAGAAATGGAGAAATAAAGTGAGATAATAAGGATTTACAGCAAGGAGAGCAAGCAGTAGTATCAGCAGGAAAATGAGATATCCATGGAAGGAATCTGTAAATCTCCCATGAAACTCATAACAACTGTGAGAGCCTTGGAATGGCATGTCTGCCAGCTTGGAAAGACTGTCCAAGAAATGACAGGCTGCTCAGCCAGCAGGATCTGCAAGGACAATGTAGGTTCTTAAGGAAGACGAGGAAATAAGACCAAAAGATGAGATGATCGGGACCCAGGCCCGTCTGGATAGAAACGAATGCTTTCCCAACAATGAGAGATAGCTTTCACTAACTGTACTTGTAAAAATTAATTCTTTGCTAAGCTGATAACTTTTACACTCTGTGTATAAGGAACTGCCGGGGTCCAGCCCCGGCTGATCCAGGGTATTCGAAGCGGGGACGGCGTCGGCGACCTATTTAATTATTTATTTATAATAAAATGAGGATAGCTCAGTGAGGAAATTCAGTGGAGAAAAGCGGCTGAAATAAGGATAGCTCAGTAGGAAAATTCAGTGGAGAAAAGAAGCTGAGTGGCTTGGTTTACGCAGAAAATCAATATAACACGTGACACCAGGTTAGCTCTGACCACGGAGGCCGCAGGCGCCCTCTCGAATAGCGGAAGGTGCCCCACCTTAGACACCTTCTCGAGTGGGTCTTAGAAGCCCAGGCAAATAAATGGTCGCAGAGGACATCCGCGCTCCAGATGGACACTCAGCTGGAATTTGGGAGAGAGAGTGACATGGGGAGACCAAGTTTCAGTGAACAAGGCCCGCACTTTATTTTCCAAAGTAGTTTTTATACCTTAAGGTATGCATAGAGGATAATGGGGGAAGGGGTAGAGTCATGCAGCAAGCCAGGCTTTCTTCCTGCAAACTTATCATATGCAAAAGTTCAGGTGATTGACATCATCTTCTGGCCCGGAGGCCTGTTAACATTTTAAGAAGCTTATCTTTCTCTAAAGGTGATTATTCCAAAGTCAGGCGCCAGCCTTCCAAAAAGCATTGGACAAAGCGGCATTTTACATTTCTATACACCCATTATATCAATCAATACACTGCCAAGGACACAGTAGGTAAGGAGTATGGAGACTTAGCAGCAAACATTGGCCCAACAAGTGAAAAACCCTTCACCAATACATTTTCTAATCAATCTTTTAACTACTCAAAGGAATCTGTGTTTAGGCAGTTTAGAACATCTCCTGCCTCTCACAGTTGGGAGGCTCTGAACAATCACATGTGGCCGGAAAAACCCATTCAGGCAGGCTAGAGGATTTCCAAAGGAGTTTGTAGGTTGAAACACTGTCACATCCAGGAATTATTAACTGGAGCTGTGAGCTAACTCTTTTTTCAGAGAGAGGTAGTGGGGGACAGCCCCCCGTAAAGTCAGAGGTGTAGGTGAAAGCACAAAGCAGAAAGTAGGCAGACTCTGGTTTTGGGGGTAGATGCTCGAGAATTTCCAGGGGGACTCCTGAGGCTCGATCCCGCCTTTGCGTATGCCGAGCCTCCTTCCTCATGACCTTTGTCATGGGCGGAGTGCCTCACGCTGGCTCCCGGAAGTGATAGAATTCCAGTTGAGCTATTCCAGATCCTGAAAGATGATGCTGTGGAAAGTGCTGCACTCAATATGCAATATGCACTCAATATGCAATATGCCGGCTCCCAGCAAGGAACGACTTTCTAATGAATCATATAGTTGATTAAGGTTGGAATCATGTGGTGTCAATGTAGCCTAATCAGATTTTTTTTTTTTTTTAAAGAAATGAGTGACTTCATCAAGGATAGCAAGGAAAAATTATAGGAGGCCGTGTGACATTATCCTTAAGAATGCAGACTCCACATCAGACATATGTTTGTGTCAGTTGTTCTTCTACAAGGAAGCAGCTATGTTAACTTGGTTTCCATCTTAGTTCCTTTTTATGTATAATGAGGATAATGTTAGTCCCTCATCAGAGGTTTCTTATGAGGATTAGAAGAGTTGTGTGTGCCTGCTAAGTCACTTCGGTCATGTCCATCTCTTAGAGACCCTATGGACTTTGGCCCACAAGGTTCCTCTGTCCGTGGGATTAGAAGAGTTAAGTCATTTTAAATTTTACATGTCAATGCATGTTAACACAATGTCTCACATATATTATGTGCTCTAATCCTAAACTACTATTCCTTCTAATGGAGGCTACTCTTCTACTTGATTTGCATGAAGTTGAAAGAACTTTAAAAACTGTTATATTTTGAAGAATGCAAAATATTGCACAAATTTATATCATTATTATTACATATAATTATTTACGATGTATCTGGTATAGGAGACTAGATCTAAAAAGTAGTTTGAAAGTAGCAATTTGTAGCACATCAAAATGCCACACCTACATTGAATTGTTGCATCATCATACTGCATTATAATATCCCTTGG
The DNA here is from genome assembly GCF_019923935.1 of Bubalus bubalis. NCBI lineage: Eukaryota > Metazoa > Chordata > Mammalia > Artiodactyla > Bovidae > Bubalus > Bubalus bubalis. The sequence goes on along the minus strand of NC_059163.1, from coordinate 95,959,633 downwards.
TATCCTCAGGGACTTGATTCCAGGACTTGTTGCAAATACCAAAACCCAAGGATGCTCAAGTCCCATAGTTGGGCCTCAAGATCCACAGTTCAGCAGGAACAGATTTAACCAACCACAGACTGTGTACTGCCGTATATTTATTGTAAAAAAAAAACCCTCAAGTATAAACGGACCCACAAAGTTAAAACTCATGTTGTTCAAGGGTCAACTGTAATTATAGTTATGGATGAATGCAGAATATTATTTTATAATTTAACCGTATGTTAGTCACTAAACCTGGAGAAGGCGATGGCACCCCACTCCAGTACTCTTGCCTGGAAAATCCAATAGACAGAGGAGCCTGGTAGGCTGCAGTCCATGGGGTCGCGAAGAGTCAGACACGACTGAGCAACCTCCCTTTCCCTTTCCCTTCCCTAGTCACTAAACTACAATGTCATAAGATGTCCCAGGTTTTAAATTACAATTTCTATTGAGTTACATGGTTTTAAAAACCAAAATAAAGCATAGCATCCTGTATTTTTATCATCTAAATCTTAGTTTCAAGAGTTATTTCACTTTACAAGTAAAGCAACAACCTGTGTTTAACACAATGTGTATATTTCTGACCAAATAGATAAGACTTGTTTTGATTAAAATTGTGTTAAGTCAGGAATAAAACACATGGAAAAAAATCTTAATGGTTAATCACTTTTAGCTAAATAAAAGTCTTTGTAAATGTGACTGATGGATCTAACTGAAAAATGAACAGGTTTTAAATACCTTGGAGCCAAGAGAACATTGCAACACACTCCACATTCCCATACCACACTTTCCAACTACTTCCTCCAGCAAATGAAAACTACAGGTAAGCCAAAATCCACCCTTGCACAAAGTAATATTTATCATGTAGAACTTCTTTGTCATAACTTAAAAATTATGATTTTTGAGTCAAAACATTGAAAAGTTTTCTGTTCATTTCTATTTTATCTTGACTCATTGTAGAAAAATGTTCAAAAATATATTGTCATCAGAAGAAAACAATGAAATGGGTTGGTTGTGGTGTACTTACTAGAAGTCATTGAGGCTTTGGTATATCCAGAACAAGTGTACTTTCTTGGTATTTTCCTAGTTCTGGGACCAACACAAATCGGTAAAACATGAAGAGACCTGAGGTCAGATATTTCAACTATTTTAATCTAGAACTGTCTTGATTCTGTATGTAGAATGCCTATAAAATTAAATTCAAAGTCATTCTTCTGTCCCAACATCCCTGTATTAAAGTCACAGTGCACTCTTCCCCTTCCCTTAACAGTGATTAACTAAAGAGGTGACAGTACATCTGAAATTGGGCAGAAGGAGGGAAGCCAAATAGATACGTAATTTTAAATGACCCTACACCCAAATTATTCTACTGAGTTTACTAAGAGCATGGACCATTCTTCCTATTGTCTCTTACTAAGAATCTCTGGGCAGAAAACAAGGATCACAGTAATGGTAAATAGGAACTACTTCTAATGAAATGTTGCAAAAAAAAATAAATAAAATGATATTTAATCTTCATAAACTAAAATGTATCAAGCACTTTTTAGACACTTTTGAAGGTTTTAAATGTATTGCTTCATTTGAAGTTCATGATAACATTAAGTATGATTTCCAAACAAGTGGGGTACCCAGGCAAGAGAGGGTAAAATATTTCACTAAGAGTAAAGAGCAAGTGAAAAGTGATAGAACCAAGATTTACACCTAGGCTGTCTGGCTCCACAGTCCACACTCTGAGCCATAATCTTATGTTGCACAGAAAATGCATTTTTGCTAAAATATAAACACAAGCTGCATTTTTTTTTAACGTAAAGGACATAATTTTGTTGCTTTCCACCACCATGTTCTTGCTTATGCTGTCAAGTTTGTCTCTCAACTTTTGCTTTCTTTGCTGTTGTTCATCCTTTAAGACTCAGCTTGGTCAGTCTCCTTCAAGACTTCCTTGGAGTAAACAAAAGTTATCTGCTCTGCGCTCTGAAGTAAACTCATGACTAATTCCATCCGTTTGTTAACTTACTCTCTCTCTAATAAAGTTCTCGGGGCTCCCATGAGTCAGATATTTTACTAGGTTAGCATGCTTGCTCGGTGGCTAAGTTGTGTCTGACTCTTGTGACCCCATGGACTGTAGCCCCGTAGGTTTCTCTCTGTTCATGGGATTTTTCCAGGCAAGAATACTTGAGTGGGTTGCCATTTCCTCCTCCAGGGGATCTTTCCAACCCAGGGATCAAACCTGCATCTCCTGCATTGGCAGGCCATTCTTTACCGCTGAGCCACTTGGGATATGTATCATTTAAATTGCTTGTTTTAAGAACCTCTAACTTGGATGGCAAGCCTTACTCAATTTTGCATCTTCCGAGTTTGGTAAAATGGCTGGCACATAGCGTGCTTAATGTTTTTTAACTGGAATAAAGATTAGTCATTGTATCTAGCTATGTTAAAGAATTGTTGACCAAAACCATCCACCTCGGCCAGTCATGATAATAACCACTAGCCTGAGTTGTCTCACAATAAGAGGTCCTTAAGAACACCATGCTGCTGCCGGAAAACTAACCGGAGAATTCTGGAGGAGCCAAAACAAGGGAGGAGAGGCCAACCCATGAAGTGTCTCATAAAACTAACCTGGAAGAATTCTGGAGGGACCATAAGGAGAAGTAGACACCAGCCAATCCCTCCTGTCGATCTCCCAGAAACCCTCACGCTGAAATCTGCTTCGACTGAGAAATGCACGCACTGTCAGAAAGGACCCTGAGTCAGACCAAACGTGGGCCAAGCAAGATGATTGGCCAGAGACAACCCGGAAACTAACCCCATTACCATAGAACCTGGACTGCGAGCCACTTGGGCTAACCCAGTGGCTCAGAGGTAAAGAATAGGCCTACAATGCAGGAGTCGTAGGAGACGTGGGTTTGATCCCTGGAGGAGGGCACAGCAACCCACTCCAGTATTCTTGCCCAGAGAATCCCATAATCAGAGGAACCTGGCCGGCTATAGTCTATAGGTTCGCAAAGAGTAGGATACAACTGAAGCGACTTCGCATGGCACAGCACAGGGAGCCTTGTGGTAGAGCGGTTCTCTTGGCTTCCCTCACTCCTCTGCTCTCCGCCCAGTTGCCCTTACCCAATAAAGTCTTCTGCTTTGTTAGTATGCATTTCTCCTCCAATGATTCATATTCGAGTGTCAGACAAGAGTCCACTCTCAGGCCCTGGAAGGCGTCCCCCTTCCTGCAACAGTTACATAAATATCAAGCGAGGATCCATAGCAACACACGGGCCTGTTCAAAACACCAAGAAAAGGTAGGTAGAGATTCAGAAAGAAATATAAGTCCTTGCATAAAATCTTCTCGTAATTTGTTTAATTGGGTTTCCCTGATGGCTAAGCGGAGAAGGCAATGGCAACCCACTCCAGTACTGTTGCCTGGAAAATCCCATGGATGGAGGAGCCTGGTAAGCTGCAGTCCATGGGGTCGCTAAGAGTCAGACACGACTGAGAGACTTCACTTTCACTTTCCACTTTCATGCATTGGAGAAGGAAATGGCAACCCACTCCAGTGTTCTTGCCTGGAGAATCCCATGGACGGAGAAGCCTGGTAGGCTGCAGTCCATGGGGTCGCACAGAGTCGGACACGACTGAAGCGACTTAGCAGCAGCAGATGGCTAAGCAGACAAAGAATCCTGCAGTGCAGGAGACATTGGAAACTGGGGTTGGATCTCTGGGTCTGGGAAGATCCCCTGGAGGACGAAATGGCAACCCACTCCCATATTCTTGCCTGAAAAATCCCAAAGGGTCTCAAAGAGTTGGATGTGACTGATCGACTAAGCAAGCAATTTGTTTAATTATTCAGTTGGCCAAACAGTTCCTTCGAGCTTTTCTGCATGATGTTATGGAAAAACATGAATGAACTTTTTGTCCAACCCACTATGTTCACCATTTTTAACTACCTTTATTTGTCAAGTCCTATGTTAGGTACTAGAGAGAATATAGGTATTAAAAAATGTATAGAGTTTATTCCCAAGTCACATGTAGTGTAGTGGGGGAAAATAGAGTATGTACCAGGCCATTTCAAAGGCATGTGGTAACGACTGCATTAATAAAGTTAGAAAAAGAAAGCACTCTGGACTGGAGTGATGAAAGAGTGCTCCCAAGAAGAGGAGGCACTCAAATTGCGGCTTGAATATATAAAATTCTAATTGGTAGCAAAAAGGAATTTCAGGAACAGAGAAGAGCCTAAACATAAACATTGTAGAGGAATAATATTTTGAGATATTAACTGAGATTTGCCTCTTGTGTTTCCTTTAACTCTTTGTACTGTATTCCTCCTCTCACATTGTGGGAAAGATAGACTACACAAAGAAAAATCTTCTGATTTTCAAAAACCAAAGCTTTTAAACCTCAAAAGGCAAGGCTTTTACACTGAAAGAAGCTAAGCCCTGAACCATTCAAGGTAATACGTTTATGCCATAAACAAGGAATAAAGAACTATACCTCCCTACTCAGACTACATGAAGATTGCACAGACTAAGAAAAATGGGAGGTAACCCAGGAGGAAGCTAGGGCTTAGATGTCGTTAAATTCCTGAAAAGGACCCTGTCCTGTGCCCTCCTTTAACTTCAGTAAGCATGATTAAACCCTTAGGCTTGAGATACCAAAACTGGGATAGGGGCACGTCAAACCCCAGAATGAGAACAATAAGGGCCAGTCGTGATCAAACACTGAATAGGGTCAGGCATTATTCTGACCAATCTTGAATCATAACCAGATTATGAGGGTCTGACCATTATAGTAACCCCATTTTATAGGCCATACAACTAAGGGCTTCCCTGGTGACTCAGTGGTAAAGAATCAACCTGCCAATGCAGGAGACACGGGAGTTGTGGGTTCAATCTCTGAGTTAGGAAGATCCCCTAGAGGAAGAAATGGCAACCCACTCCAGTTTTGCGCCTGGGAAATGCCATGGACAGAGGAGCCTGGTGGGCTACAGTCCATGGGGTCGCAAAGAGTTTGACACAACTGAGCGACTGAGCAGGCACATGCACAACTATGTCACAGAGAGGTTAAATAATATGTCCAAAGCCATTCCATTAGAAATGGCAGACTTGGTCTTTGGATCCCCGTCATCTGATTCTAAATAGGGCTCACAATTTTTTGTGTGCAATCTAAGGAAGACACATTGTGCTACCTAAGATTAACTTCTAACACCGGCTAGGTTTAGGGATCAACATGAAAAACAAGTTCAGTTATAGAAAAAGAAAATTATTCTTTTTTTTGCATGACTGAATTGTGGGCATAATCATCATAATAATGATAGCTTTTACATGAATGATCCATTTTAAATCCTCCAATGGCTCTAGGAGCATATTATTATCAATTTAAATGTGAGAAAAATGAAAGACCACATATATTAACTTGGCCAAGTCATCATAGTTAGTAGGTGGTCCAGCAGTATTGGGACTCAGGCAATCTGACTCCCAAGTCTATGTTCCCAGTCTCTATGCCATCGTTTTTCAGGAAACAGCAACTGCGGTGTCCACACAAACGCACTGCTTACATCTGCTCCAATGGGCAACTTGATTGATGCCCCAACAGGACCACTGTCCCTTTAGGCCCACCTCTGCACTTACTCTAATACTACATCTCCTGCTAGTTGCTCCCACTCAATGACAGACCCTGAGGAGGATACACGTGGGACTCCTCCGATGGGCATTTTGGCTCAAGGACTCCCATCACTCTCACCAAATCTTATGGGAACTGTGTTGCAGTGATTCTACTTTATTCCCCTTGCCTGCTTCTCTCCTAACACAGCTGTCAAACCTATACCATGATCTGAAGCTTGCCCTCACCTTCTGCTGTTTCTTCCTTCGATATATCTCTTGTATGTTGTCTAACCCTCTTTTGGCATCTGCTTCTCTGTGAACCCCAACTATTGCACGTGGTACTAAGAGTGAACAGAGAAAACAGTGGCAAGGTGGGTATTTAATTATGTCTCACTAATGGCACCCCACTCCAGTACTCTTGCCTGGAAAATCCCATGGATGGAGGAGCCTGGTGGGCTGCAGTCCATGAGGTAGTCGGACACAACGAAGCGACTTCACTTTCACTTTTCACTTTCATGCATTGGAGAAGGAAATGGCAACCCACTCCAGTGTTCTTGCCTGGAGAATCCCAGAGACAGAGGAGCCTGGTAGGAGGTCATCTATGGGGTCGCACAGAGTTGGACACAACTGAAGCGACTTAGCAGCAGCAGCAGCAACCATCCACTTTGAGTGAAAGATGGGTCACAGAAATGCCCTGGCACAAAGCCCAATTGCTAAAGATTTCACTCTGGGTGATGATTTGCCTTTCAGGCATAATGGTTCAGACATTTAAAATAGGGTTGTGTTGGCTGGCTACTGCTCTATTGTACTGATATTAACATCCTACAGAGAATGGGACACTAAGGAGCATTATAAATAGTTAGCATAAGAGCTAAAGGGACTCGTGTGCATGCTTAGTCGCTCAGTCTTGTCTAACTCTTTGTGACCCCATCAATTGTAGCCCACCAGGCTCCTCTGTCCATGGAATTTTCCAGGCAAGAATACCAAAGTGGGTTGCCTACTCCAGAGGATTGTCCCAACCCAGAGATGGAACCCGCAACTCTTGCATCTCCTATATTAGAAGGTGGACTCTTTACCACTGTGCCAACTGGGAAGCCCAGGGAGATTCTCAGCAAGCTACAAAAAGCCCTTATCTACTTGAATGAAGAACAGATCAGATAAATAGCAGACCAAAGATCCAATAAGTCACAGAGTTCCAGAGACCTGAGAATGCTCAGAAGAGGAAGATCTATCACACAAAACGCAGGGGTTTGTTTGGGAAAACCTGAGATCTTAAAATATGAGGTGGGGACATGCAGACAGTTGCTCCTGAAGGTGTTTGCTCTGCACTGACCCCTCAGAACTTGCACTGACCACTGAGAGGTGGCCTATAGCTTCACCCCCACGGGTTAGAAGATGCCGCAAAAGCTACTATTCTGCATGGCAACTGATAGCCCTTAAATCAGTGGTCCCCAAACTTTTTGGCATCAGGGTCCAATTTCATGGAAGAAATTTTTTCCATGGACCTGGGAAGGGGGGATGCTTTGGGGATGATTGAAGCACATCACATTTATTGTGTACTTTATTTCTATTATTACTGCATCAGCTCCACTTCAGATCATTAGGCATCGATCCCAGAGGCTGGGGACTCCTGCCTTAAAGGACCAACCTCCATCTCCTCTCCTGGATTCCAGGACCTAACTAAAGCTAAATCCTGGGAAAACCCAGCTGGTTGTTGTTGGGCTTAATAAGGGAGGATGGAGACTGCATGTGAATGTACTTGTGAGAATTAGCTCGCCTGTACCAGCAAGAGCCTGGAAAGTAGCCCAGCGTTTGCATTTAGAAAGTGCTTAATCAAGAGGGTTGGAATATAAGACTAGGTAAGGAAAAATTCATTGACTTGGATGAAAGGGGCAATTTCTCCAAATTTAGCTTCCTGACAAAAGCCCTCAGGGAGTGGGCAAATTCACAACTTGATTGATCAGCCTAAGATCTTTTTTGAAAGGGTTCTACATGACAACATGCATGCTACCCAAACTTCAATCCTGCATGCTCCTTCCACACAACTTTTCCATCTGCAAGTCCTCCCCTCCTTCTCCTAATCCTTCCCAGAATAAATTTCTTTCACCTCTAATCCTATTATATTTTCTGCTTCTAGGTGGACGTATGTTGTTGTTGTTTAGTAGCTCAGTCATGTCGCCACCAGGCTCATCTGGCCATGGGGTTTCCCAGAGAAGAATATTGGTGTGGATTGTTTTATACTGGCACAAGCAGTAAACACACCCAGTCAAAGGTTTCATAGAAGCAAAAAGAGGACGTGAGATTGGAAACTAAGGTCTAGATCTGATAACACACCTTAAAATCGTATATCCACCTGCTCGGTGAGGTGTTGTAGTGAGATAACTGTTTATTTATAGCAAGTAATTAACATAAACAAAGGTTGCTGGGAGTATCATAATTGGGGATTCAGGGTGAGAAAAAAGGGATTAGGAATCAAACAATTGAAAATCATTTTAACTTTTTAAAAACTTGAGATAATAATGGATATATCCTTTATGTGGGTAGGTGATACAGTTATATTAAAATGACTAACCAAGGGCAAATAAGAGGAGGTCAGCAATTCTCTTTTTCAACTTGCCTTGTAGAAGTCTCCAGAACTCCAAGGCCCAGTTAGGAGGTCCTTCATTCACCATGAGCAGAGCTTTGGTGAAGTAAGAGAGGGACCAGGCATTCACAGAAGTTAAGAAAGTGTTACCTGATCAGATATGAAAAGTTAATACCTTTACAAATGAATTCATTCATTTAAAAATGAAACACCACAGTGTTGATGTCCAGTAAAAAATCATTAACTAACAATTAAGAAGGAACTATTTGTCATTGTATCAAAGAGCGCTTCCACGGCTGAAGGCAGGGTAAGAGAAGAGACCTCAACAGTGCAGGCTTCTTTCAAAGTTGCCTTTGTTTGGTGCTTGCTTTTCAGTTATGTCCATTGCTTTACATATGTTTTTGCTTCCAAAATAATAAAAATATGGAAGGATATCAATCATTCCTTTAAAAAAGTAATATAAATGAAAATTAATGTCATGCTGCTACAGACATTGAATATACATGAAGCTTATTAAAATGTGTTTATTTGGAGTCTACTTTAAAGGGCTTCCCTGATAGCTCAGCTGGTAAAGAATCTGTCTGCAATGCTGGAGACCTGGCTTTGATCCCTGAGTCGGGAAGATCCCCTGGAGAAGGGAAAGGCTACACACTCCAGTATTCTGGCCTAGAGAATCCCCATGGACAGAGGAGCCTGGTGGTCCATGGGGTCACAAAGAGTCAGACACAACTGAAGTGACTTAGCACAACATTATTTGTATACTTGTTTCAGTGGAAGGGCTTTCCAGGTGGTGCAAGTGGTAAAGAACCTGCCTGCCAATGCAGGAGACTTAAGGGAGGTGGGTCTGATCCCTGGGTCAGGAAGATCCCCTGGAGGAGGGCATGGCAACCCACTCTAGTATTCTTGCCTAGAGAAGTCCATGGGCAGGGGAGCCTGAAGGCTATTGTCCATAGCTTTGCACAGTCAGACATGACTGAAGTGACTTAGCACACATGCATGTTTTAGTGGAAGATTTTGAGAAATATATAATATTCATGCAATTATTTAAGTTTGTGAGCTATTTGTGATATTAATTCTGAAGAGCTATCTTTTTAGGAATGAACACAGTACTGGATCCACTTAGGTGACTTCCTTACCCTAAAGAAGAAACATGCAAATAAATAACTAAACATTTACTTTTGTGAAATGTTACAGAAAAATTACAGCAGTAATTATATTTGAATTATCTAATATCAAATTACATGAGAATTCTTTTTGTCAACTGTCATTTGGGCTTTTACATTGAATTTACAGTGAATTTATCAATATTATCAATGTTGTAAACATAAATGCCTTGTTTTTAGGATGACAACCATCTCTTTAAAAAAAAATCTAGTGTTAATACGTATGTGTATAAATTCTATTAATGACTCAGGAATGACAAATAAATTGAAAATTCATAAATATGGATAGAGAGTCATTATTGTCTAACCATTTATTATAAATAAGATATTCCATATAGATTGAAAGCATTCATTGTCATAAATAAAAGCAAGCATAATTATACTTCTGATAAGCATATTTAAATGTCATACTTAGATTTCACAGCAGTGTCCCTGGATCAAACTTTTCATGTTGATATCTGTAGTAAAGTTCTATTTTAATGAAAAACAGTTGCCTCTTACTATTCAAATATAATGAGAATCTTAATTCAGGAGTTTACAAATTATTCTTTCTTAGCATTACCTATTTTAGGTGTTTTATTTTTATACAAATGTATTTTAATCTGCTTTGGCTTCTCAAGATCTTGTACTCACCCCTGAATCACTGGTCTATACATTTATTAATCAAAATGGGCTCCCTCCTCCTCTTCAGTGTGAAGGATGTGAAATCAATCCACCTTAGCTACAGAGACAGAGAGAAGAGGGTGGTCTCCCTCATGTTGGCCATAGAAACAGTATGGATTCAATTACTTACTGCCTTGTTTCTCCAACAGTATAACAGGCTCCACTTCTTCCTTGTCTAGTAAGAGATTTAAGTGCTGGCAATGATGAGAGTGTCCATTTCCCCATGCAGTGGAAAATTACTGCATTTACCTGCACTGCATCCACTCCCCCTTATTATGGTTTGACTCTGCTCTTCCTCCTATACTGATTCTCCACTCCTTTAGTAGAGTTGAGGGTAGTACACTTTTGAGCTCCCTGTATTCCTAAGTGAAAGTCTGGTGTACAGGATTTAGACTTTCTTTTCCACCAAACAACAAATATATTAAGCTATCACTTCTACCCATAGTTCAGCTTCTTCAATTGCACCATCTTTGTCTTCAGGGTAATCATTTAAGTCTTCTATTATATACACATTATATACATTTGATAATAAATGGGAAATGCAACTTTGCTATTCCTAAGAATAACAAATAAGAATTTTCTCATGAGCATAAAGTAATTGAGATCAAGATGAAAAAAATTAAGTGTGCTGAAACTGGATAAACCCTTGGCTTCCATCATACTCATTGGGCTGAATCCAGTGGAATGAAGGTTCAACCATGAAGTAACAAATACAACTGAACAATCTGTGAGAAATGCATTAAAGTTGGTGGCGAAAATCTAGTCTCTATTTTGAGATTTTATGACCTTAGTTCCCTGAAACAAATCCTCTCGTGTATAATCCTACAGCTAATCTTCCTCATAATCAACATTTGTACACATTTCTATAAAGTAACGGGTTAACCGTAAGGAATGGAATTTTGCTGGTAAGTCTATCAAACTCGTTGTAAATTGTCTTCTTTATCCCAGAAATAGTGTTGTGCTCATGTAGATCCAATCAGAGACATAATGGTATTGTGTGCACCTGTGTGTTGTGTGTGTTTATGCATATACATGACTAATTAATAAAAATGGATCTTTCAAGTTAACTAAATAGAGTTATCATACAATTATACAGAAATTAATTATCCTATTAGAATTCCAGTGAAGATGTTTCTCTGCCTCCTCCCTCCTGCTGCTTCCTTGTCCATTAACCCTTCAATAAAACATGATGTAGTAGGTATTTATCATCATCTCCCCTTCCTTCTTTCTTCCCTCCTTCCCCCTTCTCTTCCTCCCTTTCTTCCCTCTTTCCTTATCTCTCTTTTCTCTCTTGTACTTTCTCTCCTTCTTCTTTTTTTCCTTCTTCAATCGTTCCTTTCTTCCTCCCTTTCATTCATTTTTCTTTTCTGCCCTCGGTACCTATTTCCCTTTTTGTTTCTGTCATTACCCCGATTTTCCCTGGAAACTACTATTAATTCCTTCTCAGTAAATGTGGTAGGGAGAGGCTGATCTCCACCCAGATCTTAAGGACAGGCCAAGATTAAACAAAATTTTTCATATTACATTTGTATAAGATAAACCATCGCTTCACTCTTTACAGGGACTAGCTAAGTGTTGGGCACAGAATCCAGTATAGGCCAATTGGATCCACCAAGAATTAGCTCCAGGATTTTTGCTAAATTTGTCAGGAAAGAAAAGTTTTCCCTTTACACAAATTCCTAGCAATGGAAGGTAAACATTTACAGGCAGTAGTGGCCAAAACATACACCAATAAGGCCTCAAAATAAAATCAACTTACAGTGCTACAGGCAGAGAGGTCTGAGTCTTTCCTTAGGACTTTTCAATTACCTGACATAATAAACTCCTTTCATTGTTTCCTTTCATTCCTACCATTGTGAGTAGTTACAGTTTTTACCTTAAAGTGACTTGCTGAAATAAAAAATTCTCAACAGAATGATTTTCCTACAAACCAGTACTTCATTTACTCTTCTAGAAAACAGGAAGCTAATTATATTGAATCTAACCATCTGATTTGTGGTTCCAACTTAGCAACTCAAGAAAAGTCTGAGAAATTTGGAAATAAACTTATGAAGATATGGATACACTAGATTTTTTGTTATCTATTTATTTTTTCATCCTTTATACAACTCTGCAGTTGTAATTTGACTAGGGGCATAAAGAGTGGGCTTCCCAGGTGGCGCTAGTGGTAAAGAACCTGCCTGCCAATGCAGAAGACTTAAGTGACATGGAATTATCCCTGCGTTGGGAAGACTGCCTGGAGGAGGGCATGGCAACCCACTCCAGTACTCTTGCCTGGAGAATCCCATGGACAGAGGAGCCTGGCGGGCTACAGTCCATAGGGTGGCAAAGAGTCAAACATGACTGAAGGGACTTAGCATGCACACATAAAGAGTGACATACTTTATTTCTTTTTAAATGCTTTAGGACTTCTAGTGAAATGCCTTTTTCAAACTATAACCCATCATTTAAGAACCTACTTCCTCAGGAGTCTCTGAATAAACCAGTAAGTAATTTATTAAATAAGGCTCACCTAGGAGTCATTGTTTACTTAATTCTCTTTTTAAAGGTAAGTAGATGAGACAGTCACCTACAGTGTAAGTATCAAAATGATTGAAAAGGGCTATTCAGAGACACTCCAACGGCAATGAATAGCCTCACTGTCTCAAAATTCACAAAGTAAGACATATTAACTTTATGTCATGAATAAAATGCAAATTTATCTTCCAATTACAATTGATATTTTAGAGTTTACTATTGGTGGCAGCTGTAGGGACAATTAAAGAATTCTAATTAAAGCTACTTGAAACAGATAAAACCTATGCCAGATTCCTCCATCTAAGGCAGTTTCTGTTAAAGATGGAAAAGGATCAACAGTGATTTTTAATTTAAATCAAGAACAGGTTTGTTTACCTATTACATGCTACTCCCACTAATAACATAAGGAATGCATACATAGATTATGTAATGAAGGATATAAATGTTCAACATTGGCAGAGTTGTGATGATTACGGACAAGAATTAATCAGCATTCCTCATGCCATACACAATGCAGTTAGAATAGAAACAGCAAATCTGTTCAAGTAATGCAAACAAGCTGCATAAAAGGCTAAACAAGTAAAAGTATATCATCAGCCACGACTCAAATTACATCTTCAAATTGTGTGCCAGCTTCCTCTAAATTAGCCACTTAAGAAAGTCTCTGACAGACTTTATAAAACTGGAAAGTACTGCGTTTTCTCAGGTTTACAATTTTGTCATAGTATGGGAGTGCATTTAATAATTCAGGGTATAAATTAACCCTTACTTGATGCAACAGATAGAGTGGAAACTTATGTAAAGTTTTTCTTAATGATGAATCTGTCAATAACCCTCAGAAGTTCTACAGCTATCCATGGGGACAAAGTTGCTCAAATTGCCAAAGAACATGTCAACTGTAGCTTTACCACTAAATTTTTTTCAGGTTTTTTATTCTTCACATTTCGTATGGGTCTCAACATTTTCCGTCAAACTGTGAAATCAAGCATTTCAGTTTTTGTTGTAGTCATTCCTTGTTTTCTTGTTTTGAATATATTGAGGGTCCTTGAGATTTTAAAGGACTGAAATAATTACCATTTGTTTCTTTCAGATTTGGAACTACTCATTGTTTAATCATTGTTTAAAAGAGATGCAAAAAGGCAGAATAGTTGTCTGAGGAGACCTTACAAATAGCGGTGAAAAGAAGAGAAATGAAAGGAGAAAAGGAAAGCTATACCCATTTGAATGTGGAGTTCCAAAGAATAGTAAGGAGAAATAAGTAAGCCTTTCTCAGTGATCAGTGCAAAGAAATAGAGGAAAACAATAGAATGGGAAAGACTAGAGATCTCTTCAAGAAAATTAGAGATACCAAGGGAACATTTCACGCAAAGAGGGGCTCGATAAAGGACAGAAATGGTATGGACCTAACAGAAGCAGAAGATATTAAGAAGAGGTGGCAAGAACACACAGAACTATACAAAAAAGATCTTCATAACCCAGATAACCACAATGGTGTGATTACTCACCTAGAGCCAGACATCCTGGAATGTGAAGTCAAGTGGGTCTTAGGAAGCATCAATAAGAAGAAAGCTAGTGGAGGTGATGGAATTCCAGTTGAGCTATTTCAAATTGTAAAAGATGATACTGTGAAAGTGCTTAACTCAATAGGCCAGCAAATTTGGAAAACTCAGCAGTGGTCACAGGACTGGAAAAGGTCAGTTTTCATTCCAATCCCAAAGAAAGGCAATGCAAAAGAATGTTCAAACTACTGCACAATTGCACTCATCTCACATGCTAGTAATGCTCAAAATTCTCCAAGTCAGGCCTCAACACTATGTGAAACAAGAACTTCCAGATGTTCAAGCTGGTTTTAGAAAAGGCAGAGGAACGAGAGATCAAATTGCCAACATCCATTGGATCATTGAAAAAGCAAGAGAGTTCCAGAAAAACATCTACTTCTGCTCTATTGACTATGCCAAAGCCTTTGACTGTGTGGATCACAACAAACTGAGGAAAATTCTTAAAGAGATGGGAATACCAGACCACCTGACCTGCCTCCTGGGAAATCTGTATGCAGGTCAAGAAGCAACAGTTAGAACTGGACATGGAACAACAGACTGGTTACAAATCAGGAAAGGAGTACATCAAGGCTGCATAATGTCACACTGCTTATTTAACTTATATGCAGACTACATCATGTGAAATGCCAAGTTGGATGAAGCACAAGCTGGAATCAAGACTGCCAGGAGAAAATCTCAGATATGCAGATGACACCACCCATATGGCAGAAAGTGAAGAAGAACTAAAGAGCCTCTTGATGAAAGTGAAAGAGGAGAGTGAAAAAGTTGGCTTAAAGCTCAGTATTCAGAAAACTAAGATCATGGCATCTGGTCCCGTCCCATCACTTTATGGCAAATAGATGGGGAAACAGTGGAAACAGTGTCAGACATTATTTTGGGGGGGCTCCAAAATCACTGCAGATGGTGACTGCGGCCATGAAATTAAAAGACTCTTGCTCCTTGCCAGGAAAGTTATGACCAACCTAGACAGCATATTAAAAAGCAGAGACATTACTTAGGCAACAAAGGTCCATCTAGTCAAAGCTATGGTATTTCCAGTAGTCAGGTATGGATGTGAGAATTGGACTATAAAGAAAGCTGAGTACTGAAGAGTTGATGCTTTTGAACCATGGTGTTGAAGACTCTTGAGAGTCCCTTGGACTGCAAGGAGATCCAACCAGTTCATCCTAAAGGAGATCAGTCCTGAAGCTGAAGCTCCAATACTTAAGCCACCTGATAGGAAGAACTGACTCATTTGAAAAGACCCTGATGCTGGGAAAGATTGAAGGTGGGAGGAGAAGGGGATGACCGAGGATGCGATGGTTGGGTGGTATCACTAACTCAATGGAGATGAGTTTGAGTAAACTCTGGGAGTTGGTAATGGAGGCCTGGCATGCTGCAGCCCGTGGACTCACAAAGAGTCAGACACGACTGAGCGACTGAACTGAACTGATTGTTTAATCCTCAGAACTCTGGTGATAAGGATTCAGCGGGAAACTTGTGACAGACAGAGATTTCTGTCAAATGGTAGGTTTGGAATGGAAACTCAGGTCTAAGGAAATTCGGGTACAAAATGCTTTCTCTTGTATACAATAATGAAGGAATACTTCTAGTCACACTCTCTGAAGTGCATTTAGGCTATTAATGAAAATAGGCATGACTATCTCTGTAAAGAATCAAGGGCAAAGAAGAAAAACAACAAATACTAAGAAATTTTCACTCTCACTTTTATAGTCATGAGCCAGCTTGCTCTTCATGAAGGAAAGTTTAGACAAGTTTGAAAACTTCATTCCTTTCTTATGACTGGGATTCAACTAAACAATCTTCATTCTCAATTTGTAGTTTTAATATCTATCCACTTTCTGCTCAAACATTTAGGTTCCCAGAGATGTTAAATAAGAGAAATGATTTTATATCCTTTGATGGAATTTCTAACAGACAAATAAATTATACTGAGTACAGAATTATGCTTAATTTTTTTAATGCACTAATTTTGGTCAGCATTAAACATTGAACTTCATGTATATACATGTATTTTAGTAGAAAAGATTGTTGTATATAATTATTGCATTAGAATGTTTGTGAAAAAATACAAATAATGAATGTAAGCTTTTGCATGCAGTGGAGATGGGATAAATTGAGGGGGATGAATAATCAGTCTCTTGTGGATGAAGGGTAAGGATTGAGGTAACAAAAGGTCAAAAGAATATGGGTCACTGGGAAGAGGGGGAAATGGAAGAATTCACCCTGTAGTTTTTCCTGGGTTTCCATTTCTTCTCTGGACTTTCCTGGTGGCTCAGACAGTAAGGAGTCTGCTTGCAATGCGGGAGGCCTGGGTTTGATCCCTGGGTTGGGAAGATCCCCTGGAGAAGGAAATGGCAACCTACTCCAGTATTCTTGCCTGGGAAATCCCATGGATGGAGGATTCTGGTGGGGTACAGTCCACAGGGTCGCAAAGAGTTGGACATGACTGAGTGACTTCACTTTCCATTTCTTCTGTACTTTTGTCAGTATGGAAGAAGGGCGCTAATTAAATGATGATTAGAATGAAGGTGAACATACAACTGTGGCAGGTGAGTCCCAGATCTCAGTCTTTGCCCTTCCTCTCTTTTATTTATCTACACTCGCTTTGACAATCTCATTCAGGCTCATTATTTTAAAATTTATATCACCAGCCCATAAATCTACCTTGAACTCCAAGTCCATAGATCCAATTGTATGCTTGACATCTTGAATGTTTGAGAAGCAGCTCAAATTTAGCACATCTAAACCCAAAATTCCACCCCACTCCAGTACTCTTGCTTGGAAAATCCCATGGACGGAGGAGCCTGATGGGTGCGGTCCATGGGGTCACTAAGAGTCGGACACGACTGAGCGACTTCACTTTCACTTTTCACTGTCATGCATTGGAGAAGGAAATGGCAACCCACTCCAGTGTTCTTGCCTGGAGAATCCCAGGGATGGGGGAGCCTAGTGGGCTGCCGTCTATGGGGTTGCACAGAGTCGGAGACAACTGAAGTGACTTAGCAGCAGCAAACCCAAAATTCAGCCTTTGCTTCTCAGTTAAGGGAAGGGCAACTTCACTTTTCCAGTTATTCACGTCAAAGGCCTTGGAGTTATTAGTAATTTCTCTCATTCTTACATACCTAAAAGCTCTACCTGTCTATTCAAATTCTATTTCCTTCATTTCCAACTATGTGCTGAATTCAACCTTTTTACAACCTCCAAGTCTGCCACTCTAGTTCCACCACTTTCTTTTACTTGGATATGGCAATGGTCTCCCCAGACTGGTCTCCCTTCTTCCATTCCTGACCTTCTGTAGTCTTTTTCTTAATCCAACCCAGTAGCCAAAGTAGTCCTTTTATAAGTTGGATCATGTCTCTCTCCAATTAAACCCTCCAAATATTTCCCCTCACTCTGAGTAAAGGTCAAAGTCCTCATGTGACACAGCACAGTCTTGTCTCTGTTCCTCCTCTAATATTGCCTACTATTCTCTCTCTTACCCATTGCACCCCAGACACCAGGACTTGAAAACTTTGCTGGTCTTTGAAAACTCCAGGCTCTTTCTTGTCACAAGGTCTTGTTACTTGGTATTCCCTTTGCCAGGTAGGCTGTTTCCAAGATCTCCACATTGCTTACTCACCTACTTAATTGCCTCCTTCAGCATGTGTGCTAACTCACTTTTCATGCCTGACTCTTTGCAACCCTGTGTACTGTAGCCTGCCAGGTTCCTCTGTCCATGGGATTCTCCAGGCAAGAATACTGCAGGGGGTCGCCATTTCCTTCTCCAGGGGATCTTCCCAACCCAGGAATAGTACCTGGGTCTCTTAGATCTCCTACATTGGTGGGCGGGTTCTTTACCACTAGCTCCACCTGGGTAGCCCCTTGCCTCCTTCAGGCTGTACCTCAAATGTTACCTTCTCTGTTAGGCTTTCCCTAACTCATTTAAAATTTACTCATTTAAAATTCCAACTCTCTTCCACATTCTCTCACCCCATTTGGCATATCTAATCTCATTTTCTCTCCTTATTTGTATCTAAATTATATATTACTATATGACATTTATATTTACTTCTTTGTTTATGACTTATTTCTTTCCACTAGAATATGAACGCTATGAGGGCAGAAATTTCTGTCCTATGTGCTTATGAACATATTGTAGCTGCCTAGAAGAGAGAAGAGCACATGATAAATGTGTAATATCTCTTTATTGAATGAATTAATTCATTAATAAGGGCTATGAAGAGGTACCAGAGAAGGCAGTGGCACCCCACTCCAGTACTCTTGCCTGGAAAATCCCATGGATGGAGGAGTCTGGTAGGCTGCAGTCAACGGGGTCGCTAAGGGTCGGACACGACTGAGCGACTTCACTTTCACTTTTCACTTTCATGCATTGGAGAAGGAAATGGCAACCCACTCCAGTGTTCTTGCCTGGAGAACCCCAGGGACGGGGGAGCCTGGTGGGCTGCCATCTTTGGGGTCGCACAGAGTCAGACACGACTGAAGCGACATAGCAGCAGCAGCAGCATGAAGAGGTACAAGTTACTTCAGCGCCTATAATAGGTGAATTTAACAAAGTCATAAAAGTTGAGAAGTTTCTTGTAAAAGTGTATTAGCTAATTTCTGAAGAATAAAGAGGCATTATCCAGGAAAATAGAGAAGGAACAAAGATTCCAGATATTAATAACAAAATGAACAAAATGTCCTGAGGTGAGAGGCAAAACCCATCTTGCAACTATGAGGACGGAAGAAAGTCTAAATGGCTGGAGCATGGAGAAAGGGATGACATGAAATGGGATGAGACTGCAGAGCTAAACTGCAAGATCCTTGCAACCACATTTAGGATCTTATTCTAAGAGCAACGGGAGATCGCTGACAATGAGCATGGAATCCCAAGAACTTGTGTGTATGTGTTTTAAAAGAACTGCTTAGGCTGCAACATAGAAAATGTTTGAAAATTGATAGGAATGAATGGAAAGAGAATACTATGGTAGCGATTCAAGTGGCCCCCATGAGAAATGACAGCAACTTGGACTAGGACGATGGCATGTCTCAGGTCTTTTGAACCTTCCTCTTTCTTTCTTCTGCCATTCCAGTCTCTTTGGTTCACTACTTTAACCTCAGGTTTTACAACCCCAGAGTATTTACTTGAGCCTTGCCCTCTTCTTTCAACAGGGAAAAATTTTCAATGAAAAAGCTTCACTCCACCATCTCTTGCGATGCATTCACATGATGCCTGTTCCATTCAACACAAACACTCTCCACTGATTTTATTTGTGTATTTATTTCAATCACTCAGTTGACTTTCATGATGATGGTAAATGTGTCAGGAGGAACATTTTATTTATTTTGATATCTCCAGTAGTTGGCATATTGAAGATCACAATAATTCTTATTGAATAAATGAAAAATTAAATCAATTGCTGGTTTGCAAACACAAAAATTATTCACAATATTCTTCTTGCTGCTGCTCCATAGACATCACAAATTTTAGAGAGATAGAGGTCTTTTCCTATGGTCAAAGTATACAAGCTACAGATTAAATAATCTATTAGTGTTTGCATGTGCACTTGAAGCTCAAATATACATGTGTATAAATAGACATCTCAATAATACATAAATATACCTAAAATGTCCAAATTATATGAAGAAAATAACACATTTGGGGAGCAATTTGTGTAAATAATTTTCAAAACAGTTCCAAATGACTGCAAGTGGGACACAGTGAAATGTTAAATTATTAAAACACCCCTAAAATGTTCAAAAGATTTCATGTAGACTTCCCCAAATTCCCTGATTCCCAGAGAAGATATGAAGTATTATAAGATGTTGAATCATTAAGTTCAATTGCAACTGTAATTGAATGGTGGCAGAATCTTTTACATGAAAGATGTTTAATAATCTACACTGACCCTTAGCTATTGGAAAAATGAATTGTGTCAGCTAAAAACAACACACACATATGCACACACAGATTAATCTATTTCCATCCCCCCCACATTAATTCAATATTAATACAACTGTAAATATTTATAAATAATTAAAAGTATGAATGAAATTACATGGTAAGTCATGAAAAGTGAGAAAAGGTTTTGATGGGCATAATGAATAAGAATTTTCAGTTACATATGTTTCATGATGGTATCAAAGGTTAAACAGTGCCATTTAAATGTTTTTCTTTTCTAACCTCCCTTCCAACTGTGCAATTTTCCTGAAGCCATATAATTTGAAACAGAAGATCACTTTTCAGAAAAGTCGTAAGCAGATCATAATTCAAACCAAGCAACCAGATTCTCCTAACATCTAATTATTAAAGAAGTCAGTAATTCAGTCCCATATTAAGAATGCTTTACATGTAGTTTTGTACACGATTAGAATGGCTTTTAAAAGTACTGTTCTTGGAAAGAGACATGGACATTGCTTCCAATTTGTGAAATTACAACACCTGCTAACCAGAATGATTTTGTCATAAGAAACATATTGTAAACAAAGCACAGACTTAGAATGAAAAGACAGTTCAGTTGACATTCCATTTTACATAAATACATGGAAAATAAGAAATATTGACTTAAAAATGGCCAAAAAAATCTGAATTGCAAAGGACATAAAGATAGTTCTTAAACCAAGTTATTAAAAGATTAGAAACAAAAGTTACAAATAAGCAAAAATGTCCTTATACCTATGATACTTATGATATGCATGCAAATAAAATCTCAAATTTGTGTTCACTGTGTTTATTTCAAATAACATTTTTTTTCTCCATCAAAAAAAGAGTAGAAATAAAATGGGGAATAACTTCTGCTAAAATATGTCAACTAAAACAACTGATACCAATAAAGACACTTAAAAATGTGTATTATTTTCCAGAAACCATATGAAATTATCTGATTCAATGTCTAAATAAGTTATAGAGTTCCCCTGTCTTTCCCTTTTTAGTTAATTCAAGCTATTTTTAAGAATTATTCTCTTATCATTACGTATAAACCTCAAAGCATTTGTATCCTTGAAGATGTCAAGTAAGGAAAGTATTATCATGAAAATCTGGTTTTGCCATATTGTTGCTTACACCAAAATATAATAAAGAAGAATAGCAACTCACCTGCAAAATTGCTGAATACCCAGAAACTCTCATGATTCCAGTTACCTAATTCATCTTTCTCACACTATATAATCCAGTTCGGTTGCCAAGGCCAAGATATTTTATACTAGTGATATTCTAACAGAACACATCTTGAAATTTATAACATTGACAAAAATCTTCTCATGTGGTCTTTTTTTCTGTGAACATGAACTCTTTCAATTGTCTAATGCTCCATGTTTGAAACCATATTAATGATTTCCAAGATATAATACTGTGTTCTACAGTAGTTTCTTGTAGTTTATGAAGCAGCAAAAAAAAAATTAGCTCTTTGTTCTGGGAAGCAGTGAAGTACTAGTTAAGTGCCTTCACCACCAAATAATAAGCAGGGTGGACCACAATATTCTACAATAAAAAAGTAACACAATAAAAAGGTAATCTCAGAGTATTGCTGGGAGTGGCTGAAGATACAATTCCAGTATTGTGTATTTCTTCATGTACCTTAATGGTTTTAAGTATTATCACCAAGACTTTTCATTCACAGCACAAGGAGTTCATGGAAAGCTTTCTCGCGGCACTCTTATAATGAATGAAGGAAGAAAGTTTGGATATACTCATTTCTTCCTCTATTTTGGGGAACTTTTAAAGCTTTCAACAAGAATATAGCCTTTAGAAATATAAAAGGCATCATGTTCTTTCTTTCCTTTATATATATAAGAAAGACAAAATATATGAAGAAAAAAGATGAACAAAACGGGAATATTTTATGAAAATTTTATAAACAGTATTCATTCTGCTGATGTAGGAGCAAGTTTAGAACGAAAAATGTTTTTATCGTAAAAAAAATTAGACTTTCAGGATCATATGCTGATTATTTAAAATCTCACAAATAAAAATTTGTTCATGGAAAAAGAGATCTTTGAATACTAAAGTCCTTTATTCAACAACACAGAAATTTCACAAAAACAACTTTACTGGGCAAATTGAATGTGTTTTTTTTTTTAGTTTTTTTTTTTTACAGTTTTGTACATGCCCCATAAGTAATTTTCTTTAATAAATACACTGTTTCCAAAACTGCTTTTTTAATAATTGCACAAGCATACATACACCTTACACAAATATCTATTAGAAAATTTAATAGATAACTGCACAGTTCAGAATAGGAGAACACTGTGAAAGGAGTACATTTTGTGGCTCATGTTCCTGAAATATCTCTGACTTCCTTGCAATTGTGAAAATGAAATCCCTCTTAACATAGTAACTGTCTTTTATTCACTAGGAATACAGATCTCAGTGTGAAACTGCCAAATTTAATAAAAACAAAATTTGAAACATTTAGCTGTTACATGAGAACCAACTGTGTGATATCACTGTGAATCTAGCCATGATCAAAGACCCACAACGGTTTTTTGCTGAACATATTTGACCCTGAATAGTGTATTCATTTAACTGCTTTCTTGTTTTCATTATTTGATTACAGAGACTATCAGCTTAAATACTTTATATGCATTAGTATTAATTGTACAACTTACATGCCAGGGGTTCTGAATGAAAGGAAGGGAATATTCCTTTCTTTTAGTGACTGCTTAATATTAATTCATAGGAAGTCTTCCATCTCTTGCTCCCTATGAATGTGTTTAGAAGAAGAAAGTTGGGTGTTGGGAATTAAGCAACAGGAGACACTTTTATATACTCTTACCCTGGGGGAAGCCTATTACTGTTCTCCCTCCCAAGAATGGACACATTTCTAGTTTGTAAATATGCCCCCCACTTGTGCACAGACAGGCGGAATCCATCAGAAAGCCACTTCGGGTTGAAGGCCTGGAAAGAGAGAGATTTGCACTCTGATGCTCTTGTGATATAAGGGTGCTGAGTGAGAGCTGGAAAGGGATGGGCCCACTGCTCTACACGGCAGCAGCCCGAGTACTTTCCATAGTCTTCCCAAACGCTGACGCATGATGGCACCTCCTCACCTACACCTCTGTACGTGACCTCTCACACGAAGTTTTTTATTCGGCTTATCTGAGATGTAATTTTTAAGTTGTAAAGATACCCCATGTGATTTACAGCTGACTGCTATCTTCTGAATTTTCTTGATTCTGAATATGAAACATACAGCAAGGAATTTTTAAAAGTTACACTTCATTGGTATTTTAGAATCAAGAAAAGTGTAAACCTTTCAATCACTCCCTCAGTGCTGCTATGATGTGCTTTACAAGTTCTCAATACATGAACTTACAAGGGAGAAGACTGAGGGGAGGCCAGAGGAGTGATACCTTTCTTCAGCATCACCAAAGGGAACCTTATATGCACCCTCCATTACATAAATAGCTTAACCCAAAACATTAAAAAATGGGTAGTTTAAAAAAGAACAACATCAGGAATAAAAACACATAAGGAATTCAAGAAAAGCTGCACTCCTCCATATCAATAATTAACAGATTATTTCATTAAAAAATTGAATTCACATGTAAAAAATCACATTTTACAATATACAAACTCATTAATTCTTTAAGAAAACAAATAAAAACACATCAAGACATGCAATACCAGCATGTATTTTAGACTCAGTACATTGCGATGAGATCTTCATGTTATTGTATGCCTAATGCAGCCTGAATAAAAGTTTGTTTCAATTCTGTGACAACAATGATCACTTTCCAAAAAGCAAGGCAAGCTTACCATTCAAGTGTGAAAGTAAGTTTTCACTTACTCGTAATTCATTAGCACATCGGTTAAAAAAAGTCAAATAAAATTAAAAATGGAACAAGAAAGAACTCATATAGCTCTTATTGGTCCCACAGCAGAAATAGAAATTCTAACTAGAACCTTCAACGGAATATACACCAAGTAGAAAGCTATCTCAAAATTAATATACAGCACGTTTTAATTTGCGATAATTTTCTTCTCTAAACATGGATAAGTGTAATACATCGTGAATTTTCTTCAAAAAGGCTATTTGACAGTAACTGTAGATCTTGTATCCATACTCTAGGCAAATTAAGTCATATTGTTTTTCACATTGGCATTTGTAAGTACCTTCTCCCCCCCTTGCCAGCACTCGAGCAATGAAGTGCTCCTTCTGCTTTTAAAAAAACCTCCTCTGTCTATATTTTTTCCCATTCATAACTACAACTAGCCTTTTAAAATTATTCATCTGCTAGTCTTTCTAAAACTTTACAGTTCCTTTCATCACCCTCTCTCTTCTCAAGTTATTTTTCTTCACCTGATCCATGTTGCTAAGTTGTCAGCAGGTCAATGGATGTCACAGGCTAAAATAGCTGGCTAGTGACTAGAGAACAAAAAGATGCAGTAATATGGAAACTTGCATACTCTATGTGTTTTTGCTAAACTCTGTCTTATTTCTGAAGCTGAGAACAGTCTTTATAATTTGGGGGGAAAAAAAAGAGAGAGAGAAAGGAGAACTAAAACTCTTAGGGATCATGCCATCATAAACATTCATCCTAATGGGTTAGCCTAAAGAACACCGACTGCAGAAGAAAACCAAACATTATGAGAAAAGGTAGCTCAGGTCCTAAGAAGCATTAGCTCCTTTTGTTTGGGGGCTGTTTGCATTTATGGAATTCCATAGACTGTGGCCCTGCCTTCTCAGGAATGGAAGCATCCGGTGATGGTGATGAGAACAGGAATGGGAAACATGGAGCATTTCACGGAGGGCTACTAGAAGGCCATGGTTTTAACTGGGAGGCTGTGAGAAAGGAAGATCAAAAGAGATTTAACAGCCTCACTTCCATGAATGTGTTTCACTCTTTTGAACTTAAAAATGTACCCAGCCATGTCTCGATGCAGGAGGCCTTTATGTAATCAAATTTTAAAACAAAACTACACTTTTAATATCATACATGGAATTTAAACATTGGATATGTTTTTTAAGTGTTTATTTTTTTCTACCAAAAAAGAAGCAGAAAAACAGGCAAACAAAAAAATACATACAAACAAAAAAAGCCCATGTTGGGCTGGGGGGAAAAAAAGTCAGTCATGAATTTCTCCCCTAAGATATGATACTCTAGCCTGTATCCTAGAAAACACTGTTTAAAGAAAGAAAAAAAAAAAAAGTTATACAACAGATTCTGCATGTTTCAACTACTCTGAGTACTCCGTCTTACAGTGCCACCCAAGACAAGTCAACTACACTAAGGATTTGGGAGGTATACCCTTCTGTACAGCTTGTTTGTAAGCAATGCAAGTGCATAACCACTACTCTAATATAGTGCTCAAAAGATTAATTGAAACTTTCCTAATATCTTCCCCTCTTAGAACAATACAACGGAAGGTAACTGCTGGATGCATCATCATCTTTTAGTCTTGTAAAACTTGGCATCAAGTCTCTACGAAAAGATGCATGGCAAAACACGCCACTGCTGTTGCTGCTCCTAGAAACAACTGGCAAAAAAATATTTAAAGCTAAAATTTATTGCTCCAGATTTAACTCGCAGAACCGGAGTGTTGTGAACAAACTGTTAATCTCCATAGATGCTCAGACATGATTGTCTTCTTTTGTCTAAACACACAAAATACAAGCTGCTATCTGTACAGTTTACAGTCCTGAAACACATATATTTGAAAATGAAGTATAGATATGTACTTTGCAAAGATACATGATTTTACAGCAGGGGTTTACCCAGACTTATTTTTTACAGCCACTTTCAAAATAGACAACAACTTCACTAGGATAGCTAAATTACATCAAAGAAAGAATCAGTGTATTGAAAGTAAATAGACTGGCCAATTCCCCAAGCTCCCAGATTATTTTTATATGTCTTTTTTTTTTCTTTTCCCCCACTTTTTTTTTTTTTGAAGAAACCCCTATACATAAAATGAAAATAATATCTGGATATTTTCTTCAGTGGTGGACTAAGCAGTTTCTTAAAACAAGACATTAGTTTGCCCTTCACTTCCAAATGCCTTGAAAATAAGATATACTACTGCTTTAAAAGAACCATCGGAATGCTTCAGCGCTGGGAACAGGTGTTCTCTATAAAAAAAGAGCAAGAAAACAAGTTAAGCTTTCTTTCTATGCCAATATAAAATTAGATTTTCTCCTTTACACTTCAACAATATTTCTAGTCAGCAATACACAAATAATGACTTGCATATTTCAACATTTAATTAAAAAATAAATGTTTAATCTTAGAATATTACAAAAATTAGAATATTGAATTTAACGCTAATTTACTAAATATAATGATTAAAATACACTGATCTAAAAAATAGAAGAAACACAGCTTAGAACATGGATGGCAATCAGAAGAAAGGGGAATGTACAGACTACTAACCAGTAGTAGGAAGATCAGCCACCAAGTGTACTTAAAAATCTGTATCCGCTACATACGCAGCCTATGTAAGGCTGATGTTTCAAATTTAGTGAAATAGTTTCTTCATTCTGGAGAATTTCTTTTATGACAGGACAACAATAAATGTAACATCAACACTGCTTCTATATTTAACTACTAATGCTAAACATTCCTACATATAATTTGATATGAGCTATACTGAAAAATATACCTCTATTTTAAAATGTCTGCATTTGCAGCAAATTAATATCATATACACAAAACAAACTTACAACTAACCAATGATACTCAATAGAGCAAAAATATCTTTTTGCACCAGAAAAATACTATAGTTTTCCAATGGAGTAACAGGCAACACTAAACATATGAGTAATTCTTTTAACAAGAAGTTTACAGTTACTATGGGGATTTTGCTAAACAGTAGTTAAGCTGTCAAATTTTCCTTTATATATTAACATTACAGTAGTTCATCATTCCATACCCTTCTTTATAAAACAGGATCACATGAGTATATGTTGAAGGTACATGAGGAAGAACTAGCTAAGAGTAAATCTTGATATGGGGCAAATGAAAAACTTCCTTTTCTTCCTTAGACCTGTCCAACAAACCTATGGAGCCTATAAGATAGCTGCTCAAGATGAATAAGTATATAAATTGGAAAGTTGAATATTACCAAAATATATAGGAGGTATAAAAGAATGCACTCATACACACACACACTCCTCATAAACACATCTTAAGACAGTGTTAACAGCACCTGAATTTTCAGAAAATATATAAAAATTCTACTACAAATACTCTTTAATAATCGAGGTTAGCTTTTATTTACTTTTCATATATGACTCATTAGGTTGACACAATCCTACCATAGAAATGTCATCTAAAATTTTAACTGTTATTAATTGATTAAGCTTCAAATGAAATTTTAAATGAATAAAATAACCATGCTGGCTATCTGCACTAAAAAGGATTTTAAAAAACTGTTCTCATAATCAATACCATATACATCACAATGAATGTGTTAAGAACAAACACTATCTAATTCAAATTTGCATATAAGTATACAAAAAATATTTAGCTTGTAAAGTATTTTCTAAAAGCACAAACAAAAAGGTCCAGGTGTGGAGAAAAGGGAACCCTCTTACACTGTTGGTGGGAATGCAAACTGGTACAGCCACTATGGAGAACAGTGTGGAGATTCCTTAAAAAACTGGAAATAGAACTGCCTTATGACCTAGCAATCCCACTGCTGGGCATACACACCAAGGAAACCAGAGTTGAAAAAGACACGTGTTCCCCAGTGTTCATCGCAGCACTGTTTATAATAGCCAGGACATGGAAGCAACCTAGATGTCCATCAGCAGATGAATGGATAAGAAAGCTGTGGTACATATACACAATGGAGTATTACTCAGCCATTAAAAAGAATGCATTTGAATCAGTTCTAATGAGGTGGGTGAAACTGGAGCCTATTATACAGAATGAAGTCAGTCATAAAGAAAAACACCAATACTGTATACTAACACATATATATGGAATTTAGAAAGATGGTAACGATGACCCTATATGCGAGACAGCAAAAGAATCACAGATATATAGAACAGTCTTTTGGACTCTGCGGGAGAAGGCAAGGGTGGGATGATTTAAGAGAATAGCATTGAAACATGTATATTATCATATGTGAAACAGATTGTCAGCCCAGGTTCAATGCATGAGACAGGGTGCTCAGGGCTGGTGCACTGGGATGACCCAAAGGGATGAGATGGGGAGGAGGGTGGGAGGGGGGTTCAGGATGGGGAACACATATACACCCATGGCTGATTTATATCAATGTATGGCACAAACCACTACAATATTGTAAAGTAATTAGCCTCCAATTAAAATAAATAAATTTTAAAAAAAGGCCCATTGGTCCCATAAAAATAGTACTTATTAATATTGTAATCCATATTCCTCATAGTTTAATATGTCTTCCTTTTTCCAGTTCACTCTGCATACCTGGATCCCATCATTTGACTTGGCTGAGGAGAAAAACCCCTTTACTACTTTTTACAATTACCTTTTAAATGATAAATGTAATTATACATTCTCATGACACATATTTAATCATTATTAAAGGTACTTATGAAATTATAAGAAAACATATTCATTCATCCTAATATTCATAATTTACAACACACATATATAAGCAGTAAATGAAAACTTAGTTTACACCAGATGCTAACTTGCTGCCTGATGCCAACTAAGAATACATTTTATATAAGTATGCATACTTATATAAATGTAGTCATTTTTAACAAGATAAGTTAGATCCAAGCATATCCATGCATTGCAGAATCACATATGAAAAATAAACATGTGCATATATATTCATATATATTCACATTTATGTGTACAGTATATGACATAGAGATGCCAACTTGCTTTCAGATGCCAACTGGAAACAGGACTCTAAGTATATACTTATATATCTTGTATCATGATAAACATATATGTTCATGAAGATAAACAGAAGAAATATATATGGAGCACATTTTTTAAATAAGATGAACTCCTTATGCCTTAGTTTCATTTTTAAATCCTTCTTCCAACTCTTGGCTCTTCCTGTGCCCCTCTCCGCCACTCAATTTTATTTGCAATATTTAGAAAAAGCAAGCTTTATAAGACGCCACCTGCAATCAAAGGTCATGGTTGTAAAGAAAAAGATAATCACTTCTCAATGCTTGTTAGCACTAAAAATTAGATAATGCAAATGTGAGAAGGGCTTTCCAGGTGGCATGGTGGTAAAGAATCTGCCTGCCAATACAGGAGACTCAAGAGGTGTGGGTTCTATCCCTGGGTTGGGAAGATCCCCTGGAGTAAGAAATGGCAACTCACTCCAGTATTCTTGTTTGGAAAATTCCATGGACAGAGGAGCCTGGAGGGTTACAGTCCATAGGACTGATGTGTATATATTAGTATGTATACAATTTTGAGACTGATATGTATCTCCAAACAATTTGTTGCTAAAGAGGAAGGGAGAAGGTAAGCAGAGATGCTTCTTTTAAAAATTATTTCTCCCTTATATTAAAATCTTTGCGGTTGAACCCTAAAAATGATAAGTTGGGAAATCCCCTAAAATGTTTGAGAAAATTTAGGAAAACCACAGGTGCGTTAATTGGAATAAATCTTCAAGGCATTCACCAGAAACTCGAGGTGAGGCTTCTCTGTTTTATTTCAGGTTAAAAAAGGTAACAAAACTCTTCAGCGTCCCACAGGCCATGCAAAAAGACTGGATGTATATCCAGCCTCCTACCCAATCTTCACTGGGATCATTGGAAAATTCCTTATGGCCTGGGCTGAATTTTTTTCAGCCAGGACAGGGTAGTAAACTGTTTTCACAGGTAAAATACTGGGTTTAACTATGGGTTCTGATGAAGTCTGTCCTAATTTGGGGCCATAATGAGGTCATCTTTATGAGAGGATTTCTATTTTAAATGACTGGGGGACTCAGCACAGCAATGTGGGCGATTAAGCACCCTGACCAGCTCCCATCGGGTTATATAAATTCAAGAGTCCCAGTGGGGGAGTCAGACAGTTGATGAGATTACAGTGACTTTCTGGATCTCAGTGATGCTTGCAGGAAATCGTTATCCCTTATTGGGAGTAACAGAGAAGCCAGATTCCCCAGGAAGAGAAGGGAGCAGGGAGGTAACAAATAGAATTGAGTTGATCAGCAGCCTTCACGGCTCACACAGGTGCCAACACTGACAAACAGCAGCCTTGCTCCCAGGAGGCCTGGGGAGAAACCTGCAGCCCCTAGTTCTCCTTCTGGGACTGCTGTGAAGTATGTCAGGGGAATTCATCCCTACACGCGCCACACCAGGACGACCTTCAGGTTTAAAGGAAAGATGGTAACGATGACCCTATATGCGAGACAGCAAAAGAGACATAGATGTAAAAAACAGTCTTTTTTGGACTCTGTGGGAGAAGGCGAGAGTGGGATAATTTGAGAGGGTAGCGTTGAATCGTATATATTATCACATGTGAAGCGGATCGCCGGTCCAGGTTTGATGCATGAGACAGGATGTTCAGGGCTGGTGCACTGGGATGACGCTGAGGGATGGGATGGGGAGGGACATGGGAGGGGGGGTTCAGGATGGGGAACACATGTGCGCCCGTGGCTGATTCAGGTCAATGTATGGCAAAAACCACTACAATATTGTAAAGTAATTAGCCTCCAATTAAAATAAATGAATTAATTTAAAAAAAAGGAAGAAAAGATGCTCCTCACTGATCATCAGGGAAATTAAAAAAAAAAAAAGGAATGCCTTCTGTTCTCCTCCTAAGTAACTTTAAAAAGCAAATTGTTGAATAACATAACTGTGTAATCCATGCCTAAGTACATTTTACATTTACTTCTTTTAAAAAACTGAATACAAAAAATTATCAATATGTCTCTGGCAGAAATGTATTTCAGTTTGATTCTCATTAAATCAGCAATGAAAAAACTATTAAATGACCTAAAAACCAAGAGACATCCCCAAATCTGCTACCTTAAGAATTTGAGCATAATTTTCTCTTTTGGTGCTTGCGAGGCAGTCACATGAACTGTTGTGTCTTTAGGTTGGGCACACATCTATGTACAAGCAAGTGTGTGAGGTCGCTTCAGGCGTGTCTACTCTGTGTGGCCCTATGGACTGTAGCTCTCCAGGCTCCTCTGTCCATGGGATTCTCCAGGCAGGAATACTGAAATGGGTTGCCATGCCCTCATCGAGGGGATCTGCCCCACCCAGGGATTGAACTTTTGTCTCTGGCATCTACCTGCATTGGCAGGTGGGTTCTTTACTACTAGTGCCACTTGGGAAGCCCCACACATCTACATATTCTTGTTTAAAATATGTTCACTCTAATAAAAACTTCATCTCCTAAAAGCTGAAATTGAGTATCTGTATATTCATACATATGAGTTTTATGGGATTGGCTATTCATGTCTAGCCAGATACGTATGTAAAATTTGTTGCAGTATTCAGGACACCAAACAAAACTAATCATTTTTAATAAAGCTAGACACATGTTTTCAAAGACCATATAAAAGACAACTCGATGTTGAAATTAGCTTCATAATGCTTGAAAGTTATAAACTGAGATATAATTAAGACATTAGCAAATTCTATAACTAAAGTTAAATATATCCTTCCAATATGTATTCATGTAGTTTCTAATCCAAAGACTCAGTGGTTCACCCAGGCCTTCAAAACTCTGCTGTGAAACAGGATGGCTTTAATACAATACATTCTAAGCTGAAGTCAGTATTTTGGGGTACCATTACTCTTATATTCATCAAAAATGTCCTATTTCCCCATTTATTATTAATTGAAGAAGCATAAATCATCCAATCATTTTCTGATCCCCATATAATAATGGGAAGTATGCTTTTTCCACCCAAAAACAAAGCAATCTCGAACTGCAGTTAGCCAACACAGCCTCTTCTAAACTCTTTCGAAGTGTCGTTTTCACTGTGAGAAGCCCCACTATAAGTTTATTAAACTTCTGAGCATCTAAGTCCTTGAAGCCGGAACCTCTTACTGCATTCGATTTGTCTCTTTGCAATAGAACTTGAAAGCCTTAATGAATCACTGCAATTTTGCAATAGGAAACACATAAATAAATTTGATAAAGAATACTAAGGCTCATGGTTTGCCTTTAGATATTTGATTATATTTTGTTTTGGCTTCATATGAAACAAACTTTGGAGCATTATGGATGAACAAAAGGAAAAATCCTGATGGTAAAAAAAAAAAGAAAAAACACTACTTTTTCTGATTTGATTCACAGAGAATGCTAAAATATTAAATTATATAGGTTCTTAATTTTTGTGCTGACAAAATTTCAAAACCTAACTGGAGAAATGTAAAATTGTTTTATATATACATATATATATATTTTATATGTACAATATTGTGAATGTGAAAACACATGCACATGTATGTGATTACAAATTTGTATGATTAATAAATATGGTCTAAAATTATACCTAGTAAATGTTAGAGACTTTCAAACATTTTAGGCAAAACTATTATTCTATATCCTATTTATAAATAGTATATTTTAAACATCATAATCCAATAACTATAAGAATTATTAGCAAGCACAAGTATAGCATAGGTCAGTTAGTTTGAGAGAACAAGTAATTTATGATAAATGATAAGCTCACAGTCCAGTAATTCACTGTTACTGTAATAAAAGCAACTTTATATCTTAATAATAATACCAATATTTCAATAATAATTCCAATGTTTTAGGATATATGGATTAATATAAGTACACAATGTTTCCATTTTTTAAAGCACATCTTCCTTACTTTCTCTTTTTCTCCTGTTATAAAATGTATGTGATATCTATCAGATTAATTTTTCTTATAATTCAGATTCACTTATAACTGTATAAATCTTTGGTATACTCACAGCTTATCTTGGCCATGATCCAGATATAAATTTAAAACACCTATCACATGCCATTAACTGGAGTATTAGACCCCTCTTTAAAAGGGAGAAAAGCACCAAATAAGTAACTGCATAACTTTTATGACCCAAATTTTTGGAGGTCTTAATCATGATTATAAGGAGCATTCCAAACTACTGGTTTCCAAATTGACATCTGTGGCTAGGATTTCTCTGATTAATGGTGGAACCCAGAGATGGCTTTTTCATTAGTATTGATTCTGTGTGGTCTATTGCTCCTGCTACTCCCTATGCCTGGCAAATGTGAGGGCTCTTCCTTTTCCTTCCTTCTACAAGACCACCACACCCTCCCCATCACCACTGCAATGGCATGACTTTAAACTAAGCTAACTTTTGTAAATGGAAAGATGAGATTGTATACTAGGTTGGAAAAGTGCTAAATCAAATCAACCTGGTAGTTAAACCAGTAAGAAAGACAACTGTCGAAAGGGAGATGTGTGTATGGGAAAAGAGTGGGTTGGTAGGAAGAATAGTAACAGTTTGACACCAAGATTCAAACTGGCTTGCTGCTGCTGCTGCTGCTAAGTCGCTTCAGTCATGTCCGACTCTGTGCGACCCCACAGACGGCAGACCACCAGGCTCCCCTGTCCCTGGGATTCTCCAGGCAAGAACACTGGAGTGGGTTGCCATTTCCTTCTCCAGTGCATGAAAGTGAAAAGTGAAAGTGAAGTCCCTCAGTCGTGTCCGACTCTAGTGACCCCATGGACTGCAGCCTACCAGGCTCCTCCATCCATGGGATTTTCCAGGCAAAAGCACTGGAGTGGGGTGCCATTGCCTTCTCCTCAAACTGGCCTACAAGTGGCCAAAAATGCACCCACTTTTGGTCCTAGTATCTAACATAACTACTTCAGGCAAGTGTCTTGATTAAAGCTGTAAAGGATCATATTTCAATTACTTTTGATAAAAACACTTCAAACCACATCCTTCCAATAATAAGTAAATTATTGTATTACACATAGGTAGTTTAGTGATTAAAATATACTTGGATTTATAAAAATAAAATATAATAGGATGATATCAGGATAAGCAGAAAGATGCAACGTTTTCAAAAATCCAAAAATTTAAAAGAAGTTTTTGAAAATTTATTTTAGATACTATTTTTCACTTACGTATAGGGGGAAGTACGAAAGGAAATGAAAATAAAATTGATATTTGAAAAGTGAAAATTAGGTTAATAAAATCAATATTGTCAAGAATGACACATCTTTATGAAAAATATATATCCAAATAGATATGGTTATATAATAAATGAATCTGAATATACATATGAATATATGAATTCATATATATGGCAAAGCCACAAGTTAAATGATTCTATCTGCCCTCAAAATCACTCTACTAATTACTGTTGACTGCAACAATACGTTTAAGGTGAGATCACTGCTAATTAATTATTGAAAAACCACCAATATTCTCTTCATGATCAAGTTGTTGGGGCAATTTTTAAAAATTCTGTTTTTCCTTTTAAAGCAGACAGTGAACTGTCTCCTCATACTGAAAAGAAGAAATATTCATGTGAAATGTGAAGAAACGGGAGGTCACTTAAAAAATTAAGAGGTGATTTTTAAAATTCAAAAGTTATGATTTGGACAGCCTCTAACTTACATTCAAGTAAAATACAACAGTTATACTTAATCTCTATAAAGAATTCAAATTATAGTTCCTTTCTTTGATTATTATAGATCTAGGAATTTGAGAAATATTATTTTTTCTGTATTACATAAAGTCCAAAAAGAAGTTTAATAGAAATTTTCGCTTAGACTAACTTCTGTAGTGTTTTGAATGCAGCCACTTAACTTCACTTGGTTCAGAATCTTCTATGACAAAAACCCAACTCCTGAGATAGACCCAGCCTAGAAATCAAAGCAGGTTTTATGTCCATTAATTACTTGGAGGAATTTAGGGAAAATGCCAAACATTTCATAGTCATTAGATGTTATCATAAACAAAAAAAAATGTACTTGGTTAAAACTATACTTCTGAGAATCACATGTTGCTTTTGGAGTTTTTCTTTTAAAAAAAGTTTTTTTAATAACTGCAGTTGACATTACATTAATTTTTTGGTTTCTTTCCTTAATTTTCTTTTTAAATAATAAAATTAAGAGGTACATAATCAACAATTATAATTTAATCAATTTATTACATGTTACCTCTTTGGAAATGCATTTTAGTTAGTCATCTCCATCATTAAGAGGACACACACTCTTAAGCATCCTCTCCTAACAGGGTACCAGCACATCTTGTGCTGAGCAAGTCCTTAAAAGTCAAATTTCTCCTCAGGGGTTTTCCATGTACTACTTCTTTTTCTATGGTATCATGTATGCTCCACCTTCATGCACACAGTCACAATTGCATAGTTAACTAACTAGCAGAGTAAATTAACAAGCCTAACATTTTTCAGACATAGGATTCATAAGACATAATTAATATTCTTTCATCAATTTTCTGGAGTCTTTTCTATATGCGCAATTCTGTATTTTCCAGGAAGTTCTCTGAATTATCACTTAAAAATTACCCTGCCAATTTGAACAGTTAG
This sequence comes from Bubalus bubalis, assembly GCF_019923935.1. Lineage (NCBI taxonomy): Eukaryota > Metazoa > Chordata > Mammalia > Artiodactyla > Bovidae > Bubalus > Bubalus bubalis. The sequence goes on along the minus strand of NC_059163.1, from coordinate 95,924,127 downwards.
TTGTTTATAGATGCTGAATGGCCTCTATCTCCCTAAACTCCTTCATCAATTTGAGCATTAGTTTTCCCATCCTGTCATTTCAGTGTTTCCAATTGCAGACTTGAACAAGTAACTCTTAAAGAGAAATTAGAAGAAAAAAAAAATCTAGTCAGTTTACAGGAAACTATTTTTTCCACTAAGGTAAATGAAATGATGCTGAGTGTTTCTAGTGAATCCAAGCCAAATTCGTGGAATCTTTCAAAAAAGTTTGAGGCATTAACCATTTCTACTAATTTCTTATTTAAACCAGACTCAAGAAGATGACCTTGAACATGACAGTCCTTTCTGCCAGAATGCTCCTTTCTTAGTTCCCTTTAAACTGTAACACTACAGTCTGCCTGCCTCCCTCCCTTCCTTCTTTTCTTCCTTCCTTTACTTCTTCCTTTCAATGTGGCCCTTTCCCTTATTCAGCTCATACAAAGGTTTCCAGCACTCTATAAAATACACTTGAAATAACAAGTCATACTGTAGATTCTCGCTGTGTTCAAATATTCAAGGCCAGTATTTCTTTTCTTTTCTTACTCCTTGAAAAATTCTGGAGTACTAATAGAAGACAATACTATACCACATAACCACATGAGGCAGCTAAATAGAAATCACAACTGCACTGTGTGTTTCTTATCTAGATCTGGGAAGAACTAAGCCAAGGATGAAGCAAGGAATTCAAGGCTTTTAGATAGGTGTGAGATTGCATTCAGAGTTTTCTAAAAGTACAATCATATCTTTGAAATGTGTCCATTTTGTGGCCGTAGAATAAAGAACGTAATTAGGAAGCTAAGTGTCTTGGATGAAAGAGTAAGAAGTAGAGTTATGGAGTTACATGGGTATTTTAAGAAGGTAATTAGAAACAAAGAAAAGTTTGAGTTCTTTACGCCAAGGTGTATGTATGTGTATACGTGTTTCACAGCGCTTGCTTACAAATCTTAGAAAATAATAGTTCCTCAGTTCAGTTCAGTCACTCAGTCACGTCTGACTCTGTGACCCCATGGACTGTAGCACGCCAGGCTTCCCTGTTCATCACCAATCCCCAGAGCTTGCTCAAATTCATGTCCATCGAGTTGATGATGCCATCCAACAATCTCATGCTACCTAAAGATATTTTGAATGGAACTTATCAAGTGTTTACCATATGTTAAGCATACACCATGAATTTATAAATCTACCTCATATGTACAGACCTGCCTGAGAGAAGACACGCTACTTACAGAAACACATTTAAATTTTACTCTTTATCTTGTTAACATCATTCCATTTACAAATATAATTTCTTTCTTCACTACATATCTGTTCAGTAGACTTGTTGCTGTCACTAAACTAGTGTTTTTCAAACTTTTTTGACTGCAACCAAGTTAGAAATACATTTCACACAGCAGCCTAGAACATGCACACACATTTATGTGTACATACATAATTAAAACAGAAGCTTAACAATATGTGCTCTTACTACATGTGATGTACTCATATATTTTCTCCTCCACTCTAATCTATTCTACTTTCTAAAAATCCTGGCCATAAGCCAACACATTGGTCTCATATACCACCAATGTGCTATCTACAAGTTCATGCCATACAAATAACACATACATGTGAAGAGCATCACATGAGGAAAACTGAAAACCACTCCACATCATAACACATTTAACAACAGATAGATAGCAGCCTTATATAGAAGATCCAATATTTATAGCCTTTGGAATTTTAAAGGCTGGTGTTCTCCATTTTGCTATTCAGGAGTGAAAATTAGAGCATACAACATATTTAGGGTTTGTTAGAAGATTCCACATCTCACTTCGCATCCATCTATGTAGAACTGAGAATTTTATCTCTTTTACTTGTTTTTGACTCCATTAAAACCAACCTTGATCTCATTTAACCTATAAATAAGACATTTACCATAGAGAAGTCTTCCCCCAGCAGTTATTTTTCTGCCACTGATTCACTGTCACTCATAAATCATCATTTCCACACAATTAAACTTATAGAGTCTATTATTCTTTAAAAAATTCATTTCATCTCCTTTCACTCTGTAAAGTTTTGGAGAAAATGTATCTTCTCTGGAACTTGCCAGATTTGCTGAACTATACAGAAATGCCCATGACTCTTCCTGATCTATAAATTTATCCCTTTCTTCTCTCATCCTACTTGATCTCTATCCTTTTGATACAATCAATCATTCAGAGGTTTTTGGTTTTGTGTTTTTTTTTAAGTCCTTGAGCAAGAAACAGCACTTTCAGCCCAGTTTCCCCGATAGTTTGACACTTTTGTTCATTTGCTCCAGAATGTCCTCTGAAACATGAATTTAGATGAAAATGACACCCAAATAGGATCCCATTTTCCACCCATCTTGGATGTCTTCTTTCACTTACACTCTGAAATTATTCTACCAAATGTTTCAAAGGCATAAGTAAATATAATAACATCATCTAAAACACAATCTGTTTTTCCTTGTCTCTGAGTCAGCTGCCACTCCACTGAACTTGAGACTTAGCTCTGACTTCCAAACTAAATATACTAAGTCAAATATGAAAACATTATCTTCCCCTCTTTATAGTTTCCATTCTCCGCGAAACTTCTATAACTGCTGAAGCAAAGCAGACATCCATATCCTGTCTTTACAAAACTCCTTCTAGATACTGCATTGCAGCCTGCTTGCATATTTCTTTCTCCCTTGTTTTTAAAGCTTTCTTGGATAGTATTTCAAATACTTTAGGATTTAACATTATTTTCTCCCAGAAAACCACCAGGCTTTTCTATTATTGCTCACTTTTTCATTTCATAAATGCTCTCTTCTTAATATGAGAAAAAGCTCTACAGTCAGTTTATTTTTTAATCTCAAAATGTTTATCTACCTGTTTAATTTCCTACACTCACACACATACATACACACATGCCCCTATCTTCCGAACAAGAGTAACTCTACAATTTTTCAGTATTTGTTAAATACAATCTCCAATCAGAATTTGTGATAAGCATTTAACCATTTCTTACAATGATTTTCCTAAACTCACTAATGCACATTTAGAACATCTCCCTGTGTGTGCCCAAATAAAGAAAATAATAGCTGAACAAAGGTACTGAGTTGGTAAAGTGAAACACACACTCACTCACACACACACACAATCTTATTAAAAGATATAGAAATTAATGGTAGTAGTGTACCTTTGGTGAGAAAGGAGGAAGAGCACTAAATTATCTAAATTGGCTCACCTTTGTCACCATGGTGACAAAGGTCACTAGGTAACCTGTGCAGATTTCCCAGGCTTTTGACAATACAGGTACAAGAACAAGGGAAACTTGTCTATCAGGTTTATCCCCTTCCAAGTGAAATCAAGCCAGAGCTTTGGTGAACTGCATGATTAAAACAAATATTCAGAAAACTCAAAATCACAAAATAATCTATCTAGGCTTTAATTGCTGATAACTACAAATAACTTGCTGGTGTACGGAATTATCTGTAAATATAATCATCTTCTCTACTTTTTATTGATGACTTTAAATTAGGAATGAGAAATCATATAGCATCTTTCAGGATGCAGAGAATATGAACCTACATACAGTATCAAAGAGTTGTAATGAAGGTTGATATTGTTATGTCCATTTCACAGTTGAGGAAATGTTCAGAGAAGTTATGCTGATGGAGCTAACATTGTTCCACGGGTAAGTTACCTGAAACTGGTAGCTCCTGCCACCACCTATCATCTAAATGTGGCCACGTGGCCCAAATACAAATTTAATTATGAAAGAAATGAAAAGCCAAGAAACTAGTAGTATATTTTCTAAATAGAATTTATATTTGGTTTTATATCAGCCAAAGAAATTTATCTTTAGTCATTAGTTTTCTGAAAAAGCAGTTGTTTGCTTTGCCACTTTCTTTTGAATGAGAAACATACCATGAAATAAAGAGGTTAAATATAAAAAAACAGAAACAGATTTCACAGGCTCACTCTCATATCTGGCTTTGGATGCTCATGTTCTTGAAATAAATTAAGAGAAACCCCTAAAGTTTCACAGAGGAAAAAATATTTTTCCTAATGTTTTAGAGTAGAAGTTAACAAGCCTGCTGGGATCCTTTTAGCCCCTGCAGAGCTAAGTCTTCAACATTATTAAATGGCTGTCGCATCTGAAGCATGGTGCAACATAACTCAATAAACAACAGAAAACATATGATGCCGGATGGAGGCAGGCTTTTCGATTACCCTGCAGAATAATTCAATTTCAGGACAGGTGTTTGCATGTGATGGAACAAGATGTGACTGAGGGATAAAACCACCCATGTGCCCCTCCTCCAATAATTTGAAACTGCTAAGGATAACAGCATAAATGCTCAATGAAAAAAGTATGTTAAGAATGAACAGAAGCACTGCAGGACAGATAAAGAAATTAAATTATATATACACAAAATCCTCACAACTTATACCAATCCCACCAAAAAAGTACTTTCTTAAAAACAAGTTTTTAAAAAAAAAAAACAAACAAACACTTTTTCTAGGGTGTTCTACTTTCCCAGCCAAGATCATCTGATATTTTAATCAGTGACTAAAAAAATCACACTTATAAAATGACTTTACCATTACTTTGGGTTCATTATTAGTTTTTAAAAACTAATCTAAAAATAAGAGAAAACTAAAAGAGAAGTAGTCCTTTCTCCAACTTGCATATTTACATGGGCCTTTCAATAAATCCTGAATTTAACCTATTGATTTAAGTAGTGATTTTTATATATGATGAATGAATTTATTTTAAAATTTTGTATAATTTGAATAAAAATAAACATAAGAAACTGAGCATATCCAAGCTTGTGAAATGTTTGGATAGCAGGACATTTTGTTATGTTTTTCCAAAGCAAAAATAAAAACTGAATTGTTTTCTAGTAAAAGTAAACTAATACAAGACCAATCTGACCAACTCAGATTGAACAGTAAGTTCTAGGAGCACCAACTACTTCAGAAGAGATGTTTTAAAGACACACTAAAACCTATTCCTGGGGAAAACTCCAATAATGTTTTATGTTTATATCCAGAAGGAATATTCTACCAGCGTCTTCACAGTCACCCCGACATAGATCTTCAGTCTCCAACTGTGTACTCTAGAGTAAATACGGATGAAACACCCATCACTTCTGACACACCTTTCAATTTTCAGTCTTACAGACTATTTTATAAATTGTCCTGTATTTGTCAATCTGTAAGTCTGAACTGTGCCAAAATCTTAACTATTCACCCAGAAAAACAGTTGACTAACAAAAATATGCAACAATGCTTCAGTAATCAATTAATTAAAAAGTTTAAAAATCAAGTAATTTTTATCTACTTCATCACCAGATACACTTTCCATTCTTGTTTAAAATATCCAAATATTTTTATATGATTAAAGTCTAAAGTTTGTTTTTGTTCTTATCGGCTTCTGATTTTTAAAAAATTTTGCTTGGTGCTGACTGAATTTCAAACATTCTTATAGGATAATTTACAAATGCTTTTAATTTTTTTCATTTTACTATTCCTAATTGCCATCCAAAAGATTGCTTAGAATTTACATGATGCTTGGATAGGAAAGGGAATTATTTTCATTTAGGAATTATTTAAAAATGTGTGATTCTTTTAAAAACAACTTTGACTACCTTGTATTAAATCTAGTGATGGAAAGAGAATCTCATTGGACTTGTATAATACTTTGCTGCCTGGGCTACAAATCTATTTTCTGACTTCAGCCAAAGCTGAACTTTTCTGTGCTTTTTTCTTAACATTTATGAAATTCTGGATCTTTTCTCTATGTTGTTTCTATACTACATTCCAGTGTTAATATATTATCATTTTGTTTGAATTTATTGAAAAATTTCTTCTTTCCTTTTAATAGTTATATATTTACATTTTCCAATCAAAAAAATTTTTGTTTTTATACTGGCATGGTTCTGACTCTTCAATCTGAAAACCCATTTTTGAATTATGATATAAAATGATAAACCACTATGTATCACAATTTAAGATATGAAACATTCATATTTTACCTCTAGTTTTTGTTTGGTCATCAACTTCAAGAACTTATACGACATGTTTAATCGGTGACCAGTTTCACTATTTAACCATACAGATTCTGAATCTGAGTAACACAACTATTTTATGTGTGTGCCTACAGGCCTGGCGTGTTACAGTTCATGGGTTCCACCTTAGGAGCTTGACCTGACTTGTGGGAAATAATTTAGGGCCTGTACATTCAGCAGATAATTGAAAATAGATAAAAGAAAAGAGAGGGAAAAAAGACTGTCTTGCTCCTGACTTTCCAGCTTCTTTCACTCTAACATGCCTCTTCTAAGTCCCTTGTCCAGCTCAGGGAAAGCATCCGTGGCGGTGGCCTTGGTGCTGTGTACCCAGCAGCCAGGAGTGGGGGCAGGGAACACTCCTGAGGCCCTGCTGACTAATGTAATTCCATAAATCAGCTAATGGGAGAGAAACCAGATCTGTGTGGTCTCTAATGCTGTCCCACGGAGATCAATCATGTCACCTGAACAATGTTCAGGGACTAAGAGAGGCTGGGGTGGCCCACGGGACGACTTTCTCCCTTGAGTAAGATTAGGCTGAGAGATTTTTAAAAGTTAGATCTTAGTATAAGAAATGTAACTGCTGTGAATATGAAAACTAAAGGAATACCTTTGTATGAGATTACTTTTGTATGAGACAAAGGTCTATCATAGAACTTATCATGATATATAAGTTTTAAAAAATATTTGAGAACTTAATATTAACCATTTAGGATACAAGCTTTTAAGAGAAGTTTTGCCACACAAGGGCATACAGCATGACTGCTTTGAATAATCAGTGATAATTTTTTAGTACAGCAATTGATTGAACGAAGAGTGTTATACGCAACTATATAGATCACAATAACACCAAAAAGCTAAATTTATTTTATGTGCATTTTTATCATATGAAATACTATAAAGCAGTGATTTTGTAAATAAATTTTTAAGGAATTAAGATGCCCTTCACCTGAGACTTATCAGGAAAATGTGGAAATAAGTAAAGCAATTTTAAAAGGAATGCCAGAGAGGAGGCTTTAAAAAATGTGGGCAAGAGGCCCAACACACCCATGTGAATCTGTCTTAATTTCAGTTTACTCACCCTGAAAATCTGATTATGCCTCCAGTCCTTGGCATGAGAATAAGTCAAAGGAAAGAAGAGCATGTGGGACTTGAAGTGATAAATACTAGTATCAGCAATGACTATAGTCCAGATATTAATTTAAAGCCAATAAATATTAGCTACTGAACTTACACCTGAAATCCACAGGTAATATCCATAATGAATCTCCAAATTACTATCCTCAGCTCCGGAGTCTATCTGACATCTAAAACATCTCCACAGATGATGATAAGTTACAGAAACCAAATTAGAGAGGGAGGCAGGTCAGCAGGGGGACTTTGCACCATCCTGCAACCACTGTTTCAGCTCTGGTTCAGTCCTGTAAACCCTGCCACTCTGACATGCTTCCAGCTGGTTTCCTACAACCGTAACTGTGTGGTTACACATGTGCTTGAGGCAATCATGCTGCCTTTCCTTTTAAAAGTGACCTAGATAGAATCTTAGCCCATTAATTTTTTTTTTTTTGCTTTCTTTCTGCCAAATTGCATTCCACTAATAATCTTAGCCTTGAACCAAGAACAATTCTCTGGTAGGAAAGGGTATATAGGTAGGAGAACATCTTCAGAGAGCTCTACAAAGAGAGAAGTATGTTTCCCCTCTCAACTACCTCCCACTTTCCGAAGATCAATAGAAACTTTTTCCATGTGAATTTTTAAAAAGAAGAAAAGGTAATACTATGGAATTTTGTGATTAAAAAAAAAGCTAAGGAACGTAAAGATCACAAGAAGTTTTTGCGAAAGCTATCAAAAGGAAGAAAAAAGAAACTTACGAAGTTTGTTTAGACTAATAAACCAGTATAGAAACTTGTGCAGAAAACCTACCGGTATTCACATTAAACTTGTTCAGAGAGGTTGCTTCCTAAATAAATCAGAATTATTCAGTGGTCCTACCTACTACATACAATAAATTGGAATGCAGGCAGTACATAGGTCTAGCTAAAGATGAAGTCCACTTAACCACAGCAAATCTATAATTCTAGATTCTATAACTCTAGATGCTATAGTTCAAGGGTAAAAAAATTAAAGCCAGGTAGTGCTCATCGACTAAGCATTAACAGAAGATTTAAGTATGAACTGAATTTTAATTTCCCATGGGCCTTGGAGACCTTAAGAAGTTATAATAAATTAATCCAGAGAAGATATTTCAAAGCTAAAAACAAATTTTTTCCACCTAAGAAAACACATGATCCATGTCTTTATGATTGCTACTATCTTTGCTTAAGAAGAGTTGCCAAAGGCAATGTAATAAACCACCCTAGAATAAAGTCAAACTTTCAGCAGACATGGGTTCTCTTATAAGGAGGAATAAATGCAATATTTTGATGGAATTGATCATAATCAATGATGATATCAACATATATTTGTTTGAGGAGAATTACAAAGTGCTATTTGCTTTGATTTATATCAATAAAACTTAAAAAAATCTGTATCTTATTTACATCCAAACCTGCAAAGATCTTTAAGTCTCCTTTCAAAGGCCAGTCCTTCTTGGAGAAAACTCCTATGCAGGTTTCCCTCTGATGAGAACTTGTGAGAACCACTCTCAGCCTACAGTCCAGCCCATAGAATATTCCCTAATGCTAAATCCATCACCTATATATGAGCATTTAGCCATCAACTCTGTGCATTATATCAAGAGGCTAAATATGATTATCTGTCCATATTTCATTACTAAGTATATCACCAAAGCCATTTACTTCTGATTTTCCGTTTTCTCCCTTTTGTTGTGATCAGGTCACTGTATGAAATTTCCACCAAATACATCAATCTTTTTGTTTAACATAACCGAAAGCCTAATTTAACAAGTACTTTAGTGATTATCTGTACATTGTTTTAAGCACACATAGGAAAAGAAACTGTCATTGACCATATAGTGTATCAACCAAAACAGTGCTTGATGTGTAGAACGATTTTGTGACCACATAGTGGTTACTTTGTTAAACACAGAACCCCAAGTTTATATTTTTTGTAACTGAGTTTTAGGAATCCTTAGTTTCTAAACTATGTAAATAAAATAATTCTTAAATAAAATTACCATCTCACCTGCTACAAATTGTCATCTCTCCTTAAAAAAACTGCAAGTGGTGTTCAGTTTTCTCTACTATTTCCCCTTTCTGAAAAAATACCAACTATGCAGAAAATAAAATGGAAAACAGAAAAATTTTGTCATGGTAAGGAAAAAAAATTAGAAGAGTGTAGAAAATCCCCTTTTGAATTCATGCATGTTAGTTTCAATGATCACTCTGTGTGTGTTTGTGTGTGTGTGTGTGTGTGTGTGTGTGAGTGTAAAAGGGAATGTAGGCTTGTGTGCCACAAACTGTGTCCTCAGTTACAACTGGGTCACTAATAGGTCTCTCTTGCCCAGTATAAGTATATAGAATGTGATGTATCCGACCCTTTGGGCAGAGATGCTTTTAAAAATAATAATAAGAGGGAAGGGGGCATTTTAAACCACTGAGGGTAATTTTTGACCATATTGAATGTGAAACTTCTAATTTTTCAAACCAATTACATTAGTTTTCCTCCTAGAGCTAAAAAAAAAAAAAAGGAGGGGGCGCCCTTCCGCATCTGGAGGGCGGTTCCAGGCGAAGTGCAGGTGGGGAGGGGACGAGGAGAGGCCATGCCCTCCGCAAACCACCACCAACTGTATCTTACAACCTGAATGAAGCTTCAGGGAAAGGGGACTGCATCTTGAAGCCAGACAAGAAGCCCTGGAGGGGAGAGGAGAGGGGAGTGAGGAGGGAAGGGGGGAGACTGGGAAACAAGAAATCATCTCCTCTGACCTCTAGCGAAGTGCCAGGTTTTTTCTTTAGCTCTTCACATTTCCTAAATTTGCAGATCTGGTGTCCCGTTTTGCGGTTCCTGCAACTGCTGCAGACGCCACAGTTGATGAGCCTCTTGCAGGGCACGCAGACCCCACACCTTTTCCTCTTCTTCTTGGCCGGGTTGGCTCCGCCAGCTCCCCCTGAGGATGACGAGGAGGAGGAGGAATGGTTCTGCGGGCAGTCTGCCAGGTTGGCAATTTGAAACGCACTGTCTGTGACGGCTGCTGAGGCTGCTGCGGGGGAGTGAAGGGCTGTCATGACGATGACCCCTGGAGGTAATGAGATGCCCCCTAAAGCCGGGATAGCGGAAAAAGTCCCCACGCGCTCGGGGAGATTCATTATCTCTGCTTCAGCAGCGCCGCATTTGAGCTTGTTCATGCATTCCCCCGCCAAAGGTCTGCAGTGTTCAGGGGATAAGGTGGAGAGGAAATTAGTATTTGCCATTTGCAACGATGGCTCTGGCGGGCAGCCAGCTTTCCCCAGCCTCTGGGAGTCGTTTCGGTGGTGCATGCTGGTCCTGCCGCCGCCACCGCCGCCGCTGCCGCCACCGCCGCCGCCACCGCCACCGCCACCGCCGGCGGGGAGGATCGCCGAGGAGGAGGCGGAGGAGGAGGCAGCGGCGGCGGAGGATTTCCTGCCGCCCCCACCGCCCCCGCCGCCGCCCCCACCGCCGCCGCCGCCTCCCCCGCCGCCGCCCCCGCCCCCGCCGCTGCCCCAGAGCATGGCGGTGGCGGCGGCGGCGGTGGCCGCGTTGTCGCAGTTCCAGGGGGACATGCCGATGCGCGCGGCGGCCGCGGCAGCAGCGGCGCTGCTGGGGAAGATGGGGGTGGTGATGCGCGCGATCTTGGCGGCCTGCGGGAAGGCGCCCCCGTTGGTCTTGTAGAAGGAGGTGGCAAAGGAGCGGTAGCGCTCCATCTCCGAGTTGTAATCCACAAGGCTGTTCAGGGACCCCTCGGGCAGGTGGCTTTCCTTGGGCAAGCCCGGGGCCTCCGGGCTCGGCCCGGGCTCCACGCAGACATTGGTGTTCATGGTGCAAGGGGGAAAGAAGGGGTGCAGGGTGGAAGTGGGGACCGTCTGGTCCGACACCTGGGTGGGGAAGGGGGGGAGGTGGGGGGGAGGGAAGGGGGTGATGGTGATGTTGGGGTGGGGGCCGAGGCGGGAGGGGAAAGTGGGTCCAGGTGGGGAGAGCAAGGTGAGGACTGCTTTATTCCTCTCTGGGGCGCATTTCCACAGACGGTGAATTCCCAGGCAGCGTCTTCCTTTGCATTATCCTCCAACTGTTACAACTAAAATAAAGAAAGTCATTCCAACGAGCTGCACGAGGAAAAAGATAAAAAAATAAACAGCCTCCCTCACTACCCCACCGCCGACACAGAAAGCTCCCACATTCTTCGTCAGGTCGTTTGCATAACAATCATCAAGACGTGACACCCCCCCCTCATTCCCATCCTTCCCCCACGCTCCCAACCCCGATCCCTCCCTCCCCAAAGCACACCACGGCTCCTCCCCCCTATTCTTATAACCCTCCTGAGAAAATGTATTAATAGCCAGGATACCCAGGGTAGAGGAAAGACGGGGGTGACAAATGCCGAGGGAAAAGGGCAATTGGAGTGCTAAAGACATGCAAATCAGGGGTGGGAGGGCGATACTACCTATAAGCAGAGGGCATTTAAACACTATGAAATGTGTGAACAAGTGCTGCCTGGGCATGCAAATGCTCTAAAGTAGAAAACAGCTATGGCCCTATGAGGAACAGGAAATTAGCAAATGAAGTACTGAGAAAGTCTACAATACATCCGAGTATAAACTGTAAGCAAACACAATACAACTGAGAGCTAAGAGACTGCCCACATACAATCTGAACTAAAGAGGCAGGGAAAAAAGAACTACCAGCTGCCACAGTGTCCTTCTGTGTCTGCGGTCATTAGTTTGAATCCCAGCACAGCTGGCTCTGTTAGGGTCTTAATTCAATGGACCAAGGACAGGTCTCAATTGTACAAGCCATTTGGTGGTGGGGCATGGAGGGGGTAAGAGAGTGGTATTCTACTTGTTTAAAAGAAAGAAAGAAAAGAAAGATGGACTAGATTAAAAAAAAATTTTTTTTTTAAATAATGCAAACCGTGTCCTAGGTTTCAAACCAAGTGCCTGTAGTCACTTTAAGAATATTCCCAATAATTCCTAATGGAGACTCCAGCCTCTTCCCAAGACAAGAGGAAAGCATGGACTTTGAGGCTGTCTTCAGTCACTGATTTTTACATTGAGTAAAAGTAGGAGGACATCATTTAAGGTGTTCCATGAAGAAATATTCATTAAGATGGTTTTTTTCTTTAGCTCTGTTTAAGAGGAAAGTTTAATATTAACTGGGTATTTGCATTCATCTCTTTGCTTAGAGGGCATTATTATGCTTAGGCAGAGGTATTTTAGTTGTTTATTACAGGGGGTGAGGTGCATCAGAGCCTTTTGAGAAGTAAAGCAAAAATGTAAAGTGTATATTAACCTAAAAAACCAGTTTCTTTGTTTCCAGATATTTTTTTTGGCGGGGGGAGGTGGGGGGACATAGATATCTTTTTGTGACATCTTCTGAAACCCACATACTGGTCTAGAATGTGGAGTTCAGGGAATATCAAATGGGGGCCCAGCAGTCTCAGTCTCAAATATTCAGTTCAAAATGGATATCAATTATAGCAATTATGCTTATAATTAGATTAATGAGCCATTTATGCCCAAACTCCAAGTGCAAAAACTTCAAGTCCTGATGAGAAGGCGCCCTAAAAAAAAGAGAGGTTTATGTAAACAAATCCCTATTAGGCAAAGTAAATCAAGATAAGGAACCTCACCCCAGGCTGGATTAGAAGCTAGCAGGCATCTTTCAATCACAGCAAGTCCCTAATCACTCAGGAACCACCTCTGTGGTTTCGCATTAGGGAAAACTGCTCCCTTCAGAGGTCTGAAGGCAATACAAAGGGTGCCCCCAAAATGCTCCTGGCTAAATATTCTTGATGCTGGGAAGGTGATGGGGGAAGACACAGCAAGAATATGCATATAGCTTCAGTTTCTGCGAATCACATTGTAACTGCAAGACCATAATAACTGCTACTCAGTAAAAACTAGTTATGCCAACCATGCATTAGCTACCAGCGCATTGAGTGGAGGGAAAAATTTCAACATTTTAGTCTTTTGACCTTGTTCCAAATAAAGAAATCATTTAATGTCCCTTTTTCGGAGTATTAGAGTGGTGTCTCCAAACAGAAGCTTTCCTTATTACCATCACCCCCCCCCTTCCTCCCTCAAGGTTTAATGCCACCAGAAACTGTAGAAAATGATTGTGCCCAGTATCCAGGTCATTATTGTTTAATCAATGCATCTCTGGAGCATGAAAAAGGTACCTAAGCCACAGCTATTGTTTGGATTTTCTTTAAAAAACAAAATAAAACACACACAAATAACTATAGTCATATTCCAAAGCTAAATTAGACATCATACTTCATGATCCTGTTTTGCCTTTAAACAATGTGACTGTACATGCCTAATATTGTATGTCTGGTCTACCAGAGACACAGAGATCAAAGGTCATATTTAACATTCAGGAGGAGGGGCGGGTGCAGATTAATTAATAAATTAATATAGCGACGCCTTTCATCGCTGGAGTCCAGCATTAATAATCTACTTTTACAATCCCAACGGACAGCAAACATTTAAGAGCAAAAAGCCAGAGAAAGAGAAAGAACAATCACTTACCAGTCTCTTTTTATTTGGGGAGCCTTAGAATTTGCAGACGCTGCCAGTCTGCCTTTAATTAGTTGCACATCACCCCCTAACACAAAGAAACACAAATCCAGATGTGTCTTGGCAGCTCCCAATTACAACTTTAATACTTGTAAACAAACTGTTGGGGAGGGGGGGATAAATAAATATGCGGATCAAAAAAAATATATACCTGTAAATGGCTTTTTTTTTTTCTTGTTGAAGAGAGAAGGAGGAGGAGATGGTGTTAGTGGTGGGGGTGGAAGGAGGAGGAGGTGGGGGGGAGGAGGAAAGAGCCGAGTGTGAGTGTATGTGTGAGAGCGCGGGGCTGTTCTCGGTGGTCTCTCCTCTCCCAGCGCGTTGCTCTCCGTCCGTCTCCAGTCGCTGTGTGCGAGGGAGGGAGGGAGCCGGGGAGTCTCTCCTCTCTCTCCCTCTCTCTCCCCCTCTCTCTCCCCTCTCTCTCTCTCTCTCTCCTCTCAGTCTCTTCTCTCTCCTCTCTCCGTCTCCCCCCCCTTCTCTCTCTCTGTTTGTGTGTGTGCCTGTGTGCGGCTGCTGGGGGAGGGGAGCGGGAGAGAAAGGCGAAGGAGGAGGTGGGAGGCTGGGGGCGGAGGCGGGGGCGGGGGTGGTCGGCGCCGAGGTGAGGAGGACGCAGGGACGCGGACACCTACTGATGATTGGCTGCAAATTACACGGGGAACAAGAGGCGCACGCGGGCCGGCGCTCCCCTTCACAAATCCTCTCCTCGCCGGAGGAGCCACGTTTCCCGGCTCGCCTGCTGCTCGCCCTTCCTCCTCGCGCCTGGCTCTCCGGCTCAGCCGCCCAGCACAGAGGGCTGTTGATTATTTTCTTTTACTCTCGGAGATAATTGTTTGGAAGGGATGGAAAGAGGGCGTTTCCGCCACTCTCTCTCTCTCACTCTGCGTGTGTGTGGGGGTGTGTGTGTGTGTGCGTGTGCATGTGCGGGTGTGTGTGTAAATAAACTTGTCTGGGTTTTCTGGCTGGGTAGAGAAAGCAGTACAAGAAACAGAAAAGGTCGTGTTTGTTTGAAAAATACTCTTATTTCACACTCTGCCGCATGGCTTTTAAATAATACTACTGATGTACCCAAGAAGACTTTAAAAATCATGATCATTTAAATCTTTAAGGGAAAATGGATCGGTGTTCTGGTTGTCCAGCTCTTCTAAATATTAGTATGCCAGAATGTTTAAAAAAAAACAGAGTGAGCTTGACCGAGCTCAAAATCAATCTCTTTCTCTCTCCTCATCCCCCACATTCTTTTACTGTTCCATCTGACTGTTCCAATGATTAAATCTGATTTGTAACTTATCCTATTTTTAATTCCAAACTTTACTTAAACAAAAACTACTTTTATAGCTACATTAATCTAGTATGACTTCTTGACACTTGGGGAAAATAGTAATTGAAAGATAAATCTTTTTACCACAGGTCAAAAATAAATAAAACTCACTCATAAATGCAGCTATGAATTAACTTCTTCACTGCTGCCTTAAAGCACATGAGATATTCCTGGCTACATGCTATCGCACTACTGAAGTATGTTCATATTTATATGAAACATATAAAATATGAATCTTTTGGATAGTTTTAAAGAAAAATGGTTGATAACAAGGTACAAAAGTAGGAAAGAAAAAAGTTCAGATTATTTAAATTGATCTTATAAAGTTCTCTTTTAAAATTAAAACTGTACTCTAGAATACAATAATATAGTTTCAGAGAAAGACGAAAAGTATGATAATGAGCTGTTTCTTTTACAATAACAAAATGCTGAAAAGATATTTTAAAGCACTTTGTGTTTGAATTTTCAAGATTGACCTTGACCATATAAAGATTCTGCCAACTCTGGAAGACTGATTATTGATAAGTTGTTACCAACTGTGGTGTACATAAATGAAGGTGCTGTACCAAGAGTGGACAACTACTGAAATGGGGGCAGCTTGTTTTCTGACTCATTAACAAGTATGTTTTGTAATTTAAAAAGATAGAATAAATTTGGCTATAAAATCAATCAAACCAGTGACTTGGTATTTATAGACAAAATAACTAGACGGTTATTAGTAATTATTATTCAAGTTAATTGACATTTTTATACTTTTATTGATGCTTTGTGAAAGCAAAGAAGAGAATTTTGCATTTGATTTTTTTTTTGAACTGAACATCATGGTAAGTGTATCAGCAAAATGTAGGCACTTTTTAATGAGTACCTATACTCATTATACTGGAAAAATGATAGATTCTCAGACATCTTTTCAAAATATTTAAAATATCGATGTTTTGAAATTTGTAAATAAACGATTTTTAAAATCAAAGATTCCATATATATGCACTAACATCCTATATTTGCATGTATATGGAATCTGGAACAATGGTGTTGATGAACCTATTTGCAGGGAAGGAATGGAGACAAGACACAAAGAATGGACTTTTGGACATGGTGGGAGAGTGGGATGAATGGAGAAAGTAGCATCAATATATATATACAGTGTCATGTGTTTAAGATGGATAGGTGGTGAGAAGTTGCTGTATAGTACAGGGAGCCCAGTCTGGTGCTCTGTGATGACCTGGAGAGATGCGGGGTGGGAGGGAGGCTCCAGAGACAGGGGATATATGTATAATTATGACTGATTCCATTGTTGTATGGCAGAAACCAACACATTATTAAAATTAAAAATACAAAAATCAAATAAAGATATCATGCTTTCTTATGCCAAACTTGCTTTCCTTTTCAGAATGCCTCAAGCTCTCTTTCAAAATGAAAACAAATGAGAGAAAATAAGCTCTAAATTCCAAAGAATTTTACTTTCTAGATTATAATGGGAAAACTCAGAACGCTTAGCCTTTATCATTAATACAAGTGACTATTAATGACCCATCTGTGTCAGACACTGTAGGGAGTAATTTGCAGTTTACTTTGTCCTTGAAATAACCCTGAGGTAGTTATTATTATTTTCAGTGGAAATAATAAGCCTGTAGATATCAGATAACTCAGGTCAAAAGGTTAGTATGTCCATGCAGTCACAGAGAGTTGGACACAACTTAGTGACTGAACAACAACAACAAGGCTGAAATTGGTACCCAATCCTGAATCTCCAAAGTTTTGTGCTTATAACCTCCACTCTGCTGCTAAGTCACTTCAGTCGTGTCCGACTCTGTGCGATCCCATAGACGACAGCCCACCAGGCTCCCCCGTCCCTGGGATTCTCCAGGCAAGAACACTGGAGTGGGTTGCCATTTCCTTCTCCAATGCATGAAAGTGAAAAGTGAAAGTGAAGTCGCTCAGTCGTTCTCAACTCTTAGCGACCCCACGGACTACAGCCTACCAGACTCCTCTGTCCATGGATTTTCCAGGCAAGAGTACTGGAGTGGGGTGCCATTGCCTTCTCCGCTAGTCTCACTATTAACAATTAATTAACCAATAGCCCTCTCTGCATCCTAGAACCTTAGCTTTAATTATGATCACAAGCCCCTCATTTATATGACATACAGAATATATTTTAAACAGTATATCTCCTAGCTCTGATACAACATCCATTTCCTTCCTGCTAGGGAATTGATTACATGCATGTGTGTGCTCAGTCGCTTCAGTCAAGTCTGACTCCTTGTGACCCCAAGGACTATAGTCTACCAGGCTCCTCTTTCTGTGGGATTCTCCAGGCAAGAGAACTGGAATGGCTTGCCATGCTCTCCTTCAGGGGATCTTCCTGATCCGGGGATAGAACCTGCGTCTCCTGTATTGCAGGCTGATTCTTTACGGCTGAGCAGCCATCAGGAAGCATTGAGGGAATTGATGACATCCTTAGCCAAATGTCCACCTGCAATGTGGGATCTGGGTTTGATCCCTGGGTTGGAAATATCCCCTGGAAGGGAAAGGCTACCCACTCCAGTATTCTGGCCTGGAGATTTCCATGGAATATATAGTCCATGGGGTCGCAAAGAGTCAGACATGACTGAGCGACTTTAGCCAAATGTGATAAAGGGCAACATTTCTCTTCTGGTCTAGAATATCTTATATTCTTTATTGTTTATATACGCTAGTTTTAGCACTTGCGTACCTGCCATTTCTCATATTACTCCACATTCTTTTTTGTATTCTTCAGAATAATGTGTCAGAGTTTTTAGGTAAATTGTTGAGAACACTTAGTCCTCTATTAACTTTTCTTTGGAATTCACATTTCTATAAAGTACTAAAACTTAAGGTTCCTTCTCTGCAAAATGTCTGCTACAGCTTCCAGTTTTTTGGAAGTGGTTTGTGCCTTTACTCTGCTTTGTATGTTTTGTGATCTGCAGTAGAAGTTTGGGTGTTTCACTGATATCTTCATGGGAAAAAATTAACTTGCGTATCACCTGAAAATGTGTCCTGTACTCTGCAGAAATTTTGTGCTGTACTATGAAATATATTTAAAGCATGGCTGCTTTCATCATGGTCAATATTGTCATCATTATCCAGAATCTCTAAAAAGGTAATCTGTTGTAACAAATAGATTTCAAAATGTTTCAATCCAAAAGCCATAGATGTATATTTGTTGTTTAAGTCACAATCCAGGGTGGGAATTGCAGATCAGAGGATGGCTCTCCTCTATGACTGATTCATGGATCTAGTTTCCTTCCATCACAGGACCTTGTCATCCCTGACAGACTACGAATCAACTACATCTAATGAGCAGAAGGCCAAGAATGGGGCATGATCCCTTCTTAAGCATTTCATCTTGAAGTAACCCACAGCACCATGGCTCATTGACAATTGTCAAGAACCAGTCACATGCCGCAGCTAGCTGCAGAGATGGGCTGGACAGTCACTTCCTAGATGCAACTCTATTACTGTGGAGTAGAAAAACAGTTTGGTGGACAGCTGGCAGTTTCCCAGAAGAGTAACACTGGAAGGAGAATAACCCATCAGAGAGGTTAAGTTGGCCCACACAACCCTCAATCGACCATGAGAGTTCAGTTCCCTTGCGAGCATTTTTTGCTGATTACCATCCTTAGAGATTATCATTAAAAGCAGTCTTAATGATTTTGGGAAAAGTTTGGCAACTATGAACAAACTATGTTTTCTTAAATACCTGTAGGACAGCCAAGCTATGGATAAAATAGTCAAACAAAAATTTACTAAAGAATAAAGAAACAGAAGTAACACAAGCAGAGGAAATGCCATAAATCTAAAATAAACTGACTTGGAGATAAATCTTAGGCATTAGCAGCTTGTCTACTGATATTTTCAAAACCCAGAGGTAAGCTTTAATCCCTCCACCAATAATGTGTTCCCTGTTAGTCACAAAATCTACTCAGTGTTCAGGTTAGGTAAAGTGCTTGAAACTCTCTCACCCATCTTAGAACCCAGCTTCCCAATTCCTGTTCATACAGTCTCTGAGGGCTGCCTCTTTCCATAGTAATTAATACTGCAAATAATAATACAATAACTGCCACGTTCACAGGAGGACTAGGCCAATAAAACAATAGGGAATAATGTCTTTAATTCTTCTCTGACTATAGCTACCTCGGATTTTTATCGACCCGTCTTCTTTGCCAGAAATGGAGATCCTTGACATCAGTGATTGTGTCTGATGTCACAATCAGTTTTGTGTCCACCTCATACATCACCTGGCCCACAGAAGGTTCTTACATTCTGTGCCAAGCACACTGAAGAAAGTAGCATACAAAATATGTGGAAGTAAGTTCCCCCGTGGTCTGTAGGATGAAAATGCAAAATTAATAAACTGGCATCCAAAACCCTTCTTTAATTTGTCCCATGTTTTGAATCTCATCTCATGTTACACCTGGCAAGAACTGCCTACTCTAGCAGATCCACTTCTCCCAGAAAATGTTCATCACCTTACCATGATCATACAAACTCTTTGATAAAAAACCATAAACTAAGATGAAGTTATTATTATTTATATGATATATTTTACTTATAATGAACTATTATAATAAAATAATGCTTTTAAATCTCTTAAATGAACTAAAATTTTCTGAGATTTTCTTGGTGACTCAACAAAGGGGAATTTGATGAAATTAATCCTTAAAATCAATATTCTGCACACTTGTTATTTTCTTTCACTTTTAATTAAATATCTATACATCATTATCATAGTGTTGACCTTCATATTCGTAGCTGGCACTCTTAACCTGCCAACCACAGGTCATGTACTTTGAGCTGTTTTCTAGCAATAATAAATTTGTCTTAAGCTATCTATACTCTGTTGCCCTGCCCTCCTAATGACTAACAGGATGCATTTATGGAATGGCTGACCACTGTTAGGGATAAAATCTGTGACTGTTGAGGATAATGAAAATAATGGGTTCACAGGGTTAAACCCATTACCTTGGCCTCATTAGCAGCATATTCTAATCAACTCTGTTAATCAGGACACACATTCACATATTTTTACATACAATTTGGACAGTCTGTACCAAACACTAACTTGGGCGTTAATTTTTAGAATTGTTCTTTGCAAAACTTAATTTGGTCTAGGCCATTTCTTATTTTTTCACTCCTTCTCATTATATAAATTCTCATTTCTATAAAACTATTGGGCTTCCCTGGTGGCTCAACTGGTAAAGAATCCGCCTGCAATGCAGGAGACCTGGGTTCAATCCCTGGGTTCAGAAGATCCCTTGGAGAAGGGAACAGCTACCCACTCCAGGATTCTGGCCTGGAGAATTCCATGGACTGTATAGTCCACGGGGTTGATACTGCATAGCAGGATAATAGGAGTTGTCCCCAAATGCAGAAACCCACACAGATGAAATAACAATAGGCTAAAAATGAAAATCTCTAGAAGAACATTTCTTCCATAAGACTCCTTAATTTGGCTTGATCTTTGTAATATATGAGATTCCTTGTATTTTTCCATAAATATTTGGTATGTTTTGTCCACTGGAGTATTAGAAAACCCAAGCAATAACATTCCAGATTTTTTTCACACGAAATAGTAGGTCAATTTTGGTTTAAAAAAGACAAAAAACAAGTCACAGTGAGTAGCTTCCAGACACTCAAAGATATAAACACAAATTTGCAATTTGAGCCCCAACTTCCTTCTTGCGGGGTTCTCTCTTTCCTCTGCCTGGCAGTATCCAGGCACCCTTCACTGACCTTTCTCCTGGGAATATTTGTCTTAGGCATGGAGCCATCTGTATGCTTTCTTGAAATTTATTAGTATCTCTTAAAGTGGATAAGAGATGATTGTTTCCGATAATTTAGGAACCTGATGAAATTGGCCGTTATGAGTTGACCAGAGAACACTTCCTATAGCTGCGGCAACAAGCGCTGCCGCGGTGTCCTTGCTTCCCAGAGCGCGGTCCAGAACAGGGCAGCGGCATTCCATGTGCTTTCAGGTATTCTCTCTGCACGCAAGTGTTATCTGACAGGGATTTACAGAAAGCTGGAAAGCAAGTGACAGAATCTCCTCTCTCAGTCCCTCTCCTACTCTCAGGAAAAATCCCAAACCCAGTAACTCAGGTAATCACTCTTCTCCTGAGCTCAAAGGTAGAAACTGAATTCATATGCAGAAACTAGGCATCTTATAAATAGGCTTCTGAATCTTCAAATTAACAGATAGGACTTGCCCAGTTATTCAAAACAAACAAAAAACTCAAAGAATTTTAATAATGAAGTTCTTTCTAAAATTAACTTTCTAGAGACATAAAATGAGGCTTATAAAAATCATACTTTTTTAGCTCTGTCGAACAACTTGGAAATTAAATTTATTGTAAACTATTCTCTATTAAATAATGTTAATGGAATTTTTTTGATTTGCCATTTTAAATACAAGAAAGATTTTTCATAAAATGTGATTTTTATTTTTTTCTCCTGAACCTGAGATTTTTGACTTCCAGTGTAACCTGAATGACCCTATTTGCAAAAGCACAAGTTTCTGACATTGCTCTCAAGATTTCAAATCAAAACCAATTTTTTTATGCTTGGTTTTTTTAAAATGTAGGTTTCCATTGTCTGGTTTATCTTCATTTAACTATTCTCAACATAAGGGATTATTATCTTTCTCTGTTGGGAGGAAATATTCAGGATAATATCCCTGAGTTATTAATGTTCAATCCAGGAAGGTTTGTTGTTTTGTATTGTTTTTTATTTTCCCCAGTGCTGACCTTTGTTATGCTGTAGTTATAGCAACAAGAAGAGTTCCTTCTGTCTGTCTGTTGTATTCTTTTTCCAAACTAATGACAGTCTTTTCTAAACTAAAGAAAGCTTTACATGCCCTGATGTCTTGATTTATTGATGCATTTAGCTAAACCAGCAATTTAAATGGAAATATTTTAAACAAATGCAATTAATTGGAATTTGCATATTATAAATGTTTAGAACTATGAATTGTTCATTCATCTAGGCTTTTTTTTTTATATTGTCTTTAAGCTTCCCTAATCAACTTGCAGGTTTAACTTCTCAGTGATCAAATTTATTTATCTTATCATTATATCTTCTTAACCTAAACAGGGAGAGAGAGAGAGAGAGATTGAAAGAGAGAGCTAGAAAAGTCCTTTCCAGGAAAGTAATACATTATAAGAATATGCAGTTTGTCTGCCAAACTGGGCCACACAATCTCACTATGACCTTGGGCATTCTAAGTCTCATTTTACTGATCTGGAATATCAGTTTAATTATAGTAATTACGTATCTCAAGGGTTTGTGAGGTTTAATTAATGTTAGCAACGTGTTGGAGCTATTTAGTAGGACAGTACTATAAAAAGCAAACTACCTGAAAATCACAACTTCCCCCTCCCCATGTAGTACTTAATCTTATACACTCCTTTCTTCTTCAGAGTTAATATCACATTTATTACCTTTCCCCCCCACCCTTCATATCTATATCTATGACCTCTCCTACCTGAATCTTACCTTGGATGACAAATCACCTCTGTCCCACATCTCTCACTTGCACCATCACCTCCAAGAGCGCACACATTCCCAAGTCCAACAGCATCAGAATAACCATGGAATCTGAGTAAGCAGCTGTGGTGATGCGCTCAAATCAGAGTCACAAGCATCTAGTCCATAATTTCAATTTGGGCCTCACACACATGTTGCTTGGGTCCATGGTGTTAAATAAACTGAATTAGACTTCCAGCCTCTTTCAAAACTTGGGAGGTCTGAAAACACTGTGTCTGCTTTCCCTCCTGTAAACAGTAGCTGGAGCTATGATTAGAAATGGGGTCTCTAGTCTGCCCATTCTCTGCACTCCTTATTATCTAACACTTGTCCGCCTAAACATTGGAATTTGCAACCCAGGGCCCCCGAGTACGTTTGTGCTGGCTGTTCACCACACAACAATGCCTGGCCAAATGGACAAGTAGGGACTGGAATCCAGCCCATTGCTCTGCTTGCCAAGCCATGTCCTGGTCTCATTTGCATAAAGGCATTCTAGGGAGCAGAAATGGCCTGGTCAGTATCCCAGCTATAAGTCAATTAAATAGAGCAGTGAATGTCATAGCCACTTTAATTAGCATTAAAATCTGGCATCTGATCTTTGAAATTATATCCTATAACACTATATCTAGACTAAACTTGAAATCATATTCAAGTTTATCCTTACCCCGTTTTTGTGGACCTATTTTCATCCTAAAACACATTCTAATATAAACTATTTTACAAATAGGATGAAAATAATATGAAAATTTTAATTGTGTTAACTCATTGCAACAGAAAACAGGAGCTGTATTTAATTGAAAATTAACAAAATGACTCAAACAGTCATGTATGTTGGATAGTCATAATAATGTTATATTTCTTTCTTTGGGAAAACCTGCTTTTTATAAGAGGAGGCCACTGTTCACACCCTAGTGTCTTTCTGCTAGCTGTTAACACTTTGCAATGGTTGAACTGCTAGGAAGAGCAATTGTTTTTTTTTTAAATCTATTTGTAACTTAGCTCTTTTAAAATGCATGATGATTTGATGGCATTTCCTTTTGAGTGTTTCTATTTTTAAAGCTATTCTATTCCTGTAATGTTGGCTACCTTACATTAGGGAAAACGAAATAATTCTGTTACCCAATGGCTGCAGTAATTGATTACACTTCTTTCCTTACCAAAGTTCAAGTGTCCAAAACTTGAACAATGTCCATTGAAAGCTAATCTCCAGTTATGTTATGGCCACTAATGTACTTCCAAAAGGAATCTGGGTATCTGTGTCTTTTTCACATATAAAACATAATTTTCTTCTTTAACCACAAAGAGAAGGAAAGTTGTCAGATTTCTACCGACTGCAGGTAATAGAAAACGGCTCAAAACTGGCTTGAATGAGGTGGTCCCAGGTTGGGCAGGCTCCAGGCAGGAACAGTCTGAGGCTTCGATGTGTCATGGGTGGTGTAGGTTCTTCCCACTCTTTCACTCCGCCATTCCCATCCTCTTGGCTCTTCCCTCAGGCAGCCTTCCCTCACAGGTACTGTTACAGCAGGTCCAGTCAGCATACCCAGGCACAGAAAGCAATCAAGGAAAGAAAATGACTGTCTTTTTGTGTGTCTATCTCTAGTGATGAAATTTCCTAGAAACACTAAGGTTGACTTCCACTAAGATCTCATTAGCCAAAATTAGGCCATATGCCCATGCTTAAATCAACCACTCTCAAAGAGAGTGAGATTGACTTGTTTTGTAGGTAATAGAGCTGGACTTCCCAGGTGGCTCAGTGGTAAAGAATTCACCTGCTAATGCAGGAGATGCAGGTTTGATCTCGGGGTCAGGAAGATCCCCTGGAGAAGGAAATGGCAACCAACTCCAGTATTCTTATCTGGGAAATCCCATGGACAGAGGGCCCTGGCAGGCTACAGTCCACAGGGCTTCAAAAAGTCAGACACAACTTAGTGACTAAATAATAACAATAATCTATAAAGCTAGAGATGAGATCATCCTGAAGCACATGCCAGTGTGAAGGATAGGAAATACCTGAACATAATTGTAGTTCAGTTACGAAAGAGGAAGAAGGAAGTAGGAGGATTAGATGAATGTTGGTGAGACCAGTATCAGTGTTTATTGTTACCCTACACAACTCCATCACCTCATTTCTGCTCTCTAAGAAAAGCTCCTCCATCCATGGGATTCTCCAGGCAAGACTACTAGAGTGGGTTGACATTTCCTTCTCCACTAAGAAAAGCTAACCAGCTCTAAATCTCATGAATCATGCCAAATTACACATGATAAGAAGTCAGTTCATGGACACCAGCTCTTTATGATGAGTGAATTAGTGAATTATAATTTCAGCTATGAATGTCTATAAGTAGAGCTTGTTTTTAGCAACATGGCTTTTTGGGTAAAGCTTTGATTTATTAACATATCCTTAATAGACTCCTTCAGGTTCTTCTCAAGATGATCTGCCTCTTGAGAAATTTGTATGCAGGTCAGAAAGCAACAGTTAGAACTGGACATGGAACAACAGACTGGTTCCAAGTAGGAAAAGGAGTACGTCAAGGCTGTATATTGTCACCCTGCTTATTGAACTTATATGCAGAGTACATCATGAGAAACACTGGACTGGAAGAAGCACAAGCTGGAATCAAGATTGCCGGGAGAAATATCAATCACCTCAAATATGCAGATGACACCACCCTTATGGCAGAAAGGGAAGAGGAACGAAAAAGCCTGTTGATGAAAGTGAAAGAGGAGAGTGAAAAAGTTGGCTTAAAGCTCAACATTCAGAAAATGAAGATCATGGCATCCGGTCCCATCACTTCATGGGAAATAGATGGGGAAACAGTGGAAACAGTGTCAGATTTTATTGTTTTGGGCTCCAAAATCACTGCAGATGGTGACTGCAGCCAGGAAATTAAAAGACGCTTACTCCTTGGAAGTAAAGTTATGACCAACCTAGATAGCATATTCAAAAGCAGAGACATTACTTTGCCAGCAAAGGTTCGTCTAGTCAAGGCTATGGTTTTTCCTGTGGTCATGTATGGATGTGAGAGTTGGACAGTGAAAGAAGGCTGAGCGCCCAAGAATTGATGCTTTTGAACTGTGGTGTTGGAGAAGACTCTTGAGAGTCCCTTGGACTGCAAGGAGATCCAACCAGTCCATTCTGAAGGAGATCAGCCCTGGGATTTCTTTGGAAGGAATGATGCTAAAGCTGAAACTCCAGTACTTTGGCCACCTCATGCGAAGAGTTGACTCATTGGAAAAGACTCTGATGCTGGGAGGGATTGGGGGCAGGAGGAGAAGGGGACAACAGAGGATGCGATGGCTGGATGGCATCACTAATTCGATGGACATGAGTTTTCAGTGAACTCCGGGAGTTGCTGATGGACAGGGAGGCCTGGCGTGCTGCAATTCATGGGGTCGCAAAGAGTCGGACACGACTGAGTGACTGAACTGAACTGAACTGAACACAAATCAGGTGGGCTTCCCAGCTGGCTCAGCAGTAAAAAATAAGCCTGCAAAGCAGGAGCTGTAGGAGATGCAGTTTCAATGGGTCAGGAAGATACCCTGGAAGAGGAAATGGCAACTCACTCCAGTATTCTTTCCTGGAGAATCCCATGGACAGAGGAGCCTGGAGGGCTACAGTCCATGGGGTCACAAAGAGTCAAACACAACTGAAATGACTTAGCATTTAGACATGCAAATTAGGCAATATTTGAGCTTAAGATAAGGGATGGGGCTAAAATCTCTGGATAAGAGGAGAAAGCAAAGAGAATGAGGAAGTTAAAATAAATTGAGAAATGGTATATCGTGTCTATTTCCATAACTAAGTCCATCATGAATAATTTCCTCTTGTAACTTCTGCTGGCCCTTAAAACTATTACTTTAATATATTTGCGAGGTATGAGAAACAAAGTAAATAGCCAGTCTTTAAAATTTCAAGTTGATCCCCAGACTGACTCAAATTTGCAAAAATCTGGCATAATTTAAAAGTAAATAAATAGAAGCAACACTTAGCAGAAGGTTCCTAACATAAACAAAGCTGTGCACGTTTTGTTTATTTATGGATCCATGCAAAAGTGCCATATTCATCTAAAAATATTCAGCACAAGAGTGATTGATATAAAAATTGAATAGAATTAAGGAGCATTCTTTAAACCTAAAAGTTTGATGAAAAGAAGAATGACTATTTTATTGTAATATTGTGCTTGGGAAAACATTTTTCTCCTTTACATATATTCAGATTTTTTTAAGGTTGACTGTAAAAACTTTAGAAAATAGTCACCATTTCTGAAAAGTGCATTTGATTTGGGCTGTAGCAAACCCTACCTTTCATATAACTCTTGTATGTTGTTCAAGGTTAAGTGTTGAAATAAAAGTGTAAAATCTCCTATATTAGTCTTTTTTATTCAATGAATTTTAACAGCACTCCCAAAAGACAAAGCAGTTTTAAATTCCTATTTTTCTGGAACTCACATTCTAGCGGCATGTCCTTATTGAGCTGATGGCCATTCACTTTTCCTTTCTAGCCTCAATTATTCCCTGTCATATTTTAATTGAGTAAACATTTCTTTAACACCAGATATATTCATAGCACAGTATGAAGTACTGAGAGAATAAAAAACTGCCCTGGAGAAGTTAATAATCTAATAGAGAGTACTCAGACAGGGAAAACACACACATACACATACATACACACACAGATTTAATGACAATTATCTCACTTCTTTTTTAACAAGAAGAATTTAAATGAATAGGTAAAGTGTAACACAAAAACAGACTATGAAAATATCTATATTGGAAGTATGTTAAACAAAGTGTCCCAGTGGCTAAGCTGGTAAAGAATCCACCTGCTAACACAGGGGACACAGGAGATGTGGGTTCAATCTCTGGGTCAGGAAGATTCCCTGGAGGAGGGCATGGCAACCCACTCCAGTATTCTTGCCTGAAAAAAATCCCATGGACAGAGGAGCCTGGTGGGCTACAGTCCATACTCTGGGTCGCAGAGAGTCAGACACTACTGAGTTACTAACACGCATACACACCGTGTCATGACAGCAAACAGGGAAGACTGGGCAATTTGAAGATTGAGATGCTTCTCAGAAAGACCTCACAAAAGAAGGCTTCTTTGAACTGGACTGACTAGAAGAAGAGGAGAAAGAATATTGGGAAGCAAAGGAACACAAGTATATATCAGAACTCACAATTGATGTGTTAATAAATGTGGCTCCAGCTAAGGGTTCCCTAAGAAGACAAAAAGTGATGGAAAATGAGACCCAAGAAGAAAAAGAGTCAAATTTGCACACAATGTTCAACCTTATGCTAAGTAAAAAAAGACTGCTTAGTAGTAAAAAGAGGTCATTCGGTGTTTTGAATATGGGATGTTTACTATCAGTTTTTTGGGTTTTGAAGAAGTCCCTCTGATGTATGTTGGAGAAGATGATTTGGAGGAAGGAGACACATTCTGTCCCTTGAGGGCATTTAAGATTCAGATCCCTGTCACAGAATAAAATAGGAATGAGATCTAGTAGAAAATTTTAGGGATGCCTACAGTCTATTTAAGGGACAGATGAGCTTCAGAAGACAAGGAAGGTGACTCAGAAAGAGATATCAGAAAGGGAGATAGTGACAGGAATTCCCAAAAGGAAGGGTATTCCTAAACTGCTGAGTGGTCCACAGAAATAATGATGCTGAAAGGTCCAGAAAGCCTTGAAAGAAGCTGCCAGGGGCAATCCTAGGGTTGTAGTCAGAGCAGTTTTATTTTCACCACTAATTGGTTTGGGAAGAGATGGCATGCTTCCATTACTATTACTGCTCGGAGTACAACCTCATGATCGACTTCTGCCGATATATGTGCCAAAACTTTGGTTATTTGATTATTTATGGGAAATTATCATTTATTTTATGTGGAGAAACAGAAACTAGAGGTGCCTGCTATGTATTTGAGTTTACCCCTTACAGAAGCCAATAAATTAGTAGGAAGGACTTTTGGCCATTAAGAAAAAATAAAAAACTCTATGGTTACATGGATAACTATGCAGTTAGGTCATCTCTTGATGAAGGTCCCCACACTTCCATTAAGATGAAGAGCGGTCCGTAGATTCTAACCTTTGTGTATGTCCATACACTCATCTCCTTATCAGAACTCATTGATATCCATCTATATCTATCTGTAGATATAATTCCACTCTCCCTGCCAACCTGGAGTTTATTCTTTCCTTTGACAGAAAGATTTCTTGAAAGAATGGTGTATATGCAATGTCACAATATCCTTTTTATCTACTGAACTGACTGCAATCCAACTAGGCTCTTGTCAAGATTTCTAATGTCTTGCACCTTGTTAAATCCGAAGTTTTCAGCTTTACTTTTATTTGACCCATCAGCAGCGTTTGGCATTTTCTTCACACAGCTTTTAGGAAACCATATTCCTGGTTTACCTCCTGCATTATTAACCTCTTAACACTGCAGTAATCCAAAGTTCATCTCCCTTACAGTTCTCACCCAATATTATGATTTTATTTTTTAAATATGTTCTTTCTTAAACTGGAGTGTAATTTCTTTACAATGTTGTGTTAGTTTCTGCTGTATGTATTATATAAGTCCCCTCCCTCAAGTACCTCCCTCCCACCAGCCCCCCATACCTCTCCTCTAGGTTATCACAGAGCACCGAGCTGAGCTCCCTGTGCTCTGCAATGGCTTCCCACTAGCTGTCTATATACCTGATAGTATATATAATCTCACGGTTTTAAATTACATCTGTATTCTAAAGACTCCAATATATAGATCTCCTATCTGAACTGTTACATGTAACAACCTGAAAATTGCATTGAAATTATTTTAAATTGAACACTTTTCTTCATAACGCCGCCAAAACTGACCCTCAATTAACGGCAATTACATCACTGTAGTTACTCATGTCAGAGATGTTAGTGTCATTCTTGACTCTTCTTTATCTCTCACAATCCACATCTAATCATTAGCCAATCCTATTTGCCCCATTATCAAAATATATCAAGAATCAGATCTTAGCACCTTAACCACTAACACTCTGGTTCATACCATCAGCATGTCTCACCTAGAGACCCTCATGACTGGCCTTTTCCTTGCCTCCTTCTCTCTTGCAGTCTACTATCAATTTATAATTCATCCCCTGCAGCCAGCAGAGAGTGAAAGCTGATGACTCAGTATTATATCTTCATTAAAAAGGAGTAGAGATTTTTTTTTGGTGGGGTCAGGGAGCTTCCCAGGTGGCACTTCAGTTCAGTTCAGTCACTCAGTGGTGTCCAACTCTTTGAGACCCTATGGACTGCAGCATGCCAGGCCTCCCTGTCCATCACCAACTCCCGGAGTCTACCCAAACTCATGTCCATTGAGTTGGTGATGCCTTCCCAGGTGGCACTATTGGTAAAGAATCCTCTTCCCAATGCAGCAGATGTAAGAGATACAGGTTTGATCCCTGGGTCAGGTAGATCCCCTGGAGGAGGACATGGAAACCCACTCCAGTATTCTTGCTTGGAGAATTCCATGGATGGAGGAGCCTGCTGGGCTACAGTCTGCAGAGTCACAAAGAGTTGGACATGACCAAGCAACTGAACACACAGAGCTCTTCAGAAAGTATAATACTCTACTCTAGGAGGTCTGCTGTGGCAAAGTCAGGTCCCTGGTTGGGAAGTAGTAGAACTCTGAAAACTGGGATGTGATGTCTGGGTTGCAGAACTTCTACACATTAAATCTCCAGATACTCCTGAACCCTCTGAGACCATCAAAGTAAGACACTTCTCCTTGTTAATTAATAGGCTAGATTACCTTTGCGTGAGGTGTCTTTTCTGCAAGACAATGTGCTTTTCTCAAGATATGCCTCCATTTCTCTCCCTCCCTCTCTCCTGGTCTAAGCCAACAACTGTGGTCACATCACCAACTAACTCATCTGGGGAAGTGCTGAATATTCTAAAGTATCAATGGGACTGCAAGCTGAAGGAAGAGCTAGCCAATCTGTACTGGCTGGATCCAGGAGAGTATACATGGGATTGCATTCTAAGGATGTCAGATATGAGAGTTTTTTGATGTGAGAGCACTTTCTTAGGTTACAGGACTTAAAACCCATGCAAAACCCTGGGAGGAGGGCAAACAGGGTCATGCCTCACAGCTTAGAGAAGGTGGTGGACTATATACTCTGTGAGGCAGAAGTGCTAGAACTGCTGTGGCTTAGAGCTGCAGAGGGATCAAAGAGCTCACAGAGATAGGCATGCCTGAGTGGATACACTGAGTAGGTCAGAAAACCTACCAGACTACTATGTTCCAAGAGAGAAAATTCCACTTACCAAAGGAATAAGCAATATGGTAGTGAGAGGAGTATAAGCGTTACTGAGATGTTCTCTAGAGGGTAGGGATAACACTAGGAGATAACCGCTAATAATTGGGCTCCCTGACAGCAGTGGGACTCCTAGGATCTCTAGTTAATAGAGGCAAGGTGGCAGTGTGCCCATTAGGGCAATTACTGTAATGAACATAAACATGGGAGCGGAGGCCAGAAGAGGACCTGCAGAGAGCTAGAGAGATGGTTCTATGTGGGCAGCCAGCAAAGGTTGTGCTCAAGCTGCACGATAAAAATAAAGGATGGATGATCAGAAGCCTGTAGGCAGTTAATCTAATAAAAAAAGTTTCAATCTTTTTCCTACCCAGATTCCAGACGTGGCTCAGTTTTCAGACCTAGAATTTTTTTATTTTTAATTAAATTTTTGCTTTTTATTGCAGTATAATTGTTTTACAATGTTGTGTTAGTCGCTGCTGTACAATGAAGTGAATCAGCTATATGTGTACATATATCCCCTCTCTCTTGGATCTCCCTCCTTCCCCCTGCCCCTCAATTTCACTCATGTAGGTCATCAGAAAGCACTGAGCTGAGTTCACGTGTACTTTATAGCAGCTTCCCACTAGCTATCTATTTTGGCAACCCACTCCAGTGGTCTTGCCTGGAGAATCCCAGGGACGAGGAAGCCTGGTGGGCTGCCATCTATGGGGTCGCACAGAGTCAGACATGACTGAAGCGACTTAGCAGCAATAGCAGCAGTGTATATATGTCAATCCCAATTTCCTCATTCATCCCACCCTCCTCTTCCCCTCCATGTCCACCACACATTCTTTCTCTATGTCTACATCTCTATTCCTGCCCTACAAATAAGTTCGTCTGTACCATTTTTTCCTGGCTTTTCCTGGTGGCTTAGATGGTAAAGAATCTGCCTGCAATGCAAGAGACCTGGGTTCGTCAGGAAGATCCCCTGGAGAAGGGCATTGAAACCCACTCCAGTATCCTTTCCTGGAGAATCTCCATGGACAGAGGATCCTTGAGGGCTACAGTCCATGGGGTTGCAAAGATTCAGACACAATTGAGTGACTTAGCACAGTACCATTTTTCAAGATTCCACATGGTGGTGGTGGTGATTTAGTCACTAAGTTGTGTCCAACTCTTGAGACTCCATGGACTGTAGCCCACCAGGCTTCTCTGTCCATGGGATTTCCCAGGCAAGAATACTGGAATGGGTTGTCATTTCCTTCTCCAGGGGATCTTCCTGACCCAAGGATTGAACCTGTGTCCCTGGATTGCAAGGAGATTCTTTACTGACTGAGCCACCAGGGAAGCCCAAGATTCCATGAAGTGAAAGTGAAGTCTCTCAGTCGTGTCCGACTCTTTGCAATCCCATGGACGGTAGCCTACCAGGCTCCTCTGTCCGTGGGATTTTCCAGGCAATAGTACTGGAGTGGATTGCCGTTTCCTTCTCCAGGGGATCTTCCCGACCCAGGGATTGAACCCTAGTCTCCTGCATTGTAGACAGACGCTTTACCATCTGAGCCACCAGGGAAGTCTATATGCATTAATATAGACCTAGAAATTTTTAATTGAAGGAGAGACATGTACTGTAGAAGGAAGAAACTGTTAACACCATGGAAAGGGTACCCAGTCCCCATATAGTAATGATTATCCTAGTAGCTTCCAAGGGGACCTTGACATTTGCTTGAGTAACTTTACACTGGAGTGAGGAAGAAAGTCCAAATCTTTCAAGATCTCTTGACACAGGTTCCAAGTTGACATAGCTACCTGGAGGCCCACAGCATCATTAAGGCCCTTCAGTTCAGGGCAGAAGTAGGGGACTTAATCAATGGAGACAAGCCCCAGGCATGACTCACACAGAGTTCACTGGGACCAGTGGGTTTTCATACTCACTTGGCCTCTGAACGCACAGTTGAAATGGACATGCATAGCGTTTGAAAATACCTCTTACTGGCTGTTTGACTTTTAGGTCAAGAACATTCGAAGTGGGCTATGCAAAGGCAAAGTCTCTGAATCATGCCCTTCAGATGTATCTGGATATATTATATTGAAACCAGGGGAAAATAAGCAAATATTATTGCCTTTATTAAAGATATAACGGATTCAGGATTAGTGATCCATCTCATAGTTCCATTTAATTCACCAGCTGGGTCCCTACAAAACCCAGATGGATCCTGGTTTAGAGTGGGCCACTTATTGAAAACTCAGCCTAGAAATACCAAGTGCATCTGCTTTGCTAGATGTAGTATATTTGCCAGAACTGGGTCACATTGCCTCAGGTACATGATATAGAGTAAGTGGTCTGGCCAGAGAGCTTTTATTCCCACCTCCTCAGAAAAGTGAGCAGGAAACCACTTGTATTCACTTCAAATGGGCAACAGGATAGTCTCACAGTCTTGGTTCAGCGCTGTGATAACTCTCCTTTTCTGAATCAAGACATAGAGTCTGAAGGGACCTCAGCCATAGCTTCTACTAGCCTAGTGGACTTGCTGCCAGATGGGAACACTTCCAGCAGGAGTCACAGTGAGAGTGAAACTCTGGCTGCCAATAGGTCACTTTGGGTTACTTGTGTATATTTCCTTCCTCTCATCTTAGCTGTTCTTCCCAAGAGCATTCTCCAAAACATTCCTGAATGCAAATTTCAAAGTCTGACAGTCTGTTTCCCTGTGAACTGGCCTTCAACAACTGTAAACCTATCATAGAATTTACTCATTTATTGTTCTTATTGCTTATTTTTTTTTCTTTCTCTCCTATAGAATGTGAAAGGCACATGAGCAGGAATTTTTGTTTGCATTCTTTTCAGGTATAATCCAATATCCTAGAACAGATCCTGGTTTATTGAAAGTCCCCAAGAAATATTTGAATAAATGCAAGCTATATATGAAGATTTAATTTATTAACTTTAACTTTTGGAGGTTATGACTGGTTTTATAATTTTGATGTGTCAAAAATCATCTTGCTTTAGAACATCTTTCTACATGACCTAAAAGTCTCAAACTCTATTTAAGATCTTATTTTAAGAATATCTAGTAATGATATAATTTGCTATCAATTTTTAATAGCATCATAATTTTTCAAATTTTCTAAATAATTTTACTTAAATGGTATAGAGATGTACAATGGACAGGTAATATTACAACCTAGATAAACATTATCAAATGGCCATTCTTTAATATTTCTTTCTCAGAACTATATGAATATATTTTTAATTTTACCTAAATAAGATTTACCTTTTTGTTATTAATATTTTTACCTTTTGTTTTGTTTTGATTCCTTACACTACCCTCAGCCCAATTACTTTCCCCATCACCAAGGTTTACTTTTCCCCATGCTTATATAATCATTTACAAATGCATTTGCCCCTTTTGAGTCTGGGCATAATTTGCTTCAGGTATTGTGATGGGAAGCCCTAGAACCCAGGGTGCTGTCAGCAGCCTTCAGCTCTCCTTGTCTTCAGGGATTGCCTTAGCTTCAGAGAACACCTCACCCAAGATCACACTATTTTCTGAGCAGCCCACATCAAGTAAGTGCCTGATCCAGGTCACAGTACGACTTCCTGGCCATTTTGTCCCAGATTAGGGACATTATTCTAATGGCCCACTTTATCCCTAGACGATCTCCTTGGGTCAGCCAAGATTCTCATCAGGCCCATTTCACAGCTGATTTTCACCCTCTGCCCAGTCTTGGTTTTTTCCATGCCGATGAGTGTGGATTCTAAAACACTCCCTAATAAATATCCTAGAGTCATTAACTCCATCTCAGTTTCTGCTTCCTGGAGAATCCAACCTGAGTCATGGATCACATTATGTATTCATCTCTGTGTCTTGCTTTTCTCCCTCACTATAATCATGGACTCTGTCCCAGACAATTGACATAGATCTAATGCTTTCTTTTGAATGACTATATAATTTTCCAGGGTTTTCATGTATCACAATTTGTTCAACTTTCCATAAAAGGGAACATTCTAGTTTCCAAAGTTTATTCTTAACCACATGATAAGTTCTGAAATAAATGCCCTTGTCACAAACCAATTTAAACTCAAAATTATGTGACTACTTGCAAAGTTCCTATTGCTTTCTTTCACTAATCAGCTCTCCTTTATTTGCTTAATGAAGCCCACAGTAGTCTACTTATGTCTTTATCTATTTTCTCAGAGCCCAATATTATCAATAATTTAAAGAATTTATGGCTGATAGCTATGGAATCAAAGTTCTCCATAACTTCTCAGTCATTCTTTTTTGAACTTGGAAAAATGTCTGAAAACAGTACTATCGATATTCTTCTTTGGCTGGGACAAATCACTTCCCAAAAAGTAACAATACTGCCTTTACTCCTGTAGTAATCTAATCTCATGCACTGAAAATAATATCAAAATCTATAAATTTTGAAATTACAGACTAGGTTGAAATCTTGGCTGTACAAAATATTGCATGTCCAATATCCAAGTAACTCAAACTCTCTCCAATTCAGTTTCCTCATTTGTAAAATGTACTCACCTTACGGGACTTTAGTGATCTGCATTTAACTTATATGCAGAGTACATCATGAGAAACGCTGGGCTGGAAGAAGCACAAGCTGGAATCAAGATTTCCGGGAGAAATATCAATAACCTCAGATATGCAGATGACACCACCCTTATGGCAGAAAGGGAAGAGGAACTCAAAAGCCTGTTGATGAAAGTGAAAGAGGAGAGTGAATAAGTTGGCTTAAAGCTCAACATTCAGAAAACAAAGATCATGGCATCCGGTCCCACCACTTCATGGGAAATAGATGGGGAAATAGTGGAAACAGTGTCAGACTTTATTTTTTGGGGCTCCAAAATCACTGCAGATGGTGACTGCAACCATGAAATTAAAAGACGCTTACTCCTTGGAAGGAAAGTTATGACCAACCTAGATAGCATATTCAAAAGCAGAGACATTACTTTGCCAACAAAGGTCCGTCTAGTCAAGGCTATGGTTTTTCCAGTGGTCATGTATGGATGTGAGAGTTGGACTGTGAAGAAGGCTGAGCGCCGAAGAATTGATGCTTTTGAACTGTGGTGTTGGAGAAGACTCCTGAGAGTCCCTTGGACAGCAAGGAGATCCAACCAGTCCATTTTAAAGGAGATCAGCCCTGGGTGTTCTTTGGAAGGAATGATGCTTAAGGAAGGAATGATAAAGCTGAAACTCCAGTACTTTGGCCACCTAATGCGAAGAGTTGACTCATTGGAAAAGACTCTGATGCTGGGAGGGACTGGGGGCAGGAGGAAAAGGGGACGACAAAGGATGAGATGGCTGGATGGCATCACCAACTCAATGGACGTGAGTTTGAGTGAACTCTGGGAGTTGGTGATGGACAGGGAGGCCTGGCGTGCTGCGATTCATGGGGTCACAAAGAGTTGGACATGACTGAGCGACTGAACTGAACTGAATCTTTACAGAACTAAAGATTCTATAAGTTCATTGTCTGATAAAGTACTTGACACAGAGAAGATGGTCTATAAGTCATTATACTTGTTTTCTTCATATTTTTGGATTTCCATGCAGGTGTGTGTGTGTTGAAATGCTATACTCATATTTTTTCTTAAAGTTATTTATTCTGAAAGAAGTACAGCTTTATTCTGTTGTATGAAACTAAAGAATACTATTTCATATGACCTTTGTGATATCTAATTAGATGCATTTACATTTTTCTAATGGGCAGAGGAGCCTGGTGGTCTACAGTCAATGGGATGGCTCAGTCAGACATGACTAAGCGACTAACATACACACATTATTCTAAAACTTCAGGTTCCCTGTCTGTCTCAAGTCATGAGTGTAGTTCATTGCCCATATGCAAAAGCAGAAGTGGATAGAACAAGTTTATGGACTTGCTAAACTGAGTCAGACAGTTTCAAAACAGAAATAAAAACAAAATCCACTATGGGTTCAAGAAGTCAGGTCAGACCTGAACTAGAGCCATTGCAGAAGCCTCAGCATGGAATCAATCCGTGTAATTCCCCCTGTGTTCCCTGCATCAGTGCTGTTTTCCTTAGCTGGGGGTGCCTGTGAGCCTTCCTCAGTACTGTACAGAGAGCAGGATACTTCTTTTCATCCCAGATGACCCTGATTTGCCTTACAGGTAATATGCAGCTCTGCTACGTAGTGCAAATAGTTCAAATCCACCTCCCCTCCCACTGGGCTACATATTCTCTACTTAGCAACATTTTATTCTTGATTTTTATTTCCTCTGTTTTTTACTTTCTCCATGGATTATTTCTTCCACCCTGCCTAGCAACACTACTAATCCAGGTACACAGAACATCACTCAGGACCTTTCATCTCTTCCTCAGGTGAAAGGTGACTCAACTCAACTAGTCTCTCACCTGTTGGAGACTAGGCATTTAAACCCTGAGTTGCAAAGCAGTTGAGAGAGTGGAGGAAGCAGAGAATCTCCAAGAGAAACTCAAGAGAGGCACAAAGAATTCTCTTTTAGAGATGTCTCTCTAAATCTCTACCCAAAGTTTGTGGCAGCAGAAACAGAATCCTAGATGGAATCCACACTTTTTTTTTGTTGAGCAAACAACAAAAGCCCATTTGGATACAGTGCTTTGTGAAACATTATGGACCAAAAACTGCCCTACACTTCAGGAAGAATAGAAAATATAACATTTTAGGAAAATTTAGAAAATTGTATTAAATGTATTGATAGCATCTATATGAAATCTTTTATTTAGTGGTTTGCAGTCTAGGGTGTCACCTGTTGCTCTTTGAAACGTCTTGAAAAGGTGTGTGAGTTAAGATGGGGGGCGGGCATTTCAGATCATCAGAGTGACTGAGGTGCATAACTTGCATATTGTTGGCAGTGACCAAGGATGTAACTATCCTGTGTGTATTCCTAAAAATCCAGTCCAATAAAGAATCTGTTTACATGCAATGTTATTGACACCCCAGCTGAGAAATATGATAATATAGATGCAGATATGCTGCCAAGCTAATTATAGCCTCACTGCTTTACATGTTACCTGGCTGGACTTAATCCATAACATAGCAGTGATTCCTTCACCCATAACCTCTAACTCTGGCTACATAAGTACATTCTGAAGTGTTTCAGCTGTTCTATTCAATATCAGAAATGGAAAGCCACAACTCTTCCTTGCTATGGAAAATTGGACAAAAAAAAAACAAAAACAAAACAAAAACCGCACATAAAACCAAAAACCTAGCTGATAGGGACTTGCTCCCTTCTAAGATATAGTTCTCATCAGCCAAGGACTCTTGTTTCCTAGAAAATATACACAACCAAGAAAAACAAGCTGCTCAGACTCAGAGCACAAAGCTCACTGGGCCACAGGTCTACACATGCACGCAAGCATACAGATACCTGCACACAACTCATTATGCAAATTGGCAAAGACTAAGACAGGCTATGTTTACTAAAAGACAAATTCTCTGAGGAGAGTTTTAATAAAAAGATATAATCCACGGGGATGATATTGAGTATTCTCAAGCTACAGATACTGATAGCTGCTGCTGGTGGTGGCTTAGTCACTTAGTCATGTCCAGCTCTTTGTGACCCCATGGACTGTAGCCCACCAGACTCCTCTGTCTATGGGATTTTTTTCAGGCAAGAATACTGGAGTGGGTTGCCATTTCCTCCTCCAGGAGATTTTCCTGACCCAGGGGATTTTTCAGTCTTTGGTGTCCTCCATTGCAGGCAGATTCTTTTACAACTGAGCCACTAGGATGGCCCATACTGATGGCTAAGAGATGCATAGTCATGATCACAATGTAAATAGCAGGACTAGTGAAAATCTCCTAACCTGGTAAGAACTTCTGCCAGCTGAAAATATTTTTATGTCTTTGTAAAAGTGTTACTGTGCTCTTGTTAGTGGGGTGGTGGTTTAGACATTCACATCATCATGTGGAAAAAGTTATACCTGTCTGGATTAATGGCTGCAACATAATTTTGCTGACTAGCATTGGGGCGGATTTGTGGAAAATAACATTTAGAAAGATTCCCTCATCTTTTCAATGTCCAAATTTGAATACAAAATTTTTCTTTACAACATCTGATTCAGCAGTTCTTTTAAAGATCTTAATGCAAAGTGACTACTTATTAGAAATTTTACTTAATATCTGAATAAATTTTATCTAGGAAAGATATTGAGGGGAATTTCTTATTTTGAAATCCATACAGATAAGGTGCCTCTATGTTCCTAGGACCATGTTCCAACATCTCTGTGATAGTGTTTACATGTTAAAATTCTCAAAAATTATTTTCCTTTTTGCTCCCTCTTTGCACTAGCAACTGAAGTAAAATACTATTGTATAGGAAAGATTCCCTTCAAAAGCAGAAACTGCATAGAATTTTATTAATACTGCCAAAAATATTAAATCATGTTACAGCAGATAACTATATTGTTATGCTTTAAACTTTTAATAGTATTTGAAACCCATCCCATGTTCAAACAAAAGCCCAGTATCTTAGGTGCAGTTTGAAATTCAACTTTTAAAAAAGCCATGAGACACTTGTAGAGACACAGGTGTCATAAACAAGAATTGAAGTTTGGCAGCACCAGAAAAGACCCAAAAAGCCTACTCCTCTAGATTATCCAGAGAGCAAAGTAGATTTCTGTTCTCATCATCTCAATGTCATGTGAAGCATAGGTGAAATTTGAGGGTCCCTAGCTTTGGAATGTTATAAATGGTCAAAAGAGATGGGATTGGAACAATCAGTTAATATCATAAGCTGCCCACGAGTCAGGCAGAACTGCTCTCTGCCCTAGGCTGTACCACTTGCTGAGTCAGTGTTCTAACCTTTCTAGACTGCATCTTTCTGAATGAAATTCATCATATGAAAATGATGACATCTGGCTCTAAAAAAAAATAAATAAATAAACTTTATTTTCTTGAACTTTCTATAAAATTTCAATAGAAGCATGAACACTAAAACCAAGGAAATGACCGACAGATTTCACCAATCAAATAAAACATTATGGCATAAAAATAAAATATTCTCTGTGCCCCAAATTATAAACAAAATATTTATAAGGTGACCTCCTGAATGGAAAAATACTTATTAAAAACATGCCAAAGCATCATACCCTGGCTTATGAAAAACACAAATTCAAAAGAAAATTAAAACTCATATTTTTAAGACTAAGTAGAAATTCACACAAAAATATGAGTCACAAAAGTCAAAATTTGCATGGCTAGTAAACTTATGAATAAAAGTGCTGGACTGCCTGAAGAACCAACCAATTTCCTTTTCTCATATTCCACTTCCCTATGCTTAAGATTTTTATTTTATAATTTCAGTTTTTTCTCATTCTTCCTTCTGCACCCAGTCCACTTCTCAAGTAGTTGTATCTCATTCTCCATTAAGGAAATAAAAGTAGTATGGCAAAAACTCCAATACCACAGCATTAAATCTGTAAGTCTATCTGCATCTATTCCTATGTTCCCTAACTTTCCATCACAAGGGTTGAATTGTAGCTAGTATATCTGTTGGGTATCATTACAAAGATACTACATAACAAGTCACTTAAATTCAGCAGCTTAAAAATATTCCTTTATCATCTCATTCACAAAACTGTGGATTGATTGGAGCTGGTCTGTTTCACTCGGCAAACCTAAGGGATTGCTTGGCTGGTTCTCTTCCATCAGAGTTATTCTGGGCTTCAGGCTGAAGGGGCACCAATTTCTCAGTGGAAGCTCTTTTCATGACAGAGTCCTCCAGAGGGGAGGATAGGAACACATGACACTTCTTTTTTTAATCTATTTTATTGAAATATAGTTGATTTATAATGTTGAATTCATTTCTAATGCATAGCAAAGTGATTCATATATATATATATATATATACACACATATACATCTCCTTTTTTCATAATTTTTCCATTATGGCTATTACAGTATATTGAATACAGTTTCCTGTGCTATACAGTAAGGCCTTGTTTATACCTTCTACATGTAACAGTTTGCATCTACTAATCCCAAACTCTCAATTCATCCCTCCCCCATTGGCAACTGCATGTCTGTTCTCTGTCTGTGAACCTGTTTCTGTTTCATAGATAAGTTCATTTGTGTCATATTTTATATTCAACATAGAAGTAATATCATATGGCATTTGTCTTTCTCTTTCTGACTTACTTTGCTTTGTATGATAATCTCTAGATCCATCCCTATTGCTGCAAATGGCATTACTTCACTCCTGTTAATAGCTGAGTAATATTCCATTGTATATATATATGTACCACAGCTTCCATTCATCTGTCTATGGACATTTAGGTTGTTTCCATGTCTTGACTATTGCAAATAGTGCTTCTATGAACATAGGGGTGCATGTATCTTTTCAGATTATAGTTTTGTCTGGGTATATGCCCAGGAGTGGGAGTGCAGGATCATATGGTAGCTCTGTGTGGTGCTGTGCTTAGTTGCTCAGTCATGTCTGACTCATTGCGACCCCATGGACCAGGGCCTGCCAGGCTCCTCTGTCGATGGGGATTCTCCGGGCAAGAATACCTGAGTGGGTTGCCATGCCCTCCTCATGTGGTAGCTCTAATTTTAGTTTTTTTAAGGAACCTTCATATTGTTTTCCATAGCAGCTGTATCAACTTATATTCCCACCAACAGTGTAGGATGGTTCCCTCTTCTACACCACCCCCAGTATTTATTGTTTGTGGACTTCTTAATGATGGCATGGCATTTCTTATGACTAGGTTTGGAACTGACATAGTGTCACCTGGCCTGTACTACATTGACCAAACCAAGTCATTTGGCCAAATCTTATATCAATCTGTTGGGGAAAGAATCCTATCTCTATAGGAGGGAATGTAAAGTCACATGGGTGTGAATACAGCAAGGGGCCAAGAATTGAGGAGAGAAGTGCTATCCACCATAGTTAGACAGCTGTTAAAGGAGTGAACAAGAAAGATATGACTTGGCTTTTATAAAACTTAGTCCAGTGGGGAGATGGAAGTTTTAAGTAGAGAGATGTGGTCGACAGATACATTTTAGATTCGAGAGTCATAAGTACATAGTGGATGCCTGTTGTTATTTTTGAAGATGAGAGAATCAGAATGAAGGAAGGAAAGATTCAAGGACAGAATCACATATTTAAGAGATAGCAAAGAATTAAAATCTCTTGAAAGAGATGGGAAAGGAAGGTCCAGAGAGATAAAAATAAAGCCATGAAAGTGAAAAACATAATCAAAATCAAGAAGGAAGTTACTTTCCAAAAGGCTAGTAATATAGCAAAATCATGCCAAGAGTTCCAGAAGACTGTGGACTGACAAGTGTTCATTAGATGTGACTATTAGAATTGGTTGGTGATGTTGATGATGATAATGTCAGTGGAGTGATAGGGCTAGGTTCTAGATTGAAGTGGGCTGAGGAAGTAGAAGCAGTGAATATGACCTACGAGGTCTATAAACTTAGTTAAGAAGGGAATAAAAATGACAAGAAAACTGAAGAGGCTTGATTGAAGAGATCAAGAGAAGAAAGGCCAGAAGGTGAAATAGAAGACCCTCTAAGAACAAGCCACTACTTTCTTCTCAATTCTCATCTGTTTTTTCTCCTTTTCTTGCTTCTTGCCACTTAGAGTTCCTCAAATAGGCCACACTGTTCTCCATGGATAGGCACAGAACAGCAGAGAGCTACCATATGGTCCTGCACTCCCACTCCTGGGCATATACCCAGACAAAACTATAATCTGAACAGATACATGCACTCCTATGTTCATAGAAGCACTATTTGTAATAGTCAAGACATGGAAATAACCTAAATGTCCAACAACAGATAAATGGAAGGTGTGGTACACATCTACAATGGAATATTACTCAGCTATTAAAAGGAGTGAAGTACAGCAGGACAGTAATTTTTCCTGCTTGAAATAGCTTTTCAAAGTAAGGCATTCTCTTGTGTTCCTGAGTGTCTTTACAGGGACAAGAAATAACACTTATGGATACATGCTTTGCACTAGGCATTGTGTTCAAGGCATTAAATTAATTGCCTTAACAAACTGTCATAGAAGCTCTAACAGAGACATTGTTGTTGTTGTTCAGTCACTCAGTCATGTCCAACTCTTTGCGACCCCATGGACTGCAGCACGCCAGGCTTCCCTGTCCTTCACTATCCCCCAGAGCTTGCTCAAACTCACGTTCGTTGAGTCAGTGATGCCATCAAACCATCTCATCCTCTGTCGTCCCCCTTTCCTCCTGCCTTCTATCTTTCCCAGTGTCAGGGTCTTTTCCAATGAGTCATAATAATAATAATAATACAAGCATAATTATTCCCAATTCACAGGTGAAAAACTGGATTTAGAAAGGTATAGTGACCTGTCCAAATGTGCATCTTGTACATAATAGATTCAAAAATTGAATTTATGACTGACTCCAAAGCCTGTGTTCTAGTTTCAGCTTACTTTAGCACCTACTTTTTGGTAAATTGTCCCTTATTCCAAGGGTGTGATCCCTCCTATGAGTAGTGAAGATGATAAAGGAGGTTTTGCATCATAATAGAGTAGTGTTGCTCTTATCCACCTTTGCAACATGGATATATCTTGCATATGTCAACTCTAGCACTTATTACAACATACTGTAATATTAAAAAATATAAAGAGCACTCTCACAGGCAATAAGGAGCCATACAAGTATTTGAGTGTTTAAGTAGGGAATGACATATCACTTAGATAGTTGAGAGAGAAAACACTTATGCTAATAGGGAAGGTGAATTGGAAAGTTAGACTGGAACAGAGGGATAAACTATCTAATAATTTCTAAATCTAAGTGAGAGAAATTAGGGCCAAACTAAAGTTATCATAGAGAGGCTAGAAATGAGAGGAAAGAGTTGAGGGGGGTTTAAGAAGAATCCACACTACTATGTATAAAATACATAAATAAAATAAGGACCCACTATATACTCAACATTCTATAATAGCCTATAAGGGGAAAGAATCGGAAAAAGAATATACATGTATATACACATATATGTATGTATACTATACTAGTAACTATACTTCAATAAAAATAAATAAATGAAGATAATTCTAAAATAATAACAAATTTTAAAAAGGAGAGTCAGTAGGACTTAGCCAGTTGGATGGAGAGAGATTGATGACACAATTTTCTAGCTAAATGGATTGAATGGACTGATGTATCTCAATGAAAGTGGAAAAACAGGCAAGAGCACAGATTTAAGCAGGAAGTATGGAGCCAGCTATGAAACAGGTGATACCCACAGCAAAGGGAATGAGATTATACCAAAGAGATCCCAAATCATCATGCTTACAACCGAGTCTGAGAAATTCTATACCCAATACTCATTTGATTATAGGA
Source organism: Bubalus bubalis (assembly GCF_019923935.1). Taxonomy (NCBI): domain Eukaryota; kingdom Metazoa; phylum Chordata; class Mammalia; order Artiodactyla; family Bovidae; genus Bubalus; species Bubalus bubalis. The sequence continues at coordinate 95,879,883 of NC_059163.1, read as the reverse complement.
AGTTTGAGTTCTCAATCATTATCTGTGGATTTTGACTCAGAATAAGCTGGCAACCAAACAAATCTTTGTACAAGACTTCTCCACAGAACACCATTTCTCAAGTTTTCTGAGGACATGATAAAAATATATTTTTCAAAAATATTTCATTTTGCTCTTCCTGCAGGTAGCCTAAGGTGATCTCTTAGGCTGCGCACTTGACCAAGAAAGTCCCACAAAATAATGCAAATCAAGAGTTTTAAATCTTTGTGATCACCTTAAGAACACCTGTGGACTCAGGCCATCAAGGATATGCATATGTGAAAAGCCACAAAGTATCAGAAAGATGTCACTTTATAGAAACAAGTTTGTGCCATTCCATTGCTACAATGGTGGAACTGGTATGTTTGCCTAGAAAAAGCAATGGATCTGAGCACATGGTCAGTGTTGCAGAAACCCTGCTGACTTTTTTGCTGCACTTGCTTAAAAATGTGGAATAACATTGAACTTAATGTAGATTCTCTAATCATTATGCTCATCCAGGTGAACAAAGCCCCTTAGGGTGTGCTGTTTATTCACAGAGCTCATGGGTGGATTAACTCATATAGGAGCTCACCCTGCTACAGGGAGATGATCTTACTGAAAAAGAACCTATTGTTCTTAAATCACAAGCTGAGTTTGCACAGAAGAAGATATCCCTGAAGAAATAAAAGAAGCAAAATTATATTTCCTGGCAATAAATTCAGCATAAAACAAATGCAAGTTGATAAAAAATTAGTTTAGTTGGAAGCTTTTAAATTGTTATTTTTAGTTCCGTGTTACTGACATGTAATATCTTTAATACCCATCACCATCACTTCTACCCAATTGTTTTGTAGTTTTTTGATAATGGCGTAATAATCTGGCTATTGCTTTCTGGATTTCTTTAGTCTCTAAAAACTAGAAGATCCCTGTAAGATTGCCAGTGAACCTCAGGGAGCATTAAATAACTCTGGCTGATATCAAGTCAGCATTTTGAGCAGTGGAATGACATCATATCCCACACTGTCATGTTTATCATTTCCCCCCTACTAGTGTTGACATTGTTTGCAACTTTGAAGTCCTGTGGTGGTATGTTGGAGTTTAAAAAAAAAAAAACAAAAAAAACAACAAGGTGATATGAATGATTTTGCAATCTACTTCTATATTTTTGGCCAGATACTATCATAAGACCAAACACTGATGCATCTTCTCTATTAAAGATCCTATTAGAATATTCTTCCTCATATGTATTAGAAAAATCCCATGCTTCTTTGGTGGAATGGTTAAAGTGTATTGAGGAGATGGATAAAAAGTTAAATTATCTCTGCCAAAGTTTCAGCAATGGGAGTCTGGTCATTAGTGCTCTCTAGTGGAGCAGGGATTTTGTGCTTCCATCTTCAGATATCTTTCAGAAAGCTGTGTTTTCCAGAAAATCTTTTATATTACTCAGCATGGCCTGATGCTTACCAGCTTTATAGGATGTATAAGATACTGAATGTGGGGTCATAAGGTGTCAGCAGTGAGCTTTTAATCATTCTGGACTTGGTGTGAAGTTTGATTATTTTATCTAACCTGGTTTGGAAGTGGTTTTTTATTCTGTTACTTTGATGAGTGCTACACATACGCACATTCATCTTTCATGCTCTAGGAAACACTGAAACAATATAACTTTAGCACCAGATCTTATTGTTTTAGCATCCTTGGTACTCTCCTTTTATAATTCTTAAATTAGAGGTATTCTATATTTATTAAATTTATCATTCTAAATTTATTAAATTATAGACATTTATTACTCCATCTTCCCAGGTGACTCAGTAGGTAAAGAATCTTCCTGCAATGCAAGAGATGTGGATTTGATCCCTGGGTCAGGAAGATCCCCTGGAGAAGGGATTGACAACCCTTACCAGTATTCTTGCCTCAGGAATTCCATGGACTGAGGAGCATGGTGGGCTACAGTCCACAGGGTTGCAAAGAGTCAGACACTACTAAGCGACTAACACACACACACTCAAATTATAAATAAGCAAAACTTATAGACAAGGAAGAATAATTTCTGAGTGCAAATCAATAACATTACTTTGCCAACATTATGTTTCTTAGATTAATCAGAGCCTGAATGGAGGGGGGGGAAATCAAAATCCTTTCTGGCAAAATTTATCTGGAAGAATAAAATACCTTTGGTATTAACTTGACCAAAGTGTTCAGATTTTTCTAAATTGACTCCAGTTGGAATACTCCATAATTTAACACATTGGTGAAAAGCTCAAATAAATGGTATGAAAATGAATATATAAAGTTGCATTTTGAAATGCAAAAACATTTCTGTGTGGAAGAATCCCAGTAGAGCAAGTCATATTTTGGAAAATTTTGGTCATTTACACATTATAAAGACAACCGGTGAATTTTTATTTATTGAACAAATTGTGATGCCTAAGTTTTCAACCCAGTATGGTAGACAATAGTGTCTCTCTAGCTCTATACTTATATCATCTGTATCTATAACTATCTATCAGTATGGAAAATAAAATGAATGAATAAGAGTGTGAGTAAGAAACTCCAAACTGGTTTAATATGTATATAGATAGAAATATAGCTAGATAGATGATGGATTGATAGATGTGTGTTATGTTCAGTCATGTCTGACTCTGTTGACCTATGGACTGTAGCCTGCCAGGCTCCTCCGTCCGTGAATACTGGAGGAATACTGGAATGGGTTGCCATTTCCTCCTACTCCAGGGGATCTTCCTGACCCAGGGATCAAGCCACATTTCCTTCATCTCCTGCATTGCAGGTGGATTATTTACAGCTGAGCCACTGGGGAAACCCCCTAGATAGATGCAAATTTTGAACTAGTTCAGACTTTCTTACTCAGTCTCATTCATTACATTTATTTTCTGTATTGCTACTGTCAGTAGAGTTTCTAATAACAGCTCTTACCTCTTAGTGCAGCAGTACAACTCTGAGCTCCATCCTTTAACTCACTGGTGCTTTTTTCCTATTACTGAGGCGCTACTGCAGTCCTTCCTTTTGGGCAAAGAAACGCATCCTATAGAACGTAGCTTATGAAATAGAAAGCAATGGTGTGCAGTGAATTTGAAAGACAAGGCAGAGGTTTAACAGGGACAGAAAATTGATGCTTGGTGGACCAAGACAGAGAGGAAGAGGTGGAGGTGATGTTTGGGTTGGACCTTTAAAGAGACAAGAACAGCACAAGGCAGGGAAACACAGCGTAGCCTTGTTATAGTGGACCAGGAGAGGGCTGTTTAAGGGAATATTATCTACCACCAGCAGGATAGAGCTGAAAAAGATCAGTTTACCTCCCATAACAATTGACAAAACCAAGTATCCTGGACCTTGCCCATCAAGTGATCTGTATTTTTTAACAACCTTCACATCAATGTACCACTGCTTGAATAATAATTCCCATCTGAAGGCCAGCTTCTCTGTATAAATAGCATGAATGCAACAGAGGTGCCTATGATGCTACATTTCATAATGACAATGTGGCTGAGGTACTTTGCCAGCTACCATGTCTTATTTTATTAATGCAATCTACACCTCAACTCAAAATACCCCATTCTATCGTTTCTATAGCTTTCAGACCATATAATTCATTTACCCACAGCTGCAATCTTACCATAAGTAATTATAGGAACATGGTTCAAACCAACTTTCAGATCACACTAAAGATCATTTTAAAGCCACCATTCATACAAGTTCAACTCAGAGAGCTCTCCTTAGTAAGACATGTTCTTGAACTCCTCTAACTTATTCAGCCATATGAAACTCTGGTGGCAGAAATTACTAACTCTGTGGCTTTCATCTACAACTCCTGCCATCTGGAAAGATGTTTTCCCAGTGCTCTGAGTAGGACAGGCAAAATCCTGAACTCCATGTGGAGCCCTTTGTCCAACACCTACGAGCATCGAATGTTATTCTAGAGTATCCTAAATGGGAGTTTTTCATCTTGCTCCACAAAGAATTTGATGAGGTTTCATACACCCAGGTATTATGATTCATTGCAGCCAATGCTGGGGTAGATCCTCTAGGACCCAGTGAACTATATTTACCCAACTGGTTATACTGGGACCTTGCTGCAGTTCTGAGCACTATCCCTGACTCAACATACTTCTACTCCTGCCTCCTGATGATCAGCAAACTGAAGTCACAGTCTCAGAAGCAGCTTGGTATCTTTATAAGTCCACAGGACACTGTTGAGGTTTGACAGAAAACAACAAAATTCTGTAAAGCAATTATCCTTCAGTATAAAAATAAAGTTAAAAAAAAGAAAAAAGATGCTGTGGAACATCAAAAATGTGCCAGGGTGAAAAGAATGATATCTAGACCCCTATCTCCTGACAATTATTTTCCTCTACAGTCTCTGATCTTGGTTTCCTCTTGTACTAAATGTTCCAGGGAAATTGCTTTAAAAAGACTCCTGGCATTCTCTTCTTTTTGCCTACTCTGAAGTCTCCTTCTTGTTTCATAAAATGAGCTCCTTTGCATGTGACTTGTCTTCTTATAGCACCAAGATTAGAAGACGATTTCTGCTTCTTCCCTGTTTCCATATTATGGAGGATTTAAGAGTCCTTTTTGGAAAGAGACCGTGGCAATTGAGAATAGGTGGTTTGGAAAGATAAAAGATAGCAAGCACAACTGAAGTAGGTAAAGTGTGAGTTTGCTACTAAAATACATAATTAGATGATAGAAACTATAGTTTCTTATACAAAAAAGCACTGGTGAACTTTTTATGATTTTACTAAGACTGTATGGTTGCTTCCTAAACGAACATTGGTATAAAAGTATGTATAAGTGTGGTATAAGTACAAATTCCAAATGGTTGAAATAGTAGCTAGAAGATATATTGGCAGAATTTTAACAACAAGTAGTACATTGTTGTTAATATATTAGATATTGTGCTGCTGGCTAAACTAAACAAAGTGGTAGAGCCTACTAATATTGCTGTTTTCATCATGCAAAAATATCAGAAGGATGTGGATATAGAATATAAATATGTATTTGGGACTGGAAAAGGAATAAAGCAAATGTAAAGTTTGAGGGAAGTATAGTAAAAATCATTTATGCTTCTGATGTTAAGTTCTACACATACAAGGAACTAGGGTTTCATTGTCCATGACATAATTCAGTAATTAGTATTTTTGTTCATACAAACGGTACACTAATCTCAGTCATAGACCATATTCATGCAATTAATTCGTGCAACTTGTTAAATGTATGAAAATGAGTATTTACTTGAGATTCAAATATAACAACAACAGTAACAGGAACAACGATTCTATTATCACTTTTCCCCAATAATCTTTAAATACCTGATTAGAACATAATTTCACAGTAACATACAACTTCAGCGTTAATGTAGAAAAGTGCTCGCAAACTAACTCGTTCCTGACACAAAGTCACAAATATCATCCTCTGATTTGAGGAAAAGCAGAATTAAACTGTAGTTATTTCCAGATGTTTCTGTGATCTGTGTAAATGCTATTGTGAAGGAACAATTCCCAGAGGAGGGGTCCCTGAGAAAAGAGGTGCCTGATGAGGTTGGAGGCTCCAGCTCCTACAGATAGGCTGGAAATATCAATGAATGAAAGAATGATCCCCTAAAGAGAAAAGAAGGGCTGGAGGGAGGAGAAGGGGAAAAGGAAGGAATTCAAGAGACGTTCAACAGGTTGGGGCATGCTAGCTGGGGAAGTGAGGGAGACAATGGCATAAGTGAAGCTAATCAGGCATTCACTTAGCAAAAGCCTGAAAACTGCAGTGGCTCAGACGTTAAGTGGTTAGAAATGGATCATTACCAATCTAAGTAGTAGTAAGAGGAGCGTTGAGAACCCAGGCAGAACAGCAGTGGGAAAGTCTGTCTTGAATGGTCACAGCCTCCCTCCAAAAAGGGCTCTTATGCTTCTATGACACGGCAACTGGACAGAAGCAGAAATCCAGGACTCGCAATGAGAAACCAGATGAGCCACAGGTAAAAGAGCTTAATTCATGAAGAAAGGGGATTCAAGAGTACACGGAAAGAAGAAGCTGCCAGGAGGCTTCTCAAGCAATCTCCTCATATCATTTATTACAAAGGTAGGAGACGGAGTTCTATGACTGGGTCTAAAGTAAATTAGACTATTAATAAATTTAGACTGGGTCTAAATTTACTTTAGTTCTAGACTGGGTCTAGAACTAAAGTAAATTTGGAGGAAAGAGAAATAATACAGTGAGAGAATCTAGACTGTATTTAATAAATCTAGGTCAACCGAATTGATCAACCTGAGAATGAATATATCAGTTCAGTTCAGTCGATCAGTTGTGTCCAACTCTTTGTGACCCCATGAATCGCAGCACGCCAAGCCTCCCTGTCCATCACCAACTCCTGGAGTCCACCCAAACCCATGTCCATTGAGTCAGTGATGCCATCCAACCATCTCATCCTCTGTCGTCCCCTTCTCCTCCTGCCCTCAATCTTTCCCAGCATCAGGGTCTTTCCAAATGAGTCAGCTCTTCACATCAGGTAACCTTTATTGGAGTTTCAGTTTCAACATCAGTCCTTCCAATGAACACCCAGGACTGATCTCCTTTAGGATGGACTGGTTGGATCTCCTTGCAGTCCAAGGGACTCTCAAGAGTCTTCTCCAACACCCACAGTTCAAAAGCATCAATTCTTCAGCACTCAGCTTTCTTTATAGTCCAACTCTCACATTCATACATGACCACTGGAAGAACCATAGCCTTGACTAGACGGACACTTGTTGACAAAGTAATGTCTCTGCTTTTGAATATGCTATCTAGATTGGTCATAACTTTCCTTCCAAGGAGTAAGCGTCTTTTAATTTCATGGCTGCAATCACCATCTGCAGTGATTTTGGAGCCCAGAAAAATAAAGTCAGCTACTGTTTCCCCATCTATTTGCCATGAAGTGATGGGACCGGATGCCATGATCTTCGTTTTCTGAATGTTGAGCTTTAAGCCAATTTTTTCACTCTCCTCTCACTTTCATCAAGAGGCCCTTTATATATTTATATATAAATAAATTTTTCCTCAACTATTTAGAGGACATGCCCAAGGCATGGTGATTTGCTTGTGATGGTCCACAAATTAGAACTATATTCATTTCCTTATTTTTTTATAAATAGAGGCTCTTTCTGATTATTAAAGTAAAATGTGCTCATTGGAAATAATTTGAAAAATATATAAATACTTTTTAAAAAATCAGAATCACATTTAATACTTGGATACAACTTTGACATAACTGCTGTATACATTTTGCTATATTTCCTTCCTGTCTTTTCTTTCACATATTTTGTTTCTGAATTGAGGGCATAATGATCACAAGTTTATTTTTTTTAAATATTGTATAAATAGTTTTCCATATTATTAAATCCTCTTTTTAAAAAATAGCATTTCTAACGGCTGCATAATTCTCCAGGCTATGCACACACAAATTTGGGGATTTTTTTTTTCCTTTTTCTCTAAGGTAAGTTTTTTCCTCCTCACCAATTTTTGCTTTTAGGAAAATTATTATCATAAAATTATTTTATACATATAAAGACTTCTATGTATTTCAAACAGTTACTTTCTTTTGAAATGCAAATGATTACCAGATATAAAATGATTTCATAAAAAAGATAAGACTACTTTAAAAAATTTTAGTATATATTTTCAAATTATTTTAGGAGAAAACTGTTTCCAGCTAGCTATAATCCTACTTTTAAAATTATTATTATTCTAAATTCAGTTGTATTAAATCTATTAATCGTTTATTTTAATTTTTAATAATTTAAATAAAATTACTAATAATTTAAATCTATTATTATTTTACTTTGGTAATTTAAAAGATTTCTGTTGTATAAATCTGTACTTTGTACATTAATAGAATTTAGCATTTTCTCTAAGTTTATGAGCTTTATATTTTTGTACCCTGTTTGATCAGTTATTTTATGATTCCATGGTAAGAATATTAATTCCTTATAGCTCTCCTTGGGATAAATAATATTTACCATATGTGTTTTTTTCAAAAGTGTATTTGTAATGTTTTATGTCATTTAGAAATTTTAAATTTTTATGTAACTTAGTTTATCTGTTTTCTTTGTCATTTTTGCTCTTTGCTTTTAAATTTAGAAATTTTGAGTTTAGAAAATTATTTGTCAGATTCACAGTCAAAATATATGCTCTTATAGTTTTATGGGTTTCAAAATTTTTTTTAATATTTATTCATATAAAATTAAAATGTATTATACTATAAAGCATAATTCTAAACTGCTTTTTATATCGCTTCATTTATTTAATAAATATTTATTTGAACTACTTTTCAAGCTCTTGTCCAAGAACAAAACAGACAAAGCTCTTTGTCCTTAAGAAGTTTACACTGTTGCTTTTATCATTCTATCATTCAATCTTCTTACATTGTAGATTCAAATAGGTTATCTATCTATTATCTATCATCCATCTCTATATATAAGATACAGATATATTTTTTCCTCAATGTTTAATGTTCTCAGTGAAGCACAATGAACAGTTAGTACTGGATGAGGAGGGATGGGGTGGGTGTTTGACGGGATGGGAGGAGAGAGGAATGTGTCATGTAGGAAGCAACCTGGAGATCCTACCTGAGTTTAGTAATCAGTAATGTTAAAAAAAAAATAGAAAAGCATGCGCCATGATTGTATGCTTTTCTCCAATCACATTCAGTTGCATAGGGACAAATGTGAAGTAGGCAGAGAGTTGACTTTATTCAGGTCTGTGTTGGTTCCAAGTGAGTACAAGGAAGTCAGAAAGGGTAGTACTGTTCAGTTCAGTTCAGTCACTCAGTCATGTCCGACTCTCTGCAACCCCATGAACCGCAGCACGCCAGGCCTCCCTGTCCATCACCAACTCCTGGAATTTACCCAAACTGATGTCCATTGAGTTGGTGATGCCATTCAACCATCTCATCCTCTGTCATCCCCTTCTCCTCCTACCCTCAATCTCTCTCAGCAGCAGGGTCTTTTCAAGTGAGTCAGTACTTTGCATCACGTGGCCAAAGTCTTGGAGTTTCAGCTTCAACATCAGTCCTTCCAATGAACACCCAGGACTGATCTCCTTTAGGATGGACAGGTTGGAGCTCCTTGCAGTCCAAGGGACTCTCAAGAGTCTTCTCCAACACCACAGTTCAAAAGCATCCATTCTTTGGCACTCAGCTTTCTTTATAGTCCAACTCTCATATCCATACATGACTACTAGAAAAACCATAGCCTTGACTAGACGGACCTTTGTTGACGAAGTGATGTCTCTGCTTTTTAATATGCTGTCTAGGTTCGTCATAACTTTCCTTCCAAGGAGTAAGCGTCTTTTAATTCTATAGCTGCAATCGCCATCTGCAGTGATTCCATGGACCATCATTATCATCATTGGTGACAAAAAGAGTGAAGGGATCAAGGGGACAAGGGGCGAATTAAGTTAATGGGAATAATCAATTGGCAAGGTTGAAGAATTACTGGAATGGGGGTACCGGAAGAGTTGAGTTAGAAAGGATATTAAGTTTAACAAGGGGTTGAAATGATTAGTAATGAAAAAAAGCTGGCATGACCCTAAGACTGAGTATCTCTTTCACTTTTGCATTTGCTTCACCCTAGTCTCATCGTTGTTCAAATATTGAAATGGTCTAAACTAAGAAGATGGTATTATTGGATAGAATAAATAATAAATTGAAATAAATTATTGAAATTTGAGAAAGAATGTCCTGAAGTAGACCAGACAGTAAAAATGAGGGGTAGGGAATGTGCTGTGATGATGTGGAACACTTCAGAAAGAAGAAAGACTTGTCTGAAAGTAGCAATAAGCATGAACTCCACCTTCAGACCCAGTGGGACCATCCCAGAAAAAGGAAGTACAGACCACAGAAAACAGAAACGTAGTAACGGTGCTCAGTGTTCACGAGACTGGAAACTGGCCCTTGAGCTCCCCACCACCATCTGTCTCAGCCTGAGCTCTTTTTGTCTCAGCAATCTGCTGCCTGCTCTAGATTTCCCAGTTTGGCAAACCAATCATTCAATTTCTCTGGCTCTCTACTGTTTTTTTTTTTTTTTTTTCCATTCCCCAGCTGATGGCTTAATTTCCTCTCTGGCCTACCACTTGTTTTGGAAAGTGCTTCTGGTCACTGACCTCTTTGTCTTGGCTCAGAAATCTGCTTTGTGTACATGTCTCAGTAGTCAGCCCTGTAGGATGTGTATTCACCCCACATTCATGGAATATACATCTCTCCTTATTTTCCTAAACACTTACAGCATGTAAAACCAGCCAGATTTAACAAAATGAGCTTGATTTCCATCATAGCGGAAATTTACAGAAGTTGATATACTGTCCAGTTTGCTTCATGGAAATTTACAATAGAGAAATGAAAGTGAAAGTCGCTCAGTCATATCTGACTCTTTGCAACCCTATACAGTCCACAGAATTCTCCAGGCCAGAATACTGGAATGGGTAACCTTTCCCTTCTCCAGGGGATCTTCCCAAACCAGGGATCGAACCCAGGTCTCCCACATTACAGGCAGATTCTTTACCAGCTCAGCCACCAGGGAAGCCCATAGAGAAATGAAAATGGCAAAAAAGTAAATTTCAACATCAGTTTCTCAAAGTTAACAGTCACCAAATACCTGGATGCTCAACCACTTCTTTAAAGATTCCTGCTAAAATTATATCCCTTCAACCTCCAGACAAAGAAAGAGTTCAAAATTTTATTTCTTGTGAAACAAATTTTTATTACAAATAATATTTTCATATGGATAATGTGGTACCAGTTTTGTTGTTGTTAATCATTTTATACTTAGGAAAGTCTCACATAGTGTATCATTAAGGTATATGACTTAACATTAATTATAATATTCTTTAACTGTTGAACTTTTGATAAGAAACAGATCTTCTCTGTTATATAGATTTCAACATATAGCTTTATTTGTAAAATTAAGATGTTGTTCCATTCTTTGTTAACTTTGGTTTCTGTACAGTAGATTCTCTTAACCTACCCCCACTTACCCAAGTCAGTGGTAAGTGAAAGTCAAACTTGCTCAGTCATGTCCAACTCTTTGTGACCCCATGGAAAAAATTCGTGGAATTCTCTGGGTCAGAATACTGGACTGGGTAGCCATTCCCTTCTCCAGAGGATCTTCCCAACCCAGGGATTGAACCCAGGACACCTGCATTGCTGGTAACCAGCGTTCTATTCCTTTGTAAATACACTCAGTGCTCTTAGCTACCAGTCACCTTCCTGTAACTCTGAGCATTCTGTGCCCTACAACTGAGTGGCAGGCTTACCAAGAATCACTTGAGGTTGTCCCAAAGTTATTTTCTTCAGTTTCACTTGTTGTCATTTTAAACTACAGGCCAATATCACTGATGAACATAGATGCAAAAATCCTTAACAAAATTCTAGCAATCAGAATCCAACAACACATTAAAAAGATCATACACCATGACCAAGTGGGCTTTATCCCAGGGATGCAAGGATTCTTCAATATCTGCAAATCAATCAATGTAATACACCACATTAACAAATTGAAAAATAAAAACCATATGATTATCTCAATAGATGCAGAGAAAGCCTTTGACAAAATTCAACATCCATTTATGATAAAAACTCTCCAGAAAGCAGGAATAGAAGGAACATACCTCAACATAATAAAAGCTATATATGACAAACCCACAGCAAACATTATCCTCAATGGTGAAAAATTGAAAGCATTTCCCCTAAAGTCAGGAACAAGACAAGGGTGCCCACTTTCATTGCTACTATTCAACATAGTTTTGGAAGTTTTGGCCACAGCAATCAGAGCAGAAAAAGAAATAAAAGGAATCCAAATTGGAAAAGAAGAAGTAAAACTCTCACTGTTTGCAGATGACATGATCCTCTACATAGAAAACCCTAAAGGCTCTACCAGAAAATTACTAGAGCTAATCAATGAATATAGTAAAGTTGCAGTTGATATAAAAACAACACACAGAAATCCCTTGCATTCCTATACACTAATAATAAGAAAATAGAGAAATTGAGGAAACAATTCCATTCACCATTGCAATGAAAAGAATAAAATACTTAGGAATATATCTACCTAAAGAAACAAAAGACCTATATACAGAAAACTATAAAACACTGGTGAAAGAAATCAAAGAGGACACTAATAGATGGAGAAATATACCGTGTTCATGGATCGGAAGAATCAATATAGCGAAAATGAGTATACTACCCAAAGCAATCTATAGATTCAATGCAATCTCTGTCAAGCTACCAATGGTATTTTTCACAGAGCTAGAACAAATGATTTCACAATTTGTATGGAAATACACAAAACCTCGAATAGCTAAAGCAATCTTGAGAAAGAAGAATGGAACTGGAGGAATCAACCTGCCTGACTTCAGGCTCTACTACAAAGCTACAATCATCAAGACAGTATGGTACCTACACAAAGACAGAAATATAGATCAATGGAACAAAATAGAAAGCCCAGAGATAAATCCATGCACCTATAGATACCTTATCTTTGACAAAGGAGGCAAGAATACACAATGGAGAAAAGACAATCTCTTTAACAAGTGATGCTGGGAAAACTGGTCAACCACTTGTAAAAGAATGAAACTAGAACACTTTCTAACACCATACACAAAAATAAACTCAAAATGGATTAAAGATCTAAACTTAAGACCAGAAACTATAAAACTCCTAGAGGAAAACATAGGCAAAACACTCTCCAACATAAATCACAGCAGGATCCTCTATGACCCACCTCCCAGAATATTGGAAATAAAAGCAAAAATAAACAAATGGGACCTAATTAAAATTAAAAGCTCTACATAACAAAGGAAACTATAAGTAAGGTGAAGACAGCCTTCAGAATGGGAGAAGATAATAGCAAATGAAGCAACTGACAAAGAATTAATCTCAAAAATAAACAAGCAACTCCTGCAGCTCAATTCCAGAAAAATAAATGACCCAATCAAAAAATGGGCCAAAGAACTAAACAGACATTTCTCCAAAGAAGACATACAGACGGCTAACAAACACATGAAAAGATGCTCAACATCACTCATTATCAGAGAAATGCAAATCAAAACCACTATGAGGTACCATTTCACACCAGTCAGAATGGCTGCGATCCAAAAGTCTACAAGCAATAAATGCTGGAGAGGGTGTAAAGAAAAGGGAACCCTCTTACACTGTTGGTGGGAATGCAAACTAGTACAGCCACTATGGAGAACAGTGTGGAGATTCCTTAAAAAACTGGAAATAGAACTGCCTTATGACCCAGCAATCCCACTGCTGGACATACACACCAAGGAAACCAGAATTGAAAGAGACACATGTACCCCAGTGTTCATTGCAGCACTGTTTATAATACCCAGGGCATGGAAGCAACCTAGATTGTCCATCAGCAGACGAATGGATAAGAAAGCTGTGGTACATATACACAATGGAGTATTACTCAGCCACTAAAAAGAATACATTTGAATCAGTTCTAATGAGGTGGATGAAACTGGAGCCTATTATACAGAGTGAAGTAAGCCAGAAAGAAAAACACCAATACAGGATACTAATGCATATATATGGAATTTAGAAAGATGATAACGATAACCTTGTATGTGAGACAGCAAAAGAGACACAGATATATAGAACAGTCTTTTGGACTCTGTGGGAGAGGGTGAGGGTGGGAAGATTTGGGAGAATGGCATTGAAACATGTATAATATCACTTGTGAAACAAATTGCCAATCCAGGTTTGATGCATGATACAGGATGCTTGGGGCTGGTGCACTGGGATGATCCAGAGGGATGGTGTGGGGAGGAAGATGGGAGGGGGTTCAGGATGGGGAACATGTGTACACCTGTGGTGGATTCATGTTGATGTATGGCAAAACCAATACAATATTGTTAAGTAATTAGCCTCCAATTAAAATAAATAAATTTATATTAAAAGAATATAAATAAATAAATAAAACTTTTCTGCTCAAAAATAAAATTAATATTATGTAAATCATCTAGGTATTTGTGAAAAAAATCAACAACAACAACAAAAACTCCAATTAGTTTCCATGAAAATTAAACCTAATGCTTTGAAAAGTCTTAAAAATTTTAAGTTATAAATTGTAATTTAATTCAGTGTGGACAGAAACAATCTGTAAAAGTTTGACAAAGCTTTTGTTTCCTAAAGGCTTTAAATTTTAACTTCACTTTAAAGACCTGGATATTATAAGTATTATGAGTGTCATTTATTCCAAAAAGCTGTTCAAGAACTAAACAAAGGCTTTGATCTATATGTAGAATTTGCTGAAAAATGTGTCCTTTTATACATTAAGTTAAAATCAACTTTAAAAATATGTGTTATACTTCATTACTCCCCATTTAAATTTATATTTTAAATTAGCAAATTAACTAAAATTTCCCATAACATTCCCATAACTTGAATGGCATCTACTGCGTGTTCCCTCTATATCACAATCTTCCTGAAATCCAAATTTAAGTCTGGTTCATCTAATTCAAACCATTCACTTTTAAACACTATAGTAACATTATTCAATTCTTGCCTAATTTTTCATGTCTTAAAAAACAAGCAAAGGACAACAACAACAAAAACCTTTAGTTTTATATTACTCTTTAGAAAATTCAATTATTCTCCTTTTCAAAGCCAAGTTCCTCAAAAGAATGAATTATGATTTCTTCCTCCATTTATGCATCAAACTACAGTAGCCAAGTCTGGCAAACAAGCTGGCAAAAGCCTGGGACTACTGTTGAGAAAGCCACCCATGACTACTTCAATTAGACACTCCCAGTGGACTTCCTTCATCCCCCATCTTTGATTGCACTGTAGTATTTGAGACTTAGTTGTTTGCTTTATCGTCAAATCATCTTCTTTCTTAGCAAGTCCTCCTCCATCTCTTGTTTTTTCTCAATCTCAGACCCCCTCTTTGTATGCTTATTTTGTGCAGGATTTGTCAGTGGCTCTTTTGTGTTCCTTTCTTTAATTTCTGATTATAAAGGTAAAACATGGCCATTATAGAATATTAGATATTAAACATTACCTTGAAAGTAACATAAAATTTACAATCAGGCATAATCATGCCACCTAGCAATTACTTCTGTCATCATACTGATATTTTCCCTGCCTTCTTTATGCCTAATATATTTAACAGAAATGAAATGATATCTATCTTTAGTTTTGTTTTCTACTTTTTTCATTAAGTATTATTTTCTGAACTTTCCAATCAGTATTATTAAATATTTTTAAGTATGATTTTTTTTATAGTTGGATGACATTAAATTATCTGGATTTGTACTGGCTTATTTAAGCACTCCACCTCCACTGCTATTCATTAAACTTGCTTCTGTATAGACATATATTCTAATTCAAATACAAATTTTAGCTTTTTAAATGTAGAGTTTAATTTATTCACATCTAGTCATAACTAATAATGTTTCTTTTTTAAGCACTTCCATATTGGAGAATGTATCATTTCTATATTCCTCACAAATTGTTAACTATTTGGCTTGCTGTTCAATTCTTAGATCTATCTTTTTTTTCTGCCCTATGAAAACTTTATCTCAGATTATATTCTGGAATTTAGTACTGTGAAGCAGAGCTAGTCAGCCACCATGTTTTTATTTTTTCAGGTGACTTTTTTCTCCTGTCTGATCGTTTATTTATCCCCAGACTTAACAATTTTTGCTAGGCTATGTCTAGGGTTATTGTTGAAAAGTAACTTAATTAAACTCATATTTTTAAAAGTATCTTCATCAAGGCCCAGCAATGAAGAATAACCGGACAGTGGCATCTTTTTCTTAAATCATAAAACAAGAATTTTCAACATGTCCACAGTGCAGAACTGGCTCAAAAAATAGCATTAAATGTGTGATGCTGGTAAACCTGTAGACTTATGTAGGGATATAAACTTATAGAGACTTTGACAAGAATTAAAATACATAGTTTATTCAACTCTGCCCCAAGAGATATTTGCTCATTTTTTGATTTCCTAGTTATATTTGTGTATAACTTAATCATTAAAAGAATGTTCTGGCATATCATTTAGTTTGATTCTCAACATAACTATGAGAAGGAACTTTGTTTATTGTTTCCCTACTTTATAAATCAAGGAAAAGATGTTCACAGCAATTCAGTAACTTTCCTCAGTTTATTCAATTAACTAAATCTCGGAGTAAGACTTGTAGCCAAGTCATCTGTTTCCAAATAGATAGGTTTTTAAATCTACCAATTTTTTTTTTTACATAATTTATATAATCATAAACCCAAGAGACAGAGGAACAATCTTTGTGGACTGGAATAGAGTAAGGACAATAAGGACTGGTGTTAGTCATGATATATGCTGGAAAGTTTCATTCTCACTACCTGGAATTTTACTACCCTGCCTTGATTAAAAGGTCCCTCACAGGTTTTTTGTTTTTGTTTTTGAATCTTTTCAGAAAGCCCATTTAAAATATAAAGTTTCCAGGAAAAATCAAGCTATATTTGTCTTAAAGGGAAAAACTTGAGCATATATTATTATGTTTGGAAGAAAAGAATAACAATTGCTGTGAGAAATGTGATGATCAGGGGAGAAAGGGAAAAGGTACTCATCAAAAGAAATCAGGCTACCATACTTATCTGTTTCATTGTATAACCAGGATCACATCTGCTTGATAGTACTATAATATTCTAAACTGTACAATGCACATCTTTTCAATGATCAACTAATGTGGAGTAGACCCTTCATCACTTAAATAAAATATTTCAAACTCAATAGGCATTATAAAATAAATCCCTAAAATATACATGTTAGCAGATTTTTGCATTAAATCTTCTGTAGCATTCCTAAGAATTAGAAACATACATATACATATATATATGTATATATATAGTATATACACTTTCTAGAACTGTGCTGCTACTGCTGCTGCTAAGTCACTTCAGTCGTGTCCGACTCTGTGCGACCCCATAGACGGCAGCCCACCAGGCTCCCCCGTTCCTGGGATTCTCGGGCAAGAATGCTGGAGTGGGTTGTCATTTCCTTCTCCAATGCACTGTAAAGTTACTTAAAAAATCGGGACACATTATATTGTAACAAGTATGTAAGTTTTGTACCATATGAAACTATTACACCTGCTAGTGGAGTACTGTAATGCACACCATATGATTAAGCAGTCTTGCAGTAAAGGGTTTCTGTACTTTCAAGGTACTTGCAATTTTTCCCTACTAACAATCATTGTAAGGAACTCGAAAGGATCTTCTCTTCGTAGGTAACAAACTAGCTTGCCATAATGTCATGAATGCTGTCCCAGACTCATGAGACTCCTGAGTCAGATATAAAGAATTTTGTTATTTACAGGGATAGCAATAGCCAGAGTATCAGGATTTTCTTGTGCTGGTTCCTCAAGCTTCATTTCCCACAGAGCAATGCATCCAATAGTTTGCATTACAGAAGACCTCTGAACTTGGAGATCCTGAATCCTTTATGTATAAATGCACAGGTATCATGTCTGCCCTCTGCTCTGGAGGAAGACACTATCTCTACCTCCCAAGGATGTTTGCTATACAAAAATCTTTGAAAGGTAGTCTAGAACAAAGAGCAGTTTGTACCTCGCTCTCAAGATGCGCAGAGATGCAAGACATCTTTGGAGGAATTTTCCCCCAACAATTATTTGCAATGTATTTAGTACTTTGTGATAATTTCTGACCATATGAAATAAATACTGAATTACATATTCACATTAACCTTATTGGGATATATGACCTTCCTCTCTCTTACAGCTTAAATATTTTATGTCTAGTGACTTTACCTGTGTATGTTTCAAGATTGTGAACCTCTTCTTCAGCTTCTCAAATACACAAAGTCTATAGGTATATAAAGTCTTTATCAGTTTTTGGCATTTTTAGAGCAAACTTGTTTTTCATCTTGCCTCCATGTCATAAAAAATAGTTCAATTTTTTAAAGAAGATATTTCCAAATAAGCTTGTCAATCATATATAAAAACCAAAATACAAAAAAAAAATTTAGGATAAGATAATAACACTTGGTAGAATTAGTACTATATTTGCAAAATGTACATATATTAAAAAATTTTGAAGTTTATATATTCCTATAATTATACAAAACATACACAAAATTATTTTATGTTACTTATGAAAATGATGGAGAATATTATTTGTTCAGTTCAGTTCAGTCACTCAGTTGTGTTTGTTAGGCAGAATTAAAATGTATATGCAATAGAATGTTTGCTACAGATACATTGGCATACACACACTAGATATTATTTCAAATGTTTCATCTGCAGAAAAGAAAAATCCCACCACTAGTCCACTGTAAAAAAAAAGTAGCCTATATATATATAATGTATTGATAGGCCACATTTGTTTTACAGGGTATATTATATGTACATATAATATACATAGAATTATATGTATTACATAGTATATATAATATATAGGTTATATGTAAATATTTCAATATGGACAACTTATTTTTAGTATCTTAGATTCTTATATTTTGATAATACATATGATTAGATAGCATATATTTTAAAATTTCTGCCTTTCATTCTGGTTTTAAAAGTCCTTAAATATATTCATGCTCATTCAAAATGAAAGCAATTGAGAGCAGGTTAGAGAAAGCTGAAGACAAAAGAGGCTAGACAATACTTCTTCAAAAGTAAATAGATCTATGCACTATTCAGGAATGATTCAAACATTCATTATCACTCAAATAACTGCCAAGCGATTGAAATCCCTCTAATTGCAAGGACCCTAACTGTAGCTTATTGCCTTCCTCTCCCATCTCCTGCCTTCTCTGGGTCATTTCATTCGCACCTCTCTTTCAAGCCATCTGGGATCCCTGGTACAGCCGAGTTTTAATGCCGAACACCTGGCCTGACAGTGTTTGCTGCTCTCTTTCACCTGCCAGCCCTTTGTTCCTCCCCAAGATTGCATGAACACTGCAAGTCCTGTCAGGCATGCACGCACAGAGGCTTTCCTGCGTTCAATCTCTTCCTCAAGACCTTAAGTCTGGTAAATCCTTTCATTATTTTGCCTTACCCGTTTAGCTGTTCCATCTACTCTGTGATCTCTAGAAGCTAAAAATCCACATGAGAATTAAATCTAGATACATGTGATACCTCTAGAACAGTACAGTGGAAGAGAAGGGTTAAGTGAAGAAAATCACATAAAGACGCCCCGTTCTTATATGGAATAGTTATAAGTTATCTGGCTTTGCATTCAAATTTAAAAATTCAGCAGCTATGAGATTTGATAAATGTGTGTAATCAGTACTTAGAGAAATATCAAATTGCTCCTCCACAACGCAGATAAGCCCTACTAACTACCCAAGACTTGGTTTTTCATTCTTTGTCGAGTACCTCCCAGGATTTGCATCCCACCTCTTGAGCTCCACCCACACACAAAGCTCCTTTTACACTTCCAAAAATAATTTCTGATCTGACATTCCCAGTGATATTGAGTCTATACCTCAACTTCCATCTGTTTCCCACTCTCAATTTCTATAGACTATACAACTAAGAATATGGTACTTGGCTTAGCAGTCATTCTCCTTAATTATTCGGAATTCTTTCCAAACTTTAGCCTTTTCCAAGTTTCTCCTTTCAGTCAATACAACTTTCCCAGTTTAACTCAGACACAATTATACTTCTCAGAGGCTTCTGCGAAAATGGTATCATTCACTTCAGTGCTTGATAAAATAAATCTGACTTAAAATTTTAAAACTTGTACAAGTGAGAGCGAGAAGGGCCAGGGGACTCATTTGGTACAGGACAAACTCCAAGATGTATAAAAATTCATGGCATCCTTCAAATGTGTAATGAGTAAAGACATTAAAGAAAAAATCCATAAAAAATATTTGCCATTCTAAGCATGGAAGAAAAAAAAGAAAAGAAAAAATATAATAACAATAAAGAATTCCATGAACTTTACTGATTAAAACACAAAGAAGCAAGTAAACCAGAATGTCACAGAATCTTACCACAATCCTTTAGTCGAATTAGAATGTTTCCATGGAAAACTGTGAAGAGGCCAACTTTGGGAATGAGGTAAGCCGAGTAATTTTAAATTGTGTTGCAATCATGAAGTTAAGGCTCCTATTATACAGAGGCTCAAAACTGATTAGGCAAGGCTTAGTTTTTGATGACTTATACTTGATAAACCAGTTTCAGAGAGGTTTTTTTTCAACAGTTTGTACAAAGGTCAGGAGAGTACCCAACTCAGGTGACTATGGAGAAATGTTAAACACGAGCTCCTCACTAGAGACCTGCTCTCAAGTTCCTGCCTGTTGTCTCTCCTGCTCCATATTCCACCACCTGCAGGAAATATAACTCATTATTTTAATAAGGCAAAAAATCAGATTAATCTAATGGTAGAACTCTGAGAACTCAGATAATGTTTTTAAAAATTAAGAGACAGACAGACACGCAGAAGAAGGATATTCTAATCTAAGAAACTGGGAAGAGAGAGGAACATTTCCAAATAGAATCTCTGTATGTATAGTGGCCTTTGTTGGCTAAGATGGGATGACCATTAGATGTAAAAGTGATTTATAATTCACTGTAAAATATACTAGGGATGGAGTGAGAAGCAAAATTTGCAGTCTCATGTTTGTCTATTATATAAAGTCAACTTAGTTAACTTAAGATTTTAAACTAAGGAAATAAATGAGCTCTCTGAAGAGAACTGAACTTTTATAAGACAAAACCATATGTGGAAAGTGGAAGTAGAATGATTCTTGGTTAAAAGAAGAAGATGGGTGGGGAGGGGAAGCAAAGTAATATAGAAAATACCAAGGAACTTTCTAACTGTAGAGAAATCCAGAGGGTGGAGTTGGGGAATTTAAATGAAAAACAAAGGAAACATAAATATAAGTATACTACAGGTCATCCAGATAGACCCAGAAAATTTCTCAGAGCAACAATATTGTTGAAACAAGATACCTAAAGATATTTCAGTAATGTGAAACCTCTGGGTGGAGGACTTCAATGGTGTGTTTTGGGAACCCTTTCTCCTCTGTTCTGATGGACATTTCTGTCAAGTCTCTGGATGAGGCCATGCATGACAAGTTGCTATATCTGCAGCAAGAACAAAGTGGACAAATATCCCAATAACTGGCTTATCAACTTTCAACTTCTTCAACTGGTCCCACATTTTTTCTCTCACTACTGATTTTTATCTCCCTATATTTATGCTTCCTTTTCCTTCTTATATAAACATTCCTAACATTATTTTACATCTATGGCTATGTTTCCCGAACAATATTCATGTCTCTGACCTTTGAAAATTACTATTCCAGCCACCCCACCAGAACTATCCCTGCTAATTTACAGTGGTTTCCTAGTCATCAAATCCTATGGACCTGTCTCAGATCTCATCAGTCTCTCTGGTATTAACCTCTTTTGATAAATTCATCCTTGTTACCATTTCACTAGGGCTTCTCTCATAGCTCAGTTGGTAAAGAATTTGCCTGCAATGCAGGAGACCTGGGTTCGATTTCTGGGTCAGGAAGATCCCCTGCAGAAGGAAATGGCAACCCACTCCAGTATTCGTGCCTGGAAAATCCCATGGACAGAGGAACCTGGTGGGCTACAGTCCATGGGGTCACAAGAGTTGGACACGACTTAATGACTAAACCACCACCGTCTCACTTCCTTTTAGGTCTTCCTCCTCCAATCCCTTTAAAACACTGGAGGTCCTTGCAATTCCACTGGTTTCTCACTTTCTGCTGCCTCATAGGGCAATCTCACATATCTCCTGACTTAAATATCTGCAGCAGTCATCCAACACTGAGTCCCAGACCAAGTGTCTCCCCTCTGAATGTTCTAAAGGAAACCAGAATTTAACAAAACTAATTATATCCTTCTACTCCTAACCTAACCTCCCCCAGAAGGCATGGGCCTAGAAAATAGAACCAGGAAACAGTCACTTACACAAGGTTATAAATTCCTTCTGAATCTCAGAAGGAATGGGTAGTATTACCATTCCTTGCTCAGCAATGGTAGTATTAACCAGCCATAGTGTGTGCAGCATCAAGGAAAGCAATTTGATCTCAGGTTACTTGTATTCTTATAAAGTTATCACTAAAATATCATTTCAAAGAAAAATAAAAATACAAGTTTCAAGGTTCAGGTTCTTGGTGTTCATTTCCTTATTAAATTATTTCCCTTATATAGCATTACTCTTTCTTCCATTAGATCATAAAATTCACAAATTTAACTTTCCTCATTGCATCATTCTTATCCCAAGGATAGAAAGTTGTGTTCTGTAAGGGACACGTTTCTACATTGGGAAACTGGTTATTTCTATATAAAAAACTACATGCTTAGTCTTTCAAGGAAAGCAATATAATTTAAAAATAGATCCTTTTAAAATTATCCATTTAATTTTTTGTTTTGACATATGGATGATGTAAACATTTATGTATTATTATTTGGGTGTGGACCATAAAGTCTTCATCTACAGCTAAACAGAACTTCTTTCTCCCTCTTCTATGCAACCTTTATAAAGTAGGGCAGAGAAGAAGCTGGTTTGCCAGATTCTAAACACATGAAAACCATTGCACCTAAATTTAGAATTTTTAAAATCTTTTTCCATATTCCAATTTGGCTTTGAGAAAATTTGAATTCTTTAGCTGCACTTTAAAAGTTACTCCTTTTTTCTCTTTCTAGGTTTGGGAGCATGGTAACACTGTTTGTTTATATAGCACTTTATGTCATTATATGTGTTAAGTCTGATCCTACAGAGGAAGTGGGCTGGTATAAAGTCAGCCAAGGTATGTTCATTGGATTTGATACAAGGAGTAGAATGGCAAAATGAGAAGAATTACTTTTTCCCATTAATGAGTAATATAGAGAAAATAGTCCCTCCTGCATGTTCTCTTGGTCTCTGGGCTTGGAAGCACAGGTATAAGAAGAGCGGGAATAACTGGTTAACCACAGATAGTGATCCTCAGTTCCAACATTCCAACCATAGTTTTTCCCACTCGAAGGACTATGCCCTGTATTCCTTAGAAAGATTTTCATCTGTTTGAGAAGTTCTATGAAGTATTAATACGGAGAAGGCAATGGCAGCCCACTCCAGTACTCTTGCCTGGAAAATCCCATAGACGGAGGAGCCTGGTGGGCTGCAGTCTATGGGGTCGCTAAGAATTGGACATGACTGAGTGACTTCCCTTTCACTTTTCACTTTCATGCATTGGAGAAGAAAATGGCAACCCACTCCAGTGTTCTTGCCTGGAGAATCCCAAGGACGGGGGAGCCTGGTGGGCTGCTGTCTATGGGATTGCACAGAGTTGGACACGACTGAAGTGACTTAGCAGCAGCAGCAGCATGAAGTATTAATATGTTAATTTTCTGAGGTCCTAATGAAGGGTTAGATTATCAGACCCTTGGCTTTGTTGTTCAGTCCCTCACTTGTGTCCAGCTCTTTGCAACCCCATGGACTGCAGCACGCCAGGCTTCCCCATCCTTCACTATCTCCTGGAATTTGCTCAAACTCATGTCCATTGAGTCGGTGAGGCCATCCAACCATCTCATCTTCTGTTGCCCCCTTCTCCTCCTGCCCTCAATCTTTCCCAGCATCAGAGTCTTTTCCAAGAGGCTTCAACCCTAATAGCTGAAACAGTAATGAGCCCACCTCTACCTCTTGATGTGACAGTGGCAAGACCACATTAAAGAAGAACATGTGATAGAGGAGATAATGTTGGAAAACACAACTTGCCACAAAAGTGATACCAGGAGGCCATGAACTGAATGAGATACCAAAGAAATTAACTACCACACCCCTCCTATAAAGTTATTCATCCATTTTGGGACAAATATGCACAGAGTATCTTCTATTCCAGGTACAGTTATGGGCACTAGAAATAAAACAATAAAACACAAACATTCTTGCCTCATAGTCCTTTGGAGGCTCATCAGGGGCTCATACAATAAATAGTAAGCATAATACATAGCACATTAGATAGTGATAACACAATCTAATGATATTAGATGAAATAGACATACAAATACACAAAGATGAAAAAAAAGCACAGGAAGGAAGATAGAAAGTACACGTGGTAGATTACCAATTTAGATACTATTAATAGGGAAGGTCTCACTGAGATGATAATTTTGAGTAAAGACCCAAAGAAGATGAGAGGGTCAGCCAGGGAGGAGTTGGGGGAAGAGGACTCCAGGTAGAAGGTACAGTAGGTGTAAAATTCCTAAAGTAGTAGTGGGCTTGGCATGTGTGGAAGAGCAAGAGGAAGGGGTGGAAAATGAGGTCACAGTGGGAATGAGAGTCATATTATGTAGAGACCCACTGGTCATTGTCAGTTTTAAGCACTGATTGTGAGAGAGATGGGAAGCAATCAATGAATATTTAGTTCATAGATGAAATGAACTAACTCCCCTTGAAATAGAATCACTCTAGCTCCTCTGTTGACTATAGACTGAAGGAGGCATGGGCAATGTAGGGAAACTGGTTCAGAAGCTATCAAATAGCTTAATAGATAAACAGGCTAAAGTAGTAGCAGTGGTGTGAGAAGTAGTCTGATTCCATATATATTTGAGGGTAGGAACTGCAGGACCTGGTGACATAATGAATGTAGACTATAGGACAAAAGTGAAGGATGATGCCAAAATCGTTGGCTTGAAGCACTGGGTAGATATACTGGAAAGATGAGGCTGGAAGTGGACAAAGAGAGAAGGAGAGCTAGATGGGTGAGTATTCTGTTGAAGCTTAAGAGGAGCATCTGATTCATAAATTTATTCTTTGTGAGACCAAGAAATTCTGTGGGTTGTTTGTTTAGCAAACAAGAGCATAGATAAATGAGTTGGATCTTATGAGCAAAGGAGAAAGCTTTCATCAACCATTACTACATCAAACAAGACTGCTCAGGAATCATTCCAGCAGCTTCCATCTTTCCCACACTACAAGGAACACCTTATGAATGGCTTCCACATAGTTAAAATTTCCCCCTAGGTTCCCATCTTTTTTACCTTGAATATTTTCAGCTTCCAAATAACTACAGTTCTTAAGATGTCAAAAAGCTTTCTGGGTGAGCATAGCTTTGTCATAAATGGGACACTTTGAGGCATAAATGCTGAAGGGACAACTCCTCTTTAATTGCATTGATTACTATCAGCTGCCAGTCAGGCAGTACTTACCCCACCTGCTGACTAGTCCCAAAGCACACTCATCCTAGACAAAAGCAAAAGTGAAAAGAAAAAGGTTGACAGTTTCAGCTGTTAACAGTAGTCATTAATTAACCATTTTGCAGAAGAGCTTCTAACTATTCATTGAAACTTCATTGCTATTATGCATACATTTCTTGGGCACCTCAAAAGTGTTAGGGGTCCAAAAATGATATAAAATACAGTCCCTGCTGTTTTGAAGTTTACAGTCCATTAAAACTCACGTATTTTTCAGTTTTCTACATTTGTTCAGGGTCCTAGTCTGTTGCACTGTATTGTGTTAAGGAAAGAGATCACATCAAAGGCAAGAGAAGACAAGAAGAAAAAGAGAGTTCACTATGTTTACATGGCACATATACTTATCTAAAGGCTTCTAAGTGACTTTTTGTTGAAATTATGACACTCAGTTCTATCAATGAGAACTTTCTCAAGATTTGCTGCTGCTAATGTCTTTCTAAAAGGGCTACTCTTGACACACAGAAAATACATCGATGCATTTTCTAATGACAGAAACACAAGCTTAGAGTGATGGGGAAGCAGTCTGAGGAAGAAGAATGAAAGCACTATGAAGGTAAGGACTATGATTGCAAATTTCCAGGTCTCAAGAAGATTGGCACATAGCAGGTACTGTATAGTAAATGTTTCCTAAAGAATGGGTGGATTTATGGATGGATAATGGGTGGATAAGTAGAAGAATGAATGGAGACATGAATAAATTGAATAAAGATGTTAAAATTCCAATTGTGAAATTTAGGCCAAAAATCTTCATTTGGAATTTGCAAGTGAAAGAAATATGACTCCTGCTCTCCAGTTCACAATTTCTGCATCTTGTAAAGAATATGATTGGATATTTAAGGTGATTTCTATATCTAAAATAAGCTATTTTGATAATAATGATGATTTTTAATTTTTTGAGCCTTATATTTATTCATGGTTCATCTCTGAACTGGTACTTTGGGAATCTATTTTTAATTATAACTTTATATAGTTTTAATATATATAATAATATATATAATATATTATAACAATATATAACTTAATTAATTAATACAATAATATATAACTTATATAATTTTAATATTTTTAATTATAATATTAATTCTAACTTACATATTAATTAGATACCTAACTTTGTAGTCCTACAAGGAGAGATTCACTGTGTGTCTCATACAGAGGAGGAAACTGAGGTTTAGACAGGTCAATATTTTGCCCATAGTCATAGAGGAAGCATGGTAGAGCTGAGATTCTAAGTGAGATCTGTCTAATTCTGATTCCCATGACTTTGTTATCTACTATTCTATATAGCTTATTTTGTAAGAGTGCTTTGTGTATGTGTGTGTGTATAAAGGGCCTGTTACTTGAGAATACGTGGAAATTTGCTTCCTTACAGCGAGGCTGGTCATCAGTGTTGCTAGGCTGGACACAGGATTAGGACTGGAAAGTTCCACCCGGCATGAAAGGAAGCAGGGATAAATATCCTACATCAGTGTGTTCAGGAGTCAGCTATAAGGCAAGAGGACAGAAGATGGGGCACAAGGAACCAAGAACACTGGACATTTGGGAGGGACTGAGGAGGAGGACAGTTTGAAATCCTGGACAAGTGGGCAGAAATCAGGGAATTTATCAGAATAGAAAGGATCAGAACAACAGCAAGCAGGGGAGCAGAGCACAAAGGTGTGTCGGTAGCCCTTAATCATGGAAGCACATCCCTCCCGCGTGGGAGTTTTTACCATTGCAAACAGAGGGAACAAATTCTGGATTGCAGGGCTAGGCACAGCATGAAGAAGCAGAATTGGCAGCTGTGGGCTAAGGGGATGGGGGATCAGTAGCAGCTGCTGGTGAGCAGCTCCTGACACCTTAGCATGCCGTCTTGGCTCTTGAGGGTTTTCGCTATCTGTTCAGTACCTTTTGCAAGGGGAAATTGGCTCCGCAGCCTATATCGTAGCCTCCCAGATGGAAGAGTGCAATTATGGATCGCTGGAGTCCACCACGGCTGACAGGTTCTTTCTTTTTTTTCCCCCTGTCAGGAAAAAGTGACTCATAGCAATCATATATTGGTGTCATATATGACTCTCTCTTCCCTGTTCCTCTGACCCCTCCGCCACACACTTACTCACCACCCATGTAAATCTCCTTTTGTATTTCTACATTGCAAGTTGTTGGTATTTGCAAGACACTGTGGTAGGTGGAGGATATGAAAAGATGAATGAGATATTATTCCTGCCTTTCAGGCATTCACAATCTATATAAAAGAGAAGTGTATAAACCAATAATCACAGCTAACAGGTATGGAGTACTGTAATGAGGTATGATTACTTATAACAGGCAGATGCTATTATATTTATTATATGTATTAACTTGTTTAATCCTCAAAGCCACCCCATGAAGTAGGAGTTGTCTTCTCACTTTGTAGTTAATGAACCTAAGGCATGGAGGTGCTAAATCAATCACTCAAGGTAACTCAACTAATAAGAGTCAGAAGCAGGATTTAAAACCACACAGTAAGGCTACAAAGCATGCTTTTTAAAGATAATGTTATTCTATGTCCTCACAAAGAAAAAACAACTGAATATACTTATGTTGTTGTTAAGTCCCTAAGTTGTATCCAAATCTTTCGTGACCTCATGGACTGCAGTCTGCCAGGGTCCTCTGTCCATGGTATTTCCCAGGAAAGAGTACTGGAGTGGGTTGCCATTTCCTTCTCCAGGGGATCTTCCTGACCCAGGGACTGGACTCACATCTTTTGCATTGTCAGGCAGATTCTATACCACTGAGCCACCAGGGAAGCCATTTAAAAGGGTGAGTATTGAGACATGCCAAAGAGGCAAGAGGATCACAGAAAATGTGCAGATTTTGGAGTGAGTAGGGTTCTATCAACTGTCCTATGATTTTGGACACATTCCTCAACATTTCTGGGTCTCCATTTATGCATGGAGAGAATAACACCTACCTTCAGATGTTTTTGTAGAGATAAGAAAACTACCATAGTGTTGGCACATATTAAGTACCTAATAAATGACGCTTGCAATTCTGTTATGACTGTGGTTGCTTTTTGTTATCAGTGTGATAACATATGTAAGTATTGTGGGTACAAAAAAGAAATGACCAATTTTGTCTTAGTGAGCAGGAAGATGTTGAAAGGAAGGTACTGTGAGGCTTCCCAAAGCAGGGTGGCATTTGAACTGCATCTAGAAAGACTGGCAGAAGTTTTATTGGCAGATAAAGGGAAGAAAAACATTCTAATCAGAGGGAACAACTTGTGCATACATGCCTGGGGAATATCCAGTTTTGGTGTGGATGATTTTGAGGGAGGGGGTGGTGCTAGGAGAATGGCAGTAGTGGAAACAAATCATAAAAGGCCTTGCAAATCTTTGAATTTAGCCCTGAACACATAAACTACTGAAGGTTATATGTAACTCAGTAGTTTTCTGGATCCTTCTAAACTAGTTTTTTAATAGACTATTGTCCTTCCTTCTTTGTAAGTATTTTAGAACACATTTATACCACTCCAGAACAGACACACACTGTTCTAGGGCTGATCCAACTGAACTCCATTTTACCCTAGAGTTAACATGTCTTCCCAGTTCTGTCTATAGTGCCCAGGCAAATCAACTAGGGTGAATGGCGGGATGGTGAAGAATAAATGAGACAGAAATATTCCCTTTAATTACTTGTTGGAATTGTTGCCTTTATTGACCACCTACTTTTGACCCACACATAAACTATCAAAACTGCTCCCAATTTTGGGTAAGAACCCATTTTTTGGTTGTTGTTAAAATTAATTATTTTCTGAGAAAGGTGAGTAACCTATATGTAGAGGACTAGACTCTTGTTCATATAGCTATTGCAAAGAATTGTTTGACATCATGTGATATCTATATTTCTGAGATTAAACAAGACAAAACAAAAGCATATAAAAAATAAATGCCAATAACATATTAGTTTTGAAACAGTTCCTGAGTAAAATAAGCATATACGTTTTTAACAAATGAAGAAGTGGGAAAACAAACTGATATTGTTTGCTTTGGGCTCTGACAAAGGATCATCTCAATCACAGAGACCTTGAAGCCATGCCTAAAACCCAAGGTGGGAAACTCCATCTGCTCTCCTTGAGAAGATATTAACAGTATTGTCAAGACTGCCACTGGATAACTATTCGACTTTCAGGAGTTATTGCTCCTGTTACTGGTTCTGATTTTGTCACCTTTCTTTACTCATATGGCCCTGGAATACATGAAATGATTACATAGTAAATAGTTGCTTAACTTGCTACAACTGCTTATTTACCATCTGTCAGAGATCACATCATAGTTGTTTTAATGAAATACCAGATACTCTGGGTTACACAAAGGAAGGCCAAGCCCTTTGAGTGAATGGGGTTTACCATATAATTCCTTAGTGAAGAAAGTTATTACATACTGTCCCTTGTGCTTCCTTTTATTGGGTGTGCAGACTACAAGATTAATCTTTTAAGTTTAATAGCCTGACTTCTTAGTCATTTTTATTGCCCATTTCAGATGTGTTTAATCCCATTTTCCTAAATTTGGATGTGTTGACAAACATCCAATTGTTTTCAATATTTAAATATTAGTCTCATCAGAACTATATAAACAGTGTTTTCCTCTCATTGTAAAGTGAAAATTTAACATAGCTAGTCCTCAAATATTATATTAGTTTTTAAGTGCCTTACATCATTACCAAAGTCAAATCTGTAAGATGTTACATTCTTTCTGAACATCTAGTGTGACTTGCTTTTACTTCATAGACTGACTCTTTAAAAAAATTACACCTATAATATTCATCTGATTTTTAAGTAAAGTAAAAGGTCATTTTTGCTCCATTCTTTCAAAATCATTTATCTTGTCATTATGCATGCTAACAGCACTCTTTAATTTAGTATCATCTACAAATTTCATTAACATATTGTTTACTCCCAGTTCCAGGTGATTAATGTAGACATTAAACATGACTATACCTTCGTGACTTGGTTGGATATTCCTTTGACATAAAATAGCATTATTCATCATTACTCCTCATTTGTAGTTCTTCTATCCATTTTCCTTCTGGTGGCATGAGAATGTTCAATGGAACTTAATTTTAACTTTTAAGAGAATATCTAAGATTACTAAAATTAAATATGTTCTTTCTGCTGCATTTCTCACACTCATTAAAGATAATTCTGTAAAAATTATAGACAACCTCATTGACCTGTAAAATTAATCTATAAATCCAAGTGATCTTTGAAACATGATGCATTCATCTTGAACGAGTTTAAAGGTCTACACAGTTTTTCTAGGACTTAAATATTACCGGTCTTCTTATATATTTCAATTTTAAACTTTAATTCCTAGGCAACTTATGGCATACTTGTGTTTTTTGGTGATATGATTATGAACATACCTCAATAGAATTCAGTTGGCTTTCCACTCCATTCTAATTTTACTTGCCTTCTCATTTGAATAATTGTGAGAAATAGCTCTTCTAGTTGAGGCACATGGAAAGATGGATGTGTGTATTTGTTACTTTAAGAACATTTTTCCATAACAGAACAGATATTCACACAATAAATACTAGTGTAATCTTTGCTGTTGTTTTTTATAAGTTGGTCTCCATTTTTAATGTTTGTACATGGAGTGATAGTTGATTAGTGTTTTTTTCTATATCCTCTGCAGTCCAGAGATTAAAATCATCTAGTCACAGGCCACATAAAAATAATCTGGGGCATAATTTAATTATATAAAATATATTATTTTAATGAAATAAATTATTTAATAGTAATTTAAATGGCAATGTCTCCAACATGGCAGCCACATAGTTCCTAACACACAATTCGAATCACATGATTATGAAGTAATTTCCATAACAATGAAATTTATTTTATTAATCAAATACTCTCATTTCACCAGTTTTTAATCATTACATCCAAAATAGTTTGGCATTGTAGCAGTTATTTTCCTATGTCTTATTCCCCCTCTCCTAGCAAATTAGACTAACTAGTCATACTAATTTCACCCTTTTTAGGGATGGGGAAGACTAAGACATTGTGCGTCAATGAGAGAGTAGGAGAAACTTGCTAGGGGCTCTGGGGGAGGAACCTCTTCTCAGGAATTCAGCAGCTTTTCTTTTCACTCTCTGAGCTCTCCCCATCACCCTCTACTATCCCCCAGCCGAAGCCAAGTGAACAGGCACAAAGTCCAGATTACTACTGGCAATAAACCTGCCACAATGGGGAACCTGAGAATGGAATCTGAATGTGGGCAGCCAAGTAGCAGAAAGAATCTGGTCCATGTGGCCTCACTGAACCACGGGAAAAACTCAGGACATATCCTGAAGAACAGCAAAGTGTTTTTTGTTTTTGTTTTTTTTATTTTAATTGGAGGCTAATTACTTTACAATATTGTGGTGGTTTCTGCCATACATTGACATGAATCAGCCATGGGTGTACATGTGTTCCCCATCCTGACCCTTCCTCCCACCTCCCTCCCCATCCCATCCCTCAGGGTCATCCCAGTGCACCAGCCCTGAGCACCCTGTCTCATGCATCAAACCTGGACTGGCGATCCATTTCACATATGATAATATACATGTTTCAATGCTATTCTCTCAAATCATCCCACCCTCACCTTCTCCCACAGAGTCCAAAAGTCTGTGAAGAACAGCAAAGTAAGAGAGCAAAGTAAGCTCTGGGCTTGCTCATTTACAAATACACACATGTCCTTTCTCTATAAGTCTACCCCAAGAGGATTTCTGTTACATAGAGTCAAAAGCATCCCAAAGTAAGCATACCCTATGTAATTCTGAATTTAGGAGGTGAATCTGGTTAGCATCTAGATCCTTGTTCAGATTAGACATGAAAATTAAACTTTTCAATGTCATTTTTTGCTATTCCCATTTTTATTGTACTGTGTGATTTTATGAAGACATGTTTAGGGCTCAGGATTTTTAGCATTTTTTTTTTCTGGATTCTCTGTTAAATACATTTATATTAAATGACCACTCTGACCAGAGAGCTACCTACCTAATGTAGTGGGTCTCCCATACCATGCTGGAGAAAGAGACATTTGGATTATTGAAAATTCCTAATTGTGTCCTTACCAGTAGACACATTTATGTGTTTGGGAAATAAAAACCTTAAGAGGCAAAAATGTTAATGCCCATTATCAAATTTCTACTGAGTTTTCTTCTCCCTGTAGGCAGGCTTTAGTCTTCACTAGCTCTTTAGCTTCCTGGGTGTCTCAGCTGTCAAGAATCTGTCTGCAAAGCAGGAGATGCAGATTCTGTCCCTAGGTGGGGAAGATCCCCTGGATGAGGAACTGGCAACCCACTCCAGTATTCTGGCCTGAATAATTCCATGGACAGAGGAGCTAGACAGACTGCAGTCCATAGAGTCTCGGAGCCAGAAACGACTGAGAGCACACACACGTTTTCAATAGATTGTATGGCTGTGAGCGTGCATCGGAATCACCTGGAGGGCTTGCTGGAACGAAGGCTACAAGGTGCCACCCGCGCCACCTTCTGACTGATAGGATAGGGGCGGGGCTGAGACCACATTTCCTAACAGCTCCCCAGGTGATGCTGATACTGCTGCTCTGGGAAGCTCCTTTTGAGACTCCGGGCTTTACCAGCGTGCCTTGTGCCTCCTACTGTTTGCAGATTTTCACAGCGAGAGCCACTTAATTCACACATGTTGTGTTGATTCTGCCCCACGGAGGTAAGAAGGAATACAGGCCTTTCATTG
Organism: Bubalus bubalis; assembly: GCF_019923935.1. Classification (NCBI taxonomy): domain Eukaryota; kingdom Metazoa; phylum Chordata; class Mammalia; order Artiodactyla; family Bovidae; genus Bubalus; species Bubalus bubalis. Next base: position 95,846,957 of record NC_059163.1, on the reverse strand, counting down.
GTTCCGTAGGACGTAACTTAAGACGTACCTTTTCAGCGTATTCCGTGTGAGTAACAGAGTTGAGTTTTTTAGCTCTGGCATTTCATCCCGTCCTGGGTTCTTTGCTGGACGTGCTGTTTCGTCTGGGACTAGGACACTGACTTCCTTGCTCAGTTCCTCCTGGAAGCTGAATATAAGCAGGTAAGTTCACTTCCCACATCTGAGAACTGACCTGGGTTGCCTTCTGGACGTTTGTGACCCTACGCTCGCCTTTGGCGGTGTTGGTTTGATTATTTCACTGCTCGTTGTTTAGACTTTGAGTTTGCCTTTTCTATGCCAGTAAGTCTCGTGTCCTTGGCCTGGCATTCCCTGGACCTGGTTTGAAATACCCCAGGCTACCTTCTCTGCTTTTCAAATGCAGATATTCAGGTGAACGCTGCTGTTGCTGTTTCTATGACTGCTGCCCATCCTTTCCCTCTCTCGATTTCGGTATGGGGTTTCAGACCCCTCAACCCGAGGTTCCATCTCCCTCATACTCTGAGACTCAGCCCTGGGTTGGTCTTTTTTTCTCTATAAATGATTGCTTTTAGGGTAAGATCATGCACCTTGGCTGGAAGAGTCTACTGCCACCTACATGTGACTTTAATCTAAGTAAGTCAACTATACCTGTGTCAAGGAGGTCTATGGGCTTGCTATGCAAAGTGTGGTCTGAGGATCAGTGGCTATCAGCGCGTTAGGGAAGCTTTCAGAAATGCAGAGCCTCAGGCCCTACCTTAGATGTACTGACTTAGAATCCACAGTGTAACAAGAGCCACAGGTGACTTTCATGCACACTGTGAAAAACTAATGCATGGTGTTGCTAGCGCCTATAGGATGAAATGCTCCCGCCTGTGACTATTTGTGACTCAGCCTTACCAATCTCTACTTTTCCTAACTTCCTTATCACTACTGATAATTTTACAAACCTATGATGGGTGAATTTCCCACTGACAGTATGAACTAGGACCCACAACCCAAGGTTCTGCAAGAATCCAGAGTGTCTCTGTGTACATCTCACATTTGTTATTTCTTGGTATATATTTTACACAAGTGCTTTTCAACTATGTCAACATATTTGGCCATGATCTGATGTGGACTTGGATGTCACTCCCACATCCTGACAATTTCAGGGTCCAGGGTGGATGTGTACCATTCAAATTCAACAATAAATTTTAGGTGCTTAATGTAATGTTGGCCCATGGTAGGTGACCATTCGAACATCTCTCATCAGCACTTATTCTGGAGAAGGCATTGAAAGTAGATCTGCCTGGGTGAACTAGTTCCACCCCAGAACTTCTGTGGTGGTGATGGGGACAGTAATACTGGTCTGGACAGTGACCAGTGACCAATTAGCTTGTTGCCAGAAACTCATTCCTGAAAAAGCAGAACTTTGGCTAGTAACTGAGTCCACAAGTCAGGTCCAACCATTGCAGAGAAGGGGCTAATAAGACACACATGGGTGTCAGAGACTCAATGAAGACTGTCTATATTCAGGATAGGATTACAGCCTGAAAGGAGGAAACAAACACTTTAACCTAGAGACCCAGGTTGAGAGGTCCCTGTTCATAAGCATTGACATAGAAAGAACATAGGTTCTAGTATCCAAGCTGGGTTTGTGTGATCTTGAGTAACTTTATCCTCAGATGGTCTTCCTAAGCAAATGAAAATGAATGCATGTCCAGGGTCTAATCGAGGACTCAAAATGCTTAGTTAAGTGGCAGTTACTGTTATGTTTAATATTGAAGGAATCATGTGAGTATATGGACCTCAGAGCTGCTCCAGGTTCTTTGAATTCTGACCCGATTGGTTGGAGGGTTGAGTAGCTATTATAGTACCTTGTTCAGGATCTGAGCAGAAGGAAGCATGCATGCTGAAAGTACAAGTGTTAAGGTAGGTACATTGGAGGACTATTTTGTTTTCCTTTTCTCTTTTGTTCTCGTGGTTTGATGACTGTATTTAGTGTTGTGTTTGGATTTGTTTTGCATTTTTGTGTGTATTATAGGTTCTTGGTTTGCAGTTATCATGAGGTTTTGGCATAGCAATCTATATTTTATGTATAGTACATGATATAAAGTACATGGTGTATAGATATGATTGTTTAAAGTTGCTGATCTCTTAATTTCAAATGTACTTTAAATATCCTGCATTTGTGATTCCATGTTTGTGTGTGGATGATTTCCTACCTTTACTGTATGTTGGCCTTTACCATGACCTTTCCCATTTTGTAATTTGTCTTATAGTTTCCTGTGTCTTTGGATGCAGACTATCTTTTTTAGTAGATTTCAGTCTTTTTTATTGATGGTTATTCAGTGGTTATTTGTGATTTGGGTGTGCTCTTGAGAGGAGGTAAGTTCAAGGTCCTTCTACTCTGCCATGTTGCTCCTCCCCTCAAGCTTTTCAATCTTAATGTATTAATAAATTCTGTACCACAAATGCCTAGCAAGGGGAGTTTTTGTAAGCAGCCCAAAGTCAGAGAGCTAGTAATGGCAAAATCAAGGTTCGTGTCCAGGTGGTTTGGTTCCAGAGCTTGTGCTTGCAACCACTACACTGCCCTGCCTCCCAGCAGAATAAGAGAGGACACTTTAGGAATTGGGACAAATGTACTTAAGATGGAGGAGGGCCAAAAGCAGGTTGCTTCTGAAAAAATGGGGGTAAAGAATTTCAAAAGGAATAGAGTCATCATCAATGTGAAATAGAGCAGAAAAAATATGTAAAAAGAAACTAAAATTAGACTTTTATATGAATTGAATATTACTTATATGCTTTGAAAGGCCAGGTACTCTAGTATTTGCAGAAATAGCAGTCTTGGGTAGTGACTTAAATAAAAGGAGAGAGAAAAGCAGAAGTAGCACATACTTAATTTCTAAGGTAACTAAAACTGCTATTATTGTACCTGCATCACAGTCCTAATATGGAATCGTCTTCTTCCCTAAATCTTCTCTGTGTGTTCTCCAAAATATGTTCTCTTGAAACCTTCCTTCATTTCTCAGTATCTTTATATATGTCTGGGCAGTAACAGTATATTGATACATGTTGGAAGGAATCTATCATTTTTTTTCCTGAGCTGGAATCCAAATTTCCCTCAACGAAATGTTTCAGCAGAACGTTTTGTTTTTGTTTTTGTTTTTTTAATACAAATGTGATTGGCCTTATCAGGAAAGGTTCTTAACTAACCATGTATTCAATACTATATAGACAAAGAGTTATGTTAGGCAATCACATCACATCTCATCTGCTTTTCAGCAGATGGTGATGAGGCATTCAGGACAACTATATACCCAGAATTCCACAGAAAAAAACTTAAGATTACTCTGAGATAGAGACTATCTAGCAGCAATAACTGTGTCCAAAGAGGTCTAGCTGGTCTCAATGGAAATTCTGTTCTGTCACTTGTCAGCCATGTGACCTTGGATATTTCCTTAACTGACCTGAGATTCAGGTTTCTCTTCAATAAAATGAGGGAAACAATACTCGGCAAATATTGTTATTGTGATCAGTCACACATTACAGGACCTGACACATAGTCTGTGTTTAGTAAATGGTAGTATTGTACATCGGAAAAGGCAATGGCACCCCACTCCAGTACTCTTGCCTGGAAAAATCCCATGGACAGAGGGGCCTGGTGGGCTGCAGTCCATGGGGTCGCTAGGAGTCGGACACGACTGAGCGACTTCACTTTCACTTTTCACTGTCATGCATTGGAGAAGGAAATGGCAACCCACTCCAGTGTTCTTGCCTGGAGAATCCCAGGGATGGGGGAGGCTGGTGGGCTGCCGTCTATGGGGTCGCAAAGAGTCGGACACGACTGAAGCAACTTAGCAGCAGCAGCAGTATTGGTAAGAGGAAGGTTTTCTCATGACATACAAAAACACAGTTTAAGAAACCAAATAACAGAAGTGGGGTTTGAGGGGGAATGGTTATGTGTATATGTATGGCTGAGTCCCTTTGCTGTCTACCTGAAACTACCACAACATTGTTAATTGGCTACACCTCAAATTAAAAAAAAAAAGTTTCATGTAGTAAATGAACATGTCTATTTAAAAGCTTAAATTTGTAATACTTTGTATTTTTAGATTCAATTATAGATAGACTTTGTGATAGGATAAAACAGCTTTTGTTCTTTTTATAAGGAGAATAAGAGGAATTCTATTTTCTTCATTCTTGGAGGGTAGTTAAGCTTTGTGTTCTGAGTCCATCTAAGCTTGGTAAGTGACTTAGTTTTTTTTTGTCATTCTGTTTAAATTTTAGAGCCTCTAGGTAGAAATTATCACATACTCAGATGGAGGTTTCCACATTTTTTTTGTTGATTTGTTTTGGGTGGGCGTTTACCAATGAAAATAAAGTTTCGCTGTTTAAAGAAAAAAAGAAAACAAATAAAGTGATTTCCTCAATACTAATACATTGAAATAAGAAAGACAAAGAAGTGGGAAAGTGACTTACTTCTCTGAAGAGAAACTGAAAGGTATATCTTCTCACGCTCTAAAAACAGGACACACTGAAACACTGTCAGGGACCAGGCAGACATTATACGTGATTAAAGCAGGCGTGGGTCCAGGTTCTAGGCTGGTTTGCTTTCAGATAGCTATGCCTTCCCTTCCTTGCCCTGCTCTGTGTCAGGAAGATTCACCCCAAAGGGTGAATGTTTTCCCCAGGCCCCGAGTCAGCTGACTTCCTGCTGGGTGAGGTCACAGTAGGAACCCAGAGAGGGCAAGGTGGCAGAATCCGCCAGAAATGTGGGAGATTGGGGTTCAATCCCTGGGTCAGGAAGATCCCCTGGAGAAGGAAATAGCAACTCACTCCAGGATTCTTGCCTGGAGAATCCCCATGGACAGAGGAGCCTGGTGGGCTACAGTCCATGGAGTTGCAAAGAGTCAGATACGACTCAGTGATTAACAGCAACAACAGCCTCTCCAGCAACAGGGGCATCTCCTTCAGATTCCAGGACCTGGAGTAGTACAGCCCCTGGGCTTCTACAACACTGTCTCCTTTTTTCTCTCCAGCCATGTAGTAGAAGCAGCTTCTTGCTGTATCAACCTCTGGTTTATTTCACAATCCCTATGATTCTCTCCTCTCCCCCATCAGCTGTGTTATTAATACTAGTTCCCTGTGTTTGTTTTGGTTTCTGTATTCCTGGTTAGACTCTGACTGATGAGATCTGTAAGTTTAGACACAAGAATAGCTGACAAGATTGAAGGAATGGAATGGTGGAACCTACTGGTCACCAGCTCTTCAGTTCAGTTCAGTAGCTCAGTCATGTCCAACTCTTTGCAACCCCATGAATTGCAGCACACCAGGCCTCCCATCCATCACCAACTCCTGGAGTTCACTCAGACTCAGTCCATCAAGTCAGTGATGCCATCCAGCCATCTCATCCTCTGTCATCCCCTTCTCCTCCTGCCCCCAATCCTCCCAGCATCAGAGTCTTTTCCAATGAGTCAACTCTTCGCATGAGGTGGCCAAAGTACTGGAGTTTCAGCTTTAGCATCATTCCTTCCAAAGAAATCCCAGGGCTGATCTCCTTCAGAATGGACTGGTTGGATCTCCTTGCAGTCCAAGGCACTCTCAAGAGTCTTCTCCAGCACCACAGTTCAAAAGCATCAATTCTTTGGTGCTCAGCCTTCTTCACAGTCCAACTCTCACACCACCAGCTCCTCACCTGTGGTCAATTTGTGCAGCCTAGGAACTTGAACAGTGTGGTCAAATTCTCCAAGTTTTCAAAAGAAGCTGAACATTCTGAGTTTTATGTAAAATCTGTTTAGAAAACATTGGCAACTAATTCCATGTCTTTAACAACTGAAGGCCAAATTAAACATCTCTGCAGATCCCATATAGCTTGAAGGTTTGAAATGTGTAACTTTCACTTATATAATAGTTATTACTCTTTTCTTAGTACAACATCTTCTGCCAAGTTTATATACAGAGGACCCATAGCCGTTCTAAGAAAAGCTGTTTCTCTACCACATTTTTTAAGGTAATGCTGCTGCTGCTGCCAAGTCACTTCAGTCGTGTCTGACTCTGTGCAACCCCATAGATGGCAGCCCACTAGCCTCCCCCGTCCCTGGGATTCTCCAGGCAAGAACACTGGAGTGGGTTGCCATTTCCTCCTCCAATGCATGAAAGTGAAAAGTGAAAGTGAAGTCGCTCAGTCGTGTCCGACTCTTAGCGACCCCATGGACTGCAGCCTACCAGGCTCCTCTGTCCATGGGATTTTAAAGGCAAGAGTACTGGAGTGGGGTGCCATTGCCTTCTCCAAGGTAATACTAGGTACTCTAACAAATCAAACCCCTAGTTGTAGTGGCTCAACACAATAGAAATTTCTTTCTCATGCATGAAATAGTTTGGTGCAATTGTTCACTTTTGGCCAGAGGCTCTTCCTTCCACAGTGACCCTGGATTATGGCTCTACCATCTCCTGGGGCCCGGAGTCCTCTGTATCCAACTGGCAGATGGGGAAGAGAGTAGAGAAGGTGTGCCCACTGTTTAACCACCTTTTCACATGGCCACACCTGAATGAAGATTGCCTTGGCTGGGCAGCTGTTTCCCAGACCCAGGACTGCACTGCAGGAACTGTGTGACTTTGCATTTGCCACATTCACACTGCCTACCAGCAAGGCTGTATGTGAGACTGTCTGAAGGGGAGCCTCACGTAAGAGGAAATCCACACCTATAAATATTTTGACTATCTAAACAGAAGGAACTGGGATCATCAAGGCGTCTTCAGCAGTGAACTCTAGGGATAAAAATAAAGAGCCAGGAAAAGGACTAGACAGACATATAAATCTCATTACAGGACAGTTTAGTGAGTATTATAGTTCCTATTAGACCCATGTGAAATCTGAGGCCTGGAAATGTTTTCAATAACTTGTCCAAAGAATCACAACCAATAATTATGCTCATTCCAGAACATGCTATTTTAGAATTCCCTCAGACATTGCTTATAGATGGGGTTTATCCTATTACAATAAAGTAACTTTTATTGCCTTACATGGAGATGAGCAAAACAGAATAGGAAAATATCTTGGAGAGGCAAGAGTGTAGTTAGAGTTTCTTATCACATATGATTGAGTCCTGGGGTTAAACTAACCGACAGAGCAATTAGTCTGTTTGTTTAATGGACAGTCATAATTTTCTAGAGATGATGTGGGGAGATCTATGACTGGGTGACTTAGTGCTATTGAACACGCTGATTTGTTATCTGGAATTAATCAACATTGAGAATGAAGCACCACCACACTGCTGAATTTATACATTCATTTTTTTCAAAAACATTCACAAGTGCTAAGGCTACATTACTCATGGTGGTAGATGCCAGGGATTCAAAAAAGAATACTAGGTACTATTAACTGAATACCTACTTTATGCCAAGTGCTTTTACATACATTATCAAATATCATCTTTACTATGATACTTCATGGTAAGTGATACTATCAAGTTTTATTTACACTCTTGGAACTTTCCCACTTTGACATAACTGGTTTGAAGAAGATCGAACTTAAAGAAGTCTGACTACAAGTTGTGCTCTTTCTGTTGTGATATCCACACCCTTCCTGGCTTATTGAAAAAGTAAAATGCTTATGATCATATAGGTGACTTTAGCAGGGAGGAGAAACAAGTAAACAGTGATAAAACAATGAAGGAAATGACATTGCTCTGGGTATATTTTAATGCTTCACTCATTATGTTTATACAGTAGCTGATTCGATAGTTCCTAGTTTTGCACATAAGTTTTCTTTCTTGAGCATACCCCAAGGCCATATTTTATCATGTGCAAAAAGGATGTGTTCAGAAAATGTGTTTACCAAAGTAACTGTGTGCCATGGATAAAGGGAGGCCAACGAGATCATCTCTGAGACTTTCAGCTGACATAAAAAGGTGCTTTTCAAGTGCTTTACATATACTGCCTCATTTAATACAACACGCTTTTGAGGAAACTCATGATTATTCCCAATTTAAAGAGGATGAAACTGAGGAAGAAAGAAGCTAAATAACTCACTCGAGGTCACATAGATTCTACGTTTCAGGGCTGCAATTCTGTCCCAGGTCCTCTCCTGCCACGTGTCTGCTTTTAAGCCTGTCACCCCACTGCCTCCCATTGGATTGAAAGTGCATACAGTATAGACAGCACTGTGGGGGCTACGCAACCTCTCTGGAGTGACCGGGAATCTAATTGAAGAGCCATGATATACCACCATCTAAACTTACCTCAGTGTTTAATTTTAAAGAAGTATCAAATCACAGATTGAATTTTCATTGTTAATTGCATATGTAAGAAAGATCACAGAAAGGCAAGGTAGGTCAGTTAATTTTTATGGCTACTATAAACCAAACATGGAATCTATTTTGATTCATATAAATTGCATGGCAGCCCAATGAAAATACTATTAGCATCCCCATTTTACAAATAGAAACTAAATAATCAGTTCAGAACCCCGTCGCTACAAGGTGAGTGAAGTATGGCAGTTGTCTTCAAAGTGTGTTCCATGGACAAGCACAATCAGCATCTCCTGGGAGTTAGTTTAAAAATGCAGATTTCAAGGCCTAACCCAGACCTGTTGAGTCAGATCTCTGGGACTGGGGTTCAGAAATTTGCTTTCTAGGAGATTCTAATACACACTTAAGTTGGAAAGCACCTGGCCTAAGGTATGAATTCTGTGATGATTGTGAGACCTGTGTGATGTCAGACCTCATATCCTTGCCACTGCAGTCAGTATGCCGCAACCTGAAATAGTTGAGAGAGTTCCATGAAGAAAAGCAACAAGAGCTGTTCTTTGAAGAATTTGTGAAATATGGGTCAGTAGAAAGCATAGAGGAGGTATTACAGGAAGGGTCAGTAATTGGACAGTTCACTCAAGATAGGTGCCATGTTCATCTTCCCCTGAATTTAGCTGTTCTACCCAAAACCCTTGCTTCAGATCACTTATTGGTATTTGATACAAATGTGGAATCTGCAATATTCTCAGTAATCCATGGAGAAGCTTTGCAGAAGTGCTCTGTTAGTAATTAGTTAATATCAATATGAGTTAATGAACTAAGTCAATTATTTGGATTTGGACTATGGACTGTGGAGGGGGTCCATCAGTGGGTAGCAAAAATAATTGAACAGACATATAGGGAAAGGCAGCTACAACATAAAAACAACAACAACAACAAAAAACAAGTTTTGCTTTAGATCTTTTAAACAATATTTTTTTTTTGCCAGCACTTGCATTTAAATTTTTTTATTGAAGTATAGTTGATTTACAATGTTGTGTTAGTTCCAGGTGTACAGCAAAGTGGTTCAGTTGTACATACACATATATCCACTGTTTTTTAGGTTCTTTTCCCATATGGGTTATTACATAGGATTGAGTAGAGTTCTGTGTGCTATACAGTAGATCCTTATTAGTTTTATATATATGCTAATGCTAAGTCGCTTCAGTCATGTCCAACTGTGTGTGACCCCATAGACGGCAGCCCACCAGGCTCTGCCGTCCCTGGGATTCTCCAGGCAAGAATACTGGAGTGGGTTGCCATTTCCTTCTCCAATGCATGAAAGAGAAAAGTGAAAGTGAAGTCGCTCAGTCGTGTCCGACTCTTAGCGACCCCATGGAGTGCAGCCTACCAGGCTCTTCTGTCCATGGATTTTCCAGGCAAGAGTACTGGAGTGGGGTGCCATTGCCTTCTCCGATTTATATATATAGTAGTATGTATATGTCATCTCCCAATATATCCCTCCCCAACCCTCCCCCCATAACCATAACTTTGTTTTCTACATTTGTGAGTCTATTTCTATTTTGTAAATAAATTCATTTGTAACATTATTTTTAGATTCTACATAGGAGTGATATCAGATGATTTTTGTATTTCTCTGACTGACTTTACTCAGTATTGCAATCTCTAGGTCCAACAGGTGCTGCAAATGGCATTTTTTTGTTCTTATGGCTGAGTAATATTCCATTGTACATATCTTACACATCTTACTTATCCTTACCTCTTTCAACAACCACTTACGTTGCTTCCATGTCTTGGCTATTGTAAATAGTGTTGCAATGAACATTTGAGTGCATCTGTCTTTTCAAATTATGATTTTATTTAGATATGTGCCCAGGAGTGGGATTGCTGGATCAGATGGTAGTTCTATATTTTTAAAGAAACCTCCATACTGCTCTCCGTAATGGTTATACCAATTTATATTCCCACCAAGTGTAGGAGTGTTCCCTTTTCTCCACACCATCTCCAGTATTTATTGTTTGTAGATTGTTTTTGATGGCCAGTTTGATCCATGTGAAGAGGTATCCCATTGTAGTTTTTGATTTGCATTTATCTAATAATAGTGATGTTGAGCATCTTTTCACATTTTTTTCAGCCATCTATATGTCTTTGGAGAGAGGTCTGATCTTCCACTCATGTTTTGATTGGATTGTTTATTTGATATTGAGCTGCGTGAGTTGTTTGTATATTTTGGAGATTAACCCCTTGTCAGTTGCTTTGTTTGCAAGTAACTTCTCCCATTCTGAGGGTTGACTTTTTGTTTTGTTTACATTTCCTTTGCTGTGCAAAAGCTCTTAAGTTTAATTAGGCTCAATTTTTTTTTTTATTATTATTCTAGGAGGTGGATCTAAAAAGACGTTGCTTCGATTTGTGTCAGAGTGTTCCACTTGTGTTTTTCTAAGAGTTTTATAGTATCTGGCCTTAGTTTTATGTCTTTAATCTGTTTTGAGTTTATTTGTATGCAGTGTTAAGGAGTGTTCTAATTTCATTCATTTACATGTAGCTGTCCAGTTTGCCCAGCATCACTTATTGAAGAGAAGTTTCTTCATTCTTGCCTTCTTTGTAATAGATGAGTGAATTTATCTCCGGATTTTCTGTCCTGTCCATTGACCTATGTTTCTGTCTTTGTGCCAGTATCATACTGTTTTGATTACTCTAGCTTTGTGGTATAGTCTGAAGTTAGGGAAGTTGAATGCTCCAACTCCATTTTTCTTTCTCAAGATTGCTTTGGCTATTCAAGGTCTTTTGTATTTCTATACAAATGGTAAAAATGTTTTGTTCTACTTCTATGAACAGAAAATACCATTGATAATTTGATAGGGATTGCATTAAATATATAAATTGCTTTGGGTAGTATAGTCATTTTCACAAATTTGGTTCTTCGAATACAAGAACATGGTATATCTCTCTATCTGTGTGTCGCCTTTGATTTCTTTCATCAGCATCTTATAGTTCTCTGAGTACAAGTTTTTTGCCTCCTTAGGTAGGTTTATTCCTAAGTATTTTATTCTTTTGGATGTAATGATAAATAGGATTGTTAATTTCTCTTTCTGATCTTTCATTTTTATTGTATAGGAATGCAAGAAATTTCTGTGTATTTATTTTGTATCTTGCAAACTTCACCAAATTAACTGAGCTCTAGTAGTTTTCTGGTAATGGCTTTAGGATTCTCTACATATAATATGTCATCTGCAAACAGTGATAGCTTTGCTTCTTTTCCAATTTGGATTTCTTTTATTTCTTCTTCTTCTCTGATTGCCATGGCTAGAACTTCCAAAACTATGTTGAATAAAAGTGGTGAGAGTGGACATTCTTGTATTGTTCCTAACCTTAGAGGAAACAGTTTTTCATCTTGGAAATGGCTGTGGGCTTGTTGTATATGGCTTTTATTATGTTGAGTTAGGTTCCCTTTATCCCTACTTTCTGGAGAACTTTTTTTTTTTAAATCATAAATGGGTATTGAATTTTATCAAAAGCTTTACCCTGTGCCAATTGAGATGATGGGCTTCCGTAGTAGCTCACATGGTAAAGAATCTGCCTGCCTGGTCAGGAAGATTCCCTGGGGAGGGAATGGCTACCTACTCCAGCATTCTTGCCTGGAGAATCCCATGGGCAGAGGAACCTGGTAGGTTCCATGTGGTCGCAAAGAGTTAGACACGACTGAGTGACTTTCACTTTCATTGAGATGATCATATAATTTTTATTCTTCAGTTATCATGGTGTGTCACATTGATTTCGCATGTATCAAAGAATCCTTTAATCCCTGGGATAAATCCCACTTTATCAATGGCATGGAATCCTTTTAATGTATTGTTAAATTTGGCTTGCTAGTATTTTGTTGAGGATTTTTGTGTTTGTGTTATTCAGTGATATTGGAGTGTAATTTTCTTTATTTGTGGTATCATTGTGGCCTTGTAGAATTAACTTGGGAGTGTCCCTTCCTCTGCAATTTTTGGGGAAGATTTTTAGAAGGAAATGTTTGATAGAATTAGAATTCTTTAAATATTTGATAGAATTCACATGTAAAGTCATGACTTTTGAGTGTTTTTTAATCACAGTTTCAATTTCAGTAGTTGTGATTGGTTGGTTCAGGTTTTCTGTTTCTTTTTGGTTTGGTCTTAGAAGGTTGTATCTTTCTAAGAATTTGTCAATTTCTTCTAGAGTGACCATTTTATAGGAATATAGTTGCTTGCAGTAGTCTTATGATCCTTGTGTTTCTATGGTGTCTGTTGTAACTTTTTATTTCTAATTTTATTTGATTTGAATCCTCTCCCTTTTTTTTTTCTGATAAGCCTAGCTAAAAGTTTACCATTTTTATCATTTCAAAGAACCAGCTTTTAGTTTCATTGATCTTTTCTAATTTCTTTGTCTCTATTTATTTCTGTTCTGATCTTTATGATTTCCTTCTACTAACTTTGGGTTTTGTTTGCTCTTCTTTCTCTAGTCACTTTATTTGTAAGGTTAGGTTGTTTATCTGAGATTTTTCTTGTTTCTTGAGATAGGATTGTATTGCTATGAACTCCTCTCTTAAAACCACTTTAGCTGTATCTCATAGATTTTAGATTGTCCTGTAATTGTTATTTATCTATACATTTTTTTTTCATATCCTCTTTGATTTCTTTAGTGATACTTTGATTGCTTAGTAACATATTGTTTAGCCTTCATGTGTTTTGTTTTATAGGTTTTTTTTTTCCTTTAATTGATTTCTAATCTCAGCATTGTGGCCAGAAAAGATGCTTGAAATGATTTTGATTTTCATAAATTTACCAAGACTTGATTTGTGGTACAAGATGTGATCTATCCTAGAGAATATTTCATATGCACTTGAGAAGAAAGTATATTCTGCTGCTTTCAGATAGGATGCCCTTATCAATTAAGTTCATTTGGTCTAATATGTCATTTAAGGCTCTTGTTTCCTTACTGAATTTCTGTTTGGATGATCTGTCCATTGGTGTAAGTGGGGTCGAATCTCCCACTATTATTATTTCTCCTTCTATGGCTATTAGTATTTGCATTATAGAGGTACTCCTATGTTGGATGCATATGTATTTACAATTGTTATATCTTCTTAGATTGAACCCTTGATCATTATGTAGTGTCCTTCCTTGTTTCTTGTACCAGTCTATATTTTAAAGTCTATTTTGTCTGATATGAGTATTGCTATTCCAGCTTTCTTGATTTGCATTTGCACCGAATATCTTTTTGCATGCCCCCACTTTCAGGCTATTATGTGTCCCTAGGTCTGAAAAGGGCCTCTTTTCAGCATATATATCAGTCTTGTTTTTGTATCCATTCAGCCAACATTCAATCCATTTACATTGAGAGAATGGCATTGAAACATGTAAAATATCATGTATGAAACGAGTTGCCAGTCCAGGTTCGATGCACGATTCTGGATGCTTGGGGCTGGTGCACTGGGACGACCCAGAGGGATGGAATGGGGAAGGAGGAGGGTTCAGGATGGGAAACACATGTATACCTGTGGCGGATTCATTTTGATATTTGGCAAAACTAATACAGTTATATAAAGTTTAAAAAGAAAATAAAATTAAAAAAAAAAAAATAAAGTAATTATTGATATGTATGTTCCCATTGACATTTTCTAATTGCTTATGATTTTTCTCAGTCTTCTTCCTTTCTTTTGTTTTCTTGTGGTTTGATGATTATCTGCATGTGTGTTGTATTTATTGTAGTGTTTTGGTTTGAAGTTCTCATAATGTTTTGATATAGCAGTCTGTGTATGTACAAAGTTGTTTTAAATTGCTGGTCTCTTAATTTCAAATTCAATTCCTGTTTCCTGCATTTGTACTCTCCTCACGGTTGCTAGTTTTGATATCATATTTGTGTGTGAATGATTTCCTACTTTTACCATATGTTTGCCTTTACTGGTAAGCTTTCCCATTTGGGATTTTCTTGTTTCTAGTTGTAACCTCCTTTTTTCTTGCCTGGAAAGGTTCCTTTAGCATTTATTATAGGGCTCTTTAGCACATGTTATTGGGCTGATTTTGTCTTTCTGATTTCTGAGCTTTTGTGTGTCTGTAAAGCTTTTGATTTTGTGTTGAATCTGAATGAAAGCCTTGCTGGATATTCTTGGTTATAGGTTTCCTTTCATCACTTTAAATATATCATGCCACTCACTTCTGGCCTGGAGAGTTTCTGCTGAAAACTCAGCTGATAAGTTTATGGGATTCCCTTGTATATTATTTGCTGCTTTTCCCTTGTTGCTTTTGATATTTTTTCTTTGCATTTTAATTTTTGTTAGTTGATTACTACGTGCCTTGGCATGTTCCTCCTTGAGTTTATCCTGTATGGGAGTCTCTGCACTTCTTGGACATAGGTGTGACTGTTTTCCATGTTAGGGAAGTTTTCAGCTATGATTGCTTCAAATATTTTCCCCAAACTTTTCTGTTTCTCCTTTTCTTCTGGGAGCCCTATCCTGCAAATACTGATGCATTTAATGTTGTCTCAGAGGTGTCTGAGACTTTCCTCATTTCTTTTCATTCTTTCTTCTTTATTTTGTTCTGTGGCAGTAATTTTAACCACACTGTCTTCCACCTCACTTATTTATACTTCTGCCTCAGTTATTCTTCTATTGATTTCACCTAATGTATTTTTTTATTTTTTCAGGGCTCCCCTGGTGGCTTGGTGGGAGGGGCTCAAACTACTGCACAATTGCACTCATCTCACACGTTAGTAAAGTAATGCTCAAAATTCTCTAAGCCAGGCTTTAATAGTACAAGAACTGTGAACTTCCAGATGTTCAAGCTGGATTTAGAAAAGGCAGAGGAACCAGAGATCAAATTGCCAACATCCGTTGGATCATCAAAAAAGCAAGAGAGTTCCAGAAAAACATCTGCTTTATTGACGATGCCAAAGCCTTTGACTGTGTGGACCACAACAAACTCTGGAAAATTCTTAAAGAGATGGGACTAGCAGACCACCTCACCTGCCTCCTGAGAAATCTGTATGCAGGTCAGGAAGCAAAGCTAGAACTGGACATGGAACAAACTGGTTCCAAATTGAGAAAGGAGTATGTCAAGGCTGTATATTGTCACCATGCTTATTTAACCTATATGCAGAGTACATCATGAGAAATGCTGGGCTGGAAGAAGCACAAGGGGGAATCAAGATTGCCAGGAGAGAAATATCAATAACCTCAGATATGCAGATGACACCACCCTTATGGCAGAAAGTGAAGAACTAAAGAGCCTCTTGATGAAAGTGAAAGAGGAGAGTGAAAAAGTTGGCCTAAAACTCAACATTCAGAAAACTAAGGTCATGGCATCTGGTCCCATCACTTCATGGCAAATAGATGGGGAAACAGTGGAAACAGTGACAGACTTTCTTTTTTGGGGCTCCCAAATCACTGCAGATGGTGACTGCAGCCATGAAATTAAAATACGCTTGCTCCTTGGAAGAAAAGTTGTGACCAACCTAGACAGCACATTAAAAAGCAGAGACATTACTTTGTCAACAAAGGTCCATCTAATCAAAGCTAGGTTTTTCCAGTGGTCATGTGTGGAGGTGAGAGTGGGACTATAAAGAAAGCTGAGCACTGAAGAATTGATGCTTTTTAATTGTGGTGTTGGAGAAGACTCTTGAGAGTCACTTGGACAGCAAGTAGATCCAACCAGTCCATCCTAAAAGAAATTAGTCCTGAATATTCATTGGAAGGACTGATGCTGAAGCTGAAACTCCAATATTTTGACCACCTGATGCAAAGAACTGACTCACTGAAAAAGACCCTGATGCTGGGAAAGACTGAAGGCAGGAGGAGAAGGGGATGACAGAGGATGAGATGGTTGGACGGAATCACCGACTCTGTGGACATGAGTTTGAGTAAACTCCAGGAGTTGGCAATGGACAGGGAGGCCTGGTGTGCTGCAGCCCATGGGGTTGCAAGGAGTTGGACAGGACTGAGGGACTGAACTGGACTGGTGGCTCAGATGGTAAAGAATGCTCCTGCAGTGCAGGGGACCTGGGTTTGATACCTGGATTGGGAAGATCCCCTGAAAGAGGGAATGGCAACCCACTCCAGTATTCTTGCCTGGAGAATCTTCATGGACAGAGGAGACTGTTGGTCTACAGTCCATGGGTCGCAAAGAGTGGGACACAACTGAGGGACTTTACACAGTGTATTTTTTAATTCAGTTATTGTGTTGTTCATCTGTTTGTTATTTAAAATTTTCATATCTTTGTTAAACATTTCTTATATTTTCTCAGTCGTGCCTCCATTATATTTTTTCTGAGATTTTGGATTACCTTTAATATCATTAGTCTGAATTTTTTTCCAGGTAAATTGCCTAGCTCCTCTTTATTTTGTTATTGTTGTGGGTTTTTATCTTGTTCCTTCATCTGTACCATATTTCTCTGATTTATTGTTTCATCTAATTTTCACTGTTTATGGTCTCTTTTCCCCAGGCTGTGGGATCATAGTACCTCTTGCCTATGATGCCTGCCTCTTGGTGGATGAGGTTGGTGTGGGGGCTCGTGCAGACTTCCAGGTGAGAGGGACTCGGTGCCTGCAGTCTGGTGAGTAAAGTTGTGTTTTGTCCCTTTCCAGGGTCGTGTCAGTATTAGTTGCTCAGTCTTGCCAGATTCTTTGCAACCCTGTGGACTGTAGTCTGCCAGGCTCCTTTGTCCATGCACTTCTCCAGGCAAGATTACTGGAGTGGATAGCCATTCCCTTCTCCACGGTATCTTCCTGACCCAGGGATCTCCTGCATTGCAAGCAGATTCTTTATCATCTGAGTTACCAGGGAAGACCTTGGCTGTGAGCTCATTATGATTTTAGGCAGCCTGTCTTCTGACGGGTGGAGCTGAATTCCTATCTTATTGGTTGTTTAGCCTGAGGCCTTCCATCCCTAGATCCTGCAGGCTGCTGGGTATGGCCAGGTCTTAGTGCGAAAATGGGGACTTCCAGGAGAACTCACACTGAACAATATTCTCTGGATCCTCTACTACCAGTGTCTTTGCCCCCACAGTGAGCTACAGCCAGCCTTTGTTTTCCCAGTAAACACGCCAAGATCCCTTGGTAGAGCTAGCCCAGGTTCCTATGAAAGTACAGCTTTGTGCTAGGTCCTGGTGCACATGAGACCTTGATGCGCCCTCCAAGGATGGAGTTTGGGTTTCTCTCAGCCCTGTGGAGTTTCTGCACTCAAGCTCAGATGGCCTTCAAGGCTAAATGCTCTGAGGGCTCTTCATCCTAATGCCAGACCCTCAGATTGTCTTAGAGGGCTATTTTGTGTAGAAACATCTCTGTGTCTTGCGTGGGTTTAATATTTTTTGGTGTGAGGGCTATTTTTAGTATAGATGTCTGTCACATCTTTGCTCAGTGTGTGCTGGCCATTACCCCTTTCACTGGCATTGTGACTCACGTGGTGACCAGAGCCTTCACTGGATATTGATCAGGGCCCGCACTTTGCTCTGTGTTTGTCACTGCCCTGTCATGGGGCAGCTGTTGGAGTAGAGGCTCTAGTTGTTGGAGTAGAGGCTCTCTGATCTGGAACTTAGTATATTTCTAATCTGTGCTTTGAGGTAGTCAGGGTTGGAGTGCTCCCACTGGGAGGGAAGCCACTGAATGTTTCTCCTGTGGAGCAGTTCATTGGTGAACGTGCTCTGTTGTGTCATCTTTTACCCATCGTGTGAGCACTCAGAGTACATTGTTGTTGGCACTGCTCTCAGCCCCACCTTAACCATGAGTGTGCCAGCAAATGGTCCTGGTGTCTTTCAGGAGTTTTCACCAAGCCACTAGCACAGATCCACTGAAGTCAGGTCCCAGGATTGCAATAAATCATGTATCTGGACCCAATTTGGGCACTCTGGAGATACCTCAGACTCTGTCCTGGCCCAGTCACCATGCCAATGTGTCCACAAGGTCTGTAACTGCTGAAGCTAGAGCTGACTCAGTTGCAGGAGCACTCAGATGTTCTGAAGGCACTGAGCTTACAAAGCCAGTCATGGAGGTTTAAATCTGTAGTTCAGACATCCACCAGGAGAGATTTCAGCTCTTCTTCCTTAGTTATATGCCCTCCTAATGTGGTTTTAACCCCACCTCTGTGTCTGGGCCATCCACAGGTGTGTGAGACTGCCCCAGAGCATAGGAGCCCACCTGGGAAGGAAAGGGCATAGGAGGTGGTAGCTAGGGGTGCACAAGCCTGCTTCAATGGGAGCCCTTCCTAGTGTCTGTGGAGGCAGGGGCTATCATGTGGGGAGAGAGTGTGCAATAGCAGCCCCATCCTTCGTGCATCACTCAACAACAGCACTTTGCTTCTGTGGTCGTCCGGCTTCCTCCATGAGCCCTCCTGATGGCAGGGCTCTTCATTCCTGTTCTCTTAGCTTCTCCTCACGGCAACAGCAGTCCTCTCCCTGGATCTGCTCTCCAAACCCTATGGTCCAACATCCAGACTTGGTCCACACTGGCAGACACACGTCTCAGACTGGGGTGTGCAGGGCTGTGGCATAGACCTCTGTGTAGGTCTCACTCTGTCCTGCCTGCCATAGACCTGGCCCCCAAACTTCCCCTTCTGTCCTAGATTATTTTCTCACCAGTAAGGAAGCCTCCCCAGGTGCAGGAACTTCTCTCATCCATGGGGAAACCCACCCCATGGATGCAGGTCCCAGCCTACTTCCTCGCCTCTTCCTTTCCCCTTCTTTATTTCATCCTATCCTGTTATGCAGGGATCTTTCTTGTCCTTTCAGATGTCTGAGGTCCTCTGTTAGTGTTCAGTAGGTGTTCTGTGAGAATTATTCTATATGTAAATGTATTCTTGATGCATTTGTGGGGAGAGGTGAACTGCATGTCTTCCTACTCCATTCCCATCTTGACTTATCCTTGCTAGTTCTTATTTCTGAGTATTATTGAACTCCTTTTTTAGGCACCCTAAGTACAAACTAAGACTAACCATCATTCTTTATGTAACATAAGAAAAAGGTAAGGAAACTTGATGGAGTAAGGCTTTTGGATGTCAGCTGTGGGGCCCAAGTTAAATGGGCAGAAGTCTTTTTTGGCAGGAATAACAGGAGACAGGGCTGCTAAGAAGGAAATTCAGTAAAAAAAAAAAAAAAAAAAAAAGGTTCTTAGGCTGGTAAGTCACTTCTTTACTTCCTCTCCCTAAATTTTTCTTCTCTTCTTATAATTCTCCTCTCCTACTGTGCTTGGTTCTAGAAGGTTTCGTAGGTCATCACAGAACCGTTCAACTTCAGCTTCTTCAGCATTAGTCAATGGGGAATAGACTTGGATTACTGTGATATTGAATGGTTTGCCTTGGAAACGAACAGAGATCATTTTGCCATTTTTGAGATCGCACCCAAATACTGCATTTCAGAATCTCTTGTTGACTATGAAGGTTACTCCATTTCTTCTAAGGGATTCTTGCCCACAGTAGTAGATATAATGGTCATCTGAATTAAATTTGCCCACTCCCATCCATTTTAGTTGACTGATTCCTAAAATATTGATGTTCACTCTTGCCATCTCCTGTTTGACCACTCAATTTGGCTTGATTCATGGACCTAACATTCCAGGTTCTAATGCAATATTGCTCTTTACAGCATCGGACTTTACTTCCACCACCAGTCACATCCACAGCTAGGTATTGTTTTCACTTTGGCTCCATCTCTTCATTCTTTCTAAACTCTTCTCCAGTAGCATATTGGGCACCTACCAACCCGAGGAGTTCATCTTTCAGTGTCATATCTTTTTGCTTTTTCATACTGTTAATGGGGTTCTCAAGGCAAGAATACTAAAGTGGTTTGCCCTTCCCTCTCCAGTGGATCACGTTTTGTCAGAACTCTCCACCATGAGTCATCTACCTTGGGTGGCCCTCATAGTTTCATTGAGTTAGACAAGGCTGTGGTCCATGGGATCAGTTTGGTTAGGTTTCTGTGATTGTGGTTTTCATTCTGTCTGCCCTCTGATGGATAAGAATAAGAGGCTTATGGAAGCTTCCTGTTGGGAGAGACTGGGGGAAACTGGCTCTTGTTCTGATGGGCAGGGCCTGGCTCAGTAAAACTTTATCCAATCTTCTGTTGATGGGCAGGACTGTGTTCCCACCCTGCTGTTTGACCTGAGGGCAAACTATGATAGGGGTAATTACGGTAAAGGTGACCTCCTTCAAAAGGACTTGTGCTCTCACTGTTGTAACCAGTGCCCCTGACCCCGCAGCAGGCCAGGCCAGTGTCGATCCATGCCTCCACCAGAGACTCCTGGAATTTCTCCTGTCTCCTGGTGCACACAAGATTTTGTTTGTGCCCTCCAAGAGTCTCTGTCCCCAGTCCTGTGGAAGTTCTATAATCAAATCCCACTGGCCTCCAGTCTTGCTCCTTGGAAAAAAAGCCATGACCAAACTAGACATCATATTGAAAGGCAGAGACATTACTTTGCCAACAAAGATTCATCTAGTCAGAGCTATGGTTTTTTTCAATAGTCGTGTATGGATGTGAGGGTTGGACTATAAAGAAAGCTGAGCACAGAAGAATTGATGCTTTTGAACTGTGGTATTAGAGAAGACTCTTGGGAGTCCCTTGAATAGCAAGGAAATCCAACCAGTCAATCCTAAAGGAAATCAGTCCTGAATATTCATTGGAAGGACTGAAGCTGAAGCTCCAATACTTTGGCCACCTGATGTGAAGAACTAACTCACTGGAAAAGATTGTTTTTAACTTTTTTGTTTTTAACTCCCTTATCTCTGTACCCTTTAAAGATTTATGTTAACTCCTGCCAACATTGAGGGTTTGGAGCAAATACCTGGAGCATCTCTGGCAACAGATGGAGGATGAGATGAACTGGTTTTATTCACTTTCCCAGTTCCTTCATGGAGAGTCTGACTAAAGAGGTCACTTGCAACCAATCCTCAGCATCCCACCTGATGCTGGGAAAGATTGAAGGCAGGAGGAGAAGGAGACGACAGAGGATAAGATGGTTGAATGGTGTCACCGACTCGATGGACATGAGTTTGAGCAAGCTCCTGGGGTTGGTGAAGGACAGGGAATCCTGGCATGCTGCAGTCCATGGGGTTGCACATAGTCGGACATGACTGAGTGACTGAACTGAACTATGCTTGGTGCACCAACAGCAACAAGCAGTGAACATTAGAACTTTATGGTGCCAACTTCTTTCTAGCGAATGACTTATTCCTAATAGCAAAGGCACTTCCTCCTCTGCAGAGGCCAACTTGTCCAAAGACATTCAAACACTTGCTTCTCTTAACTCTTCAGATGCTAGGAAGTTGGATTCTTTGACCACACAACCCTGCCCTAGATCTCAGGCTGCTTTATAAAGTTTGTCTCAGCTCTTTTTTTTTTTTTTTTTTGCCATATTCCTGTTGTACCTGCTCCCCTCATGCCAGTTTGAGATACAGAGATAGAAACCAAACCCTCCAACCCTCGCTGTTGGCAGGAATTAACATAATTTTTTAAAGGGTACAGAGATAAGAAAGTAAAAAACAAAAAAGCCCAGATGGGACCAAGATGGTAATGCATCTGATCTTCAATAGACCCTGAGTCTCATTATATGCTGATTTTACTAATTAGCATATTAAAAGGCACATCTACCACCGGCCAGGACTGGACATTAAGGATAGAAAGGAGGTGGCACCCCACGCACTTGAAAAGGCCCTGCTCTTTCCAGGGTAGATTACTGCATCTGCTTACTTGTCATTAGCCTCATTCATCTTTACTCTTTAAATCACTCTTGCCAAGTGGGTGAGAAGCTGATCTGTGAACTTTGTTCTCGCTTCTTTATTCTTCAGCCACTGGATAAAGTTTTTACTGTGTTTGTTTCAGCTTCAGTTTCATTATTCACCTACTTAAATCCAAAGGAAGAAAGAGCTGTCCCCCAACTGAGGCAGAGGGCCTCAGCCGGGCTGGGGCCTGAGCAGGGTCTCTATGACTTAATTAGGGAACACATCCTTGCTTTTCAGTTTTTCAGGTCCACTATTCCCTTCTGTCTCAGCCTGTTAAAATTGGTGTTTGATTTGCCTCCACGCATATCATATTAGGGCAGCTACAGAGCTTGAACTGTAGTCCCAGCCTCTGAAGTAAACTTAACCAAAGACTTCAACGTGAAGAACAGAATTATTCATGTCTTGTAACCACTGTGTGTGAGTATGAGAGAGGGACCATTTATTCAGCATAAATATTTGGGCTCTTTTTTTTTTTTTCCCTCAAATGGAAGCATGCAGAAGTTCTGTAATTTGAATGGCAGCAGCCATTAGTTGATCTTAAAATACACTATCTTTTCTATAAATATTTTCTCTCAAGTGATGGGTTTAGTTTCATACTGCTTTATTCCTTTCTTTAGGAAAGGATGGTGTTAAAATGCCATCAAGTAAAATAAGGGGTTTTATGCTAAGGTCTCCACATCAGTGAATTTGCATTTTGTAATAACACCCTACGAGGATATCTTCCCTCGAATCTTCCCTTGAAATGTTAGATGGATCCATTTCAGTTGTGTATGTCCTACTTCATGCTCTAATGTGGCCAGATTGCTATAGCTTTAATTTAAGGCACAGGTTTCTGGTGATAATATACATCGACACTTTTCCAGTGTTGGCTGAGAATGGGGCTGTAAAGAATTCGAGTTGGATCATTAGTAATGAAAACTTAAATGTGTGACCCCCCTAAACAGATGGACAAATTCTGCTAGTGTTTTAATATATTCAACACTTTCTAAACTTATACACATTCCCAGATAATATGACTTTCTTTTCTTAATGACTAACTTTCTATATAAGAAATACTTTCGTTGTATGATAAAAGGAAAAATGGCCCCAGAGGTTACAAAAAAAATCAGAGCATGCTATCAGCAAGAGCAATATTAGTTCTTTAAAACATATAATCTGATTTTTGTTGTTGTTCATTCTCTAAGTTGTGTCCAACTCTTTGTGAGCCCCTGGACTGCAGCATGACAGGCAGTCCCCTGTCCTCCACTATTTCCCAGAGTTTGCTCAAATTCATGTCCATTGAGTCTGTGATGCCATCCAACCATCTCATCCTCTGCTGCCCTCTTCTCCTATTGTCTCCGATCTTTCCCAGCATCAGGGTCTTTTCCAATGAGTTGGCTCTTCATATCAGGTGGCCAAAGTATTGATTGTTTTCATATAATTTAAAATGTGTCCAAATTAAATGTGCCTGATTTTTACGAAGTGAAAGTGTTCATTGCTCAGTCGTGTTCAACTCTTTATGATCGCATGGACTGTATCCCACCAGGCTCCTGTGTCCATTGAATTCTCCAGGAAGGAATACTGGAGTGGGTAGCTATTCCCTTATCCAGGGGATCTTCCCAGCCCAGGTATCGAACCCAGCTCTCCTGCATTGCAGGCAGATTCTTTACTGTCTGAGCCACCAAAGCATCAATACAAGAGTTTTATATACCACGAATTAAAACTGAGACAGCAAGTGTATCAGATTAATAGTTGTATCACAACAATGTATATGTAAATGCTAATTTGACATAATTTTTAACAAATGCTTTCTTTATACACTATTGTTTTCTGATTATTTTAGGTAAGATAACTAGATATGATTTACATTGTGTGGATCTGATTACTTGTGTTTCCATCAAGGTTCCAGCACACTAAGTTGGGATGAACACACAAAGGATAGAATGTAGGAAAATCACAAGCCTGTGGTACATGGTACATCTCTGGGAACCTGAGGAGAGGGAGCTCTCACTGAAACTCAGTAGGAAAAGTGCTTGTAGGGATCACTGCCAAGACAGGACCAGTGACTTCAGTTAGGGGAAATTGCCTCAATGGAAGGATCCAGAAGAATTAACTACCTTGGTCTTGGTCCCCTACCCATCTCTCATCTCCTGCCAGGATTCCTTATTCCAAACATCAGAAGCCAGAGGGTTGGGAATCCCTCTAGGTAGTCTACATAACTCATCTCCCAGCGCAGAGAGCAACATGGAAATAGTGGATAGTATATCTGGTTGAGCAAACAGATTTATTGCACAGCATGGTGAAAGAAATACTGATAAAGTCTACCTATTTAGTGCCTCATTTTTTTCAACTTTATTGAGATATTATTGACATATAACTTTGTGTAAGTTAAAGGCATACAATGAGATTTGATTCATATATTGCAAAATGATTTCCACAGTAGGGTTTGTTAACACCTCTATCCCCTCACATAATTTCCATTTCTTTTTTGTGATGAGACCATTTAATATCTCTTCTATTCACAATTTTTATGTTTATGTAATATAGTATTGTCAACTATAGTTACCATGTTGTACCCAAGATCTCCAGAACTTATTCATAATTGGGAGTTTGTCCACTCTCTCCCCATTTCCTCCACCCCCTGCCCTTGGCAACCACCACTTGGGCTTCTGTTCCTGAATTAAGCTTGTTTAGTTACACCTATAAGTGAGATCACATGGTATTTTCCTTCTCTATCTGAGTTGTTTCACTGAGCATAATGTCCTTAAGGTCTATCCAAGTTGTTCCAAATGGCAGGATTTCCTTTATTCTAATGGCTGAGCATTACATAGTGTGTGTGTGTGTGTGTGTGTGTGTGTGTGTGTGTGTGTGTGTGTGTGTACCAAATCTTTTTAAAGTGTTCCTCAGTTGGCAGACACTTAGGTTGTTTCCATATGTTGGCTATTGTAAATAATGCTGCAATGAACATAGGAATACAGCTATCTCTAAGATACTGATTTCATTTCATATACCACAAGTATATATCCAAGTAGTAGGATTGCTGGATCATATGGTTGTTCTATTTTTAATTTTTTTGAGGAACCTCCACAGTGTTTTCTATTTTGGCGATGCCAATTTACCTTCCCACCAATGATGCACAAGGGCTTCCTTACATCTGTGCCTCTCTTTTTGATGATGTCAATTCTAACCAGTTTAAGGTGATATCTTGTGGATTTGATTTGCATTTCCCTGATGATTAATGATGGTAAACATTTTTTATGTAGCTATTGGCCATTTCTATTGTCATCTTTGGGAAAATGTCAATTCAGTTCCTCTATTTTTAAGCAGGTTTTTTTTTTTCTCTTTCGAGTTGTATGAGTTCTTAATAGTTTAGAATTAACTACTTATATATCTGATTTACAAAATATTTCTCTCATTCTGTAGGTTGCCTTTTCATTATGATGATTGTTTCTTTTGCTCTGCAGGAGTTTTTAAGTTTGATGTAGTTATACTTAGTTATTTTTGCTGCTTATGCTTTTGATGTTATGTCCAACATATTGTTGCCAGGATCAGTGTCAAGGAACTTTCCCTTATGCTTTCTTATAGTTTCATGGTTTCAGATACTATGTTTAAGTCTTTAATCTATTTTGAATTAATTTTCAAAATTTTGTGAGTGGTGAAGAGGAACTAAAAAGCCTCTTGATGAAAGTGAAAGTGGAGAGTGAAAAAGTTGGCTTAAAGCTCAACATTCAGAAAATGAAGATCATGGCATCCGGTCCCACCACTTCATGGGAAATAGATGGGGAAACAGTGGAAACAGTGTCAGACTTTATTATTCTGGGCTCCAAAATCACTACAGATGGTGACAGCAGCCACGAAATTAAAAGACGCTTACTCCTTGGAAGGAAAGTTATGACCAACCTAGATAGCATATGCAAAAGCAGAGACATTACTTTGCCAGCAAAGGTCCGTC
The DNA here is from genome assembly GCF_019923935.1 of Bubalus bubalis. NCBI lineage: Eukaryota > Metazoa > Chordata > Mammalia > Artiodactyla > Bovidae > Bubalus > Bubalus bubalis. The sequence continues at coordinate 95,821,074 of NC_059163.1, read as the reverse complement.
TAGTCAAGGCTATGGTTTTTCCTGTGGTCATGTATGGATGTGAGAGTTGGACTGTGAAGAAGGCTGAGCGCCAAAGAATTGATGCTTTTGAACTGTGGTGTTGGAGAAGACTCTTGAGAGTGCCTTGGACTGCAAGGAGATCCAACCAGTGCATTCTGAAGGAGATCAGCCCTGGGATTTCTTTGGAAGGAATGATGGTAAAGCTGAAACTCCAGTCCTTTGGCCACCTCATGCGAAGGGTTGACTCATTGGAGAAGACTCTGATGCTGGGAGGGACTGGGGGCAGGAGGAGAAGGGGACAACAGAGGATGAGATGGCTGGATGGCATCACTGACTTGATGGACGTGAGTCTGAGTGAACTCCGGGAGTTGGTGGTGGACAGGGAGGGCTGGCGTGCTGCGATTCATGGGGTCGCAAAGAGTCGGACATGACTGAGCGACTGATCTGATCTGATCTGATAAGACAGAGATCCAATTTCATTCCTCTGCATATGATTATCCAGTTTTCCCAAAACCTTTTGTTAAAGAGACTAGGAAACCACAACCCACTCCAGTGTTCTTGCTTGGAGAATCTCATGGACAGAGGAGCCTGGAAAGCTACAGTCCATGGGGTCACAAAGATTCAAACGTGACTGAAGCAACTTAGCACATCCTTTCCCCACTGAGTATTCTTGGCTCCCTTGTCAAATATTAGTTGACCTTATATGTGAGCATTTATTTCTGGTCTCTCAAGTCTATCCCATTGGTCTGTGTGTCTATTTTTATGCTAGACATACTGTTTTGATTACTACAGATTTCTAGTAGTTTGAAATCAAGAAATGTGAAGCCTCCAGCATTGTTCTTCTTTCTCATGATTGCTTTGATTATACAGGGTCTTTTGTGATTCCATACAAAATTTGGGGTTATTTTTATCTGTTTAAAGTGGATTGGAATTTTGCTAGATTGCTTTGAATTTGTAGATGGCATTGGATTGAAGGGACATTTTAACCATATTGTTTCTTCCAATCTATGAATGAGGTATATATTTGTGTTTACATTAATATCTCTAATCAAAGTTTTAGTTTTCAGTATCCAGGTCTTTCACCTTCTTGGTTAAATTTATTCCTAAGTACTTTATTGTTTTTGATACTATTATGAATGGGATTGTTTCTTTTTCAGATATTTCATTGTTAGTTTATAGAAATGCAGCTGATTTCTTAAGTTGATTTTTGTATCCTGCAACTTTACTGAATTTGCTGATTAGTTACAACAGGTTTTTTAATGGACTCTTTAAGGATTTTCTTTTTATAAAATCGTATCTACAAACATACTATTTTAATTTTCTTTTCTGATTTGGATGCCTTTCATTTCTATTTCTTGCCTGCTCACTCTGGTTAGGATTTCCATTGCTTTATTGAATAGTAGTGATGAGAGTAGGTATCCTTGTCTTATTTCTAATTTTAGACAAAAAGCTTTCAATTTTTCACTGTTGATATTAGCTGTGGGTTTTTATATATGACATTTATCATGTTGAGGTACTTTCCTTCTATACCCAACTTTTTGAGGTTTTATCCTAAAAGGATTTGTATTTTTCAAATGCTTTTCTACATCTATTGAGATGATCATAGATTTTATCTTTCATTCCATTAAAATGGTGTCTCACATTTATTAACTGGCATGTATTAACCAACTCCAAGGATAAATCCTGTTGACCATGATGTAGATTATTTTGATATTTTTATGTGCTGTTGAATTATGTTTGCTAATATTTATTTTGGAGAAGGCGATGGCACCCCACTCCAGTACTCTTGCCTGGAAAATCCCATGGATGGAGAAGCCTGGTAAGCTGCATTCCATGGGGTCGCGAAGAGTCGGACATGACTAAGCGACTTCCCTTTCACTTTTCACCTTCATGCATTGGAGAAGGAAATGGCAACCCACTCCAGTGTTCTTGCCTGGAGAATCCCAGGGACGGGGGAGGCTGGTGGGCTGCCATCTATGGGGTTGCACAGAGTTGGACATGACTGAAGCGACTTAGCAGTAGCAGCAATATTTATTTTATTGAGAATTTTTGTATTGGTATTCATCAGAGATATTGACCTATAATTTCCTTTTATTGTCTTTAACTTAGATATCAGGGTAATTCTGGCCTTGTAAAAATGAGTTTGGAAATGTTCCCTCCATTTAAGTTTATTGGAAAAGTTTGAGAAGAATTAGCATTAAGTCATCAAGTGTTTGGCAGAATTTATCAGTGAAGCCATTTAGTTCTTGACTTTTCTTTGTTGAGAGTTTTTGATTATTGATTCAATCTCCATATTAGTAATTGGTCTGTTCAGATTTTCTATTTTTCCATAATTTAGTCTTGGTAGCTTGTATGTTTCTAGGAACTTATGCACTTCTTCTAGGTTAATTATCCAATTTGTTGGCTTATGATTGTTTTTTACAGTCTCTAAAATCCTTTGTATCTCATGGTATCAGTTATAATGTCTCCTTTTGTATTTTTGGTTTTATTTACTTGGGTTTTTCTTTTCCTAGTTTATCGAGCTAAAAGTTTGTCAATTTTGTTTCTTTTCAAACAGTTCTTAACTTGGTTGGGCTTTTTTTTTTTTTCCTATTGTTTTTCTGGTCTCTAGTTCATTTGTCTCTGCTCTAATTTTTTGTTATTTTCTTCCTTCTGCTAACTTTGGGCTTAGTGTTTTGTGTTTTTTTTTTTCTAGTTTCTTGAGTTGTAAAGTGAGATTGTTTTGAGATCTTTCTTTTTTCTTTATGTAGGCATTGACTGCTATAAAATTTACTCTTTAGAACTGCTTTTGCTGAATCCCATAAGTTTTAGTATGTTGTATTTACATTTTCATTTGTTTCAAAATATTTTTTGATTTCCTTTTTGACTTCATCTTTGACTCATTGGTTATTCAGAAGTGTATTGTTTGAATTTCACATATTTAAAAATTTTCCAGTTTTTCCTTTTTTTTTTTTTTAAACTGCTTTCTAGTTTCATACTATTTGGGCCAATAAAGATGCTTGGTTTGCTTTGTGATCTATTATGTGATCTATTCTGGTGAACATTATGTGTGTACTTAGAAGAATGTTTCTTTTGCTGCTGTCGGATGTTCTATATTCTATATATGTACAATATTCTATATATGTCTGTCAGATCTATTTGCTCTATAGTTCAAGTTAATGTTTCCTTATTAATTTTCTATCTAGATGATCCATGCTATTGGAAATGGGTTATTGAAGGTCCCTACTATTATAGTATCATTTATTTTTCTTTTAAGATATGCTAGCATTTGTTTAATATATTTAGGTGCCCTGATGTTTGGTGTATATATATTTGATTGTTATATCCTATTTATGAATTGACCTCTTTATCATTATAAAATGATCTTTTTGTCTCTTATTATAGTTTTTGACTTAAAGTCTATTTTGTCTAACGTAAGTATAGCTACTTCTGCTTGCTTTGTTTGTTTTCACTTACATGGACTATCTTTTCCCATCTCTTTGAGCCTGTATATCCTTAAAGCTGAAGTGAATCTCTTGTAGATAGCACATAGTTGTACTGTTTTAAAAATTCACTCAGCCACTTTACACCTTTTAATTGGAGAATATAGTCAACTTACATTTGGAGAAATAATGAGAGGTAAGAGCTTACTAATGGTATCATATTGTGTCTGGCTGTTTTATAGTTCCCCCTTTTTTTTTTTCTCCCTTTTGTTGCCCTTTCTTTGTAAACTGGTGACTTTCCATAGTGGCATTTGATTTTCTTCTCTTTATCTTTTATGTATCTACTGCAGGCTTATAGTTTGTAGTTAACATGTTACTTACATTTAAAAATGTTATAAAATCTATTTTATTCTGATAACAACCTAACTTTAATTGAATATAAAAAATACTATTTTTATATTCAATTACTATTTTATATATATATACACCTGTTTATTTCCTCATTCTATGTTTTTTAACTTATAATTTACCTCTTAAATTGTGTATTCAGTAACAAATTATGGTAGCTATATTATAGTATTCTGATTTTGACTATATATTTACCTTTACCATATGATACATATTTTATGATGTTTTCATGTTGTTTATTAGCATCCTTTCATTTCAGCTTGAAGAAATTCTCTCATTATTTCTTATAAAGTAGTAGTGATGAACTACCTCTGCTTTTGTCAAGGAAGTTCTCTTATCTGTCCTTCATTTTTACTGGATAGTGTACTCTTGGTTAAATATATCATGCCACTCTTTCCTGGCCCTTAAGGTTTCTGCTGAGAAAACCATTTAGTCTTACAGAGGTTTTTCTTGTAAATTTACAGGCTTCTTTTCTCTTGTCCTCCTGCCGTTTCAAAGATTCTTTCTTTGCCTGTGATAGTTTTACTATAATGTGTCCTGGAGAAGATCTCTTTATGTTGAGTTTGGTGACGTTTGAGCTTCATTAACTTGGATATTCAAATCTCTCTCCAGATTTATGAAGTTCTCAGTCATTCTTTAAATAAATTTTCTACCATCTCTCTCCTGAGATTCTCCATTACTCACAGATAATTTCTTCTGATAGTATCCTATAGGTCAGGTAAGTTTTCTTCACTTTTTCTCATTCTTTTTCCTTTGTTTTCCTCTGACTGGATAATTTCAAAAGTTCTGTCTTCTAATTCAGATTTTTTTCTTCTGATCCATTCTTTTTGTTGATGCTCTCTATTATACTTTTCAGTTTATTTATTCTTTAGTGTTCTGGTCCCTTTTTTTTTTTTTTTTTTTTTAATTTGTACCTTTGTTACATTTCTCATTTTATTTATGTATTATTTTTCTGATTTTGTTCCATTGTCTGTCTGTCTTGTAGCTCATTGAACTTTCTTAAAATAACTTTCTCTATGAGACAAATTGCAGGTCTTCATGCCTTTGTGGTTGGTTTCTGGAAGAGTATCATGATTCTTTGGTATTGTCATGTTTCTTTGATTTTTTTCATGTTCCCTAAATTTTCGTGTTGCTATTTTCACATTTGAAGTGACTGTCACTTCCTCTAGTTTTCATTAACAGACTTAGGGAGAAAAAACCTTCCATTAGCCCCTTTAGGAATTCTGAGGCTTTCCTCAGGTCTTCTGTGGATACACCTACTTTACACGTCTTGCTCCCTCTTGTGACAGAATTCTTACACTTGGATGCCTTCTCTGGATTCTGCAAGGCACCAGGCTTCATATTGACAGAATTCCCTCGTTTTCTCAAGGGCAGAGATAAATTTTGTGATTTCTCTAGCCCACAGTTTTGGCTGGTTTTCTACTCATGCTACTAGTTGTCTGCTTAAGCCCACTCTCACCATTGTTGATGTGTACTCGGAGAACTGGCCATAATGTGTGTGTCATGGTGGTGGTGTACAGAATGCTAAGACTGCACATTGGTTTGCTGGGGTGATCCATGAGTAAGTCTTCCTACCCACTCATGGGTGATTTTCTTGATAGAGTCCATGATGCAGTCAGGAGAGTCTATCTTCTTTTAAAACTCTTCCTCTTACTCTATCTAATACATCCAAACTTGTATTTCTTGCTCCAATAGCGTGCTGAAACGTTTACCCTGAAAACTTGGACTTCGTAAAGCCCTTCTCATCTGTTGGTGGCTGTCTAAGACAATGTTCTCTAGGGGCTTCCAGACCATGGACAGGAGATGCTGGAGCCAGTTAATGGGCCAGTTTGGTGTCCAAAGTCAAGACAAAGTTTTGCATGCCTATTACTCAATGCATAATTGAGTTTGACTTTTCCTAGATCCTTTTTCTATGGTACTGGATCCCACAGCTTCCATAAAGGCACTTTGGACCACAGATGGATGACAAATTGTTGCTGTTTGGCATACAATGAGGGACATCTTATTCAGCCATCCAGCTGACATTATACCTTTAATGCCTCATTTTAAAGTACTTTCAAATAATAGAATGTTTTTGCCTGCTTGGGCTGTTATAACAAATACTATAAACTGGGTGGCTTAAAAAATAAGAATTTGTTTCTCAAAGTTCTGAAGGTTGGGAGGCCCAAGATCAAGGTGCCAGCATATTTAGTAACTAACAAGAACCCTCTTTTGTGATTTGCAGAAGGCTTCCTTTTTGCTGTGTTTTTACACATTGGAAACTGAGAGGGCTCTGGTCCCTTTCCTTCTTATAAGGGTACTAATCTCATCATCAGGGTTTCACCCTTATGACCTCATCTAAACCTTGCTACTTGCCAAAAGTCCCAAGTCCAAATACCATAACTTTGCAAATGAGGGCTTAGTATATGAATGATGTAGGAACACAAACATTCAGCCCATTGCATAGGAAAAAACATCAGCCATCACCATTCATTTAGAATGCTTTCTAGAAGATAAGCAGTTTCCTCTTACCCAGGGAACATTGTTGGTCTACTTCATTTTAGACCTCTGTAGCACACAGCGCTGCTAACCAATGCCATCTGAATAAAAAAAAAAAAAAAAAAGGTATTAGCAGGGTTAGAATGAACAAGGCAGGAATCAGAAACTAAAATGGGCAGTCTCATTGGCAAGTGGGTGGCTGCACTAGCAGAGGTACTCTTTCCTGCTGGTGTTCTTTGTTCCTCCTCCTTTGTGAGTATTATACATTATGTTTCAGTGACATATTGACACACTAAAGCTGCTTACCAAACCATTCTAAAAGCTAAAAGTGGTTAAAACAACAATAATCTGTTTTTTTTCTCATAGACCTGCAGGTCAGATCAACTAATCTAGACTGGACCCAACTACATGGCTCTGCTTCAAGCTGTAGGTCTGGTTGGCTTGATTCACTCAGTTCATTCTGACTGAAGGGGCAGCAGGGATACTCTTCATGGAGATGGCAGATGTACAAAGAAGGATAGGACAAAAATAATAATTCCACTTCAGGTCAAGGTTCAGAATAGGTATACTGTCACTACCCTCTGCAAGCAATTGGACAATGCAAGACATATGCCTAAGGTCAAAATCAAGGCGTAGGAAAGAACACTATGTCCAGATTAGGTCATGACAAGAAGGTGGATGTGGAAAGGGATGAAAAATGGGATACAAAATTTCATTCTACTGTAATCTACACTCTGGCCAAAATTATTTCATTTGCAAGCTACCCTCCCCTTCCCCCGCCACCAATGCCAAAATAAAACAACAAAAACAAAATCTCACCCTCTTCCCAGAGTCATTAAAAGCCTTGTGCCACATGACATTAGGCTCAAAGTTCGGGATTTTATAATCAACATCAATCCACATGAGGTCCTTTTTGATCTGGAAACCTATGAACTAAAATGGCAAGTTGTTTCCTCTAAACACAGCACATACTGCTGGAACAGTGAAAGAATAATTGCGACAAGCAGTCCTATTTGAAAAGAGGAAAGGAAGGAAAGGAAGAATGAGACACAGGTATATAGTACACACTGGCTGTAATAAATTATGAAATCCACTGGACAATCCCACTAGATCTCCTGGAGAAGGAAATGGCAACCCACTCCAGTTTTCTTGCCTGGAAAATCCCACGTCCTGAGGAGCCCGGTAGGCTACAGCCCATGGGGTTGCAAAGAGTCGGACATGACAGAATGACTTCACTTTCACTGGACAATTGTTGCCAGGTACACCCTTTTGAAAGGTAGGATGTGGTCCTAGGTAGCTCCCAATTCTGCTTGCAGGAGGTAGTTACCCAGTCAATCACTTTCCCGGTTTGTTAGTCTATCCTCTTCAATGTTCTTTTCCCTCGAGTATCTTCTTTGGCCATTTCTGAAAATAACTTTGTCTCAAATGCCCTTCATGGAAGCCAAACAACTTTCTCATGCTCTTCCCTGCTGAGGACAGTTGGGGGCTTAGAGGTTTACATTTCCAGGAGGATTTCAGTATTTTATTAACCAAATATCTCAAAAAATTCTGGATCTCCTATTTTTTCTTTCCAGTGTATGTCATGGATCCCAAAACAGTCATAATTTTCTTGAATGTGCATTTTTTCCTACTCTTAATCTTGGACACAGTAGGTTTCTGTCAGACTACGTCAGTAAACTTTTTCAATGTGACTGGCTTCCTATGTAGAAAATGTTTTGTTCTATGATTAAAAATAATTGCTTCTAAGGATCAAAACCCAAAGTATCTACCAATTATAAAATAATCTTCCGAAAAGAAATAACCTGATTCTTTTGTATGATTCAAAATGAATTTGTTAAAAATTAAGCTTGCCAGATTTGTATAAAATTCCTATCAGTGTTTTTATATGCTATTTAAAAAACAATTTAAACAACAGGCCCTTTGTATCTAGAGTCTTTCTTTAGATGCCCTCTTTTAGGGCTGGAAGAGATCTTCTAGGCACCACCTAATGCTTGCAGAGACCTTAACAAATGGTCTGAGGGCCAAAGGAAATTGTTCTATGCCCCCAGGTTATATGCTAATATTGATTTAATCTTTGCTTCTATTCTGTGTCTTAATCTGAGAATCTTTAACTGGTTGGAAAGCTAAGGAGGAAGAACAGTTTAATTTTCAAAACCAGAAATATCTGGATTTATAACATGCTGCTTACAAATTGATAAATTGTCTGATCTAATTTCTTTTTTTGTAGAAACATAATATATGCAGGTTAAAGAGATTAGCTCATACTTTTTATATTTTTCTTATAAACATCTTGGCCACATCTACAGTTTGGTGAGGTGCATTTTTATCTTCCAAGTTATGGGAGGTAAAGCTTCAATGTTTTTGCCTCTTCCTAGTATGTCATTATTTTTCCAGATGTATATTTTTTATTTTATTGAAGTATAGTTGATTTACAGTGTTAATCCCTGCTGTACAGCAAAGTGACTCAGATATAGTTATATATATACATACTTACTTTTTCATATTCCTTTCCATTATGGTGGATCCTAGGATATAGAATATAGTTTCCTGTGATACACAGCAGGACCTTATTGTTTATCCATCCTATACATAATTGTTTGCATCTACTAATCTCAAACTCCAGTCCTTTCTTCCCCCTACCCACCGCCTTCACAACCACAAGCCTACTATATCTGTGAGTTCTATTTCTGTTTCATAGGTATGTTCATTTGTTGTATTTTAGGTTTCACATATAAGTGATATATGGTACTTCTCTTTATTTCTGATTTATTTCACTTAGTATAATCTCTAGTTGCATCCATGTTACTGCAAATGGCATTGTTTTGTTCTCTTTATGGCTCACTAGTACTCCATTGTATAATATATATGTACTACATCTTCTATTTCCATTCATCTGTTGATGGACATTTAATTTGTTTCCATGTTTTGGCTATTGTAAATAGTGCTGCTAAGAATATAGGGGTGCCTGTATCTTTTCAAATTATAGTTTTTTATGAGTATATGCCCAGGAGTGGGATTGCTGAATCATATAGCAACTCTATTTTTAGTTTTTTGAGGAACCTACATACATTCTCCATAGTGGCTGCACTAATTTACATTCCCACCAACCGTGTAAGAGGGTTCCCTTTTTTTCACACCCTTTTCAGTGTTTATTACCTGTAGGCTTTTTAATGATGACCATTCTGACTGTTATAAGCTGATAACTCATTGTAGTTTTGATTTTCATTTCTGTAACAATTAGTGGCAATGAGCATCTTTTCATGTGTCTCTTGGCCATCTGTATGTCTTCATTAGAAAATTGTCTATTTTTGTCTTCTGCCCATTTTTCAATTGGATTTTTTCATTATTGAATTGTATGAGCTGTTTGTATATTTTGGAAATTAAGCCCTTGTTGATCACATCATTTACAAGTATCTTCTCCCAGTCTGTAGGCTGTCCTTTCATTTTGTTTATGGTTTCCTTTGCCATGCCAAAGCTTATAAGTTTAACTGGGTTCCATTTGTTTATTTTTGCTTTTGTTTCTATTGCCTTGGAAGATTGACCTAGTAAAAAAATAATAGTAAGGTTTATGTCAGAGAATGTTTTATGTAGGAGTTTTATGGTGTCTTGTCTAATATTTAAAATTTTTAAACCATTCTGAGTTTGTGTATGGTATGAGGGTCTGTTCTAACTTCATTGATTTACATGTAGCTATCTAACTTTCCCAACCCCACTTGCTGAAAAGGCTGTCTTTTCTCCATTGTATATTCTTACCTCCTTTGTTAAATATTAATTGTCCATAAGTGTGCGGGTTTATTTCTGGGCTGTCTATTCTGTTCCATTGATCCATATGTCTGTTTTTGTGCCCATAGCATATTGTTTTGATTACTGTAGCTTTGTTGTATTGTTTGAAGTCTGAGAAGTTTAAGTCTCCTGCTTTGTTCTTTTCCCTCATGATGGCTTTGACAGTTCTGTGTCTTTTATAGTTTCATACAAATTTTAGGGTTATTTGCTCTAGAAATGTCTTATATAATTTGATAGGGATCACATTGAATCTGTAGATTGCTTTGGGTAGTATGGCCATTTTAACAATTCTTCCAGGCTAAGAGCATGGGATATCTCTTCAGTTCATTCAGTCATCTTCAAATTATTAATGTATTGTGGTTTTCATCATATAAGTCTTGCACCTCCCTGATATTATTCCAAAGTATTTTTATGATGTTTTAAAAAGGATTGTTTGCATTTCTTTTCTGATATTTCATCTTTAGTGTAAAGAAATGCAATGGGTTTCTGTATATTAATCTTGTATCCTGCTATTTTGCTGAATTCATTTATCAGTTCCAGTAGTTTTGTGTGTGGAGTCTTTAGGGATGTATATATGTGTATATATATATGTGTGTGTGTGTGTGTGTGTGTGTGTGTATACATAGTATGTCATCTGTGTATAATGAGAATTTTACCTCTTCCCTACCAATTTGAATACTTTTTATTTCTTGTCTGGCTGCAGTGGCTAGGATTTCCAATACTATATTGAAGAAAAGTGGTGAGAGAGGGTGTCCTTTTCTTGTTTCAGATTTTAGTGGGAAGGCTTTCAGTTTTTCAACTTTTTTTCGACTTCCCTGGTGGCTCAGATGGTAAAGCGTCTACCTACAATGCGGAAGACCTAGGTTCAATCCCTGGGTTGGGAAGATCCCCTAGAGAAGGAAATGGCAACCCACTTCAGTATTCTTGCTTGGAAAATCCCATGGACGGAAGAGCCTGGTAGGCTACAGTCAATGGGGTCGCAAAGAGTTGGATACGACTGAGCGACTTACTTTTCAGTTTTTCACCATTGAGTATTATATTGGCTATGGGTTTGTCATAAATAATTTGCTCTGCATCTATTGAGATGATCATGTGGTTTTTGTCTTGTCTTTTGTTGATGTGCTGTATTACATTGACTTTTGCATATGTTGAACCATTCTTGTGACCCTGGGATGAATCCAACTTGGTCGTCTGATCTTTTTTATGTGTTATTGCATTTATTTTGCTAATATTTTTGTATGTATATTCATCAAACACATTGGCCTGTAATTTTCTTTTTGGTAGTGTCTTTGTCTGGTTTTGGTATCAGGGTAATGGTGGCTTCATAGAATGTTTTTGGGAGTGTTCCTTCCTCTTTAGTCTTTTGGAAGAGTTGATAAGGATTGGTATAAACTTTTCTTTGTATGCTTAAGTAGAATTCTCCAATGAAGCTATCTGGTCCTGGACTTTTATTTGTAGGGGGGTTTTCTTTCTTTCTTCCTTTTTTTAAATTAGAAATTCTACTTCATTTCTAGTGAACAGTCTTTTCAAGTTATCTGTTTCTTCTTGATTCAGTTTTGGTAGGCTCTATGTTTGTAGAAAGTTGTCCATTTAGATTATTAAAATTTTTGGCATATAATTGTTCATTGTATTCTCTTATGGATTTTTGTATTTCTGCAATATCAGTTATGATTTCTCCTCTTGCATTTCTTAATTTATTTATTTAGGTCTTCTGTTTTTTCATTCTTGGTGAGCCTGGCTAGAGGTAAATTTTGTTTCAAAGAACCAACTCTTGGTTTTATTGATTTTTTTTTCTATTTTATTTTATTTCCTGTAAAAATCTTTATTATATTCTTTCTCCTGCTGACTTTAGGCTTTTTTGTTCTCCTATTTCTTGTTCTTTTATGTGGAGGATTCAGGTTTTTTGAGAGTGTTTTTCTTGCTTCTTAAAGAAGGCCTATTTCACTATTAACTTCTCTCTAAGAACTGTTTTTGCTGCATCCCATAGATTTTATGTAGTTTTGTTTTCATTGGCATTTTATACTTTTCATCCCTTTGCTGTTCATTGTAGTTATCATCACTTTCACAAGAAGTTTTGGTGTTGTTTTTTTTTTAGTCTGTATACTGGCCTGTTGAAGTCTTTTGCTTGCTAATTGTGATTTTCTCTTTCCTATTGATGCTTATTTTCTAGAGAAGATCTTTAAAATTTCCTTCAGGATAGGTTTAGAATTGCTGAATTCTTTTAGTTTTGCTTGCCTGAGAAATTCTTATCTCTCTTTCTATTATAGATGATAATCTTGATGGGTAGAGTCCTAGGTTGCATAATTTTCCTTTTCAGGACTTTGAATATATCTTGTCACTCCCTTTTGGCCTGTAACATTTCTGTGGAGAAATCGGCTAATAACCTTAGGGGAAAGTCCTTTGTAATTAGCTCTTTTTCTCTTACTGTCTTTAGAATCATCTCTTTAACTTCTGACACTTTAATAATATCTTGGTGTAGGTCTGTTTGGATTTTTCTTAGTTGGGACCCTCTGTACTGCCTGTTCCTGAATATCTGTTTCCTTCCTTAGGTTTGGGAAGTTTTCAGCCATAATTTCTTTAAATACGTTTTCAAACCCGTTTTCCCTTTCTTCTCCTTCTAGGATCCCTATTATGCACAGCTTGGCATGCTTTAATTATTCCATAGGTCTCTTATATTTTTTTTACTATTTTTTTAAATGTGTTTTTTTTGTTTGCTGTTCTATTTGGGTGATTTACATTATTCTATCTTTCAGATCATTTATTCTTTCTTCTGCATTATTTATTCTACTATTATTTGCCTTTAGTTCAGCTTTCCTCTCTGCAAATGAATTTTACAATTTTTCTTGGCTTCTTCTTATAGTTTCTAGTTCCTTTTTATGGTACTCTACATTCATTCAATTCCTAATTGCTTCAGTATTTTCATTATCTCTTCAGTTTATCTGAAGAGGTCTATTTCATTGTTTATTCTTTCAAGGCAATTCTCTTGATCTTTTAATTGGAAGTGGTTCCTCTACTGCAGGGCTTCCCTGGTGGCTCAGAGGTTAAAGCGTCTGCCTGCAATCCAGGTTGGATCCCTGGGTTGGGAAGATCCGTATAGAAGGAAATGGCAACCCGCTCCAGTACTCTTGCCTGGAGAATCCCATGGGTGGAGGAGCCTGGTGGGCTACAGTCCATGGGGTCTCACAGAGTCGGACATGACTGAGTGACTTCACTTACTTACTTACCTCTGCTGCTGCTGCTAAGTCGCTTCAGTCGTGTCCGACTCTGTGCGACCCTGTAGACGGCAGTCTACCAGGCTCCCCTGTCCCTGGGATTCTCCAGGCAAGAACACTGGAGTGGGTTGCCATTGCCTTCTCCAAAACATGAAAGTGAAAAGTGAAAGTGAAGTCGCTAGTCGTGTCCAACTCTTAGCAACCCCATGGACTGCAGCCTACCAGGCTCTGCCGTCCATGGGATTTTCCAGGCAAGAGTACCGGAGTGGGGTGCCATTGCCTTCTCTGTACTTACCTCGACTTTTATATTTGTCTTGCTCTGTGAGTTTAGGAGAGAACTCTACTGTTGTCTTGGAGGACTGTTTTTATGTGGCAACATTCCTCTGTAACCTGTGTGGGTTTAATAGTTTATGGTGCAAGGGCTGTTTTTGGTATGGATGCCTGTCACCTCTTTCCTCACTGTATGCTGCCCATTATCTGCTTGATAGGAGGTGTAACTGGTGTTGTGGTGACCAGAGCCAGTGGCATCTCCTCTTTGCTCTGTGACTGTCACTGCCCTGCCAAGGGCAGGGTCTGCTCCCTGGTTGTTGGAGTATAAGCCCCTGGTCTGATTCTGAGGTGTATTGTGAAGTAGCCAGGACTGGAATGCTCCCACTGGGAGAGGGGCTAGTGAGTATTCCTCTGCCGGAGCTGTTCACTGGTGAGTGTACTGAGTCACCTGTCACCCGTTGTGTGAGCTCACAGAGTACACTGTTGCTGGCACTGCCCTCAGCTCTGCCTCAACTGTGGCAATGCCAGTAATCAGCTCTGATGCTCCTCAGGCAGTTTTCATAAGGCCACCAAAGCAGATTCATTGAAATCAGGTTCTAGGAGTACAGTAATCATGCACCTGGACCTGTTGTGGGAGCTGCGAAGCAGCTCAGACCCTGGCCTGGCCTGCCCCTGCATATACACACCAATAAAGCTCACAGCTGCTAAGGGCAGGCCCATTCCAGCTGTAGGAGCACCCGTGGCTCAGGTGTCCCACAGACACTGAACTAACACAGCCCATGGCAAAGGTGTAAGTCCATGGCTCATACAGCCCTGGGGAGAGAATTCAGCCCTACTTCCCAAGTGGTGCAGTCCCTGGGGCTTAGCTGTGTCCTCAGCCCTGCCCCTGCAAGTGGGTAACCCACTAGTGTTTGTTCCCAGACATCACCAAGGAGAAGGGGGAGCTGCTGAATGGAGAAAGAGGCTGCAGTGGCTTTCTTGTCCTTCACGTGCCACTTAACAATAGCGCCTCATTTCTATGGCAGCCCAGGCTTCCTCCACAAATACCCCTGATTGTGTCGTACCACTCTCCAGCCCCTTCAGGCTGTCTTCATGCAGCTAACACCAGTTCTCTCCCTGGGTCTGTCCTCTAAACCCCGAGTTTCAATACCCAGCTACCACCTGTAAGAGTGGACACAAATTTCAAGCTGGGGAATGGGTGCAGGGGCATAGACCATCTGTAGGTGTCTCTGCCACAAACCAGTTGTTGCGTTCTCCTCTGAGACTCTGAAGCGGACTTTCTGTCCCAACTGATGTCTCTCCTGGTGAGGGGGCTTCTCAGAATTCAGGGAACTTCCCTCTTTTTCCAGTTCCCTCCCATGGGTGCAGGTCTTGTCCTGCTTGCTTCCCCGCCACCCCCCGCCCCCCCATTTCACCCTACCTGGTTACATGAAGATCTTTCTTGTCCTTTCAGATGTTTGAGGTTTTCTGCTAGTGTTCAGTGAGAACTGTTTCATTTATAGGTGTATTTTTTAATTAATTAGCTGAAATGTTTTACTTTATTTTATATTGTAGTATAGCTGATTAGCAATGTTGTGATAGTTTCAGGTGGACAGCAAAGGGACTCAGTCATACATGTGTTCCTTTTCCCCTAAACTCCCCTCCTATCCAGGTTGCCATATAAAATTGAGCAGATTTTCCTGTGCTGTATAATAGATGCTTCTTGGTTATCCACTTTAAATACAACAGCATGTACATGTCCATCCCAAACTCCCCAACTATCCCTTCCCACATCCTTCCCCCACTGGTAACCATAAATTTATTCTCTAAGTCTGTGAATCTGTTTTGTAAATAAATTCATCTGTATCGTTTCTTTCTAGATTCTGCATTTGAAGGATAACACATGGTATTTCTTTTTCTTACTATACCCAGTATGGCAATCTTTAGATCCATCTATGTTGCTGCAAATGGCATTATTTATTTCTTTTCTATGGCTGAGTAATATTCCATTATATACACGTATTTTTGATGTATTTGTAGGAGGAGGTGAGTTCCAGATCCTTCTATCCAGATTCCACTATCTTGATGAGAGCTCCGTCAGATATTTTTCAACTTCCTTACTATTTTCTCAGCCTTCACTCACTACTTAGTTCCAAATTCAATGGCATGTATTTCATGTTTTATTTACATCTGCACTCTACTTCAGTACCAAGTTTGTATCAGTTAATTATTACTACAGCGTGGCTGCTGAACAAACAACCTCAACTCAGGAGCTTTAAACAAGAGAACAGTTTATTCTCAGATGTGAGGTTGGGCACAGCCTGGCGGCTCCTGCATTTAAGCGATAGGTCCAGCTAATCCTGATTCGTTGTTCAGGTCTACTCCACATGTGATCATTTCAGGTCTCTGGCTGAAGGAATAATACCTACCCAGGGAAGCTTTTATTATGATAGTGGTGGAGCTACAGATAGAATAGTGGAAACTCTTGAGGCTCTTACCACCTATTCTTGGAACTGGCATTTTGTTACTTCTTACCCAACCTGCCGTTGACTAAGGAAGACCTGTAGCTGAGCCTAAAGTCCAGTAACAACAACAACAAAAATACAACACTCTTGATGAGACCATGGCAGAATATCCATGCAGGGAAGGACTGGGTATATAAAATTACTGTAAATAATTTTATGTATCTCACTTTGAGAGCCTTGAATAGCCCTGCCTGCCACCAAGACTTTATAAGTAGGGCCAAAACAAAGAGTATCTGCTTCTTTATTTGTTGTTGTTCAGTTGCTCAGTTGTGTCCAACTCTGTGACCCCGTGGACTGTAGCACATCAGGCTTCCCTGTCATTCACCGTCTCCCAGAGTTTGCTCAAATTCATGTCATTGAGTTGGTGATGCCATCCAACCATCTCATCCTCTGTTGTCCCCTTCTCCTGCCTTCAATCTTTCCCAGCATCAGGGTCTTTTCAAATGAGTCAGTTCTTCACATCAGGTGGCCAAATTATTGGAGTTTCACTTCAGCATCAGTCCTTCTAATGAATATTCAGGACTGATTTCCTTTAGGATTGACTGGTTTGATCTCCTTGCAGTCCAAGGGACTCTCAAGAGTCTTCACCACCACCACAGTTCAAAAGCATCAATTCTTCGGCACTCAGTCTTCTTTATGGTCCAACTGTTACATTCATACATGACTACTGGAAAAACCATAGCTTTGACTATATGGACCTTTGTTGGCAAGGTAATGTCTCTGCTTTTTAATACACTGTCTAGGTTTGTCATAGCTTTTCTTCCAAGGAGCAAGCATCTTTTAATTTCATGGCTGCAGTCACTGTCTGATTTGGAGCCCAAGTGGTTTTGGAGCCCAAGAAAATAAAACCTGCCACTGTTTCCATTGTTTCCCTATCTATTTGCCATAAAGTGATGGAACCAGATGCTATGATCTTCGTTTTTTGAATGTTGAGTTTTAAGCCATCTTTTTTCACTCTCCTCTTTTACCTTCATCAAGAGGCTTCTTTATTGCTGAATCCTTAATTCTAAAATTATAATCAGTTAGTTCATCATTATTGTGTAGTTTCCAGTTTGACACTGGAAAAGAAGTATATGTTATTGTCAGTTCAATCTGAAAAATACCTTCTGTTACTTAGTCATTTTTATAATGGATGAACAAAATACTAACTCATGATGAAAGTTATCACCCCTTTCTTATTGTCACAGTACTAGAACTGCCACTAGATCTTCAATGTCATCTGCAATCACTTGGTTTATATTAAGTCCTACGTCATCCTTCATAAATGTCCACAGATTTTTGAGAGAGTAAAGCACTGTATATTCCCATTGTTCAAATTTTGACCCACTTTGATATGAGAATCTATTTAGGCCATCTGAGAATCCATTTAGATTGTGCATTGACAATCTTAGTTGAACGGCCTATGGCACAAGTTTTCTCATTGTTCACCTTAGTATTTGGTAATTTTTACTCTGCCATCTAACACCAAAATCCAGCAACTCACTAAGAAATAAGATGTTCTAAATTTTGAGTTATTACTGATGCTGAAGCTCTAATACTGTGGCCACCTGATGCAAAGAACTGCCTCATTGGAAAAGGCCCTGATGCTGGGAAAGATTGGAAGCAGGAAGAGAAGGGGATGACAGAGGATGAGATGGTTGGATGGCATCACCGACTCAATGGACATGGGTTTGAGCAAGCTCTGGGTGTTGGTGAAGGACAGGGAAGCCTGTTGTGCTGCAGTCCATGGGGTCACAAAGAGTCAGACACGACTGAGCAACTGAACTGAAATTTTGAGTACTATCTAAAGGTATATTCTAGTGCATTTACTCAGAGCACAATAATGTACATTCATCTGTATTTTGGAAAATATGTTTATATTACCATAACAAGGTGTAAAGGAGCTACCTAACTTGAAAAATGTTACCATTAATAAGTAGCTCTCTTCTAGTCCAATTCTGTCATCATGTGTTTTATTACATTATTCAAATTACCTAATTCCTTGGGTTTGGAAGAGTAATTCATATAAGAATAACATACTTGGAATAAATTGTACAAAAGTGTAATTCTAAAAAAGTTGAGAGAAAGTAAAGGAGATGGAAATAGATGGAAAAATGAAACGGTTGTACAGACTGAAAAATCTGTATTTTTAAGATGTCCATTTTTCCAAAGTGGATCAATATATTCGGTGTAATCCTAATCACACTTCTAGCAGGCTTTTTTGGAAAATAGCAAGCTGATTCACAGAGTATGATGCTTAAATATGTGGTAGTATAGAGTGTTGATTTAGGACTCATCCTAAGACTCAGACTCTTGGCTGTACCAGCTTCTATCTCTATGTGTGACTTTTGACAAAATAGTTTTACAGCTCACTGTGATATTTGCTTTGTCTGAAATTTGGTATGTCTTCTCACCTTGTAAACAACATTTATAATTTTTCTGTAAATTGATATGTTGGTTGTTTTCAAATGGGCTACCGACTTTGTTCCATAACACAGACAACATCAAACTCAGCTCTCTCTGAACTTTCATTCTCTCATTTCTATAGGCAATAGCAATAGTAACCCACCTCATAGAATTTCTGTGTAGATTAAATGAGATAATGCAAGCTACTTAGCAAAGTCCCTGGCACACAACAGAGATTCAAAAAATTGTGATTATCTAAAGGGAAGAAAGAATAATAGATGTGAATGAGAGTTGAATACAGCAATGCTTTTGTAACTCACACTATACTGGTCTTGAGCCTCATATATGACTTGCATAAGAAAAATGTCTTTCTTTTTTTTTTTTTAAAGACTATTTTGGGGTAAAGTAAGCCAGCTACCTGTGGTATATCAGCTCAAGCAAGAGGGACCACTATGAAGGAAAAGGAATAAGGGATTTATGATAGTACTTAGTGAATTCTGGGAGCTGGTAATGGCATCTTTGAAAAGCCATTTCCAATGTTTAAGGAGAGCCAGAGTCACAGACTGTAATCAGGGCACACATTTAAGATAAAAAGCTGGGCATAAAATGAGTGAAAGCAAAGGAAAATTGGAATCTGAAAGAGCAAACAGGAACCCACAAGACAAACTGAAACTGCCCACAACTATCTCTTACTGCATCTAAAACTGACCACACAGGAATCTGTATGTAAAGCTGGCATACTTGACCTCATAGCTCTGCATGTGCCTGGCCCAGGTCTCAGAGAAGCTGAGAATATCCAGTGCGGGTCAAAGAAGCTGCAGATCCAGCTGCTGCAGGACATCAACAAAGTATAACTGAAGATCAGCTTCAACATGTGCAAGGTGCAGCTATGTTTGATGTCCTGCACTAACCTTCCAACCATTGCTGCTGCTTCACTTCCATCTTTCAAATCTTACATAATTTTTTTCGTAGCTAACCCTAACTTGGAATCATATAGGAAAGAGAATTCTGGGAAATGTATTTTTCAGTAAGAGCATTTTTTTGTCCCTATGGTAAATTACCACGTCTTACTTTTATCACTGAATATTAAACCCTGCCATAAACATATAAGAATAAATGCTTTGTATGAGTTTGAGATATTAAGAACAGTCATATATTGATAATTTATTCTGTGTATTTAACTTTCATTGACCTCTCATTATGTATCAGGGATATTTCTCATCACATTGTCACATTACCATAATAATCTTCACAACTGCATAGTAGTATATTCTCTTATTTACCATGATCTTCATTTAAAAATTAAGCTCAGACATAAAAGAACTACCAGAGAACCCAGAATACGAGGCAAAACGTGAATCTGAACATGGGTGACATCAAAATCTTTGATGTCAAAGTAGAGATGCATTTTCTACGGAATTACAGTTTGTTTTTTTTTTTAAAAAAGAACATCATGGTTGAAAATATTAAGAAAAAAATACCAAAAATTTTTGATGAGCTTGAACATGATAGTGGCAGGTAGATGGAAGCAATGAAAATTAGATGGTTTGAAAATAATACACTTTAAAAAGGCATTAAATCCGCAGAAAGAGTAAAAAGGTGTGGTCTTCACATACGTGAAAAATCCGTACTTTCATTGGATGGTTGTCAAAAAGGTGATGATTATGTAATTGACAGGAAGACACCAACACATACAGACAAAGGATATGAGTTCTCTTAATGCTGGTAAAATATATATATATATATATATATATATTTCACTACAAACAGGCAGCTATACAAACCAGGCAATATACCAGCACATCTGGACAGAAAGGCAAAGTCAAGCCCCCTGACCCTTAAAGTCCTCTCAAAGCAGTCTTTCTATGTGGAGACTACCTAATCTGATTAGGTAGTCAAACTGATTTGACTTATCATTCTCAAAGGTTTTGTAACTTCTAGCTCTTTCTAACTGTTATTGAAACTCTGGCTATGTGCTTGACTCCTCACCAGGTTCAAGAAATTTGTAAAAATCTCAGCACAGGTCTGAGTTGAATTTTCCCAGGTATAGCATGCCCCTAACCTTCTTCTAACCCCTAACCCCTAACCAGGCTTCAGGATTGCGTGTGATCCGTTCTGCTAGGAGAGTTTTCATATCCAAAAATGACTGGGTAGATAAAAGGAAATGATCTTACATGGAAACTAGGGCCTAATTTTGGTACAAAAAGATATTCTGTGATAGTGGGACTTCAAGAGACTGGAATGAGGATGAGAGAATCCCTGAGTTAAGCTTTTTAAAATATAAAATAGATCCTTTTCTCACTGGTTTGCTTTGTGATTCTAGACGTCTCAAAATATCTTCCAAAATTGTATTCAATCAAATTTTATTTAGTCATTAATTTAGAAGATATTTACTGAGCATCCACCGTATACCAGGTACTGCCAACAATGTCAAAAAATGGAGGACTTGATTACCTAGGTTTTAAGAGATCGTAAAAAACTTTTGTGATAGACACCAAATAAAGTTACCTGACTTCTATAATTTGATACTTCCTCTTCCTTTGTAAGTAACATATCTATTTTCTATAAGCAATTTTCACAGATATATGTGTGGTTTCCTTGTTATGTTGGCTGCCAACGTGGATTCCATGTAGATCAAGACTTGGCCACCACAACATTCAGTTATTAGCAAATTATTCACAGAAAGAACGTATTCAATGCTGTGGAGAAATTGAAAAACTTATCTTTCTCAGTAAATATTTTAAATACCCTGACTAGCAATCAGTACTAGTAATGTTTGAATTTTTTGTTCAATCAAAATGTAGCAGTCAGGTTTTGTGAAATAATTATGAACAGTTGGTGCTGACATAAAGACGTTTGTGAGCATTTTATATTATTTTTCACCTTCCAGAGTATGTGCACATGTTAAACCAAGTACCTGCCGTGCTCCACACACCTTACAGGTGTTGGTAATACTGCCCTTCTTGTTTTAATAACTTTCTGGGAACTTTTCTAGGTCTGTATTAAGGACTAACTGGATACTAGGTGTATCTTCCTTTCCTATGATTACTTTTCTCACTATTCATTCTAATAACATGGACATCTCTTGCTTTGAATTTCCCTCATCAAATTCATAAGCACAAAAAGACAAATAGTTGCACAAGATCAACATCCAAAACAAAAAAGCAGTCTCTTGACTCATTGAAGGCAATTGCTTTCATTCACTTTAATTACTGTTGGTATTTTCTTCCATATGCCTACGTATATATTGAGAAGTCTCTTGGTTTTACAGTTTTAGTTATCATCTATTGAGGAGGTGAAAACCTCTTTTATGTTTCCTCCATCTCTTCTCTATCCACGCGAGCCCTCGTGTGCATGCACGTGCACATACTCACACATATACAGCACACCTCTCATGTATCAACTTCCCCAAAGCTACATAATAATAATGGGTTATAATAATATTCAATTTTAACAATATTAAAACTGCAACAATAGCACCATTGTTCAGCTGTATCATATTCTGTGATGCCTTTGCCTTATTTTACATCTACTTTTCCTTTTTTAAAAAAAAATTATAGAAGTTTCAGGTGTGCAGCGCTACAGTTCGACATCTGGAGACACAGCGCTAGAGAGATCATCAACACAAGTCTGGTTACCAGCTGTCACCATGGTTGACCCCCTTCACCCATTTTTCCCTGCCCTCAACCCCCTTCCCCTCTGGTAACTACTGATCTGTTCTTTATATCTATGAATTTGCTTTTGCTTGTTTTGTTTTGTTTTTTTTAAATCCAAATAAGAGTGAAATCAGGAAATCAGTGTTCTCTTCATCCAGCTTACTGTTTGTTTTTTGTTTTGTTTTGTTTTGTTTTAACGTTTCTTTCTCTGTGTACTTCTCTAATCAAGGATTTCTAGTTTCATGAACCCCAGATCTGCCTCCTACTTTGCTTTCGCCCTTCTTTTGGTAAACACAGATTCTAGTAACTTCCTGAGAAGAGCAAATGGAAGGCAACTTTTTTGAGACCTTGCATGTCTGATGTTGTCTTGTAACACTTATTTTGATAATTCGACTGGGTGTGAGAATCCTGTGTAGAATTTCTAAGGCAATTTTACTTATGTTTTCTGGTTTCCAGAGTTAATTTTGAGAAGTCTGAAGCTATTATAATTCCTAATCCTTGTATGAAACCCATTCTCCGTTTTTTTGTATAAAGTTTTTGAATCACCTTTTTGGGCCCAGTTATGTGCTGGAATCTTATTAATTGTTCTTTTTAATCTGAAAACTATCCCCTTAAATTCTGGGAAATGTTTTCAAATAATTAATTTAGTCAGTAATTTCTTAATTTTTCTCATTTTTTTTAAACTTCTATTCTTTGAATGTTAATCTGTATTAAACTCCTGGGTTTATCATCGTTCTCCCTCCTTTCTATATTTCTTCCCAATTTGGGGGAAATTTGCTCAATTTCATAATTTAATTCTTCATATGAATGTCTTGTTCCTGCAGTTACTTACACGGGCACCCTTATATTTTTTTCTCTTTTTTTTTTACAACCTCCTTTTCTTATTTGAAGGCTGCAACAATTTCATTATTTATTTGAAGATATAAATCATAATTTAAAAAAATTTTTTTTTTTGCTCTCGTTTTAAAATTATTCAAAGTTCTTTTTGTCTTTGGTTTATTTGTACTCTATCTCCCATGTTATGGGACATTCTTTCCCTATAAAATTATCATTCATTCATATTTCAGTTGAAGTGCTAAGAACCTGCTCTGATCCTCTGTGCCTACAGGCTGGGCTTATATATTGGTTCTCTGAAACATAAGGTGATCAAGCTAAACAATTTTACCAGGAGAGCTGAAATTCTCAATACCTCTAGGATGTTTTCTACCAAAAGGAATTATTTACTTTTCTAACTGGGATTTATAGTCTGGCTGCCAGTCTTCCCACTCAAGAGGGAAGGTATTCAGGATGTAGATTTTCATATAATCCCACTGTTTTCAGGATAAGACTCTCCACCTTCAGCTGTATTTCTTTGGTACAGACTCATCATGAGTCCCTGGTAACTCAGTAGTAAAGAATCTGCCTGCAATGTAGGAGGCCCTGGTTTGATTCCAGGGTTGGGAAACTCCCCTGGAGAAGGGATAGAGTACCCACTCCAGTATTCTTGGGCTTCCCTGGTGGTTCAGACAGTAAAGAAACTCCCTGCAATGCGGGAGACCTGGGACCTGAGTTCAATCCCTGGGTTGAGAAGATCCCCTGGAGGAGGGCATGGCAACCCACTCCAGTATTCTTGCCTGGAGAATCTCCATGGACAGAGGAGCCTGGTGGTCTGTAGTCCACAGGGTCAGAAAGAATTGGACAAAACTGAGCATAGCACAGCACAGACTTAGACTCCTTATTTTCAAGCAGTCTAGGGGATGTCATGAAGCTTGGCTTCTAGGATGTAAAATGTGCCATAACTCTTGTAGCAGAAACACCCTGTCCAGGCAGGAGCATGGTATTTTTGAGCAGAATTACAATGGACTCAAATCTATCCACTGAGATAATAGTGTCCTTAAACAGCTCTATATCACCAATTTTAAGTTCTGTAAGAACATGTTAGAAAGTTGCTAAATTAATATAAAATAATACCAGCAAATTCTACAACTACACAATGCAATGGACATCAAGCCACAAAAATACCATATTCTTTAAAACTTATCCTAAATCCCTCATCATGCCTCATAACTCTTTCCATGATGTCTGTGCTCCTGTATCATGTGTTCCCAATTCCTACAACTTCACTGGTTTCAAGTTTCACACTGGGCTCTTTCCTGCTGGGTGTGTTGGTTCCTTTTAGATATGGCTTTCTCTTAATCACCAGGCAATGTCAGCTCTCTCCATCTCTCATAACTTCCGTCTTAATGAGGAGATAATTTCTTCACCCTGTGTCAGTATGATATTTATTAATATGTTTTAAAAAGAAAAATCTAATAGTACTCTTGGGCTTCCCTGGTGGCTTGGGGATAAACAATCTGCCTGCCAATTCAGGAGACAAGGGTTTAATCCCTGGGTTGGGAATATCTCCTAGAGAAGGAAATGGCAACCCACTCCAGTATTCTTGCCTGGGAAATCCCATGGAGAGAGGAGCCTGGTGGGCTACAGTCCATGGGGTCACAAAGAGTTGACATGACTTATCGAATAAACAACAAATATTCCTCCTAGAAACAGAGGACAAAAATTCCTCTCAGTTTCAAGATAGGACAACATTCAAACTAGATTCACTAAAGCTTCTTTTCCTGGTGAGGTTAGATGTGTTTTATGATCATCTAAAATTACTATTCCTTCAGATCAGATCAGATCAGTCACTCAGTCGTGTCCGACTCTGCGACCCCATGAATCACAGCACGCCAGGCCTCCCTGTCCATCACCAACTCCCGGAGTTTACTCAGACTCACGTCCAACGAGTCAGTGATGCCATCCAGCCATCTCATCCTCTGTCGTCCCCTTCTCCTCTTGCCCCCAGTCCCTCCCAGCATCAGAGTCTTCTCCAATGAGTCAACTCTTCGCACGAGGTGGTCAAAGTACTGGAGTTTCAGCTTTAGCATCATTCCTTATGCAGAGTACATCATGAGAAACGCTGGACTGGAAGAAACACAAGCTGGAATCAAGATTGCCGGGAGAAATATCAATAACCTCAGATATGCAGATGACACCACCCTTATGGTGAAGAGGAATTAAGAAGCCTCTTGATGAAGGTGAAAGTGGAGAGTGAAAAAGTTGGCTTAAAGCTCAACATTCAGAAAATGAAGATCATGGCATCTCGTCCCATCACTTCATGGGAAATAGATGGGGAAACAGTGTCACCCTTTATTTTTCTGGGCTCCAAAATCACTGCAGATGGTGACTGCAGCCATGAAATTAAAAGACGCTTGCTCCTTGGAAGGAAAATTATGACCAACCTAGATAGCATATTGAAAAGCAGAGACATTACTTTGCCACCAAAGGTTCATCTAGTCAAGGCTATGGTTTTTCCTGTGGTCATGTATGGATGTGAGAGTTGGACTGTGAAGAAGGCTGAGCGCTGAAGAATTGATGCTTTTGAACTGTGGTGTTGGAGAAGACTCTTGAGAGTGCCTTGGACTGCAAGGAGATCCAACCAGTCCATTCTGAAGGAGATCAGCCCTGGGATTTCTTTGGGAGGAATGATGCTAAAGCTGAAACTCCAGTACTTTGGCCACCTCATGTGAAGAGTTGACTCATTGGAAAAGACTCTGATGCTGGGAGGGATTGGGGGCAAGAGGTGAAGGGGACGACAGAGGATGAGATGGCTGGATGGCATCACTGACTTGATGGACGTGAGTCTGAGTGAACTCTGGGAGTTGGTGATGGACAGGGAGGTCTGGCATGCTGCAATTCATGGGGTCGCAAAGAGTCAGACACGACTGAGCGACTGATCTGATCTGATCTGATCCAAGGAAATCTCAGGGCTGATCTCCTTCAGAATGGACTGGTTGGACACCTTCAATTAGAAGACCAAACTTTAACTTTTCTCCTGAATCTCTATTTTAGAGTTGAGTTCCTGATCTATTGAAGGTTCAGGGTATGTGAGGCAGGTAACTGCTAACATACACCATGATATCTGGTATTCTTTCAGACCATTTGAAATGCCCCCTGAAGAAGACCCTGCATTCAATCCTGCATAGAAATACAACTCACAAATGTATTAAAGGGGGGTAATTGGGAAAGAAAACAGGAAGATCTTTCTTTCTTGGCGTCTCTCTCTCTCTCTCTCTCTCTCTCTCTCTCTCTCTCTCTCTCTCACACACACACACACACACACACATATATGCACACACACACCTCTGCCTTTGGCAGTTAAAAATTATGACCAAATGCTTCTTAGTAGCTCCCAGTTGCTATGAGGTTATAAAGGAAGACAGCTGATCTCTAAGGTAACAAGGGTCCAAGTCAAACAAAACCTTTAGATTAAAGTCAACACTTTTAAATTAAAATGAAATCGTATCCTGGGCTGGATGTGAAGTGCAGGTGTTTCTTACTTTCTATGCCCAACAGTCTTAGCCAAACAGGTGGTAATTAGAGCATTATAGTTCAAAACTTCCAGCCAAACTCTCCTTTTGGTTTCCTGATAAACCTTTACCTTAAATAGTAAATGTTTGAAATATAAGAGAAATTCAGACAGACAGAAGACAAAGGGTCCTCGAGAAAGACTTCTGTTTATTCCTGGACAAGTGGGTCAGGAGTTAGGGTCATGCCCTCTCCTGATGTGTCTCTAAATAGAATTAAGGCCCTGATGCTAAATTTTATAGACAATAGGGTTTGTGATGGCTTCCTTTTAGCAACATATTTTTTGCTATGCTGGATACAAATATAACTTACTCTTCTACACATTTATGTCCTTCTTTCTCTTTTTCTCTCTTCTCATTTATTTGTTCCATATCTTCAATCTACACCCCCAACCCAATGCCCTATCTGCCATGGCAGAAATACACACGTGAGAAAAACACAGAATTTAATGACCTCATAAATGTCTATGTTTAAGCTCAACTTTTAAAATTGAAGTTTTAATTTGCATGGAATTCAGATATTGAAAATATTCAATATTTCTATATTGAATATTAACCACTTTTGGTGATAATTGCTATGATAGCAAATAATATGAAGATGCATTTTAATTACCAATTCTTTCCTTTAATGCATCAAAAAGACTCCTTCATCCCGGGGCCGTAAAAAGGGTGTTAATATAAGAGTCAACATTGCTTGGGTGCTTACTATGTTCCAGGCAGTGATAAATATTATCTCATTAAATCATTTTAATAGTCCTATGAGGGATCATCTCCACTTTATGGATGAAGGAAGGAAAGCACGGAACATTTACCTGGTTAAGAAGCAACAGTACCAGAGCTGGAACACAGACATCAACTCCCCAGAGTCTGGACTCATAAGGAGTGGATGATAGGACCTCTCCATGTGACTGTGTACTATATATGAGAGAATTGTTAATCAAAGAAAGAATGAAAAGCGCTAAGAGACCCTCTAGTCTACCCTCTCTACACACAGAGAAATGGAGGCTGTGTATGACATCCCTGAGTGCCTGCCACCCAGCTTCTGTTTGAAATTCAGCTGCTATTCTATTTGGTCAGCCTGAGTCAGCTCTGGATGGTATTAAAACAAGGTGGAAGAAGTCTCCTGGCAACGTTCCTGGAACACTAACCTTGGGCTAACAGCCCCAGTCTTCAATTTGTCTTGCTCTCAATTCACTGAGACATGTCTTCCCTTTCTTTCTCAAATATCTTCTTTCTTGCTTTCCATTAGATTAAAAAGGAATGAAAGCTTTTTTCATAAGGCCTTTAGAATCTGATAATTATTGTTGTTATTTTTTATTTAATATTTTTAAATTATTTTAATTGAAAGATAATTTCTTTACAATATTGGTTTGATTTCTTCCATACATCAACATGAATTAGCCATAGGTGTACATATGTCCCTTCCCTTTTGAACCTCCCTCCCCAATTATTGTTATTATTGCTATTATTTTGAGTTTCCACCCCTCCACTTTGTAACAGATGTAGGCTGCCTGTTTTTAAAAAGTAAATTAAAAACCACACTTCTTTCTGTGCATCGTTTTGGAAAACGTGGGCATTCCGTTTGAAAAAAAGCCATTTTTGTGAAGCTGAGGTCAAGGGTCCCCATTCTAAGGTCTACTTCAACTGGAGAGCCGTGATCCCACTTCAGGGGCTACCCTGCAGCGCCCAAGGTGAGTGACAGTGGAGTCAAGCGCCAAGGACAAAAGAGCCACCTTAGTCCTGATGCTGCTTTTCTTGCAGGTAAATGAGAAATCAAATCCTCCCCTCTCCTGGCAGCACTGTCCTCTCTGAACATGACATTAACTTCCACAAACGAGCCCGGTGGTAAAGGGGGTGATTAGCTAGATAGGCCTTAACAGCTGGGTTCCCGGAGCAGGCAGCGCGGTGGGGGAGGGGCACCACCAGGCCCCGGGTCTTGCAGTTCTATCAACAGCGGCGGCAGCAGCAGATGAAAAGCTTCTAGAGGTGGGGGCAGGGGAGAGCCCAGATTGTAAACATCGCTTGCCTGTTGCCTAGAAGCAGTGGCAGCAAACAATCCAAAGACTGCTCCTAGATTTTCAAAATTTCCTTTTTATGCAGGGCTCTGTTTCTTTTTAAAATATGCGGCCATTTTATGAGGTCATCAGCTCTTATGCGACACGTTCGTCTATTTTAATCATTTCCCAGCCACCAGCTGGACTTACTTACCTAAAAGGGGTCATTTATTGTTTAACAAAACCTTGTTCACTTTAGTTAATTCTGGTGCTTTCATAAAGCTTTTAATGACTACTCTGTGTTAGGTATTCATATTTGTAAGAATCCACAGAAACTTAAAAATATACTGATTTGTTTATAGGGAAAATTTGATAGTTCTGACAGTTTTCTGAAACAAGCTGTGATGAAGAGCAAGAGTTCTGTATTATAAATTGGTTAAAAATGTGCTAACTGTAATGTTGTAGGTGTCTTGCAGAAATGAACTATGAAATATCTCACACACGCAGCAAGGAAAGGGCAGGGAAGTAATAGTGGAAGATTTTAATTACCAACGCATAGGACAGGATTACATGAAGTGGAAGAAGTAAGGCTGGATCTGGTGCAAAGCTGCTTTCTAATTTAACACGTACATCAACCTGAAAAGGAAGGAAGGAACGCCAAATTTACAATTAAGTAATATTTAGGACTCAAAGGAAAGAGAAAATACGGAAAGCAGTGATTAAATCTCATTAAACATAGGATATAATCCTAAATAGAAGCTAGAGGTGTTTAGAGACAACATGGAAATTGAGGGAGACAGAAAATTAAATACAGCATATAATCATTAATTCAGAAAGAGACAGGCCACCGACTTAAGGTCAGGGTAAATAGCAGGGAAGTGGTTTTTAAAAACACAGCAAGCATCACCCAGAATGCCAGTCCCACTAATAAGGGGTAAATTTGTGTAGCATTTTACAAGATCAAAGTGGAAAAGTAATGTTTCTAGAATGATGCAGCAAAGAAATGGCTCCCTACCCTTTTCCAAGATTCAGAAATCTTAAATAGAAAATCAAATCCTCTATATATGGAAGGGAACTCTAAAAGGACCCAGGGGAGAAAAAAAAAGGCAAAAAAAATTACCAAATCAGAAGACAAACTTTTTTTATGACATTAAAAGCACACAAGCCAGCAAAGCATCCATAGGGCCATTAAGGGGATGAGTGGGAAGTCAGTGACAGATGAAGCTGCCTTTGCTAAGAGCCTGAATGAATTCTCTGCCTGTGTATTTACCAAAGAAGCTGAAGGTCACATCCCGGAAATTGGGATACATTTTCTTGAGGGGAAGAGTGAAATGTTAAAAGGATTTTATGATCACATGAGAGCAGATAGTTGGACAATTAGAACTATTAAAAGTTGACAGGTCACAAGACCCAGATTAAGTATGTCATAGAAATCGGAGAAAAGTGCAAAGGAAACAGGAAATGCCTTCAGCAGCGTTTCTTGATAGCTTGCTTGGAAGGAGACAAAATTGAACTGGAGCTATTCTAGGACATTGTGTTTAAAAGAAATCCTTGGAATCTTTAGAAATCTAGGTACCGATAATCTGAGTCATGGTTACAAAGCAGATCATGCCCACCCTCATTTTGCAGTTTTTAGAAATACACAATCTGATGAAGAGTTACCATTAGCTTTATAAATCACAAATGGTTGATATTTTCCCAGAAATGGGGCATTAATGTACTATTTCACACACGTAAAAATGGAAGTCACTTAACTGTGTAAATTTCCTAAATTATTTTGCATAATCTCATCTATAATCTGTCTGCATTAAATGAAGTAGTATGAGAGTTAAGTCCAAACTCTCCCTGGACTCAAGGCAATGTGTATATGTGGAATGGAGAGGAAGGCTTCTAGAAATTGCTGTCCATTGCTACTTTGATTATCACCATCAAGATGTGATTATTAAACACATACTAGTATAAAATACTATACCCAGGGAGTGGTCTAAGCTGGTCATTCTCTCTTTCAGGGTTTGGATTTCACAGTGATTCATCTCATGCCTTTTGTCATTGTCTTACCAATTATCATGGCACCATATTATTTTTAAAAATAAAGTACTCCACTTTCTGATGATGTCCTCACAGTGGACATCTGCTCTATCAATCAGCTGCCAGCTGTGTTTCCATGAACCAATAAAAATAGTCACAGAACTGTAAAGTTAACCTTAGAAGAACAAATGATATTACTTAATGTTCATTCATCACTTAAAAACTGCATTTTCTTTTTTTTTTTTTTTTTGCCCTTCCTCCTCTCCCTCTGCCTGCCTTTGTTCCTACCCACCTCCTTCCTTTATGTCTGCAAATGTTTATTGAATCTCCTAGGCCAGACTGTAAGATTTAACAATAACATGCAAACATGTATTACTGCCCTCAAATAATTTCCAGAGTAGTGGCAATGTTGACAGTGTGATAGGAGCTAAAAGTACAAAACCCAGAGTGTCCAGAATGATATAAGGGAGCACATAACACAGCCATGGGCTAGTCAAGGGAAAGAGGAGCCATAGAGTAAACAAGAGGAGTTAAGTGCAGGGGAGGTGAGAAAGGATACTGTACACATAACGAGTATATTTATAAAGGTTTAGAGAGGAGAAATGGAGACGGCAATGATGACCCACTCCAGTACTCTTGCCTGGAAAATCCCATGGATGGAGGAGCCTGGTGGGCTGCAGTCCATTGGGTCGCTAAGAGTCGGACACGACTGAGCGACTTCACTTTCACTTTTCACTTTCATGCATTAGAAAAGGAAATGGCAACCCACTCCAGTGTTCTTGCCTGGAGAATCCCAGGGACGGGGGAGCCTGGTGGGCTGCCGTCTGTGGGGTTGCACAGAGACGGACACGACTGAAGCGACTTAGCAGCAGCAGCAGAAAGGAGAAAACACAGTGAACTCTAAAATGATGTGACCAGATTATTCTCCTGTATTTTTATAAATATTTTTTTCTACCAAACCCTTTCACACTAACTGCATTTATTATTGAGCTTAATTTCTTTTATTTTCTTAAAGAGCAAAAGCAGAAAACAGAACAGAGTGAGTGGAGAGCTGAGTGATTTACAAAATGTATATCATAAAAGTGTTCATAATTTTCAGAAATACATTTACTTTGTTTTTCATTAATGACTAGGAGGGTTATACTTCAAAAGTGAAACTCTGTGGGCACTTACCAAGAAAAATAGGATGGTGAAGAGAGGTGGTGACATCAACATGACTAAATACGTCAGACTCTGTAGACCTAAAAGAGCATGAATAGTTTATGCAAGAAAGAGGAAAATCACGTAGCGAGTGAGGCCAGACTGTATGCATATGGAAAAAATGTGGACCAGAGTAATGCAATGAAGTTATGATCAACATTAAAATAATACTTCCTATTTATAATTTTTATTACCAAGCCATCCCATTAGAAACTGGTAGAATCATTCTTGCAAAAATACTGAAAAATCACTCCCGTAAATCGTTCTCTACTACTTCTAAAACTGAATTTCAGTTCAAGACCTGAACACACACACCCATGGTTCATTCCTCTCCCTGTGCCTTCTGCAGAGCTCCAGCCAGGAAGCTTTGTGTTGATCACATTAACTTTCTCCTTTACCTACAATCTTCACTGGGATCTACAATCCCTGTAGTACTCACGTTTCCCAATTTTAGTGAACATCAGCAAGCAGGACTCTCAGAAAATCAGAAGCTTTTTAGTATCCCCAGGTCTCTTCTTGCATCTCCACATTTTGCTTAATATTTCTCTAGATTCCCTACTACAATATAGCAAACCCTGTATTTTGGAGAAATAACTCTCATAATCATTTATCAATGGTGTATGGTGTGCAGTATGCCAACTTTACTTGACTTAGTCCAAGTCATCACTTACTTTAGAAGACAAATCTTTACTCCTAAATGAGAAAAAATTAAAAGCAAACTAAGCAAATGATGGAATTTGCCTGGGAGGATATAGGGATAGGGAAGGGGACGCTGTGGCGCTTATCAGATGACTGTAAATATGACATTAAAAATAATAAAGATGTAGTATCTCACTGGCCATAGTGCTGGAGTAGGGTCCAGGCACTTTGGCCAGTGTTTATATTTTAGTTGCTGGATTACAGGGTAGCCCTGTTCGTAAATCAAACTTATTTTATCTGTCTTACTCAGAAAGGATGCTTTCTACTGAAAAGAAAAAAAAAAATTTTTGCATGCTAGCTATTTTATTTCCCTGCTTATTTGTCTGATTTCAAAACCAGAGTGGGTTATACCAAATAGTATCAAAGTTTTAAAAAATAATGTGTCAAATGATTGATGATTTGCAAATAAAAATATGGTCTGTGTATCTCTTGAATTCTCAGGGAGGTAGTAGAGAAGTAAAATATGTCAATTGATCTAATGCATACAGATGATTAAAAACATTGAGCTGATTTCAGTAGATTGGAGCTCTGGGCCAAGTACTGCCTTTGACTTGCTTTCTAACCTCTGGGAAATCAATTAAAATTCATCTCTATGCACTTGCCACACCTTTAAGAGATAGAAATAAAAAGATTCTCTGCTTACTCACCAAAATAATTGCTGAAAAATGAGAGATGAACCTAAAAAATAAGTTTGCAGTAAGTACCATGTGACAAGTATTACTTTCAAGCAGTGACACATATGGCAGAGAAGAGCCCTATAAATATTTGTGAAACAAGTATTAATTTCTAGAAACAATACTTGAATAAGTTGGAAAAAATCTCTTGGAAGGAATGGAAAACTAAAGTCAAACTAATAGAATAAAAATACTAGAGACATTGACACATATTTAGGCATGGCTTCTGAGGGGAAAGATTTGATTATGAGGGACAACTTTTCACTTATTGTCAACATCTTTCATAATTCTCCCTCCTTTGCAACGCTGGCTATCACTGATGCAGGATGATGTTTGAGCATTTGTATGTTCCTTTCTTCAAGATACAGTTTTCCACCAAGTAACACAAGCTTTGGCCATTTTCCAAATTTATACTTTCTTTCCATAGATACTGGATACACTTTACTCTGATTTTATCAAGCAACCATAATTTAGTTTCAGATATTGAATGATATATGTACATTACAAAAAAGAAATGTGTTCAAAGCCTAAATGCAATTAAAACTGCTTTATTACATTGTTTTTAAAGTATTTCTAAACTCTATAATTTTTGGCATCTGGAGATATATATATATAGATAGATAGATAATTCATTTCACCTTATATCTCCAGCATCAGTTGTGTTTGTGAAAATTCCTATACAATTTATAGATATTTCTCACAATTAAAAGAAAAATATTAGAAAAAAATAATAACTATATTCTAAAAAATAGCTAGGAATAGTCTGGGAGAGATGGGAAGAAAAAGTCTGGAGTGAACAGTAAACCTATTAATGTGAACAAAAGTTGATTTTATTTGAGCACAAATGATTAACAATGTTAGTTTCAGGTATACAGCAGAGTGACTCAGTTATACATATACATGTGTCTATTCTTTTTTAAGTTCTTTTTTCATTTGAGTTACTACAGAATATTGAGCAGAGTTCTCTGTGCTGTATAGTAGGTCCTTGTTTATTATCTATTTTAAGTATAGCGGTATATACACATCAATCCCCAAATCCCAGTCTATTCCTACCCTCATCCTTCCCACCTGGTAACCATAAATATGTTTTCTAAGACTGTGAATTTGTTTCTGTTTTGTAAATAAGTTCATTTGTATCATTTTCTTAGATTCCACATGTAAGTGACATCATATGATATTTGTCTTTCTCTTAGTATGATAATCTCCAGGTCCATCCATGTTGCTACAAATGGCATTATTTCATTCTTTTTAATGGCTGAGTAACATCCCATTATTGTCACCCTGCTTATTTAACTTATATGCAGAGTACATCATGAGAAACGCTGGACTGGAAGAAACACAAGCTGGAATCAAGATTGCCGGGAGAAATATCAATCACCTCAGATATGCAGATGACACCACCCTTATGGCAGAAAGGGAAGAGGAACTCAAAAGCCTCTTGATGAAAGAGAAAGTGGAGAGTGAAAAAGTTGGCTTAAAGCTCAACATTCAGAAAACGAAGATCATGGCATCCGGTTCCATCACTTCATGGGAAATAGATGGGCAAACAGTGGAAACAGTGTCAGACTTTATTTTCCAGGGCTCCAAAATAACTGCAGATGGTGACTTCAGCCATGAAATTAAAAGACGCTTACTCCTTGGAAGGAAAGTTATGACCAACCTAGATAGCATATTCAAAAGCAGAGACATTACTTTGCCAACAAAAGTTCATCTAGTCAAGGCTATGGTTTTTCCTGTGGTCATGTATGACTGTGAGAGTTGGACTGTGAAGAAAGCTGAGCGCCGAAGAATTGATGCTTTTGAACTGTGGTGTTGGAGAAGACTCTTGAGAGTGCCTTGGACTGCAAGGAGATCCAACCAGTCCATTCTGAAGGAGATCAGCCCTGGGATTTCTTTGGGAGGAATGATGGTAAAGCTGAAACTCCAGTCCTTTGGCCACCTCATGCGAAGAGTTGACTCATTGGAGAAGACTCTGATGCTGGGAGGGACTGGGGGCAGGAAGAGAAGGGGACAACAGAGGATGAGATGGCTGGATGGCATCACTGACTCGATGGACGTGAGCCTGAGTGAACTCTGGGAGTTGGTGATGGACAGGGAGGCCTGGCGTGCTGCGATTCATGGGGTCACAAAGAGTCGGACACGACTGAGCGACTGATCTGATTTGATCTGATCACAGCTTCTTTATCCATTTATCAGTCAATGGACATTTAGGTTGCTTCCATGTCTGGATTCCCAGGTGGCACTTATCTGCCACTGCAGGGCACATCAGTGATGTGGGTTTGATCCCTGGGTTGGGAAGATCCCCTGGAGTAGAAGATGGCAACCCACTCCAGTATTCTTGCCTGGAGAATCCCATGCACAGAGGAGCCTAGCGGACTACCATCCATAGGGTCGCAAAGAGTCTGACACCACTGAAGTGACTTAGCATAGCACAGCACATGTCTGGCTATGGTAAATAATGCTGCAGTGAACACTTGGGTGTATGTATCCTTTCAAACTGTGTTTTCCTTCAGATATATGCTCAGGAAAGGGATTGCTGGATCATATAGTAGCTCTGTTTTTAGCTTTCTTTCTCTTTAATACTGTTCTCCATAGTGGCTACTGTTGTTCAGTTGCTAAATTATGTCTGACTCTTTGTGACCCCATGGACTACAATACGCCAGGGTCGTCTTTCCTTCACTATCTTCCTGAGATTGCTCAAATTCTTGTCCATTGAGTTGGTGATACTATCTAACCATCTCATTCTCTGCTGCCCCCTTCTTCTTTTGCATTTAGTCTTTCCCAGCATCAGGGTCTTTTCCAATGAGTCAGCTCTTCGTATCTGGTGGTCAAAGTACTGGAGTTTCAACTTCAATATCAGTCCTTTCAGTGAATATTCAGGGTTAAATTCCTTTGGGATTGACTGGTTTGATCTCCTTGCTGTCCAAGGGACTCTCAAGCCGTAATGGCTGTGCCAATTTACATTTTCACTAATAGTGTAGGAGGGTTCCCTTTTCTCCACATCTTCTCTACCATTTATTGTTTTGTAGACTTTTTGATGATGGTAATTCTGACTATTGTGAAGTGATACCTTACTGTTGTTTTTATTTGCATTTATCTAATAATTAGTGATGCTGAATATCTTTTCATGTGTTTTTCATGAGGTTTTGAAATAGCAGTCTGTATATAAAAAGATGGTTTTAAGTTGCTGGTCTTTTAATTTCAAATGCATTTCCAGTACCCTGCATTTGTGCTCTTCTCATGATTGCTGGGGTTGATATCATATTTGTGTGTAGATGATTTCCTACCTTTAATATGTTGTTGTTGTTCAGTCGCCAAGTCGTGTCTAACTCTTTGCAATCCCATGGACTGCAGCATGCCAGGGTTCCCTGTCCCTCACCATCTCCTGGAGTTTGCCCACGTTCATGTCTGTTGAATTGGTGAAACCATCCAACCATCTTGGCCACCTCTAGGAGGGCTCATCAATAAGTATTCCCCAGAACTACCGCTGCCACTGTGTTTGCTCCCACAGTGAGCCATAGCTACCCCCTGCCTCCTCAGGGGAGAAGGCAGCGGCACCCGACTCCAGTGCTCTTGCCTGGCAAATCCCATGGACAGAGGAGCCTGGTGGGCTGCAGTCCATGGGGTCACTAAGAGTCGGACACGACTGAGCGACTTCACTTTCACTTTTCACTTTCATGCATTGGAGGAGGAAATGGCAACCCACTCCAGTGTTCTTGCCTGGAGAATCCCGGGGACAGGGGAGCCTGGTGGGCTGCTGTCTCTGGGGTTGAACAGAGTCAGACATGACTGAAGCGACTTAGCAGCAGCCCCAACAGCAGGCTCCTCAGGAGTCCCAATAACGCTAGCTGGTTGGTATGGCCCAGGCTCTTACAAGGTCATTGCTTTTTCTGCTGGGTGCTGGTATGCATAAGACTTTGTGTGCATCCTCCAAGAGTGGAGCTTTTCTTTCTCTCAGTCCTGTGGAATTCCTGGGGGACTCCTCTTCCCATTGCCAGACCTCCAGGCTGGGGAGCCTGATCTGGGGCTCAGAACTTTCACTCCTGTGGGAGAACTTCTGTGGTATAATTATTTTCCAGTTTATGAATTTCCCACACAGCAGGTATGGCATTTGATTTTATTGCTTTTGAGAGCCCCTTTTCCCCTCTTGTTGTGGCTTATTCTTTGTCTTTGGATGTAGGGTATCTTTTTTTT
Organism: Bubalus bubalis; assembly: GCF_019923935.1. NCBI lineage: Eukaryota > Metazoa > Chordata > Mammalia > Artiodactyla > Bovidae > Bubalus > Bubalus bubalis. Next base: position 95,783,782 of record NC_059163.1, on the reverse strand, counting down.
TTTTTTTAAATAGGTTCCAGTGTTTTTTTGGTTGATGCTTGTTCATCAGTTGTTATCGTGGTGTTTTCATAAGAAGAGGTGAGCTCACATCCTTCTATTCTGCCATCTTGTCTCCACAAAAGTTGGTTTTAAAATCCACTGTTACCCACCCCCTTACATATACACACACACATAAAGATCATTTGGGTTTTGTAATAATATATGATTTTAAATTCCATTCTGATTTATATGTTATGTGGTTTTATGAGCAGCTTTGAAATTAAGCAAAGCATATGTTGCTAATGTAGTATACTTAAATAAATACAGTATGTACTGAGTTAACTATGTTTAGATATAATATAAGTATTTTGTAAGGCTCCATGGGATTGACTTTGTAAGTCCCAAATTCAAAAAGTTACATCACATTTTTCTTTTTTTTTTTTTAATTTTATTTTATTTTTAAACTTTACAAAATTGTATTAGTTTTGCCAAATATCAAAATGAATCTGCCACAGGTATGTCACTCTATTATATTGTTAGAGAATGTTTAAAGTCCTTAAAAATATTCTATTACATCGGAAGTTAATTTTCACATTTTTTCACTGGGGTTTCAGAAAAACCCCAGTATAAGGAAATCTCAAGGAAGAGGATGAGGTAAGTTGTGGGAAAGATGACACCTTTTCTAGCTGTAGATCTAGGTCACTATTTGAGTGAATGGAGAATCTCTCTTAGATTGGCTAAAACTATAAAAGGGCATAGAAATTAGCAACCGATCTCAAAAGCAAAGTCAGGAATGCAATTAAATAATATTTATTAACATGGAAAGACATTCATAATTTTTATGAACTCATTCTTATATCTACTTATATTCCTTTTTATTCCTTGCTCATAGAAATGATTAATCACTATAAATATTGTTTTATAATTTGCCTCTCTTTTAATAGTCTTACGGGATTGTGGAAGTTTTTGTTTTATCTTAAATTTCTAGTATTACTCAATGAACAAGTACTATTTTGTCATAAAAGAAACTGCATTTTTAACTTTGGAACAAAAAGTCAATTTTTGTTTTCTGAGATATTATCTCAGGTTTTATATTCTCTCAGATTTTCATTCATGCATATTTGACATTTAGATACACATTTTCCTTCATGTTACATGCATATTTGCATATAATCTATGGATTAAATAGATAACTGCATCTAGTAATTAATAACAGATTTAAGTTTATGTAAAATTAACAAGACCTTTTAGCCTGCTTATTCAAATTAACAAATTTTGCTGAGACTTTTAAGTTAGCATACAATAAAATTAACAATAGGGATATATTTTTGACTTATATAATTAATAGGGGTATAATATTTAACTGGTTGTTTCTCCAGTTACATGCAGAGATTCTTATAATCATATTAGGGCTGCAAAAGACCATTCAGCTTAACCTATTCATTTTATAGATATGGATGCTGAGGTTCAAAGAGACTAAGAAAGTACCCAAGGTCACTCATTTAATTCATGGCAGCCATTATTATGACCAAGTCCTCTGCTGAGTCCACTGAAAATCATAGTGTATTCAAAAGAGCCAGATAGAATTTACTTCTTCCTCCTGAAATTCTTTGCTTTACTTTGTTTGAAATTTTAAAATTGTCTTTGTTTAATTTTAAAGTACTTAGTTTATCACTTTAGTACTTGTCTTTCAATATTAATAAATAAAGATTTATTTGAAGCAATTTTAGGCACTTATAGTTGTAAAAATATGGGCTTCCCAGGTGGCTAGGGATAAAGAATCGACCTGTCAATGCAGGAGACTGGGTTTGATCCCTGGGTTGAGAAGTTCCCCTGGAGAAAGAAATGGTAATCCACTCCAGTACTCTTCCCTGGGAAATCCCATAGACAGAGGAGTCTGGCAAGGCTACAATCCCAGTCCGTGGGGCCGTGAAGAGTTGGTCATGACTGAGCATGCCTGCAGTTGTAAAAATATGTATTAAATATAAAGCTATGGCTTAAAAAATTTTTAATCTTAAATTCTGATTCCACTTTGAATTTGTTGAATTTTCAAGAGCAGTTTTAAAGATTTCAATGTATGGACCAAGTAGTATAAACTCACATGTGTCTGATAGTAATCCATATGAACAGTTCAAAAATACCTTAGTGTTACAAATATACACACACAAACACACACACATGCATATACATGATTACAAACATACATTTCAGTTCAGTTCATTTGCTCAGTCATGTCCGACTCTTTACGACCCCATGAATTGCAGCACGCCAGGCCTCCCTGTCCATCACCAACTCCCGGAATTCACCCAAACTCATGTCCATCGAGTCGGTGAGCCATCCAGCCATCTCATCCTCTGTCGTCCCCTTCTCCTCTTGCCCTCAATCCCTCCCAACATCAGAGTCTTTTCCAATGAGTCAACTCTTCACATGAGGTGGCCAAAGTACTGGAGTTTCAGCTTTACCATCATTCCTTCCAAAGAAATCCCAGGGCTGATCTCCTTCAGAATGGACTGGTTGGATCTCCTTGCAGTCCAAGGGACTCTCAAGAGTCTTCTCCAACACCACAGTTCAAAAGCATCGATTCTTTGGTGCTCAGCCTTCTTCACAGTCCAACTCTCACATCCATACATGACCACTGGAAAAACCATAGCCTTGACTAGACGGACCTCTGTTGGCAAAGTAATGTCTCTGGTTTTGAATATGCTATCTAGGTTGGTCATAACTTTTCTTCCAAGGAGTAAGTGTCTTTTAATTTCATGGTTGCAGTCACCATCTGCAGTGATTTTGGAGCCCCAAAAAATAAAGTCTGACACTGTTTCCACTGTTTCCCCATCTATTTCCCATGAAGTGATGGGACCGGATGCCATGATCTTTGTTTTCTGAATGTTGAGCTTTAGGCCAACTTTTTCACTCTCCTCTTTCACTTTCATCAAGAAGCTTTTTAGTTCCTCTTCCCTTTCTGCCATAAGGGTGGTGTCATCTGCATATCTGAGGTTATTGATATTTCTCCGGCAATCTTGATTCTAGCTTGTGCTTCTTCCATCCAGCGTTTCTCATGATGTACTCTCATTTTAATAAAACAAGATTGAATATGATAATCTATTTTAACTAATATTTCATTTGTGAAATCATTTAAAACTGATCACGTTTAAGAAGCCATGTGGCCTAGAGGAAGAGCTTGTGGATCATTGTTTTCATTTTGTTTTGGCTTTGGAGTCTTAAACACCAAAGTGGAGTTCCAATCCATCTACCAACATTCAGACCTTGAGGTAAATTGTTCAACCTTTCTGAGCCTGTTTTCTTACCTGAAAGTAAGATTTAATTCTCCGCAGGAATATCTTTTGAATAAGAAACCGTATGTAAAGCACCCAGATTACTGAAGGACTCAGAAAACATTCAGTACATTGTCCTTTATTTTTAAATTAGATTTTACATAAAGAATGCATGAGCAATGTCATTTTTAAACTCCAGTTAATCTACAATTTCCTTCTGTTCATACTCATCCAGTTGTTCTGTGTTCATGATAAGAGGTTATAGTCTCATCTTATTCCACAGCTTGACAGACCATCAAAGGGCAAATTCCTGGGAAAACTTGCTCTCTTCTGAGAACAGGAATTTTCAGAAAGAGGATACAGTATATATTTTATATTTAAGCAGTTCAATCATCTTATGTCATGTGCAGAAACAACTAGATTATAAACAATTTCAAAAATCTCAGATTTATAAGATTTCTTAAAAGTTTTGTTAGTCCTCAGACCTTTGCATGAATGCAAATATGTGTTTCTAAGAATACAGGTGTAAACTGTCTCTGTGTCTGGAAAAGAGTGAGCAGAAGACCATGGAAGACACAGCATCTGTCTTTATTTGAATGGCTGTCATGCCACATCACCCAAGGTTGCTAGTGGCAAGCAACAGAAATGGACTTTGAATGGTTTATGCAGAAAAATAAACTATGGAGTAGTTCACAAAATCACTGGTAAGGCTATACAACCAGGCTTGAAATTGGGCACGAACAAAGAAGGTTTGTTAGCAGCCAGGATCCCATCCCAAATCATCCCACAAAACCAACCCAGTAAGTGCATAGTGCTCCCACGCCACTGGACATGTGATCTCATGGCGAGTACTGATGTGACCTTGGCTCTGAACCCTGGACACCACTGATGCTCTCCTGCACTGCTGCCCCTGGAGACACAATCCTTCAGGATCTCTTGCTACTACTTGCTGCTATACGGTGCATTGTCTGTGGTTTGCTTTTTCTTGGGTCACTAGCATCAGATTCAAAGTTGAGCTAAGGAAGACTGGGAATAAATATTTATGCTTTTGCCCCTCCCCACTACCAGATTCACAAATCAGTGAATTCTCTAAACAGAGGAAGGGGTCAAATGTTGGGCAGCCAAGGAGTTATACAAAGTATCCAGTATCTAAGAGGAAGAGCAGGCAGGGTTTTTCTGAGTTGCCACAACAGAAAGCAGAACTAGGAAAGCAAATTATCAGGCGAAAAGGTAGGTTTGGGGTTTGCAGATCTAAACATGGTAAGAAACTTTCCACAAAATAAAACTGTTTAAGAATTAGATAACTGCTTCAGAAAGTTGGCAACTCCCTGCTACTACTGAAATATTAAGTAAATGCTATATGACCATCAGGAAAGAGAGCTATAGAAACAAACCCCCAATGTTTCTATCCTTCTGTTGAGATGGGGATGCTGCCTCAGATTATGATTTTTGTCTGTTTCCACATTTTGTGTTATGGTCCCTCTTGCAAATATCTTCAGGGGTCTGGGACAGACATAGTATTCTGCACCTTCCTGTACATCTCAGTCAACTTAATAAACTTGCAACTGATTCCAGTGAGCTAGACAAATAGCATGTATATATTTGCTGTGATATGGATATCATTGAGAAGCTGACTCCAAGGAAAGAAAGATCATTATTTTTACAAATTTAACAATATATGTTTCTGTGGTCAGTATCTCTATGTATGTGATATGTTCATATGTGTGTGTGTGTGTTTAGTCACTCAGTCATCTCTGACTCTTTGTGACCCCATAGACTGCAGCCCGCCAGGCTCCTCTGTCCATGGGGATTCTCCGGGGAAGAATCCTGGAGTGGGTTGCCATGCCCTCCTCCAGGGGATCTTCCCAACCCAGGGATCGAACCCAGCTCTCCCACATTGCAGGTCTGCAGGAGACCTGAGCTACCAGGGAAGCCCATATTCATACCTATGATACATGATATCCTTGATATATGAAATGTGATATATACTATATATCAGTTCAGTTCAGTCGCTCAGTCATGTCCGACTCTTTGCGACCCCATGAATTGCAGCACGCCAGGCCTCCCTGTCCATCACCAACTCCCAGAGTTCACTCAGACTCACGTCCATTGAGTCAGTGATGCCATCCAGCCATCTCATCTTCTGTCGTCCCCTTCTCCTCTTGCCCCCAATCCCTCCCAGCATCAGAGTATTTTCCAATGAGTCAACTCTTTGCATGAAGTGGCCAAAGGACTGGAGTTTCAGCTTTAGCATCATTCCTTCCAAAGAAATCCCAGGGCTGATCTCCTTCAGAATGGACTGGTTGGATCTCCTTGCAGTCCAAGGGACTCTCAGGAGTCTTCTCCAACACCACAGTTCAAAAGCATCAATTCTTCGGCGCTCAGCCTTCTTCACAGTCCAACTCTCACATCCATACATGACCACTGGAAAAACCATAGCCTTGACTAGACGGACCTTTGTTGGCAAAGTAATGTCTCTGCTTTTGAATATGCTATCTAGGTTGGTCATAACTTTCCTTCCAAGGAGTAAGCATCTTTTAATTTCATGGCCGCAGTCACCATCTGCAGTGATTTTGGGGCCCAAAAAAATAAAGTCTGACACTGTTTCCACTGTTTGCCCATCTATTTCCCATGAAGTGATGGGACCGGATGCCATGATCTTTGTTTTCTGAATGTTGAGCTTTAGGCCAACTTTTTCACTCTCCTCTTTCACTTTCATCAAGAGGCTTTTTAGTTCCTCTTCCCTTTCTGCCATAAGGGTGGTGTCATCTGCATATCTGAGGTTATTGATATTTCTCCCGGCAATCTTGATTCCAGCTTGTGCTTCTTCCAGTCCAGCATTTCTCAGTACTATATATATAGTTTCTATTTAAAAGTAAAGTTGGTAGTGGAATAGGCCTTAAAGTAGACAATATCGATTCTAAATAACAACAGTAAAGTTAATAGAGTACCTACTGACATGTATACAAAATGTACAGTCAGACCTATGACTTTTAGATGTGAGGTATTTACAGGGTTTTGTAATTACTTATGCTTCTGAATTTTATTCATGGTGGTACTGTTGATAATAAAGTAAGTATTATGCTGTTAAGTCCTTAGGTATGTCATCTGATTTAAACCTTACAGCAACATAGTAAATTTTTTATCCTCAGTATCAGTTGAAGACTCAGACTTGAAGCTGTTACCTATATTGTCTAACTTTGCAGAACCTGCTGTGATAGAATCTGGGATGGAACTAAGACCAACCTGACTGCTTCTCCATTCACCAGTACTTGTACGTCTTCCATGATAACTGTCCCTACTCTTGCTGCTTTTTCCTCTCAGCCACCATTAACAGCTCTATTTCTTGATATATAAATTCAGTATGTACTCAATGTATTTCTGATGTCTACGTGCTTGCATCTATGTAGCAAACAAATATTCAGTTTTATAGTGATCATTTACCTTTTTGTATGGGCTTCCCAGGTGGCGCTGGTGGTAAAGGATCCATCTGCCAGTGCAGGAAATGCAAGAGATGCGGATTTGATCCCTGGGTCAGGAAGATGCCCTGGAGTAAGAAATGGCAAACCAATCCAGTATTCTCACCAGGGATAATCCTATGGACAGATAAGCCTGGCTGGTTGCAGTCCATGAGGCCTCAAAGAATTCGACACATCTAAGCACGCATGTGCACGCACACACACACACCCCTTTTCTTACATATCCCTCCCAATAGAAAATAGTGTAATAAGCCTCCCTCTCATGCTGGGAGAGCAGCTGCACTCTAGATCCTCAGAGTTGGATGTCCTGATGTTCAACACTATCCGGAGACAATGCATTTGTAACATCTCATGAGGCTGCTGGAGTGTCAAAGTTGAATCTTAGGAATCCATGGGGAGAGGTTTTAGAGGAAATCAGGATGTTTAGTAACAGAAGACAGAACATTTAGCAGTGTACATGATTTTTCAAAGATTAAATGGTGGTTTTAAAATGAATGCTGTCAAATGTCATAGGCCCCACAAGTAGGGCAAACCCTACTCATAAAGCATCTCTTTCCACTAGATGTAAAAATATCCTCTACAACACCCAAGCCAGATGGTTCTTCACCTCTGCCTGAGCACTTTTGAAAATAGAAAACTCTGGTCTATCTTGTATCGAATGAATCGCTTCCTGTTGCTGCTGGCACTAAGTTTTTCAGGCCTAGAAATCTGAATTCATCAGCTACTGGGGAGCTTCAGATAACAGAACCATATGCCTGCTATTCTGGGCACCATCCTTCATTATCAAGGTATCTGGAAACTAAATGAATAATCAGAAGGATGCTTTCTAAACTTAGAATAATAGAAAATAAAATTATATAGTATTATGAAATTTTCCCCTCAAGTCATGGAAAAAGCCTCATGAATTATTCCTGTCCAACCACAGAGAGAACATTTCTAATAAGTGGAATGTACAAGGTCTCTCTCTCTCTCTTTCCGGAAAAATGCTGCATAAATTCAATCTAATTTCTCAGATAACCTGTTTTTATCAGCCGCAAATCCATCACCTCATGCTAGAATTTTTGTTGTTGTTGTTCAGCTGCTAAGTTGTGTCTGACTCTTTGTAACCCCATGGACTGCAGCACATTGGGTTTGCCTGTCCTTGACTGTCTCCTGGAGTTGCTCAAATTCACGTCCATTGAGTCCAGGATGCTATCTAACCATCTCATCCTCTGCCACCCTCTTCTCCTTTTGCCTTCAATCTTTTCCAGCCTCAGGGTCTTGCCCAATGAGTTGGCTCTTCATATCAGGTAGCTAAAGTAACTGGAGCTTTAGCATCAGTCCTTCCAATGAATATTCTGGATTGATTTGCTTTAGGATTGACTAGTTTGATCTCCTTGCTGTCCAAGGGACTCTCAAAATTCTTATCTAGCACCCAGTTTGAAAGCATCAATTTTTTTATGATCCAATTCTCACATCTGTACATGACTACTAAAAAAACTATAGCTTTGACTATATGGACCTTTGTTGACAAAGTGATGTCTTTGCTTTTTAATATGCTGTATAGGTTTGTCATAACTTTCCTTCCGAGGAGAAAGTGTCTTTTAATTTTATGGCTGAAATTACTGTCTGCAGTGATTTTGGAGCCAAGAAAATAAGATTTGCCACTGTTTACACTTTTCCCCTTCTATTTGCCATGAAATGATGGGACTAGATGCCATGATCTTAGTCTTTGAATGTTAAGTTTTAGACCAACTTTTCCACTCTCCTCTTTCACCCTCATTAAGAGGCTCTATAGTTTCTCTTTACTTTCTGCCATTAGAATGGTATCTGCATATATGAGGTTGTTGATATTTCTCTTCACAATCTTGATTCCAGCTTGTGATTCATCCAGCCTAGCATTTTACATGACATCCTTTGTATATAGGTTAAAGAAGCAGGGTGACAATATATAGCCACCTTCTTTACCAATTTTGAACCAGTCCTTTGCTCCATGTCTGGATCCATGTTGCTGTTTGACCTTCAAACAGGTTTCTCAGGAGACAGGTAAGGTGGTCTGATATTCCCATCTCTTTAAGAATTTTCCAGTTTGTTGTGATCCATAGTCAGAGGCTTTTGTGTAGTCAATGAAGCAGACGTTTTTCTGGAATTCTCTTGACTTTTCTATGATTCAACAGATGTTGGCAATTTGACCTCTGGTTCCTCTAAGTTTTCTAAATACAGCTTGTTAATCTGAAAGCTCTTGGTTCATGTACTGCTGAAGCCTAGCATGAAGGATTTTGAGCTTAACCTTACTAACATGCAAAATGAGGACAATTGTGCACTAGTTTGAGCATTCTTTGGCATTTCCCTTCTTTGGGATTGGAATGACAATTGACCTTTTTCCAGTCCTGTGACCCTTGGTGAGTTTTAAAATTTGCCAGAATTTTGCTAAGGTGATAAAGAACATGCTGGTGAGGAAGGGTAGTAGCATGTTGAATATCTGGTAGTGGCCATCTTTTGTACTAGTAGTAGGAGATGCTCCCCAGGACCAAGGGTCCACCCATGATGAGATCTAGCATATCAGAAGCTAGGGGCAGCACTTAACTTCAGAAGCAGAGTGGACAGAATTACCTTAAATGGAAGCAAGGTTAAATGGGCAGAACCTGGAATGGCAGTTGGGGGGATAGGAGTTGGGTGCTGATGACCTTTAGAAATTTATTGCGGAGGCTCATAGAACACAATTCTAAAGGCAAGAAAGATGAGCCAACAATAAGAGAGCTGCCTAATACATAAAAAGAAGAGATAAAGAATGAATGAGCAGAAGTCTGAGATCAGGTGCCCTTATGAAAAGTCTCCATCCTTCTCTCAGTTCCCAGATTCATACCAGTTCTAAGACCAAGAACCTATCAACCAAAAGAGAGGCAAGATCTTTGTGAGGAAGGGCCCTGAAATACTGCAGCCTGTGTATAGAAGTGGTTTCTCCTTTTTTTCTTAAAGGGATCTTTGGTCATTAACTCAAGGAACTGTGCAAAGGACAAAGAGCCTGAGCTTGGCTTGTGAATGGTGTGGGGAGAGGGTACAGGCAGAAAATGGACTGCTGTTGCACCATAGGCCTTACTTAGAATAAATAACCCCAAGTGACAGAAATGGAGGGATATCCTCCCAAAGAGCAGATCTTTGAGCTGTACTTCTGTTCATTTTCTCTGAGTGGCATGAAAAGTTGCCTGAGGGTACAGTCTCATGGGCAGTGGCGAATGACTTAGCTTGCTGGTCAGGGCCATTGAGAGGAGCAAGATTCCAAGACCAGAAAAAGGCAGTTCGAAGTAATAAGCAAGTGGCTGGATGTATGGGTAAAAGCAAAAAGTATTATGATCTCTGTACCACATATTACTGTTCATAAGACATCTACTGAAAAAGAGGCATGGAATAATTAAGCCACAGAAGGATTTGACCAGTAAGTTTCAGCAAGCCTCTCTTCTTGCCCACTTCAGTGCTTAAACAATGGGAACATGAATAGGTTAAGTAAGGGAAGAAAGATGGAAACTATATATGGACCTAAAAGCACAGGGATCTTCTTACAGAAGCTGATCTAGCTACCACTGCTCACAACAACCTGCCAGTAACAGAATTCAGTATTGAATTCCCCACGTGGTACCAACCAAAAACTGATGACAAGTTGATTACATTAGGCCCTTTATATCCTAGAAAGGGTAATATTCCATCATGACTTGGACTGACCTGTATCTGCATGAGTTTGTCTTCCTGACTAGAGTGCCACTACCAGAAGCCTCCAAGGACTCACAGAGCATATGAGAGATTGACATAGGGTCTATCATAATATTGTCTTATTGAGGAACTCATTTTATGGCGAAGGAAGCATGGTTTAGACACATGACTGTGAAATCCACTGGTCCTAATCATACCATGACATTCAGAAGCTGCCTTTCTGATAAAGTGATGGAATGGTCTCCTGAAGGCTTACCTGAGGTACAACTTAGAGATGACATCCTTCAAGGATAAGGAGGAATTCTTCAAGATATGGCATATGCTTTAAATCAGTGGTTGTTATATGGTACCATGCTGCTGCTAAGTCGCTTCAGTCGTGTCTGACTCTGTGCGACCCCATAGACGGCAGCCCACCAGGCTCTCCCGTCCCTGGGATTCTCCAGGCAAGAACACTGGAGTGGGTTGCCATTTCCTTCTCCAATGCATGAAAGTGAAAGTGAAGTCGCTCAGTTATGTCCGACTCCTAGCGACCCCACAGACTGCAGCCTACCAGGCTCCTCCATCCATGGGATTTTCCAGGCAAGAGTACTGGAGTGGGGTGCCATTGCCTTCTCTGATATGGTACCGTATCCTCCCCAGCCCATATAGAATATATGGGTCCATGAAACACAGTAGAAGTAGGAGTGGTTTGCTTACCATTCACCCATTGACTACTTTGGAAATTTTGTTCCCTGTCTCTTTAACTTTAGACTCTGTAGGTCTAGAGTTTCTGATTCCAAGGGAAGGGATGTGTTTACTGAACTTTTATACTATAGCTACCATCTTAACACTTTGCACTCCTTGTGCCAGTAAACCAGTATTGAAATTAAAAAATATATTATCTCTGGCAGGTATAATTAATGCTGGTCATCATGAGGAAGTAGGATTAATGTTACAAATCAGGATGGGAAAGGATATATTTGACACTCAGGTCATTCATTGGAGAACATTTGTTGTTCTGCCTAAGCCCAGTTGTAATCTGAGAAGGTAATCAGAACTTAGAGCCCTTTGGGTCTATGCTGCCAGGCAAATCAGCTAGACAAACAGGAGAGGAAGATCTATTGCTAATCCTCGACTTAGGACCAATGGTGCAGTAAGAACTGTAGTTTTCTACTAACTCTTCTTGTAAGTTTTCCCAGAAATTGTGACTAACCAGAAAATCTTGAGAAACTGTGCCTAAATTGCGTAAATTTAATTAAGAAGCAAGTGGTGGATCTGAGTGTTTCAAATGGGGCAGCAGTAAATACTGTTGGTGACTCACTCTTCTTTATTAGCCACTGCTCCCATCTCGCACGTGATCTCCTGTGATAGGTGCTGTGCGTGTTGGCTAATGACAGCTCAGAGCTGTCCCTTCAGAGAACGGTGGTCAAACAGAGGCTACTGCACCCTGGACCTATGACCCACATGGGAAAGGATGAAGTTTTGCCAATGATTGACATTACTGATTTACTGAGTTAATTTTCTTAATTTATACAAGTCAAGTAGAGGCCTGCCTTTGAAATGTCATTGGTTAGGACTGTTGCCCCAAATACCTCCAAGAGCCCTCTAGCTTGTTGACCTTCCTGTAGTCCATTCACCTCCAGTTCATCTTACAAACTATGTCAGATGCATCTCTCTAAACCTTATGTTCATCATGTCAGCCTGCCCTTCAAGAATCTATAATGGTCATTCAGTGTCTGCCACATTATGGCTGCTTATCATTACAGGTAAATTTAACAAATATTAGTTGAATATAGGCACTGAAGACACAAAAATGAATATGAAATGGTATTTATCTTCACATTGTCTCAGTCTTCAAGGGAATAATGGACTACTTGTGTCTTAGAGGACCAAGCTTTGCCAATATTGATATCCCCCCAGCTCATAGAAGACAGTGTTACCTGAGAAGGTTGGGGATAATCTAAAGAGGGAGATGAAAATTGACCCTCATCTTAATGTGAGAATAAGATTTTTTTCTTATGTAGACTGTGGTGTTGAGAAGTGCTTTCTTTTCCTTTTAAATATTTTATCTATGCATTTGATTGTGCTGGGTCTTAGTTACAGCTTGTGGGATCTAGCTCCCTGGCCAGGGACTGAACCTGGGTACCCTGCATTGGGAGCGCGGAGTCTTCGTCTCTGGACCACCTGGAAAGTCCTGCGAAGTGCTTTCAGTGAAGAGTTTCCAGTGTGAGCCTGGGTGCAGAGGAAAGGAAATGCAGTGAGTTCTTGAGTGATTGGGGCAGCAGCTCTCACTCCACTGCAGACACACTGAAAGGCTGGGTGACAATCATTTGTGAGGTATGATGTAAGTTGTTACTGATAATATTTGCATGCTGAGGCTTGTGACTGACTCATTTATAGAAATAAACCAAGAGAGAATTCAACACTCTCCCTGAAGTAATGTTAGTACTTTATTTTATTCTGATACCTTTTGTGTAGTAAAGATTTAGGTCTTTCCAGAAGAGAGGTCTGGCCACTGTTCCTGGCTCCTGGGAGTAATCTCTCTATTCTTATATCACTCTATTCCTGATTGGTAGGAGTGTCTTTGTTACTCATGACGGAATTCTTAGACCAAACCTGACAGATTTATGCTAACAAGAGGATTCCTAGTAAATTTGTTTGATCAGGTGATATCTGTCTAACTTTTTGAGGAATTGAGGGTGGTTGAAGACAAGAGTTTAACTATTTGGGTAATCAGTCAAACAATCATATTTACATTATGAAGCCCAGTAAAAACTCTGGGTATGAAGCTTGCATGAGCTTTTTAGGTTGGCAGTACCCTCTGTGTATTATTGCACATCAGTGCCAAGGAAGGCAACACATCCTGAGGACAAGGAAAGCTTTGCATTTAGGATCCTCCCCGTGTGCCTCTTCCTTTGGCTGAGTCTAACTTGTACCTCCCTGATAATAAGCCTCTCTGTGAGTACAACAGGAGCCAGTGAGTTCTGTGTGTCTTTCAAGTGAATTAACAAGCCTGAGAGTAGTTTTGGGAAACCTGATGTCCTAAATGAGGGTTGTGTGGAATCCTCCCTGTGAATTAGACCCTAACTGGCACTCGGTCTCAAAATGCTTGGGCAGACTTGGACTCTGGAGGATTATACCTTTAATCTCATGGTTTGGCTCACTCTGGGTACTTTCTTGTTTGGAACAGAAGACGATAAAGTCAGTGTGCCAACTGATAATTATACATAACATTGGGTCACACATGAGCATGCCCTCCGTCCTGTGTGTCCTGCCCAAGGAGGATGTGTGTGGGTAGATGTGGTTACCAAAGTGGGTATTGTCTAAACCAGCAATTCTTATTTTATATAATAGTACTTGAAATGGACAATCACATAGTCTGGTAAAAATCTATAATCTAGAAAAATCCTGATCATTTACTGCAAATAACACGGTATTTGAAATCAGAGACCTACCTTCTTGCTATGTGGGCTTTAGCTTCTTATTTAGTAACTGACTTTATTTCTTTATATATAAATGAGGGTAAAGTAAGGCATAATTTAGAGAATTATGCAGTTTAGATAGAAAATTCACAGCATATGAAAGTGTTTTAGAAAGCCTAAAATGTTGATGATGGTAGTAAATAACGAGGGTTTTGTTCCTCTTCTTCCATCAAATAGTCATACGACAAAAATTTCACCTTCTTCATGTTTAGTTTCCTTATCTGTAAAATAAGATCACTTCCACTTTTCTGAGTTCTTCTTAGAGGAAGATATTATCATTATAATTTTTTTTTAGATATCAAAATTCTGATGTGTGTTCTCTTTTTTTAAAGTAATTTCCTTCTGAAGCCCAATATTCCTGATAGAGAGGAGCAGTCATAATGAAAAATTGATCATTAGGTTTATAACTCTCTATTTGCCAAGACAAGCATCATAATCTGGGCCAAAAACATGCTCAATAGTGAGAGATATATGTTGCCTAAGGGAATATAAAAATTTTCCAAGCAAGAACTTTCTAATTAACTATTAGAGGAGATATTAATTAACAAACCATATTCATATAATAATTATATAATTTTACACATCATTGGTTATATTTTAAAGAAATATAAGGAATTAAATTGATATAATTTCATTGTTTCCTTAATTTCTTGTTTTCTTCTTCATGGGAGCCAAATACTTCCTTGTTTCCTTAATTTCTTCATGGCAGCCAAATTTTTGTATTTTCAGGGAAAAACAGGTTGTGGGGAAGAGACTCTGCAATTCATGATTAGCAATTCTGGGAACAAGATAAATTGATTCTTCCACTTAGCAACTCTTATACTTATTCTAGTTGGATACTGTTTTGAGATAAAATATCTTTCCTTCTATTCTCACCTTTTCTTTCTCCTATTTTAAACAGATGAGACACTGTTTATTGCAGTGAGTTCGTGGCAGAGTGGAAAGCAGCAAAAATAGCTTTCTGCAAAACAATTCCTGGCTTTTGTTTCACAAACCTAAAGCCCAGGAGGAAAAGAGAGTTATAGGTAGAGGCAGATGTCTTTAAGAAACTTAGACAGAATTATTTGAAATTAGAAAGATATCCTGTATGTGGAGAGGATTAAGAGGACAAGAGAGGTATATTGGCCTATCCTAGACAGGGCCTAGGGTGTGAACAGGCACTCTGACTGCCTAGTAGGCAGCAAGGCCCAGGGGGGAATAGCTGGATGTGATCAGAAGTGTCAAATCTCTACCAAGATTCCTGTTCTGCAAATTTGGCACAGAAACAGCAGAAGCTGGAACTGAATGACACATGTAGGCAGGGAAACTGTAAGAACAGGTACAAGATTAGAAGGCTCCCCTGCAAAAACCCCCAGTATGTTATCAGTGAATATGATCCTGCAAGTTTGATACAACCACAGTGAGGCCCCAAGGTTATCGATACTGGAGACTAAGTATACCACCAGACCAGCAGGTACTGAATTTGAAATATTTTTAAATTTCTAGAAAGACAAGACAGGGATTATTTCTAGTACGCCTGAGTCTATACTCAATATGATGAATAAAAGTTCCCGATTCTAAACATTTCAGAAGTAATCAGTATATTTAAATCCTCAAATATTTGTCCAAATCAAGCCCTTGGGGAAAAAACTGATTAATTTCAAATTTTCCTGTTCCCCCTCCACCAACATCTCTATACTCTGCCATATAAGAAACAGTAAAATTAACAAAATCTGGGCAGCAATAGGAAGAAGGTGAGGAAGCCAAAGACCTAGAGAATGAATAATCTAGATGCCCCTTGAGTAAATTAAAATTAATTGGTAGCTTAAATGTTGAAGCAAAGGCTACTTTTTAGTAGAAATTAGTTTTGTGATTTTTTTTTCCATATGCATATATGCATTGATACATATTTTATCATTCACTTAATGAAAATATCATCTTTCCCTGTCTTTTCTTCGGTGTTTTTACAGGTATATGCCTACAAACTTTATCCCAGAAAACATCAAGGCACTCACAGCCACTCTGCCAGTCCTATGACCTAGAAAGATTATTTTTTTAGCTTTAAGTTTCAAAGAGAGAGAGATTAAAATAGAAAGTGAATTTCAAAACTGGTATGAATACTAATATGAGATGACCTCTCTTTTTTCCTCTCTAGACTATAATGCCTCATTTTAAAATATAGTCTCCCTTTCTGAGTCCTTTATTGTTTATCAACTCCAGCTAACTGACAGACACTATACTATACTTCAAGAATCCAAATCTAGGAAAACCAGGATGCCTGTCTTCAAAGAATTTAAGTCTCGGGAGTAGGCAAAACTATGTACATAACTAATTGTATAGACCTAGAGCAATCTGGAAATTAACATAATATTAGGAATATGTTCAAAGTGATCCCAGCAAAGGGCATGTTTGCTTCTTTCCAGAAGAATGAGTGAGTGGCAAGAAGGCATCAGGAAGAGATTCATATAATGGTTGTCTGGGCTGGTCCGTGAGGAAAGGGATGGTAGGAGTCAGTTGCATTTTAGGGTTAGAGTATTCCAGGCATAAAAACTTGCATAGCAAAAAGGCAGGGACACAAATATGAAGATGCACGTAGTTTGGGGGATATTGATGAAATAGGACGTATATGTGACCCAGAGAAAGCAGCTAAGGCACCATACAAATGAGCTAATACAAGGCTGGAAAGATGAGTCTGGGTGTAAAATTACTTTAAGTTTGATTTCCAAGATTTCTTTTTCACTGTATGTTTCTATATATTAGAAAAGTTGATAAATGTTAGGTAAAAATGAATGCATCATTTAAAAACTTCCTCTTTGGGCATTTTAAGAATACTGGCAAGGCAGGTACAAAATTTTCCTTAGACCATCTTTTATTGATTTGGAAAAGTATCACACTTTTGAAGCCATTTCTGTTTTATGTGTGTGTTTAATTGAAGTATAGTTGATTTACAGTGTTGTGTTCATTACTGCTATACAGCAAAGTGACTCGGTTATACATATACATCTATTCTTTTTCATGCTCTTTTCCACTATAGTTTTTCACAGGATACTGAATGTAGTTCCCTGTGCTATATAGTAGGACTTTGATTATCCATTCTATGTATACCAGTTTGCATCTGCTAACCCCAAACTCCCACTCCATCCCTCTGCCAACCGTTCCCTCTTAGATAGATTCATTTGTGTCATATTTTAGATACCAGATATGTGATATCATGTAGTAATTGTATTTCTCTTTCTGACTTCACTTAGTATGATAATCTCTAGTTATGCTGCAAATGGTGTTATTTTTTATGGCTGAGTAGTATTCTGTTGTATTGATATATTAATATATGTACATCTTCTTTATTCATCTGTTGATGGACATTTAGGTTTCTTCCATGTCCTGGCTATTGTGAATAGTGCTGCTTTGGCCATAGCGGTGCATGTATCTTTTTGAATTACAGTTTTGTCTAGATATATGAGCAAGAGTGAGATTGCTGGATCATATGGCAATTCTATTTTTAGTTTTCTGAGGAACCTTCATACTGTTTTCCTTAGTGACTACACCCACTTTTATCCCCACCAACAGTGTAGGAGGGTTCTCTTTTCTCTACACCCTCTCCAGCATTTGCTATTTGTAGACTTTTAATGATGGACATTCTGACTGATGTGAGGTTGTACTTCATTATAGTTGTTTTAAATTTTTTTCTCATTAGTTATCTAATTTATACATAGTATCAATAGTGTACATATGTCAGTCCCAATTCCCCAATTCATCCCACTCCCCTGTTTCTCCCCTTTATGTCCATACACCTTGTTCTCTTTTTCTGTCTGTATTTCTGCTTTTCAAGTAAGATCATCTATATGATTTTTCTAGATTCCACATATATGCTTTAATATTACAACATTTTTCTTTTTCTGACCTCCTTCACTTCGTATTACAGTCTCTAGACATATACGCAGAGAAAATCATACTTCCAAAAGACCCTTGCAACACAATATTCATTGCAGCACTATTCACAGTTGCCAGAACATGGAAGCAACCTTATTGTAGTTTTGATTTGCATTTCTTTAATAATTAGATATTGAGCATCTTTTCCTCTTTGAAGAAATGTCTTTATAAGTCTTCTGCCCATTTTTTAATTGTTTTTTTTTTTTATTCAGTTGTATGAACTGTTTGTATATTTTGGAAATTAAGCCCTTGTCAATCTCGTGAAAGTGATAGTCATACAGTTGTGTCCAACTCTTTGTGACCTCATAGACTGTAGCCTGCCAGGCCCTTCTGTCCATGGAATTCTCCAGGCAAGAATACTTAGTGGGTTGCCATTCCCTTCTCCAGGGGATCTTCCTGACCCAGGGATTGAACCCAGGTCTCTTGAATTGTAGGCAGAGTCTTTACCATATGAGCCACCAGGGAAGCCATGGTTCACAAATAAAAAGCTTGTAAGTTTAATTAGATCCCATTTGTTTATTTTTGTTTTTATTTATATTGCCTTGGAAGACTGAATAAGCCTGGTCACTGTTAAAAATGACCACCATTTATTAAATCTTACCAATTTTGTTTTTATATGGCATTTCTGTTTCCATTCTTACCAAACACATGTACCCCTTCTCTATAATTAAGGTCATCTATACTTCAAGTATTGTGGCTGAAATAGCTTTGGAAAGAAATTCCTGATATGGGATTTTCTTGCTTTTCATTCTGTGCTACTTAGACTGTTAAAAAAGAAGTACAGTTATATGTCTGCCTTATGTAAGACAACTGCTTATACACACACATACAGGCATCAGTTCCACACCATACTTTTGTATTTTTCATTCAATTGAACTTGTAGTCATTCTGTTTTTAACACTGAGTTGTAACCTCTGTAAAGACGAGAGCCTGACTTTACATGTGAGTTGGCTCCAGGGTGTCTAGAACAGTTCCAACAGGTAGGGTTTCCAAAATATGTATGCTGATTGATTATTTGATCCTTACCCATTCTTCCTATATTTTTGTTTGGTTGGTTGTTTTAACAAATGACTGCAAGGAAAGATGAATAGATTTAATATGGTTACAGGTTAATATGGGTACAGGTTTGTTCGGGCAGTTTAGCTGTTTCTGTTCAGTTCAGTTGCTCAGTCGTGTCCGACTCTTTGCGACCCCATGAATTGCAGCATGCCAGGCCTTCCTGTCCATCACCAACTCCTGGAGTCCACCCAAACCCATGTCCACTGTGTCAGTGATGCCATCCAACCATCTCATCCTCTGTCGTCCCCTTCTCCTGCCCTCAATCTTTCCTAGCATCAGGGTCTTTTCAAATGAGTCAGCTCTCCACATCAGGTGGCCAAAGTATTGGAGTTTCAGCTTCAACATCAGTCCCTCCAATGACCACTCAGGACTGATCTCCTTTAGGATGGACTGGTTGGATCTCCTTGCAGTCCAAGGGACTCTCAAGAGTCTTCTCCAACACCACAGTTCAAAAGCATCAGTTATTCAGTGCTCAGCTTTTTTTATAGTCCAACTCTCACATCCATATATGACCACTGGAAAAACCATAGCTTTGACTAGATGGACCTTTGTTGGCAAAGTAATGTCTCTGTTTTTTAATGGTCATAACTTTTCTTCCAAGGAGCAAGCGTCTTTTAGCTGTTTACTTTTTATTGTTTTTGTTATTCCCTACCTGAGAGTAAGCACTTAAAAATAGAGTCTGAGAAATATGTGCAAATAATGGTGTAAAAATGTATATGGGTGAAATTCTGAGTTCTATTCCTCTGTCTGGAAAAAGTCATATAGCCTTTATTTATTTATGCACACACTAACTTAAAGTTCACATAAAGGAAATGGTCTAGGCTTTACACATATTCATTGGGACTTGAAAACCCAGAGAAATTCCCCATAACACTCAGCAGATTTGCTGTGCCTGGCCTGGTTTGGAATGTTATTAAGTGCTTGACTCTTTCTGAGTGCTCTGCAATAATTTATAATTCGCTTTTCACAAAATCCTAAGGGAAAGGGAAGACGTACTATGGCTATTTTTTTACATTTCCAAATAAAAAAGGAAGAAGGAAAGTTGGAGGAAAAAGAAAACTTACGGGGGTGCCTCCCACTGTCCCTCATTTTTTTCTTCTCTGGCTTTCCATGTCCCACTTAGTTCGTGACTTTTAGAAATGTCGGTGCATATTGACCTACACACAGAGAAGGAAAAATTGCCAGCATGTCTGCCATCACACAGAGTAGCACTGATGTTTAAGGGGGCACACCCATCCATCCTATCCCTCCTTGTCATCTCTGCTAAGTCAGGGATCCCCAACTTCCAGGATCTAATGCCTGAAGATCTGAGATGGAGCCGATATAATAATAAGAGAAATAAAGAGCCCAATAAATGCAAAGCACTTGAGTCATCCCCAAACCATTCCACCTCTTCCCCTGGTCTATGGAAAAACTGTCTTCCAGGAAGCCAGTCTGTGGTGCCAAAAGGGTTGGGGAACCACAGCTGGAAACTACAGGCACTTAGAGACCTGGATTCCAGAACTGTGGCGTCTCTGATCCAGCCTCTCTGCATTTGCCAACCTCCAACCTCTTTTTATTGTCTGCAAAAATAGGGCTCTTTCCTTAATGACCCTCCTTTGGCTTCTGGCTGAAGCTATTCCTCCTATGTCACCCACCACCTCACACCAGCTCTACAGAGGGCCTGGAGCACTGAGGGGCTTCACCTTCCCCCGTGGCTCCCCACCTCTGCTCTGATCCCCCTCCTCCGGTAGCTGACTTCCCGGACTGCTCCCTCCTGCTGAACTGGCTGTACTCTCCAATTCCTCTGCTCCTTCTGCTCCCTTACTTTTGGAAGCTGGCTTTCTAGAAAGCTCATGTAGGACTTTAATTCTCACATGTCCATCACACCACTTCTTGCTTGGGAGGGTCTCATGGCCTTTCTACAAACATGTAAAATAGTAAAGCCCTTCGTGGCCCCTGTACCTCATTCACACCCTCTCCTTTATCTGAGGTTATCCCTCCACCCAAACTCACAGTTTACTTATGGACCTGCCGTCTTCCCTTCCATTTTAGAATCAAAATAATCATGGGTTTGTTAAGTACCTGATTTTCTTTAATAAAGAGAAAAATCATTTCTTGCTAACTAATCCTAGTGAGAATTTTGCTGGGGTGGGAGTGGGGGCTCTCAGAAAACTAGTGAGCAGAGTGGTAATAAAGAAGAACAACTTCCTGTATTCAGTATCAGGGATTTATACAGGAGACAAGCATCACCTCTGTTTTCCTTTTCTCCCTTATAGACACTAGCTTTCAGGCTATGAAAAAATCTGCTTTGATACTTGAGTTCAGGTCTAGATTAAGCAATGAATCACAACAGACACTGCAGTTTTCTAGGACTTTGTGGTAGTGCGACTAGGCATGACTGAGTCACATCATTTGGCTTCGATTTTATTAATCAGTGAACAGCCTCAGCCAGTAGCACAAAGTGCAGTTCAGATTAGCACTTTGTCCTGATCTTTTCCTACTTATTAAATTATATCCTTATTGAATCACCTGTAATTTTGAAATGTTTTCATGCATATGTATTCATTCAACAACATATTGTCAAGTATTGTGGAATATTAAATTTATGGCCTTAATTTTTCACATCATTACAGTATATAATGCATCTTCATCCTTTTAATGGCCTAATGATGAAAAAGAGTTTTATTCTTCCTGACCTTTGACTTGGTCATACTTCTTGCTTTGGACAGTGGAAATGAGTGCTCATAAATTTAAGTAGGGCCTTGCTTGTACTTCTGCCACTTCCAAGAAAAGAATAACCACTGTCTCGTCATTCAGTGGGTTTCAGAATGTGGTACATGGGGTGTGTGTGTATGTCTGTGTGTGTACAAACATGCATGAAATATATATATATATATATATATATATATATATCATATATGTGTGTGTGTGTGTGAATATTATTCTCCCAAAAGAAAGATGGTCACCTTGCCATTTATGAGAACATGGATGGAGTGAATGTATCTTTTATTCTTTTTTAAAATTTTTATTTTATGGTAGTAAACAATGTTGTTAGCATCAGGTGTACAGCAAAGTGATTCAGCAATGCATATGCATGTATCTATTCTTTTTCAAGATTTTTTCCCATTAGGTTATTATAGATATTAAGCAGAGTTCCTACTGTGCTCTCCAGTAGGTCCTTGTTGGTTATCTATTTTAAATATAGCAGTGTGTACATGTCAATCCCAAACTCCCAATATATTGCTCCCCCCAGTAACTATAACTTCATTTTCTAAGATTGTAAATCTGTTTCTCTTTCATAAATAAGCTCATTTGTATCATTTTTTAGATTCAGCATGTAAGTGATTTCATATCTGTCTTTCTCTGACTCACTTCACTTAGTATGATAATCTCCAGGTCCATCCATGTTGTTGCAAATGGCCTTATTTTGTCCTTTTTAATAGTTGAGTAGTATACCAGTGTGTATATGCATGATTTCTTCCTTATCCATTCATCTGTCAATTGACATTTAGGTTGCTTTCATATGTGGCTATGTTACATAGCGCTGTGATAAACAACTGGCTGAATGTATCATTTTGAATCATGTTTTTCTCTGGATATATGCCCAGGAATGGGATTGCTGAACATCCGCTGGATCATCGAAAAAGCAAGAGAATTCCAGAAAAACATCTACTTCTGCTTTATTGATTATGCCAAAGCCTTTGACTGTGTGGATCACCACAAACTGTGGAAAATTCTGAAAGAGATGGGAATTCCAGACCACCTGACCTGCCTCTTCAGAAACCTATATGCAGGTCAGGAAGCAACAGTTAGAACTGAACATGGAACAACAGACTGGTTCCAAATAGGACAAGGAGTACGGCAAGGCTGTATATTGTCACCCCACTTATTTAACTTCTATGCAGAGTACATCATGAGAAACGCTGGGCTGGAAGAAGCACAAGCTGGAATCAAGATTGCTGGGAGAAATCTCAATAACCTCAGATATGCAGATGACACCACCCTTATGGCAGAAAGTGAAGAGGAACTAAAAAGCCTCTTGATGAAAATGAAAGTGGAGAGTGAAAAAGTTGGCTTAAAGCTCAACATTCAGAAAACTAAGATCATGGCATCTGGTCCCATCATTTCATGGGAAATAGATGGGGAAACAGTGGAAACAGTGTCAGACTTTTTTTGGGGGCTCCAAAATCACTGCAGATGGTGACTTCAGCCATGAAATTAAAAGACACTTACTCCTTGGAAGGAAAGTTATGACCAACCTAGATAGCATATTCAAAACCAGAGACATTACTTTGCCAACAAAGGTCCGTCTAGTCAAGGCTATGGTGTTTCTTCCAGTTGGACTGTGAAGAAAGCTGAGTGCAGAAGAATTGATGCTTTTGAACTGTGGTGTTGGAGAAGACTCTTGAGAGTCCCTTGGACTGCAAGGAGATCCAACCAGTCCATTCTGAAGGAGATCAGCCCTGGGTGTTCTTTGGAAGGAATGATGCTAAAGCTGAAACTCCAGTACTTTGGCCACCTCATGTGAAGAGTTGACTCATTGGAAAAGACTCTGATGCTGGGAGGGGTTGGGGGCAGGAGGAGAAGGGGACAATGGAGGATGAGATGGCTGGATGGCATCACCGACTCCATGAACGTGAGTCTGAGTGAACTCCAGGAGTTGTTGATGGACAAGGAGGGAGGCCTGGCGTGCTGTGATTCATGGGGTCACAAAGAGTCAGACACAACTGAGCGACTGAGTTGAACTGAACTGATGGCAGCTCTGTTCTTAGTTTCTTTTTTCTTTTTTTTCTATGTTAAAATATTTCATTTTATTTTTTGTGATTAAAATAATTTATTGCAGTTGAGTTACAATGTTGTGTTAATTAATTCTCTATAGCAGAGTGATTCAGTTATACATATATATATATATATATATATATATATGTATATATACACACACATACCTTCTTTTTTATATTCTTTTCCATTATGGTTTACCATAGGATAGTGAATGTAATTTTTTGTGCTATACGGTAGGACCTTGTTGTTTATCCATTCTCTATATAAAAGCTTGCTGCTGCTGCTGCTAAGTCACTTCAGTCATGTCCAACTCTGTGCAACCCCATAGATGGCAGCCCACCAGGCCCCTCTGTCCATGGGATTCTCCAGGCAAGAACACTGGAGTGGGTTGCCATTTCTTTCTCCAAAAGGAACTGTAGAAAGAAAGAAAGTGAAGTCACTCAGTCATGTCCGACTTTTTGCAACTCCATGGACTGTAGCCTACCAGGTTTCTGTTTCATAGATAGCTATATTGTGTCATCTTTTAAATTCCACAAAAAAGTGATCTTATATGGTATTTGTCTTTCTCTTTCTGACTTTACTCAGTATGATAATCTCTAGTTGCACCCATGTTGCTGCAAATTGCATTATTGCATCTTTTTATGACTCAGTAATATTCCATTAAATGTGGGGCTGAGTAATATTCCATTGTCTAAATATTTACCACATCTTTAATCTTTGTTTTTATTTTTAAAATTTTTATTAGAGTATAGTTGGTTTACAGTGTTGACTTACTTTCAGATGTACAATAAAGTGGATCATTTATATGTGTGTGTGTGTGTGTGTGTATATATATATATATAGTTGTTTTTGTTCAGTAGCTAAGTTGTGTCCTACTCTTTGCCACCCCATGGACTGCAGCATGCCAAGCTTCCCTATCCTTCGCTATCTACTAGAGTTTGCTCAAATTTATGTCCATTGAGTCTGAAATGCTATCTAACCATCTCATCTTCTACTTCCTTTCTCTCCTTTGGGCTTCAGTCTTTCCTAGCATCAGAGTCTTTTCCAATGATTCAGCTCTTTGCATCAGGTGGCCAAAGTATTGCAGCTTCAGTATCAGTCCTTCTGAAGAATATTCAGATTTGGTTTCCTTTAGGATTGTCTGATTTGATCTCCTTGCTGTCCAATGAAGGGACTTGTGTAACTCAATGAAGCTATGAGTCATGCCATGCAGGGCCATACAATTTGGATGGGTCATAGTGAAAAGTTCTGACAAAATATGGTTCACTGGTAGAAGAATGGCAAACCACCCTAGTATTCTCACTGCAAGAATCCCATCAACTCTGTGTGTGTGTGTGTCTCCACTTTTTAGATACTTTTCCCATATAGGCCATTATAGAATATCGAATAGAGTTACCTAAGCTATACAGTAGGTCTTTATTAGTTATCTGTTTTATATATAGTAGTGTGTATATACGTCAGTCCCAATCTCCCAATTTATCTCTCCTCACCCCTCCCCACTGGTAACCATACGTTTGTTTTCTATATCTGTAGCTCTGTTCCTGTAGATAGTTCATTTGTATCCATTTTTAAAGATTCTACAAATAACTGATATCATATGATATTTGTCTTTCTCTGTCTGACTTATTTCACTCAGTGTGACAATCTCTGAGTCCATCTATATTGCAGCAAATGGAATTATCTCATTCTTTTTAATAGCTCAGTAATATTGCATTGTAGATATACATCACATCTGCTGGAGAAGATTCTTGAGAGTCCCTTGGATAGCAAAGAGATCAAACCAGTCAATCCTAAAGGAAATCAACCCTGAATATTCATTGGAAAGGCTAATGATGGAGCCAAAACTCCAATACTTTGGCCACCTGATGCGAAGAGCCAACTCATTGGAAAAGACCCTGATGCTGGGAAAGATTGAGGGCAGGAGGAGAAGGGGGTGACAGAGGATGAGATGGTTGGATGGCATCACTGACTCAGTGGACTTGAGTTTGAGCAAACTCCAAGAGACAGTGAAGGACAGGGAAGCCTGGCGTGCTGCAGTCTATGGGGTTGCAAATAGTTGGATGTGACTGAGTGACTGAACAAGAACTATATGTGTACCATGTCTTTATCCGTTTACCTGTCAGTGGATGCTCAGACTGCTTCCATGTCTTGGCTATTGTAAATAGTGCTGCAGTAAATATTGGGGTGCATGCATCTTTTCAAATTACGGTTTTCTGTGGATCTATGCTCAGGAATGGAATGGATCATATGGTAGCTCTGTTGTTTTTATGGAACTTAAATACTGTTCTGCACAGTGGATGTAATTTTCATCACCACCAACAGTGTGGGAGGGTTTCCTTTTCTCCACACCCTCTCCAGCATATGTTGTTTGTAGATTTTTTGATGATGGCCATTCTGATCAATATGAGTGATACCCCACTGTAGTTTGAGTTGTAGTTCTCTAATAATTAGTGATCTTGAGTGTCTTTTTGTGTGCCTCTTGGTCATATGTATATCTTCTTTGGAGAAATGTCTATTTTTATCTTCCCATCCACTTTTTAAATTGAGGTGCTTGGTTTTTTTGATATTGAGGGGCATGACCTGTTTTCATATTTTGAAGATTAATCCCTTGTCAATTGCTTCATTTGTAAATATTTTCTCTCATTCAGAGGATGATCTTTTCATGTTGTTTATGATTTCCTTTGCTGTGCAAAGGCTTTTAAGTTTAATTAGGTCCCATTTGTTTATTTTTATTTTCATTACACTAGGAAGTAGATTGAAAAAGATCTAGCTGTGATTTATGTCAGTATTTATGTTTTCTTCTGAGAGTTTTATAGTATCCGGTCATACATTTAGGTCTTTAATTCATTTTGAGTTTACTTTTGTGTGTGCTGTTAG
The DNA here is from genome assembly GCF_019923935.1 of Bubalus bubalis. Taxonomy (NCBI): domain Eukaryota; kingdom Metazoa; phylum Chordata; class Mammalia; order Artiodactyla; family Bovidae; genus Bubalus; species Bubalus bubalis. The sequence goes on along the minus strand of NC_059163.1, from coordinate 95,757,295 downwards.
GAAGTATTCTCATTGCATTCATTTAAATATAGCTGTCCAGTTTTCCCAGCACCATTTACTGAAGAGAATGTCTTTCTCCATTGCATATTCCTGTCCCCTTTATCATAGATTAGGTGACCATAGCGTATGGGTTTACCTCTAGACTCTCCTGTTCCGTTGATGTACATAATCTATTTTTTGTGCCGATACCATGCTGTTTTGATCACTGTAGCTTTGTAGTATATTCTGAAGGCAAAGAGCCTGATTCCTCCAGCTCTACTTTTCTTTTTCTAGATTGCTTTGGATATTCATGATCTGTTTCTAGTTCCATGCAAATTGTAAAATTTTTTGTTCTGATTCTATGAAAAATGCCATTGGTAATTTGATAGGCATTGCACTGAATCTGTAGATTGCCTTGGGTAGTATACTCATTTTGATAATATTGATTTTTCCAATCCAAGTCATGGTATATCTTTCCATCTGCTTGTGTCATATTCAATTTCTTTCATCAGCATCTTATAGTTTTTTGAGTATGGGTCTTTTGCCTCCTCAAGTTTATTCCTGGGTATTTTATTCTTTTTTATGTGATGGTAATTAGGGTGTTTTTTTTTTTTTCCTTTAATTTCTCTTTCTGACCCTTTGTTGTTAGTGTATAGAAGTGCAACAGATTTCTGTATATTAATTTTGTATTCTTCAAATTTACCAAACTTACTGATGTGCTCTAGTGGTTTTCTGGTAGCATCAGGATTTTCCATGTATTGTGTCATGTCATCTGTGAACAGTGACAGTTTAACTTCTTTTACAATTTGGATTCCTTTTACTTCTTCTCTGATTGCTATGGTAGGACTTCCAAAACTATGTTGAATAAAAATGGCAAGAGTGGACATCTTTGTCTTATTCTTGATCTTAGAGGAAATGCTTTCAGTTTTTCTCCTTTGAGTATGATGTTAGCTGTTGGTTTGTCATACATGACGTCTATTATGTTGAGGTATATTCCCTCCATGCCCATTTTAGGGAGCGTTTTTATCATAAGTGGGTGTTGAATTTTGTCAAAAGCTTTTTCTGCATCTACTTAGATAACCATATTTTTTATTCTTTAATTTGTTTATATGGTATATCACCCTGATTGATTTGTGGGTGTTGAAAAATCTTTGCATCCTGGGAAAATCCTATGTGATGATGGTGTATAATCCTTTTAATGTGCTATTGGATTTGGCTTCCTAATATTTTGTTGATGATTTTTGCAACTATGTTCATCAGTGATATTGGCTTGAAATTTTCTTTTTTGTGTGATAACTGTCTGATTTTGGTATTAAGATGATGCTGGCTTCCCTCATAGAATGAGTCTGGGAATGTTGCTTCCTTTGCAATATTTTGAAGTAGTTTCTGAAGGCTAGGTGTTAACTCTTCTCTAAGTATTTTAAAGAATTCACCTGCAAGGTCATCTGGTCCTGGACTTTTGCTTGTTGGGAGTTTTTAAATCGCAGTTTCATTTTTAATACTCATGATTCATCCATTAATATTGTGTGTTTCTTCCTGGTTCAGTCTTGGAAGACTGTAACTTTCTAAGAATGTGTGCGTTTCTTCCAGGTTGTCCACTTTATTGGCATATAGTCACTTGTAGTAGTTTCTCACAATCCTTTTGTATGTCTGCAGTGTCATAATTTCTCCTTTTTCATGTCTAATTTTGTTGATTTGAGCCCTCTCCCTATATGTCTTGATGAATTTGACTAAAAGTTTATCAAGTTTTTTTTTTTTTTTAATCTTTGCAAAGAACTAACCTCATTAATCTTTTCTATTTCCTTGTGTCTATTTTTATTTCTGCTCTAATCCCTAATGATTTCTTTACTAACTTTGGAGGGTTTTGTTCATTTCTCTTGAGTTGCTTTAGGTGTAACTTTAGGTTGTTTATTTGAGATTTTTCTTTTTTCCTGAGGTAAAATTGTATTGCTCTAAACTTCCCTCTCAGAACTGATTTTACTGTGTCCCATAGGTTTTGCATCATTATGCTTTCATTTTCATTTGTTTCTAGGTATTTTTTAATTTCTTCTTTGATTTCTTCAGTGATCCATTGGTTATTTGATAGCATATTGCTTAACCTACACATAGTTGTGTTTTTTAGTTTCTTTTTTTTTCTTTTAGTTTATTTTTATCTCATAGTGTTGGATGGGAAAAGATGCTTGATGTGATTTCAATTTTCTTAAATTTATTAAGGCTAGCTTTGTGGCCCAGCATGTGATCTATTCTGGAAAATGTTCCCATGTGCACTTGAGAAGAATGTATATTATGCTGCTTTGGAATGGAATGCTCTATAAATATCAATTAAGTCCATACAGTCTAAGGTGTCACTTAAGGCCTGTGTCTCCTTAGTGATTTTCTGTCTGGATGATTTGTCCATTGACAAAAGTGATGTGTTAAATTGACAAAAGTTACTGTCAATTTCTCCTTTTATGGCTGTTAGGAGCACCTCAATATATATGGCAACTACTATGTTTGATGCATAAATATTTATAATTATTATATCTTCTTGAATTGATCCTCTAATCATTATGTAGCATCCTTTGTATCTTCTAACCATCTGTATTTTAAAGTCTCTTTTTTTATATGAATATTGCTACTGCAGCTTTCTTTTGATTTCCATTTGCACTGAATACCTTTTCTCATCCCCTCACTTTCTGTATGTGTCCCTAGATCTGAGTGTGTATCTTGTGGATAACATATATATGTCTTATTTTTTTTTATCCATTCAACCAGTCTGTGTCTTTTGGTTGGAGCATTTAATCTGCTTACATTTAAGGTAATTATCAAAATTTATGTTATTGCCATTTTGTTAATTACTTTGGATTTGGTTTTGTAGGTCTTGTCTTTGCTTCCTCTTTTATTCTCCTCTTGTGATTTGATGACTAACTTTAGTGTTGTGTTTGGATTCCTTTTCGTCTTTTGTGTATGTATCCATTGTAGATTTTTACTTTGCGGTTACCATGAGGGTTTAATATAGCAGTCTATACATAAATAAGATTGTTATAAGTTTCTGGTCTTTTAATTTCAAATGCATTTCCAATATTCTGCCTTTGTATTCTCCTTATGATTGCTGGTTTTGATATATTTGTGTATGAAAAATTTCCTCCCTTTACTCTATGTTTGTTTTTCCAAGTGAGCTTTTCCATTTGTAATTTTCTTGTTTCTAGTTATGCCCTTTTCTCTTCCTCCTAAAGAACTTCCTTTAGCATTTGTTGACAAACTAGTCTGATGGTTCTGAATCCTCTTAGCTTTTGCTTGTTTGTAAAGCTTTTAATTTTTCTGCCAAATCTGAATTGCAATCCTTGTTGGTTATTCTTGGTTGGCGGTTCTTCCCTTTCATCACTTTAAATATATTGTACCATTCCCTTCTGGCGTGCAGAGTTTCTGTTGAGAAATCAGCTAATAACCTTATGGGAATTCTCTTGGGTATTATTTGTTGCTTTTCCCTAACTGCTTTTAAGATTTTTTTCTTTGTCTTTAATTTTTGTCAACTTGATTACTTGTGTCTCAGTGGGGTCCTTCTTGGGCTTATCCTGCCTGTGACAATCTGCACTTCCTGGACTTGGGTGACTTTTCCTTTCCCATGTTAAGGACATTTTCGGCTATTATATCTTCGAATATTTTCTCAGGACCTTTCTCTCTCTCTTCTCCTTCTGGTACCCCAATAATGTTAATACTGGAGCATTTAATGTTGTCCCAGTAGTCTCTTTAGACTGTCTTTATTTTTTTCCATTCTTTTCTGTTTCATGGCAGTGATTTCCACCACTCTGTCTGCCAGGTCACTTATCTGTTCTTTAACCTCAGTTATTCTGCTATTGATTCCTTTTAGTATATAGTTTATTTCAGTTGCTGTATTGTTAATCTCTGTTTGTTCTTAAGTTCTATCTTTTTGAGGAGATACTAGAAATGTTTAACAATTTGTGCCTCCCTTCTTTTTCTGACACCTTACTACTACTACTACTAAGTCACTTCTGTCGTGTTCGACTCTGTGCGACCCCAGAGACGGCAGCCAACCAGGCTCCCCCGTCCCTGGGATTCTCCAGGCAAGAACACTGGAGTGAGTTGCCATTTCCTTCTCCAATGCATGAAAGTGAAAAGTGAAAGTGAAGGTGAAGTCACTTAGTCGTGTCCGACTCCTAGCGACCCCACGGACTGCAGCCTACCAGGCTCCTCCGTCCATGGGATTTTCCAGGCAAGAGTACTGGGGTGGGGACCATTCTTATTATCATTCCTCTGAATTCTTTTTCATGTAGATTGCTACTTCACTTAGTTGTTCTTCTGGAGTTTTACCTTTTTCCTTCATCTAAGCTACTTCTCTGCCACCTCATTTGTCTAACTTTCTGTAAATTTGGTTTCCATTCTACAAGCTCAGGGTTGTAGTTTTTTTCTTCCTTTTGCTCTCTGCTCCCTGGTGAGTGAGGCTAAGAGGCTTATGCAGGCTTCCTGGTGGGAGGGACTTGTCCCTGCCCTCTGGGCTGTCAGAGCTGTATCTTATCCTTTTGCTGGGCAGAATCATGTCAAAGGCAGGCATGTGCTCAGAAAGACTTTAACACATTATTGACCAAGGGGGTTTTGCAGAAACTAATGCCTGTGGCCAATGATATGTTCTGTAAGTGAATATTAAAATACCAGAGTTTGACTAAATATCAACAACCTGTTTTACATTTACTGTATTTATTTGAAACTTTGTATGTGTCTTACTAAAGCATTCTAATATTTTGTTAGAGTGAGATAGGCAGTATAGCAGGCACTTCTGTACAGAGAAACACACATCTATTACAACTATTCCATGTTTGCTTTCCCCTGGAAGACCAGACTCTACACTTTCTGGCAGCATTTCTTTTAGTCCTGTGAGTATTATTTCCCCTAGAATGCGTTTATTTATTTTACTTGATAGTCAACAAGGTGGGTCTTTGTGGGGAGCTCTTTTAGAAATGCCACAGTTAGGACCAGGTATGGGACCACCACTACATTCACCAGAATGGTCAGTTACCCATTTTCTACCTACTGCTAACAAAAATGGTTTGTAAATCATTTCATTCTGTGCATTAAGGTGACAATAAATTTTAAATGCATTGAATAAGCTGTGATTACCCAAATAGAAACTCACTTTCTTATACCATTATCAAGCTTTCTGGAGGATGTTGAAGTTTGTCAGATATTGATCAGATCGATCAACTGCTTTCATGTATTTATTATAGTCTAATATAAAGTGGTCTTAGTTATTTAATGGCCAGTCCTCTTATCTTCTTTTCCTGTAGATGCTATGGTAGCGTCATGAATAATTATCACCATGCAGGCTAGCCGCTTGTCTTTCCGTATAAGAAGGATTTCTTTACCTTTCTGTAAGAATGTCATTTCTCTCCTTTTTGATTTCAGATTTCTCCTTTAATTGGTTTGGTAGACAATGATTCTCTCTTATAGTCCCACAAACTCTGGTTTATTTTTCAATGGTATTTCAGATATGGACAAACTGTTGTAATAATTGTCATGGTAAATATGGTGCCATGAACCAAGATATGGTTGTATGACTAATAATATTCTTTCTTACAGTTCCCTTCCTTTATCTGTGTAAATCTCAAAGTTGCATGTATATCATCACTTTTGCTAACACCCTGATCAAAATTCCATATTTCATAAGTTTCCAGAATTACAGGTTTTGAATCTCAATCATCTTCACCACTTTATCATTCCCTCACCAAGTGATAGCCCTTATTAGGGATATATAGGTCGATTGAAATTTTGGTAGGAAATAATCCAAAAGAGGTTTAACCTTTGAAATTATGTCTGCAGGAAGTGGATTCCAAGTTACTGTTAAAGTAAAGAAATGTCACTATTTGTTCCAACCTTCTTCTGGTCATAATCTTTGGAAAGATACTTATTTCAAGTAAAGGGATCAGTTGAACAATATCCTTTCCAGTGTTACTTTCCTATTTGTACCATCAAAATTAGTAATCCAAGAAAGTTCTTCGTGTCACTGTTGGTTACATCAGTCCATTTTTAAAGCCTTATCATACTTTTTATATGGTTTTTCATTCTGTTGATGATATAAATTTGTTTGAGAAGCAACCAACTCGAAAAAGTCGTTACCAAAAATTAATTCTGTTATTTCACTAATACTTTGCGGGTTATTACATTCAATAGTTACACATGACACACTGTAAAATTTAACTTTTGTTGTCTTCAGTCCACTCTGCTGTAGAAGCACAGGCACAGTCTCCAGCACTGAGAGTTTCATTTTCAGTATCAGAATCAATGACAAAGGCTTTTTGTATTTTTATTAGTCTAATAGTCACATTGCCTGAAGCACAACTAGATTTTGAAGAACTATCATCTTCTGAGACACTAGTATATATGTTGCTTGGACTATCAGAGAAAGTATCTGCATTAAATTCATCGAATAATTATTTTTCACTCAAAATTTCACAATGCATCATTTTTGAAAATTTTGCTGTAATAAACTTGTGTTTATAATATACATAAGGTTGGGACAAACACCTGACAGCAAAACATGGATGATAATGACAATCATAAGTTGTAAAATGAATGTTTGATCAATTTTAAGCTCTAACAGCTTCGCACAGTGATGTTTAAAATCATATTGATATGTCTTCAGTCAACAATGTGATAAGCAGCCTGTCTGCTGATGGGTGGGGCTGTGTTCTCCCTCTGTTGGTTGTTTGGCCTGAGGCATCCCAGGACTGGAGCCTACAAGCTATTGGGTGGGGCCAGGTCTTGCTGTGAAAAGCGGCAGCCTCCAGGAGGGCCCACACCAGTGAAGTACTCCTCGCAACTACCGTTGCCAGTGTCTTTGCCTCCACCGTGAGCCACAAGAGACCCCCTCATACTAGCAGGTATGTCTGGCCCAGGCACTTCTGAGGTCACTTCTTTTTATCCTGGTTCCTCATGTACTGGAGATCTTGTGTATACCCTCCAAGAGTGGACTTTCTGCCACCCTCAGTCCTATGGAATTCCTGTGATCAAACCCTGCTGGCCTTCAAAGCCAGAGTCTCTAAGGCCTTCTCCTCCTATGCTAGATCCCCAGGCTGGGGACCCTGGTGTGGGGCTGAAAATTGTCATTCCTGTGGGAGAACTGTGATGAAATTACTTTTTACTTTGTAGGTTGCCCACCCAGCATGTATGGGATCTGATTTCTCAGGATTGTGTTCCTCATACCATCTCATTATGGTTTCCTTGTTTTGGAATGTAGCATATCTTTTTTGGTAGGTTCCAGCATTTTTTTGGTAGATAGCATTTAGCAGTTAGTTGTTATTTTGGTGTTTTTGTAAGAAAAGTTGATCTCACGTCCTTCTACTCTGCCATCTTGTCAAATGCAGACTGGAGTGAATGTGTCTTGAGGGCATTATGCTGAATAAGGTAAGTCAGACAAAGAGAAATACGTTCTAAGTATGACATTGCTTATATGTGGCCTCTAAAGATGCCGAATGCAGTGAGAGAGAGACTAGAATAGTGATTACCAGGGGCTGGAGGGTAGGAAAAATGGAAAGATGTTGATCAAAGGGTACAAATGTTCAGTTATAAAATGAGTACATTCTAGGAAAATAATGTACAGCATGGTGACTATAGTTAACAATACTGTATTATATACTTGAAAGTTGCTATAAGAGTAAATCTTAAATGGTCTCACCACAAAAATGAAATGGTAATTATGTGATGTAATGCTAATGCTATGTTGGTAATCATTTCACAATGTGTAAGTGTATCAAATCAGTACATTGTATGCCTTCAGTCAGTTCAGTGGCTCAGTTGTGTCCAACTCTTCGTGATTCTATGGACTGTAGCACGCCAGGCTTCCCTATCCATCACCAACTCCTGGAGCTTGCTTAAACTCATGTCCATTGAGTCGGTGGTGCCATCCAACCATCTCATCCTCTATTGTCCCCTTCTCCTCCTGCCTTCAATCTTTCCCAGCATCAGGGCCTTTTCAAATGAGTCAGTACTTTGCATCAGGTGGCCAAAGTATTGGAGTTTCAGCTTCAGCATCAGTCCTCCCAATGAATATTCAGGACTGATTTACTTTAGGATTGACTGGTTTAATCTCCTTGCAGTCCAAGGGACTCTCAAGAGTCTTCTCCAACACCACAGTTCAAAAGCATCAATTCTTTGGTGCTCAGTTTTCTTTATGGTCCAACTCTCACATCCATGCATGACTACTGGAAAAACCATAGCTTTGACTAGATGGACCTTTGTCAGCAGAGTAATGTCTCTGCTTTTTAATATGCTGTCTAGGTTGATCATAGCTTTTCTTCCAAGGGGCAAGTGTCTTTTAATTTCATGGCTGCAGTCACCATCTGCAGTGATTTTGGAGCCCCCCCCAAAATAATGTCTGACACTGTTTCCACTGTTTCCCCATCTATTTGCCATGAAGTGATGGGACCAGATGCCATGATCTTAGTTTTTTGAATGTTGAGTTTTAAGCCAGCTTTTTCACTCTCCTCTTTCACTTTCATCAAGGGGCTCTTTAGTTCCTCTTCACTTTCCATCATAAGGGTGGTATCATCTGCATGTCTGAAGTTACTGATATTTCTTCTGGTAATCTAGATTCCAGCTTATGCTTCATCCAGCCTGGCATTTTGCATGATGTCCTCTGTATATAAGTTAAATAAGCAAGGGGACAATATACAGCCTTGACTTACTCCTTCCCAATTTGGAGCCTGTCCATTGTTCCATGTCCAGTTCGTTTTAACTGTTGCTTCCTGACCTGCATACAGATTTCTCAAGAGGCAGATAAGGTGGTCTGGTATTCTGTTCTCTTTAAGAATGTTCCACACTTTGTTGTGATCCACATAAATTCTTTAGTGTAGTCAATGAAGCAAAAGTAGATATTTTTCCAGAACTCTCTTGCTTTTTCTATGATCCAATGGATATTGGCATTTGATCTCTGGTTTCTCTGCCTTTTCTAAATCCAGCTTGAACATCTGGAAGTTCTTGGTTCACGTATTGTTGAAGCCTGGCTTGGAGAATTTTGAGCATTACTTTGCTAGCGTGTGAGATGAGTGCAATTGTTTGGTAGTTTGAGCATTCTTTGGCATTGCCTTTCTTTAGGATTGGAATGAAAACTGACCTTTTCCCATCCTGTGGCCTCTGATGAGTTTTCCAAATTTGAGTATGAGGAGTTTCCTTGGTGTACAAGGCCTTGTTGTGTGCCTTAAACCTACACAATGTTATATGTCACTTAAATCTAAATAAACCTGGAATTTTTTTAAAAAAATTAAACTTTAGAGAACACAATATATTGTACAGAGGTGCCCTAGCCAACGCACAGATCTGCAGATTTAAGCAGCACCCTCTAAGATGATCCATGGATGCTTTAATGAAAAGTCAATAATATTACAGCCACTGAGTTTTGAGATGGTTCACTATGTAGTGCAGCCTCTTTTTAATAATAGTTGATTAACAAAGTCTCTAAAAGCTAGGGGCATGAGACATAAAGCCAAATACATGAATTTTAACCTCCCCAGGTTTACAGTTTATCAACAAAAGTATATAAGCAATAACATAGCAATAAAGTAGTTTTGCAAAGAGGTATGGAAAAGCACATGGGAACACAGAGTTGGGAATACCTCATTTTGTTGAAAAGTTCAAGGAAAGTTGTCCATAAAATAAAATAACATTAGACTATTTGGATAAAGAGGGGAAAGGAAGAGTTATGATATCCCAGGCAGGAGAACAGAGGCAGTACAGGGAGCCACTGGTTAAATTAAGCATGTGCAGATCACAGAAAATCCGAGGGACCTTACCAGAGCTATAGTAAGGGGTGCTAGTGTGTATTGATCTGTAAAGGGTGCTGAAGTAGTGCAAGAATTAACAAGAAATAGAGGGCCAGTTGACAAGAGTGAGGGAACCCTCATATAACTGGGAAAATAGAAATTGATCTCATTACTGTCAATATAGACAGGAACCTCAAGTGGGGAAAATAAATCCTTGCAGCATTGACTTCATTGACCTTGGTTGTACTAAATAACATGTTGAACAATTGTTTGAAGATTATCAGTTTGAAGGGCTGCCAAATCATTTGGCAAAGAGAGATGCCAAGTCTTGGTCTGGCCTTGGTTCTTAGTGATTATCTCAGTCAACCTTTTTATCTTATGGATGGGAAAACTATGACTCAGAAGATTAAAATTTACTCAAAGTAAAAAAACCAGAACCCCACTGGGGGGGTTAATCACTCCTGACTTCCTTCCATCATACCATACTTCCTGCCATAAGTTTGCTGTAGCATGCGGGGAGCTAGAAAATCTGCACTAATGGAAGAATCAGAGAAGCTCAAGAAAGAAGTAGGAGATTTAAGAGAACAGAGAAGTTATACATGATGGAGACATCCATAATATCATGGCATATTTCATAGGCATGTTGGAAGTTTACACGGAGCTTTAGACTAAGACCTACATAATGGCAATGCCCAAGATAAGCTCTGGTTCTGGGAAAGACTCTTATTGTAGGGATAAAAAGGGATGGAGCAGAAATTGATAGATGCAGCTCCAAAGGAACATACCTAATCAGAAAGAAGCAATAGGACTAAGCTCTTACTTGGTTCTAATAGAACAGTAGGCTGTAAGATGCCTTCTACTCAGACACACACAAGGAAGAAAACTGGACCCAATAAATAGATATAGTCTGGAAGTAGTATCCTTCTGGGAAAAGCCAGAAGATATAAAGGTACTTACTCTATGCTTTTCTTCTCTTGAACACATCCAGTATCTTCTTTAAGGTTAAATATTTCAGTAGAGGAACCACAGCCCTCTTCTATAGCATGATAGAATATTATCTACTCTTACAAGTGGTTTTAGATCCCTTCAAAGATTTCTTGGGAGCAGAGAACTGGTTTTTCCTAAACCACAAAACCCCCAGTGGTGTATATTATAGTGAGGTACAGTGCATGAGGGCTTCCCTGGTAGCAGGTCAAGAAACAACAGTTAGAACTGGACATGGAACTACAGACTGGTTCCAAATTGGGAAAGGAGTATGTCAAGGCTGTATATTATCACCCTGCTTATTTAACTTATATGCAAAGTACATCATGTGAAATGCCAGGCTGGATGAAGAACAAGCTGTAATCAAGATTGCCGGAGAAATATCAATGACCTCAGAAACGCAGACGACACCACCCTTATGGCAGAAAGTGAAGAACTAAAGAGCCTCTTAATGAAAATGAAAGAGGAGAGTGAAAAAGCTGGCTTAAAACTCAACATTCAGAAAACTAACATCATGGCATCCGGTCCCATCACTGCATGGCAAATGGAAAACAATGGAAACAATTAGAGACTTTATTTTGGGGGACTCCAAAATCACTGCAGATGGTAACTGCAGAAACTAAAAGACATTTGCTCCTTGGAAGGAAAGCTATGACTGACCTAGACAGCATATTAAAAAGCAGAGACATTATTTTGCCAACAAAGGTCCATCTTGTCAAAGCTGTGGTTTTTCCAGTAGTCATGTATGGATGTGAGAGTTGAACTATAAAGAAAGCTGAGCGCCGAAGAATTGATTCTTTCGAACTGTGGTGTTGGAGAAGACTCGTGAGAGTCCCTTGGACTGCAAGGGGATGAAACCAGTCAATCCTAAAGGAAATCAGTCCTGAATATTCACTGGAAGGACTGATGTTGAAAATGAAACTCCAATACTTTGGCCACCTGATGCAAAGTACTGACTCATTTGAAAAGACTCTGATGCTGGGAAAGATTGAAGGCAGGAGGAGATGGGACGACAGAGGATGAGATGCTTGATTGGCATCACTGACTCGATGGACATGAGTCTGAGCAAGCTCCAGGAGTTGGTGATGGATTGGGAAGCCTGGCATGCTGCAGTCCATGGGGTTGCAAAGAACCAGACATGACTGAACTGACGACTGGTGGCTCAGCTGCTAAAGAATCCACCTGCAATGCAGCAGAACCCAGTTCGATTCCTTGGTTGGGAAGATCCCTTGGAGATGGGATCAGCTACCCACTCTAGTATTCTTGGGCTACCCTGGTGGCTCAGATGGTAAAGAATCCACCTGCAATGCAGGAGATCTGGGTTCAATCCCTGGATTGGGAAGATCCCCTGGAGGAGGGCATGTCTGGAGAATTCCCATGGACAAAGGAGCCTGGCGGGCTACATACAGTCCATGGGTTCACAAAGAGTCCGACACAACTAAGTGACTAAGCACAGCATAGCACACGGAATGGACAACCGATTAGCATTAACTGAGGAGAAGTGCCCCCATATTGGGGCATATGCCTTCCTGTTACTGTGGCTGATTCACTTCTTATGGTCATAAGGTCGACTCCCTGCCTTCACCACATATGTCTAGTGGAACTGATGCAGGTTCTGAACACTCATCTAAATGAAAGCTGAATCTCCAATAAGTTAAGTCTCTACAAAAGTCAAGACTGGTTCATTCCAAGAGAAATGACCTAGTTTGGGGTGAGTAAAGATGGAAATTATGAGGAACTGCTGTCAATACACTATAATGTTGACTTTCTAAAACAATGTTCTTTTTCCAGAAAATAATTGGGGTTGAGTGAAAGCATTTATTGGGCTTCCCTTGTGACTTAGACAGTAAAAAATTCACCAACAATGCATGAGTCTCTGGGTTGGGAAGATCTCCTGAAGGGAATGGCAACCTACTCCAGTACTCTTGCCTGGGAAATCCTATGGGCAGAGGAGAAAAAAGTGGAGGCAAGCAGGAGTATTTAAATAATAGATATATCTAGAGCCTACAGATACAGGTATATCTCTAAAACTAAACTTCTGCTTTGGGTTCTTATGAGACTGGTGAAGCCCAATAGGTAACCTGTATATTTTGAACGTACCCCTAAAACAACCACAGAAAAGTTCACTCACATCCCCGTTTTGTCTCTAGGTTTCAGCCTCAGTGTTCTGTGCTAATTAAACTTCCTTCAGTTAAGTGCTGTTTTCCCAGCTTTATCTGATGTTTCTATAAAAAAGGCACACATGGCTACCTCAACAGGGCCAACCTTAGTGATGCTGCCCTGAATCACTCTGGGATCATTCCACCACCAAGTCAGTTTCAGTTAGTTTATCTTAAAACTACCTAGATGGTAGACTTTCTTCTCCCCAAGGGCAGCTCCCAGCATGACTTCCTTAGAAAGGCCTATCCATTTCATCCATTCCCTGACACTACCTCTTCATGGCTCTCCTTCTTTTCTTTTCTTTTTTTTTTTAAATTTTATTTTATTTTTAAACTTTACATAATTGCATTAGTTTTGCCAAACATCAAAATGAATCCGCCACAGGTATACATGTGTTCCCCACCCTGAACCCTCCTCCCTCCTCCCTCCCCATACCATCCCTCTGGGTCGTCCCAGTGCACCAGCCCCAAGCATCCAGTATCGTGTATCGAACCTGGACTGGCAACTCATTTCATACATGATATTTTACATGTTTCAATGCCATTCTCCCAAATCTTCCCACCCTCTCCCTCTCCCACAGAGTTCATAAGACTGTTCTATACATCAGTGTCTCTTTTGCTGTCTCGTACACAGGGTTATTGTTACCATCCTTCTAAATTCCATATATATGCGTTAGTATACTGTATTGGTGTTTTTCTTTCTGGCTTACTTCACTTTGTATAATAGGCTCCAGTTTCATCCACCTCATTAGAACTGATTCAAATGTATTCTTTTTAATGGCTGAGTAATACTCCATTGTGTATATGTACCACAGCTTTCTTATCCATTCATCAGCTGATGGACATCTAGGTTGCTTCCATGTCCTGGCTATTATAAACAGTGCTGCAATGAACATTAGGGTACATGTGTCTCTTTCCCTTCTGGTTTCCTCAGTGTGTATGCCCAGCAGTGGGATTGCTGGATCATAAGGCGGTTCTATTTCCAGTTTTTTAAGGAATCTCCACACTGTTCTCCATAGTGGCTGTACTAGTTTGCATTCCCACCAACAGTGTAAGAGGGTTCCCTTTTCTCCACACCCTCTCCAGCATTTATTGCTTGTAGACTTTTGGATCGCAGCCATTCTGACTGGTGTGAAATGGTACCTCATAGTGGTTTTGATTTGCATTTCTCTGATAATGAGTGATGTTGAGCATCTTTTCATGTGTTTGTTAGCCATCTGTATGTCTTCTTTGGAGAAATGTCTATTTAGTTCTTTGGCCCATTTTTTGATTGGGTCATTTATTTTTCTGGAGTTGAGCTGTAGGAGTTGCTTGTATATTTTTGAGATTAGTTGTTTGTCAGTTGCTTCATTTGCTATTATTTTCTCCCATTCTGAAGGCTGTCTTTTCACCTTGCTAATAGTTTCCTTTGATGTGCAGAAGCTTTTAAGATTAATTAGGTCCCATTTGTTTATTTTTGCTTTTATTTCCAATATTCTGGGAGGTGGGTCATAGAGGATCCTGCTGTGAGGTATGTCAGAGAGTGTTTTGCCTATGTTCTCCTCTAGGAGTTTTAGAGTTTCTGGTCTTACATTTAGATCTTTAATCCATTTTGAGTTTATTTTTGTGTATGGTGTTAGAAAGTGTTCTAGTTTCATTCTTTTACAAGTGGTTGACCAGATTTCCCAGCACCACTTGTTAAAGAGATTGTCTTTAATCCATTGTATATTCTTGCCTCCTTTGTCAAAGATAAGGTGTCCATATGTGTGTGGATTTATCTCTGGGCTTTCTATTTTGTTCCATTGATCTATATTTCTGTCTTTGTGCCAGTACCATACTGTCTTGATAACTGTGGCTTTGTAGTAGAGCCTGAAGTCAGGTAGGTTGATTCCTCCAGTTCCATTCTTCTTTCTCAAGATCGCTTTGGCTATTCGAGGTTTTTTGTCTTTCCATACAAATTGGGAAATTATTCGTTCTAGCTCTGTGAAGAATGCTGTTGGTAGCTTGATAGGGATTGCATTGAATCTATAAATTGCTTTGGGTAGTATACTCATTTTCACTATATTGATTCTTCCAATCCATGAACATGGTATATTTCTCCATCGGTTAGTGTCCTCTTTGATTTCTTTCACCAGTGTTTTATAGTTTTCTATATATAGGTCTTTAGTTTCTTTAGGTAGCATTGGTAAATTCAAAAAAATAGAAATCATTCCAAGCATCTTTTCTGACCACAATGCAGTAAGATTAGATCTCAATTACAGGAGAAAAACTACTAAGAATTCCAACATATGGAGGCTGAACAACATGCTGCTGAATAACCAACAAATCACAGAAGAAATCAAAAAAGAAATCAAAATTTGCATAGAAATGAATGAAAATGAAAACACAACAACCCAAAACCTGTGGGACACGGTAAAAGTAGTCCTAAGGGGAAAATTCATAGCACTACAGGCACACCTCAAGAAACAAGAAAAAAGTCAAATAAATAGCCTAACTCTACACCTAAAGCAACTATAAAAGGAAGAAATGAAGAACACCAGGGTTAGTAGAAGGAAAGAAATCTTAAAAATTAGAGCAGAAATAAATGCAAAAGAAACAAAAGAGACCGTAGCAAAAATCAACAAAACCAAAAGCTGGTTCTTTGAAAGGATAAATAAAATTGACAAACCATTAGCCAGACTCATCAAGAAACAAAGGGAGAAAAATCAAATCAATAAAATTAGAAATGGAGAGATCACAACAGACAACACAGAAATACAAAGGATCATAAGAGACTACTATCAACAATTATATGCCAATAAAATGGACAACGTGGAAGAAATGGACAAATTCTTAGAAA
Source organism: Bubalus bubalis (assembly GCF_019923935.1). Classification (NCBI taxonomy): domain Eukaryota; kingdom Metazoa; phylum Chordata; class Mammalia; order Artiodactyla; family Bovidae; genus Bubalus; species Bubalus bubalis. Next base: position 95,741,603 of record NC_059163.1, on the reverse strand, counting down.
AATACAACTTTCCAAAACTCGACCAGGAAGAAATAGAAAATCTTAACAGACCCATCACAAGCACGGAAATTGCAACTGTAATCAAAGATCTTCCAGCAAACAAAAGCCCAGGTCCAGACGGCTTCACAGCTGAATTCTACCAAAAATTTAGAGAAGAGCTAACACCTATCCTGCTCAAACTCTTCCAGAAAATTGCAGAGGAAGGTAAACTTCCAAACTCATTCTATGAGGCCACCATCACCCTAATACCAAAACCTGACAAAGATCCCACAAAAAAAGAAAACTACAGGCCAATATCACTGATGAACATAGATGCAAAAATCCTTAACAAAATTCTAGCAATCAGAATCCAACAACACATTAAAAAGATCATACACCATGACCAAGTGGGCTTTATCCCAGGGATGCAAGGATTCTTCAATATCTGCAAATCAATCAATGTAATACACCATATTAACAAATTGAAAAATAAAAACCATATGATTATCTCAATAGATGCAGAGAAAGCCTTTGACAAAATTCAACATCCATTTATGATAAAAACTCTCCAGAAAGCAGGGATAGAAGGAACATACCTCAACATAATAAAAGCTATATATGACAAACCCACAGCAAACATTATCCTCAATGGTGAAAAATTGAAAGCTTTTCTTCTAAAGTCAGGAACAAGATAAGGGTGCCCACTTTCACCATTACTATTCAACATAGTTTTGGAAGTTTTGGCCACAGCAATCAGAGCAGAAAAAGAAATAAAAGGAATCCAAATTGGAAAAGAAGAAGTAAAACTCTCACTATTTGCAGATGACATGATCCTCTACATAGAAAACCCTCAAGACTCCACCAGAAAATTACTAGAACTAATCAATGACTGTAGTAAAGTTGCAGGATATAAAATCAACACCCAGAAATCCCTTGCATTCCTATACACTAATAATGAGAAAACAGAAAGAGAAATTAAGGAAACAATTCCATTCACCATTGCAACGGAAAGAATAAAATACTTAGGAATATATCTACCTTTTCTTTTCTTTTATTTCTTCTTGACCTCTTCTTACCCTCTCGAGTTTATTATTCTCCATCTTTGTCCTTGAATTTGTTTTCTTCCTTGATGTTCCTTTCATACTAACCAGGGTTCTTGACTTTCTCCAATCAATAGAAATTGACTAGAGGCCAGACAAGAAATTCAGTCAAGGCTTTATTGGGTCTCCTGCATGAGCTGCAGGAGGGAGTGAAAACAAGTATCAGGGTCCCTTGCTCACTCCCCAAGGCGGGGGGCAATCTTGTGCCTTATATGGGGTGAGGGTAGGGGTGTGTTCAGGGCTCAGGCTGAAGGAGTGGCTTATGTAGTTTGCCTACCCTTTTGTGGTGTTGAGTGAAGCGGGGCATGCACAGAACCCTGCTTTTGCTCCCAATACCCAGATTTTTGCTCTCGGCTCTTCAGAAATGGCATTTGGGTGTTTTTTGTCTTTGTCTCTTGTGGTTCAGAATTTGCCCCTACTGTGGTGCATATAGTTATTTTCAGTCCCGTATAGTTTTTGTATTTTGCTGGAGGAGAGATGTGTGCAGGCACAAGCTTTGCAGCACTGCAGCAAAGGGTCCCAAGCCTGTTTTACCTTGACAGTTAAATGACTTCAATGCCATGTAGTTATTTGATAATTAGGTTAATATCTTCTGATTTCTCCTCTTTCCTAAGTTTTTGACCCACATTTCTAATCATCTGCTAAATTTCACTACTTAGCTATTTCACTTACGCATGAAACCTGATAAGCCAAAATGGAACTTACTGTTTTTCTACATAAATTTAGTCCTCACTGTTTTCATCAGTGTTTCATGGATTTGAAACTTCAGCACTCCCAATGATTGTTTTCTTTCCCTTGCTTCATGAACTCCACAATCAAATCCAGCCACTTTCTTAGCACTTTTGAATCTGCGTTTTAAATATTCCTCTCATCTACCCTCTTCTCTCCAATCTCATTGCCAGTATCACAGTTCAGGTTCTTATTATTTCTCTCAGGTTATTGCAGGAACCTTCTAATGGAAGCCTCCTTTTATATGAACTCATTTAAAATATATGGTCAAAATTATTTCTAAATAATGTACTTCTCTGATACTGTCAATCTTTCCTTTTCCCTCAGATACCTCAGTGTAGCGCTTTTACATTCTTTAGCCTAACTTTTAAAGCATTTAGGCTCTCCATGATCTCATTCCCAAGCTTATTTGCCACTAATTCTCCTCATATAACCACAAGATAGGCTAAACATAACCTACTGCCTTGTTATTTGCTAGGATATAAAGCTGAAAGGTAGATGTTATTATTATATTGGTTGTTCTGTTATACATGTTCTATCCCATCATCATTCTATATCCAGATACTAATAATTCTGCAGGGCCTGACTCATTTGTTTCCTTTTTTTATGTCTTTGCCTGTTTTAATATTGGCCTCATTGATTAATTTAGGAAGCATTCCCTCTGCTTCTATCTTCTGGAAGAGATTGTAGGAAATTGGTATTTCTTTTTTTTAATTTACTCTTTTTTTTTTTATTGCTTTACAATGTTGTTTTGGTTTCTGTTGTACAATGAAATGAAGCAGCTGTATGTGTACTTATACCGCCTCCCTCTTCATCCTCCCCCCGCATCCCACCCCTCTAGGTCATCAGAGCACCGAGCAGAGCTTCCTGCGCTCTGCAGCAGCTTCCCACTAGCTATCTGTTTTATACATGTAAGTGTACAGATTTCAATCCTGATCTCCCAATCTGTCTCTCTCCCCTTCCCTCCCACTGTGTCCATACATCCATTCCCTACATCTGCCTCTCTATTACTGCCCTGGAAATAGACTCATCTGTACCATTTTTCTAGATTGCTTGTTTTACTCTTTCTTACTTCATTCTGTATGACAGACCCATCCACATCTCTACAGATAACCCAATTTCATTTTTTATGGCAAATATTTCCATTGTATATATGTATCACATCTTCTTTATCCATTCATCTTTCATTGGACATTTAGGTTGTTACCATGTCCTAGCTATTTTGAATAGTGCTGCAATGAACACTGGGGTACATGTGTTTTCTTGAATTAATGGCTTTCTCAGGGTATATGCCAGTAGTGGGATTGCTGAATCATATGGTAGTTCTACTTCTAGTTTTTTAAGGAACCTCTAGTTTTAAGAACCTCCATACTGTTCTCCACATAGCTATATCAATTTATATTCCCACCAACAGTGTAAAAGGGTTCCCTTTTCTCCACACCCCCTTTAGCATTTATTATTTGTAGCTTTTTTGATGATGGCCATTCTGACCAATGTGAGATGATACCTCATTGTAGTTTTGATTTACACTTCTCTGATAATTAGTGATGTTAAGCATCTTTTTATGTGCCTCTTGGCCATCTGTATGTCTTTTTTGGAGAGATTTCTATTTAGGTCTTCTGCCCACTTTTGATTGAGGTTTTTTTTTTTTTCTTTTTTTGACATTGAGCTGCATAAGTTGTTTGTATAGTTTGGAGATTAATCATTTGTCCATTGCTTCATTTGCAAATGTTTTCTCCGAGTCTGAGTGACATCTGTTCATCCTGTTTATGGTTTCCTCTGCTGTGTAAAAAGTTTTTAAGTTTGATTAGGTTGCATTTGTTTGTTTTTGTTTTTATTTCCATTACTCTAAGAGGTAGATCAAAAAAGATTTTGCTTTGGTTTATGTCAAAGAGTGTTCTGCCTGTGTTTGCCTCTAAGTTTTTTTTTACATTTTAATTTTATTGGAGCTTTTACAATATTGTGTTAGTTTCAGGTGTACAGAAAAGTGATTCAGTTATACATATACTCATTCTTTTAGATTCTTTCTCTTATAGGTTATCAGAGAATATTGAGTAGAAATATTGTGCTATGTACACCACGTCCTTTTTGGTTCTATATCTTACCTATGATAGTGTATATGTGCTCATCCCAAGCTCCTGGGAAAGCACATATCCCTCCCCTCATATTTCTCCTTTGGTAACCATAAGTTGTTTTCTAATGTCTAATCTATAAGTCTGCTTCTGTTTTGTAAATAAGTTCATTTGTATAGTTTTAAAAATTAGACTCCTCATATGAGTGATGTCATATATTTGTCTTTGTCTTACTTCACTTCGTATGATAATCTCTAGATCCATCCATGTTGCTGAAAATGCCATTTTTGTTCCTTTTTATGACTGAGTAATATTCCATTATACATATATGTACCATATATTCTTTATCCATTCCTCTGTCAATGTACATTTAGTTCATCAAGGATTTAATATCCAGGCCAAATTAACTTTAAGAATGAAGGTCACAAATAAACTGTTATAAATATGCAAGAACTTACATAATACTGTTTCCATAAAGACTTCCAAAAAAATCTACCAGAGCTTCAAACAATCAAAAAGACTTCCATGTCTTTGCTATTGTTAATAGTGCTGCAATGAACATTGCAGTACATGTATCTTTTCGAATTATGGTTTTCTCTGGATATATGCCTGGATAGCTGGATCATATGGTGGTTCTATCTTAAGATTTTTAAGGAAACTCCATACTGTTCTCTATAATGTTTTACCAATTTACATTCCCACCAGAAGTGCAGGGAGGGTTCCCTTTTCTCCGAACAATAAATGCTGGAGAGGGTGTTTTGGCCATTCTGACTGGTGTTTCTGCTTTTATTTTTATTAATTCTTTTTGGGGTTTACTTTATCTTTTTTTGTTTGCTTTTTGAGTTGGTCTTCAATTTATTTTTAAGAAACTTTCTATTGGTATAGACATTTAATACCATAGGATTTTTGCTGATGACTATGTTAGTTCTATCCCACATTTTGATGCATCTTTGTACCACTATAATGATTTATAATAAATTTTACAATTTCTATATTACCCCTTGACCCATGTGTTATTTATGGCATGCTTAAAGTTTTTCAGGAGGAAAAGTCTTTCTGTGTGTGTGTGTTTTTTAAGATAAGGAGTTTAGTTTTATTTTATTTTCTCTGTGTATTTGCCGAACACTTAAGGGGTTAGCACCTTAGCCCCTTGGAGGTACAGCAACTCAAGGAAGAAAACAGATATTGGGAGGCTATAACAGGAGGAAAAGACAATGAGACATCACTGAGGGAGAGGACCTCAGGGGAACTGGAGGCTGGGGAGTGGATCAGGTGGAGGGAGGGGCCCCTACGTAGCCATACGGTAGAGGTCGTGGAGGGCCAGTGTATCCCTTCTAAGAGTTTTAGAGTGCTTCCTTTTTTGTAAATGGTTCCCACAACTGGAAATGACTCCCACCCCAAAATTCAATAGTATTTTTCTGTGCCTGTGTCTTGTATACTTTGGCTTATTACGTGTATCTCTCCTAGACCATAAGCTCCTAAGAGCAGAACTATTTCTAGTGAACAATGTATTCCTCAGAGAAAATCCTCCAGAGCCAATAACTAGATGTTCCTGCCAAAAGCCAAAATACAATAAAAGTTTGCTCAATGTATTAATGAGTAATCATAGCTAACTTTTTTTTTTAGAGGAGTAGATACTTGGTGTTTCATGGAAGTGTGACTTTGTTCTCCAGTTTCTTATCAAAATGGTTAAGTACCTTGTCTAAGGTCAGACATTAAATATCAAGTCTAGACTCTCAGAATCATACTTCTAGCACAGACCTCCTTGAGCTCCCATTCTATATATTCAACTTCCTTCTGTATATTTCCACGTGAGTGTTGAACACTTCTTTGTGTCACAGCTCTAATACCTCTATCTCTTGTAGTCCATTCTCTTCAATTTGGTATAGATTATCATGGACTCATACCAAGACTACTGAATTCACTTAATAACTAGTCCCTTTGCCCCATGCTTTTATTCAACTTGTCTATATATCTTTCTACATCATACCTGTAGTTGCTGTCACCATCTTGTTCAAATATTTTCAGTGGCCCCTCTATGAATATAAACCTATCATTTCTATCTGGCAACCAACAAATTGGTCTCAACTGTGTCTCCAATAAACTTCTCCAAATACTCCTCAGCTTGTAGCCGCTACACCAGAAAAGCTAGTCTCTTCATTGCATTTGAATATACCATGTTTATTTTTTCAGGAATTATACACAGGGTTCTAGTTCAGTGTCACACCGTGCTTATTCTGATCCACTTACCAGAACTTAAAGTGACTGCGTAATTTATCTTCCAAAAGGGGACTCTTTGGGGAAGGGGTTGGTGAGGCGGATAAGAAGAGAAGTGATTACTCAGGGACTCTCTCAGGTAAAGCAGTATGTACTATTAACCTATTAATATCTATATATCTCTTCATGTCTGTATCAAATCTCACCTTTCCCCCAAAGTTTTCAGACTCCTGAGGCTTAAGTAATCATTTTACATTCTTAGAGCACTTTGTATCATAGCAAAGCACACACAAGTCAGAATCCTAAGACAAAGACCCAGCTCCTCTGCTTATTAACTGTGTGGTTAGGAGCAGGCCACTTAACTCTTTGGGATTCTGTCCTCATTAGTAAATAGCATTATTTTGTCTCATTTCTTATCCTCCCTGTAGTAGGATGATACGTCCATATTCCTCGCCTTGTAACTTTGTGTTGCCCTCCACTATGCATAGAATACTCTTCTTCCCATTGATGTTGGCCTTGGCCTTGTGATTCGATTTGGCTGATGGGAGGTTAGGAAACAGGACATGAACAGATGTGTTTCCATGGTTTCATTTGCCTGCCTTTGTGCTCCTGTGATCCACTCTGAGGATAATATGTCCCAAGAAGCTGTCACTTTATCCTGGGCCTCAGAATGAAGATGAAGGATGGAAGCATGGAGTCGAGAGTAATCCCCTCAAAGCCAGGCAAGTCCAGATGAGGTCAAAGAACCAAAACCAACCTGCAATCAAGAGAAGGTCAAGAGAAAAAAAGCTTGAGGTTATAAGTCACAGACACTTGGGGACTGTCATGTAGCTAAATTTCAGCAAAAACTGAGTAATGTAAAATTTTTATATACTTTTATAAAGCTCAGTATAATTATATAATAAATGATTTTAGGAATTGAAAATCAAAATTCAAATATTATTGTCATGCTCCTCAGTATTATGAATTATTTTATATATGTATACTTCTCATCTCCACATTCTAAACTGTAAAATATTAGATAAGACCATTATTTAGTATATGTAATTATATAATTATTTTTATATGATTTGTATATAATTATATATAAGATATTACATAAGAATAACAACTATAAGAGAATTATATAAGAAATATAATTGTTTCACATATTTGCCAAAATACTTTGCCTAGGGCCTCACAGGTCCCAGATACTGGGACGTGTTATACAGTTACTATTGCTGCTCCTCCTCTTAAGTATGTTACTTTGTGTCTCTTTTTTATCTTTTAAATCTTTATTTCTTTATATATTCACAAGGCAGTATAAGATATTAAAAGGGTGAGACCTGCCTAGATGGCATCTTTAACCCTCAAAACTTTAACTTCTTTGCTTATAAAGTAACCACATAATAATAGCACAGTGATTGTCACATCTTAAAGCACCCAGTAAATAGTGGCTTTTAATTACATTATCCATATCTTTTATCCTATCCAGAAATTTCTAAGCAGAATTCTCAGACAAGCCTATGTTCTCTAGACAAGTGTAATTCTCTTTATTGTAAACAGACATACATATAGACACCCCTAGAACTCACATAGAACTCACAAGATTTTCCATTATTAGGTGGGAGAAAGGTGACAGGAAAAAGATATCTTGGAAGTCCTGTGTCCTCTCTCTGCTCTGTGGCCTTGTTCCTGATATTTCCAATGCCCTGAAATAATTCACATCTCTATTTACCTAACTAATGCTTAATCAATCTTCTGAGTTCTGCTTAGAGGACTCTGCCGAGTCTAGGTTAGGCATCTCTTATAAAAGAGCTTTCATAAAATCCTGGTGGAGGGCACTTAAACAAGGAATTGAAATTGCATTTTGACTTGTCAGTCTTCCCAGCTATACTATAAGGTCTTTGAAGGCACAGACCATGTCATTACTTTTCACCAGCACCTACCACAGTCTTGACACATACTAAGTGCTTAAAGACGTAAGATAAAGAATACAAAGGAAGAAAGGAGGGAGAGAAAGAAAGAGGTAGAGACAAGAAAGAAAGGAGGAAAGAAATGAAAGGTTATTTTCATTTCCTTTCTTCCCTGTAAAGAATGTTCAAAGAACAGGACAGTTACCACAGCATCATCAAAAACTCATTTCCACCCAAATCTACATTTTGCTTCAAATCCATGTCAGCGTGTTCTCTTCCTCTCATCAGAGTAATAGGGTGTTTATTTTAAAATGCAAACTCATCATAAAACCTATTTGGGGCAAAATGAAGCAAATGGACTAAGGAAGATTGACTGAAATTCCCACTTCTCCTCTGGTTCTCCTACTTCCTGTTCATTTTAGGAAAAGGCTCTGGTCGGTTAAAAAAGGAGGGAGGGGCAGGGGGCACCTCTAGTAAGAAACACAAACAGAACATGTGTCTCATCTGCTTTTTAAAATTACGAACAGGAAGTTTTCACCATCATTCATTTAAAATAATTATGCTTCATTTTTATGGATAAGAATTAGAAAGGAGAAACCCAGATCTGGTTAGTAATGGGAAAAAGATAAAAAATAAAGCAGTAGAAAGAATAGAAGAAGCAGCCTTAATGTTTGTTCATAGCTGTTTTAATCCTAAACTCTAAAGTCTCCCTCTGAGTATGAACAGGAGAAAGATCCAAATGATTCTAAGATGTATCCTGAAACTGAGGAGTGGGACTGGAATGATATGCCTCTGGAATTTGGTGAAATTGAGTTGGAATTAAGATATGGTTATCAAGCCAGCAGTTCACATCTTCAGCTAAAGGAACAGTAGATCAGACATTAATCAATAACAAAGTCACAGGCTTCACTGTTCTTAAATAGATGAGTATTAGAGAAGACTTCTCTGTGCTGCCTTTTTCTAATTTTTTAATAACCATCTTCAAAACTGATTCAAAGAATTCAAAGAAAAATAACAATCAGACAAAAATGAACTCAGCAATTTTAATTGTCCACATAGGCCATAAAAATTGATTTTTCTAAGGGACCACTATCTAGGCCATTGGCTACAAAATATACAGAAATCCCTAGAGATGATATGTTAATGTACATTAATTTCTGCTATATAGATGGACTGGGTTCTTCTCACATACTTCATTGGTGTGTACCTGGCAAACGGAAGTCTTTCAACAAATGTTAGTAAATGTTGGAAAAAAAGTTGAAAAGTGTTAGTCGCTCAGTTGTGCCAGACTTTTTGCGACTCCATGGACTGTAACCTGCCAGGCTCCTCTGTCCATGGAATTCCCCAGGCAAGAATACTGCAATGGGTAGCCATTCCCTTTTCCAGGAGATCTTCCTGACCCTGGGATTGAACTCCGGTCTCCTGCATTGCAGGCAGATTCTTTACCATCTGAGCCACAAAAGGGAAAGTGCAAGTCCCTCAGTCAGGTCCAATCCCATAGCCTTGGAATTCTCCAGGCCAGAATACTGGAGTGGGTAGCCATTTCCTTCTCCAAGGATTTTCCCAACCCAGGCCTCCCGCATTGCAAGCAGATGCTTTACCAGCTGAGCCACTGGAGAAGCAGTGAATAAATACACACAAGAGTGAATGAGTGATCTTATTTATCATTAGGGCCAGGGCTCTGGCTGAATCCCCACTTTTTTGTGTGAGCTTTGTGAGTCTGAGTGAACTCCGGGAGTTAGTGATGGACAGGGAGGCCTGGCGTGCTGTGATTCATGGGGTCGCAAAGAGTCGGACACGACTGAGCGACTGAACTGAACTGAACTTGCACTCACAGTTGACTTCTCTAAAAGACGTGTGAAACTTGATGGAGACAGACTCACAAAGGAGGACGGACACTTCTGCTTGCTACCCGACAAACTAAGCTACTTGTCTAAACCAATTCTGCAGCAACAAGTGCCCAGTGGACGGGGAAGACAGAAGTACAGATGGCTGCCTGGATGCATCACAGGATTGGGTTGCCTCTCTAGCCCATTGTTACATTTATTGCTGACTATGTAATTAATTGGCCGACTCCTTGTTTTTCAATTGGTCACCCTCGATGCACAGCTGCGCTGGAGGTTTTGCTAATCGTGCCTGGGACCGGAGTGTGCTCCGCGGGTCCAGCCCTGCAGGAGGCGGAGGGGCGGGGCTAGGTTGTATCGTCACCGCTGGGCCGCTCTGCAGAACCCCGGGCTTCTCTCTCTCCCAGAGGCTCCAACAGGCCTCCTCACACCCAGGAAACACGGCTTCTTTTTTTTTCCCCCTGAGTGTTCGTCTTTCTGAAGTATGATACAGTGCAAACAAAACAAAACACTTCTTAGTTTCCTTTTCCAGTAAGAACTTCTTAAATATAGACTGAAATGTCAGCTTTAATAACCACTGTAGAAAATGATTGCAGTAGCTCCATTAGATTTTATCCAAATCATCAAATTAAAAGAAGCTGGAGCATCGAAAAGCTCTTTTAACTCATCTGAGTCCTGCAATCAGGGACATGTTTTGATTTTTTAGACTGTGGAAAATGATCTTTATTTTGTTTACAGGTTGATGAGGATTAGCTAAATAACACTCCTGGGATAGTTTCATCAAATAATTATACAGGTATTTTGACAGTGAGATGGCCTCCTATATCAAGCACAGGCTTGTCAGGACTGGATTCATGAATCAGGCAACCATCTTTCCAGTGGTCTCCTGCCCCTCTTTCTTTACCTGTGAAATGATTTATTGAATGTCACTGACCATACTTCCACCTCACTGAGTAACTTCTGGAAAGTCATGTGGCAGATTTGGTCCTTAGGATTTAATCTATAAAAATCAGAGAACTGAATTCAGTGAATCTCTTAACATTCTGTGACCTTACGTAGATATTGAGGCAAATAAAATTTTGAATGTATTTCTCAAATTAATAAAACTATGTGCATATACAGTATAAGAACATGTGTTAACTGAAAATGCAAGTAATTCCTGACTTTTTAAAATCACATATGTCAGTGTCCGTGATTTGACAGCTTGCTTATGAAGAAGTCCCTTACATGTTCCTTTTTCTGGTTTGCTAATTTTCCATTCTGTATTCCAAGGCAGACCAATACATTGCAATGAAATCAGGTTAAACATTGATCTTCCTCCCTGACATTGCATTAACTTTTCTAATAAACATCTTCACTGTGTCAGCCAGCTCTGTGTTTACATCTTGAGCCCAGCAGCCGATTGTCTTGCTTCTCTTGGATGCTTTTGAATTCCGGAAGGAATCTTATCTGGGAGACTAGAATCGTGCATCTGCCGTGTCTTTCAATTTTGTATTTCAGATTAACTGCTCCTTTTCCTCCACATTCTGGAGCCCTTCTAAGAAATTTCCTTCCCAATTCACCCAGTGAGCGCCTGCTCGGGCTGTTACTCCTTAATGAATTCGTGTCTTTTCTCCCGTTTCTCCTGCCACCCTTGCTCTCTGGAGTCAGGATTCTCAGCTCTGACCTCCCTCCTTGCCTTGCTGCCTGAGAAGAACTGAAGTCAGACCCTCAGACCTCAAGTATTCTAGATTTTAAAGATCCAGCTTTGGCTGGGATTAGGCCAGGACTGGGGTAGAAATAAGCACTGAATTTTTTTATTTACAGTCTTCTTAATATTAACTTATTTTTGTTCAGATTCAGGGACTGAATAAAAGTATGAACCAGTAGATGTGTCTAAAGATCCCTGATCAAATACTCTGTTTTTAACGTTGTGAGGAATACATGCTTAAGGAATACTTTTCCAAGCAAGTCAATATTGCTTGCTTTACCAGAATCACAGGCAAAAGATGACTGCCAGAGAGGCTAGGGAGAAATTATACTGCCACATGAAGCAAGCATTCCTGAATGATTTCTTCCTTCTGAATGCCAAAGAAATAGATCATAAAGAGTGGGGCTGGGTCTCTAAAGGACATTTAAAACCTCATTCCTGGAAATACGGTCTAAAATGTAAAGGCTGTAATCACTGGTCAGGTCAGAAAAGACGCTCCAAGATTCCCCTTAGGTTAGCAAGAGTATCCAAGAATATCTGCTAAAATCTTGTATATCTGGGAAAATATCCTCTCCAGACCCACAGAATCAGATCAGCCAACCACAAATCAGAATAGCTATAGTGCAAAATTCATTAGACTAACTCTCACCACTTGCCAAGAGAGTATTTACACCAGACACTGTACTTTATACATCTCATGTGTGATCCTTGTAATAACTCTTTCAGGTACACATGGTTATTCCTATTTTATGGATGGGAAAGAAGAAACTGGAGTGGACTAAGTAACTTCTCCATACATCTACCACATTTACTAGAATTAAGCCCAAATCTGCATGATTCCAAAAGCTTGTAGCCATTCTGCGCTTCTGTAGAATAGCCACACAAGTAGGGAATAGGGATGCAGACACAATGGGAGCCTTATCATAGCATCCCATATAAGCTTCCTCCTTCCAAGTAAGCTTTGCTCCTGCCCTTATAGCACCTTGCTTAGACTTACATCAATACTTATAACTGTAGTTTGGGAGCCAGAGAGAGAAAAATGAAAGAATGAATAACTATATATCGGCTCTCTCATTTTACTAGCTTGCCTTGAACAAGTTACTGAATATCTCTCATCCCAATATTTTACCTACAAACGGGAATAAAGCTACTCCTGTGTGTTTTTAAAAAGATAATGAAATTGAAAGACTTATTAATCCTTTGCACAGGTAGGCACTTCTTACATTTCAATCTTGCTCAGTATCCCATGACCTTTTCGGAGCAGGGACCATAAAGTATCCACCTTCAGTGTCTCCAGATAAAATGCTTAGTGTATCTAGAAGAGGGTGTTTTCCAGCTTTCTTTGAATCTCACGTCAAGAAAATTAGAGCACCCCCCAAAATAAGCAGACATCTCTGACAAAGGGTCTGCTTCTGTCAATAGGTTGATTCTGCATTTCAAAACTAATTTCATGTATCAGTTTATACTAAATCATTTATTCACCCATTCATTCATTAACTAAACATCCATCTGTTAATCTCTGTATTATCTTAGTGATAACAATGTAAATAAGACTGATCTCTGCCCTGGAAATGATTATAGTTTAGTGATATGAACCAGACATATGAACAAATCATTTAAAATTGAATGTGGTAATTTCCACAACATATATGAAAAAGGATTATGAGAGCAAAGGGCACATGATAACACCTTCTAACTTTGTTTCACTTATATTACTGAAAATTACTTTTTCCTCCCAGAATTACATTTCTATTCTTTCCCTTGCCTCCATATTTTTCAGTAAACTTTTGATAGTTTTCTTTCTTTTTAAATAGCTTATATTTAAGGATTTCCCCATTCTTTTTGCTCCTTTTCTCTTTAAATAATATAACAATTTCAAGGAAACTTTGGTTTTATCAAGAATCATCACTGAACTCATATTTTTTTTGCACATTAAGTATGCAACTGCAATATGAAGAGATGCTTTCCAAAATTTTGTCTCCTTTACTGTAAAAATACCTAAAATGAACAACAACAAAAAAATCTGTATCCTTTATGAGAATATTTAAGTTAACTAGAATACATATATTAGCCAGGTATTTATCTTAAATTCCTTTTATCATCATTAACCTAATATGTTTATGCTGAACTTTGTTTACCAGTCAGCTGTTTGCATCACATATATCTTTTATGTATCACTGCTGCATAACAGCATACCTCAAAACTTAGGGACTTAACATTCTCTTACCATTCTGTGAGTTGATCAGACTCAGCTGGATGGTTTATTCACATGGCGTCCAAGCGTCCACTAGGGGTATGTATGGTCATCTGAGAACTTGAGTGGGCTACAGTATCCAATGTGCTCCTTCACATGGCTGACAGCTGTTGCTAGCTGTTGGCTGAGAACTGCTGCCAAGCAGATCTCATAAGTTTTCCTCCATGTGACCTCTCAATGTGTCTGGTTTCTAAAAGGGAGTACCCTAAACATGAACATTTCAAGGGTAGAGAAACGAGCGGTCTCTTAACGCCTCTTTTTCTGCACTCTGTTGATGAAAAGCCACCCCAGATTCAGGGGGAGGAGAAATGCACTCTCCTCTTCACTTGATATGTGGTTCATGGAAAGGAGGAATTGTTTGGTCATTTTAGGATTGACTGTTATATCTTTATACTAGTTAGTTTGTAGTATTTTCTTCAAAAATTATTCCCTTCCCCATTTTACTTCTGTTCATTTTCCTTCCAAATATAAGAATTTAAGATCAGAAATCTCTTCCCCTGTACTAACCTAAACATATAGCTGATTGTGTTTGCTTTATGTCTTTGAATATATTAGTGATACTGAAGACCTGATGGTATCTATTAAAATATTTATTTAAATATTTTATATGTAGAATTCTAAGCTCTAACTCCCTCTATGTGTTCTGCTTTGGAATTAAAGAGAAGCCTTCAGAACTGAAATATACCAAAGCCTGGGATTGGATAGTATGGGAGGTAGATGGTGAGATTTTCATACTAGTATTGCTTTTCTTTTTCAGTTCATATATTTTGAATTCTTAGTAGTAGATATGAAGTGCTTTCTTACTTTTATATCATAGTCAATCATAAAAACAAATATCCAAACGCTAACCAATTTTGCGAAGTAAAATATTTTGTAATGTTAACATGTAGAAGGTGGGGAGGAGTACATTCTGGACTTCCCTTCTCTTTAATTTCCTTTAGAAGAGAACACTGACTCAAAGTCTGGGTGACCCAACCACGGACTTCAATGGAGTAAACCAGTACACACAATGTATAAAAAATGCTACCATGATAATCAGATAAAATTATTACAGAGGACAGAAGATATGGTTGTATATTGTTTCCATAAAGAAATATCTTAAACTCTCTGAAGCTGGAGGACCCCCCTAGGTGAGGAGAACATGCATTATTTCAGATCAGAACTGAAGATTCAAGCAGGGGTAATAACCTTACCTTCTGTCTAGAGATAGGTAAAAATGAATGTTACAACTACAAATTTAACATTAATCATGGGGAAATTTAACGAATGAAACTTGCCCATTACTGATGGATCTCTTTAGAAAACTTGTTGGATTTCCATGCCGTTGTTTCCCTCACTATTCATATAGTAAAGATACTGGGTTATTAATTGCAGGCATATACCACAAGCAGTGTTTCTACTGTGAAAGTCGTCCATGCTTTTCTTTTCGACGGGTACATTATATTTGGATATTCTTTAAATAGAAAATCTGTATTAGTGTTTTGAAGCAACATATGTGTTGGTAGTTAGAATTTTATTACAAGTGGACAAGAAGGAAATATATATTATCTTTCCTTTTAGACAATGAAACCTATACAGTAAGTAAGACAGTGTTGATGGTAACTACATACTGCTTGGCAATGATTTTTTTTATTTGCTGAAAGAGGGAAATTCATACAGTGAAAGATAAGGTTTGATTTGAGGAGATTTGTCATTCAGCATTTGCTAGACTATTTTAGAAAAGATTTGATGCTACTTGTGGGAACAAATATAGCACAGTAATTTAGGGCACTGGTTCTGAAAACTAACCAAATCACTTACTAACTCTCATTGCCCCTTTGAATGTCTATAAAATGGGGATAAAAATGTGGACCTCAAATTTTATATCATGTAAGATGTAGGAACAAAATTTGCCAGGATATTGGTATTTTTAAATAAGAACTGTAGGAACATAAATGTTTCTGGGTTGTAAAGTTTAAAAATAAAATAAAATTAAAAAAAAGAAAAAGAAAAAGAAAAAATCTTGAAAGAAGCCCGAGCAGAGGAAAAAAGCCTTACCTACAAAGGAACAAGAGTTATATAGCAAATCTCTTCAGAAACTGTATAAGAAGAGAGTGGGATACTTTTTTTTAATTTAAAATGTTGAAGGAAAAAAATCACTAACCTAAAATTCTATATCCAGTAAACGATTTCCAAAACTGAAGAAGAAATAACATCTTTCCCAGACAAACAAACATTGAGATAATCCATTTCCAGCAGAAGAATAGTGCTTATCCCATATGGGAAACTGAACAGTTAGTAATATTTCAGAAATGATAATATTTCAGAAAAGATAACACCAGTCCTAGATTGCTTCACTAGGGAGCTCTAATTAACATTTAAGGAAGAAGTTATTCCCGTTCTCCACAATCTTTTCAAGAAACTAGAAGGCGAGCAAACATTTCATAAGTCATTCTGTGAGGCCAGCACTGCCCTAATACCAACACCACAGAAAGATGTTACAGAAAGGAAAATGACAGGACAGTATCGCTCATGAACATAAATGCAACAATCCTCAAGAAAATTGAATCCAACAACATATAAAAAAAAATTAGATACTATGACCAAATGGGATTTATTTTAGGTATGCAAGGCTGGGTCAACACTCAAAAATCAATCAGTACTATCCACTATATCAACAGACTTGAGAAAAATTGTATGATTATATCAATTGTTGCAGAAAAAGCATTTGACAAAATATAGCATCCATTCATGATTCAAAAAAAAAAACTACAACCACAAGAAAAATAAACCTCAGTAAACTGAAAATAGAGAGGAACTTTCTCAGTTTAATAAAGAACATTTATAGAAAAGCTAGCATTGTTCTTAAAGGTGAAAATGTGGTCCCTCCCCCAAGACCAGGTACAAGACAAAGATATTCTTTCTCCCCACTCCTATTTAACATCATAGTAGAAGTTCCAGCTAGTGCAATGATAATAAATTGAAATAAATATTTATAGATTTAAAAGTAAGTAATGAAACTATCTAAAGTGAAAAGTGAAAGGGAAGTCACTCAGTTGTGTCTGACTCTTCGTGACCCCATGGACTGCAGCCTTCCAGGCTCCTCCACCCATGGGATTCTCCAGGCAAGAGTACTGGAGTGGGGTGCCACCGCCCTCTCCAATATCTATGTAGAATACCTCAAAGAATCTACAAAAAAAAAAAAAAAAAATTCCCAGAATTAATGAGTCTAGAAAGGTCACACTGTACAGTGTTATGCTACAGAAATCAGTTGCTTTTCTACATACTATTTAAACATTTAGGATTACAAATTACTAGTATCAGGAACAAAAAGATAGATTTATTTTAAGATTTTATTATAAAAAATAGAAGCATGCTATAAACAACTCTGTGTCAATACATCTTCAAAATTCAGAAAAAATAGCCAAGAAAAAAACTTTCAAAAGCAATGAAATAATTAGAAAATCTGAATAGTTCTAGATGTGTTCAACAAATTGAAGCTGAAACGAAAACTTCCAATAATATCAAGTAAATGTAAGAACCAGACAACTTTACAGTGATTTCTTTCAAACTATTCCAGAGAAATGATGATAATAAAAAAAGAAAGTTCCCAAATACTTTTTTAAGGTCAATGAAATCTTGATACCAAATGATTATTTCATTTTAAGAATGAAATTTACAAGCCAATCTTTCATGAACAAGGCAAAACCTGAAAAAAATATGAGCAAATCAAATGTGTACTAAAAGATTATATTATAAGAAAGTTAAATTTATTCCAAAAAGCAAGGTTTTTTTAATATTCTAAAATTAAAATGACTATATTAACAGAGTAAAGGAGAAGACTCATATGATGATCTCAATAGCAGCAAAAGAAACATTTGGAATAATTAAACACCAAAATTAAAATATCTCAGCTGACTATAATTAGAAGAAAAGTTATTTATGTGATAGAGTAATTATAAAACTATAGCAAACCTTGTATTAATACTATATAGTATTAAAAGTTTTCTGCCTGAGTTAGATTGAGAGGACATTCACACTATCACCCCTTCTATTCTCATCGTATTGAAGGCCCCTGCTTAGTATTATAAAGGAAAACAAAACAAGAGGAATAAGGCAGGCAGGCAAGGGAGGAAAGGAAGGAAGAGGGGAGGAAGGAATGGAGGGAAGACAGGAGAAAGGAAAGAAAATGCTCAAGAATGAAAAATAAAACTCATTTACTTGATGGTACATTTAAAAATCTAAAATTATAAACAGTTCAATTATTAAGAGACTTCATGATGTCTTTACACAGGACAATATAAAAAATTGAAGGTATTTATATGTACCACCAATTAGAAAATGAAATGAAAAACTGACATCTGAAATAGAATAAAAAAATAAAAAACCAAAGAAATAGGACAAAACGTAAAATTTCTCAACAAAAATATATCTCAAAATAAAATATTCTGAGAAGTATTAAAATGGCCTAGATAACTGAGAGGTTATGTCAAGTTTTGGGATTGAAAGATTTCAGTATTTATAGGTTTCAATTTTCTGCAAATTGATGTGCCTCTTTAATGCAAATCCTGTACAAATTCCATCAGATATCTCATTTAAAAAAAAAATGGACAATAGGTTTTAATATTAATGAAAATGTGCTGCCGCTAAGTCGCTTCAGTCGTGTCCAACCCTGTGCAACCCCAGAGATGGCGACCCACCAGGCTCCCCCGTCCCTGGGATTCTCCAGGCAAGAACACTGGAGTGGGTTGCCATTTCCTTCTCCAATGCATGAAAGGGAAAAGTGAAAGTGAAGTCGCTCAGTCGTGTCCAACTCTTCGCGACCCCATGGTCTGCAGCCTACCAAGCTCCTCCATCCATGGGATTTTCCAGGCAAGAGTACTGGAGTCGGGTGTCATTGCCTTCTCCAAATGAAAATGTAGAGTCACAAATAACCAAATTTTGAAGAACAAAGTTCAAAGTCTTACATTGTTACCTAATTGAAGGAGTGTGGTATTGGCACTCAGACAGTTAAACCAAGGGAGCAAAAAAAATAAAATCCAGAAATGGAATTTTACCTACACCAACACTTGACTAGGGCAAAGATGACATAGCATTATGGAGAAAGGATGGCCTCTCCAATAAATAATTCCTGGTTAATGGCATGTTCAGAAGAAAAAAATGTTTCTTGCACAATTCACACCACCCACAAAAATCACTTCTAGATGGATTATAGATATAAATTTGTGAGAGAAAATATAGTTTCTGGAAGATAAGAAAATAGCTTTACAATTTATTAGAAGCCAAAGATTTCTTTGATAGGACACAGGATGCCCTATTAGAAAATTATTGATAGATTGTATTACATTCGAATTTTATGAATTACATAGTTATTTTTCAAAGTATATAAAAATTAAAAAGCTCTGTTTATTAAAGACATTCATTCAAAGGCAGGTAGGTAAATAAGGGAGAGAAAACATTTGCAGTACATACAACTGATAAAGGATTATGTTCAGAACATTTTTTGAAACCTTACACATTAAGAGAAAGACAACGTAGTAAGAAAAAATGGGCAAGACTTGAAGAGTCATCTCATTAAGTAAGCTATTGAAATGTCTATTAATCACATAAGGTATTCTACCTCAGTCATCAGGAACATGTGATTTAAAGCCACAATGTACTGATGATCTGTTTATTGATGTGGGTGGTGATTACAAATATGTGTTCATTTTGTGAAAATTCAAATGGTACATTTATGATTTGTGCACTTTATATATTTCAACAGAAATATTTATTTCTACAACGGATAAGTGGGTGTAAGAATTAGGGGTATTTGGCTGGTAGAAGGCAGAAGAAAAAAGGTTGGATTGGTACTTAACCTCATATTTTCCATGCTAGTCCCTTTTCCCATCCTTACTCTTTTCTCTTTAACACACTATTTATCTTGGAAGTGTTTCAGCAGAAGTACCAGCTATGGCAACTGGGATCAGAGGTAAAGAAGCAGAATGGAGTTTACTTCCCCTCTCCACCCATTGCCTTTCATTTCAATTCTACGTTCCCTTCTGCATAATTAATACTAGAACAGACGGAACTGGAGGATTCCAAGTGGGAGCTTAGAGTAGAAACACAAAACTTTTATTCTGTCCATACTCATCAGTTATTCTTGCTGCTAGATGAACATTGGGAAAGATAAGAAACAGGGTTTTGATTTGAGGAGCCACAAGCCATTACAGGATCCACTGATGTGAAGGGGGAAAGCTAGAAAATACCTGGTAATGGCAGTAAGGAAATGAAACACCTGTGAACACATCTGGGTTGTACCTAATGGAAACAGGATAGCCCAGTATTGAAGATCATGGGCATCAAAGACAAATAGACTGGTATATTAGTAAATTACTGTGTGATTTCAGACAAGTTACTTATTTTCCCTAAGCCTGTTTTCTCATCCTTAGTTTGTGTAAAATACCAATGTCTATTTCATAAGATTGTTGTGATTAAACAAAACATATTCACAGAGAAAGCGCAATGGTACCTACTGCAGACTAGGTGCTTAGCACATATTTACTATTAATAGGACAATGATGATAATATTAGTGTTTCAGAAACCTGTATCTTCTTTTGGAGATTAATCCCTTCTCAGTTGCTTCATTTGCAAATATTTTCTCCCATTCTGAGAGTTGTCTTTTCGTTTTGTTTATGGTTTCCTTTGCTGTGCAAAAGCTTTTAGGTTTAATTAGGTCCCGTTTCTTTGTTTTTATTTTCATTACTCTAGGAGGTGGATCTAAAACGATCTGGGTGTGATTTATGTCAAAGAGTGTTCTATGTTTTCCTTCAAGAGTTAGTATCCAGCCTTACATTTAGTTCTTTAATCCATTTTGAGTTTAGTTTATATATGGTGTTAGGAAGTGTTTTCATTTCATTTGTTTACATGTAGCTGTCCAGTTTTCCCAGCACCACTTATTGAGGAGACTGTCTTTTCTCCATTGCATATTCTTGTTCCCTTTGTCATAAACTAGGTGACCATAGTGCATAAGTTTATCTCTGGACTTTACACTGATGTATATGTCTGTGTTTGTGCCAGTACCATATGGATTTGATTATTAATTTCCAAAATATACAAACAGTTCATGCAGCTCAAAATTAAAAAATGAGTGAAAGATCTAAATAGACATTTCTCTAAAGAAGACATACAGATAGCCAAATGAAATGATAGACAAACAGATAACCGCATGAAAAGATGCTCAACCTCATTAACTACTAGAAAAATGCAAATCAAAACTACAATGAGGTATCACTTCACACTGGTCAGAATGGTCATCATCAAAAAATCTACATACAATAAATGCTGGAGAGGGTGTGGAGAAAAGGAACCCACCAACACTGTTGCTGGGAATGTAAACTGATACAGCTACTAGGGCAAACAGTATGGTGATTACCTAAAAACCTAAAATAGAGCTATCCTATGCCCCAGAAATCCCACTCCTGTCCATAAGACACAAAAAGATACATGCAACCCAATATTCATTGCAACACTATTTACAATAACCAGGACATGGAAGCAACTTAAATGTCCACGAACAGAGGAATGGATAAGGAGATATGGTGCATACATACAATAGACTTTTACTGAGTCATAAAAAGGAAAGAAATAATGCCATTTGCAGCAACATGTAAGGGCCTCGAGATTGTCATACTGAGTGAAGTCAGAGAAAAACAAATACTGTGTGATATCACTTATATGTGAAATCTAAAAAAAGGATACAAATGAACTCTTCTACAAAACAGAAACAGAGTTATAGATATAGAAAACAATTTTATGGTTTCTGTGCAGGGATGGGGGGTCAGGAATGGAGGGAGGGATAAATTGGAATATTGGGGTTGACATATATAATAAACACTACTATATATAAAATAGATAACTATTAAGGACCTACTATCTGTAATGCAGGAGACCTGGGTTCAATCCCTGGGTCAGGAAGATCCTCTGGAGAAGGAAATGGCAACCCACTCCACTATGCTTGCCTGGGAAATTCCATGGACAGAGGAGCCTGGTGGGCTGTAGGCCATGGAGTCAGAAAAGAGTTGGATACAACTTAGCGACTAAACACAAACACAAACACACACACATATAACTGACTCACTTTGCTATACACCAGAAACCAACACAGTATTGTAATTCAACCATATTCCAATAAAATTTAAATAAAAAGAAACCTGTATCAACAGTCTTCCATTTTAAGACCCTTTTCAATTAACTTAGCTCTAAGGCCAGCAATGTCTTCTTGGTTAAAAATAATTTTCAATCTCACCTAATAGAGTTCTCTTCAGTAGAACTATATATTCATGAGTTTCATAAAATATAACCAGTTCCAGGCATTCAGTAATAAGACAAGTCCACTGATGGTAACTAATATTTCACCATTTAACACATCAAAGGCTTTATCAAAAGCCTGCCTGATCCCTTGCATTTTGACATCATTGCATACGCTGTAGTATTTCTTCTACCAGGCACTAAATTAAGCATTGATAATTCAGAGTTAAAAGATAAATTTGGTGTTCTCTGGTGAGATAGATAAACTAAGCCATGAATTCAATACTGGATGATCATGTCTTAAGACAGACAAAAGCACACAAGAAGAATATCCATAATTGACTAGCTGGATTGGGCAGAAGAATATTAAGGAAGGATGCCTGGAAAATGTGATGGCCAAGCTGAGATTTAACAGATAAGCAGGAATCAGCCACATTAGAACAAAGAGAGAGACTTTCTAGGGAGCTTGTGTGGAGGCAAAGTGATGTGGAAGAACATGTTGCATTTGGGAAATGCAAGTATTTCAACAAGGCAAGCTGCTTGCATTTTGCATGATGGATGCTTTAATTTTTTCAGATTTAATGTTTTACATCCAAAGTATTGTGTATCCATTTGTACAGTTAAAACTACATATGCTCTTATTGACCTATCATCAATAAAAGAGAGAATTGATAGCATATACATGATTTATGAGGCCAAACTAAATTCCATTGTGAGCAGGAAGTGGAATGTTTTTAAGCCTTACTTTTGAATTTTGCCTGGTAACCACACTCCTAATCGGCTGAGATACCCTGGGAGGCAAGGTGAGGAATATTTATATTGCACTTTAGGAAATGCAGCAATTAGAACTTAGGCCCAGTCTGACATGGTGGTATCATAGAAAACTTTTAATTCTGTCCTCCACAAAAATGATACTGTTGGGAGAGTCAAGGAGCAGACCTAGGCTATGTTATTTCTGTTATTTTCTTGTTCTGTGACTCATTTTCATAAAGAACCAAACAGCAATTTCATCTTGGGAAACTTTGAGTGATTTTAGGTACAATAAACCATAGACGACAGCCTGTTTTATTCTATGCATTCAAGGATTATGTGAATACCATCTGCTGTTGCTGCTAAGTTGCTTCAGTCGTGTCCGACTCTGTGCGACCCCATAGATGGAAGCCCACTAGGCTCCCCCGTCCCTGGGATTCTCCAGGCAAGAACACTGGAGTGGGTTGCCATTTCCTTCTCCAGTGCATGAAAGTGAAAAGTGAAGGCTCCTCTGTCCATGGGATTTTCCAGGCGAAAGTACTGGAGTGGGGTGCCATTGCCTTCTCTAGTGAACACCATCTAGAAAGTAATAAACTTTATTCCATTCAAACATCATTCAGCTGGAGTAATTGCTACCTGTTTTTCAAATCTGAGCAACTGAATCCTAAGCGTAATTCTTAGTGTGAGTTTACCCAATTTAAAAAATCTCTTTATACATACCTACATTTTAGACCCCCTTTTCAGGATGTTTTTCCTTAAATCCTTAAAATTATACTTGAGAATGAATAGTTCCACTACACAGAATAAAAACTATAACATCTATATACAACTTTGGAGTAGGAAACGGCAACCCACTCCAGTATTCTAGCTTGAAAAATCCCTGGTGGGCTACAGTCTACGGCGTCACAAAGAGTCGGACATGACTGAGCAACTGAGCATCCACACATATACAACTTATTAGGATTGAGAGATTTTCAAAAATTACATAGCTAAATTTTCAAGAACTATGACTAGAATGCAGAGTGATTCTGCATTAACTTCCAGCCCATCTGTACAGAGACCTGTATCTCTAAACCGGTCTTGTCTGAATGCTTACATTCTGAGTCTGTTTGTGTGTGCCATGCCAAACTGTACCGAGTGGTGCCTAATTTCAGTCACTCTAGTGATAAGATCCCAAACTTCCAATTTCACCAACAGTGTTTCTATAGTTCTATGCCTGGTCCGTGTCATTCTGAAATACAAGGTGTACTTTATTTCAATATGTTCTGCGAAATGCCAACTGTAGCTGCTTATTTCCTGGGGATGGCACCTCTTGTGCATTTTCTAATCTGTTCTATGGCTTTGAGTATGTGTTTACATAAGCACCTGATTTTTGGCAGAGAGACAGCACCAGATTGGCAGTATAGCACCTGAAAATAGCTCCTCTCTGTCAAAAATTTTGGACTCCATGATGCTTCGTATGTAACACTATCAAAGATACATTTTCATCACCATCCCTTCTCACTCCAAACTCCACCATGTAATAATTCAAAGTTTTAATGTCTAAACTTTCATGCCTGCTAAGCAGAATTCACTATACCTGTATAAACTCTGTATTTACTAATTGAAGATATGGTATTTACCTGCTTTATCTCATAAGAAAATTATATAAATCAATAAAAACTTTAAATTGCAAAGTTGCCCAAATTAGAACAAAATGGATATGTTATAAATCTACTAAGACATTTTGTATAGTTTACTTCAGCAACTTTGAGAAAGGTGCTGCTGCTGCTGCTGCTGCTAAGTCGCTTCAGTCGTGTCCAACTCTGTGCGACCCCATAGACGAAAGCCCACCAGGCTCCCCTGTCCCTGGGATTTTCCAGGCAAGAGTACTGGAGTGGGTTGCCATTTCCTTCTCCAATGCATGAAAATGAAAAGTGAAAGTGAAGCCACCCAGTCGTGTCCGACTCTTAGCGACCCCATGGACTGCAGCCTACCAGGCTCCTCCATTCATAAGAAAGGTGAATGTTCATGAATTATGTATTAAGGATGTTTGATTTTTTTATTCCATTAGTGAAATCTGTGACTTATATTATCCTAATTATAGCCCTAAACTACATTCGGACTGTCAAAATATCTTTCTCATTTCATTTTTGTTTTAAAATGGAAAGGAAACCTTTAACACTGTAAATCCCTTTAAGCCTAGTGAGGATAATGTGTGTTGTTTACTTTTATTGCCCTCAACAACTGTATTTCTGTTTAGCCTCTGTTTCTTATTCACTTTCACCTTATCTCTTTTGATTAAAAAAACTTATAAGAATTTATAAATGACAACTATATAGTATTAAAAACAATTGTCCAAAAAATGCACAATTAACATTTGTATCTCTAGTAAAACAATTTTAAGTATGCACAATGATAGCTGTTATCTACATAACCAAATCATAAGATTCATCACTTTTAAGACCCTCTGCAAAATGCAAATGCATTAATAATTTATTTATATGTCCTCTATTTTGCTATGATTCTTTTTTTGGGGGGATACATACTTTATACTGCTTAAATCCTGCATGTGTGGACATAAACCAGAATAAAAAGAGGGAGAAGATATAAATATAGATAGCTTCTCCTTTAGTCCACAGCAAAAGGCCACTTACATGTCTTTTCAGGAAGGGAGCAAGAGCTAGGCCACAAAATCTGATCCACAGCCATCCTCCCACCCTGAACGTGAAATACTAAAGTAGGTTCAGGGAGTGAACAGAACATGTCTATATTTTGCTTTCACATCACAAATTTTGCTATTTTATAGTTACAGAGGTAATCAGTACAGCTGAGCATAACTTCAGGAAGGGTGGCATAAAGTGTTTAAAAAATCACTTTCCAGTCTATATTAATATCTATAAGAATATTTATGAGGAGACAGGAAGTAACTTACCTTTCCTTCCTTCCTCAAGAACTGGCTCATGGAGAAAAGGTAAAATATATAACTTGGAGTGTTCTGAAAATCTCTCTACTCTGGCCAAACAAACAACAAAAAAGTCTGGTAATATAGTTTTCACTTTAGGGCTTCTTTAACTCTTAAGAGCCTCTTATTAACAGCACACTTTCTTTTATCTTAGTTTTCTAAGACTAGCCTTCTTTCTTATTCTAACTTCAAGTTTGTAGAACAAACCATCAAAAATCTTGGAGTAAATCCCTGGAGCAAGGCCCTCTTTACTATAGGAGATAAGTCTCTCTGACCAACTTGGGGATACTTGATGGTCAGACCTGTTTCTCTATCCAACCTCAGCTGTTGGTCTTTCCAGTCCTGCACAGAGGAATGTGCACACCTGGCCTGATTGATCAAGCTCCACTCACATCTATGGCAATAGCCACCCCAAGACCAAAGAATATGGTACATACTGGACCAGGTCTTGAAGAAAGGAGTCTCATGGGACCTGGAAGATGACTTGGATTGAGCATGAAAGTCTGAGCATGAAAGTCCCAGGACCTGTGTAGGGGAATGTGATCAAAAAAGTGCTCACAGCAAAAGAAACCATAGATGAGACAAAAAGTCACCTTATAGAACAGGAGAAAGTATTTGCAAACCATGCAAACAACAAGGGCCTAATTTCCAAAATATACAAACAAGTCATACAACTCAACAATAACAAAACAACCCAATCAAAAGCTAGGCAGACGACCTAAAATATCCAGAGGAATGGATAAAGACATTTCTCCAAAGAAGAAACACAGATAGCCAGTAGGTACATGAAAAGATGCACAACATTGCTAATTATTAGAGAAATGCAAATCAAAACTACAATGAGGTACCACCTCACACTGGTCAGAATGGCCATCGTTAACATAATCTACAAATAACAAATGCTGGAAAGAGTGAGGAGAAAAGGGAACCCTCCTACACTGTTGGCGGGGATGTAAACTGGTGCCGCCATTATAGAGAACGGTATGGAAGTTCCTCAGAAAACTAAAAGTAGAATTACTATATGATCCAGTAATCCCACTCCTGGGCATATATCCAGACAAAACTGTTAATTTAAAAAGATACACGCACCTGTATGTTCATAGCAGCACTATTTACAATAGCCAAGACATGGAAACAACCTAAAGGTTCATCAACAGAGGAATGGATAAAGAAAATGTGGTGTGTGTACACACATACATACATACATACATACATACATACAATGGAATACTACCCAGCCATTCAGCCATAAAAAAGAATGAAATCATGCCATTTGCAGCAACATGTTTGCAACTAGAGATTATCATACTAAGTGATGTAAGCCAGAAAGAAAAAGACAAATACTGTAAGACATCACTTATATATGGAATCTAAAATATGACACAAAGGAACCTATCTACAAAGGAGACTCGCAAACACAGAGAACAGGCATGCATTTGCCAAATGGGAGGAGTTTAAGTGAGGCATGGAGTGGGAGGCTGGGGTTAGCAGAGATAAGCTACTATATATAGAATAAATGACAACAAGGCCCTACTGTATAGCACAGGGAACAATATTCAATATCCTGTGATAAACCATTATGGAAAAGAATATGAAAAAAAAGAATGTAGATATATGTATAACTGAGTCACTTTGCTGTATAGCAGAAATGAACATGACATTGTAAATCAACTATGCTTCAATTAAAAAAAAAAGTGAAAACACATACACACAGAAAGAAAGTAGTGGACAGGTGTAAGTGAGCACATCCCCTTGGCCTCACAGGCTCTGATCCCCTAGGTGAGGCCAGCAGAGGAGCAGAGTGAGGCCCTCTAAGTGCAGGGCTCAGGGCTGGGCCCCAGTGTCCCGGGTCACAAGGTATTACTCAGGAGAAGCCTGCTGGATACACATTAGAGAATAATCAATATTGCAAATAGGATTATTCCCAGCTATGAAGGACAACACCAGGCAGCCCATATTTAATTATAAATGTGGACTCAGAAAGGCAAATATGTATTTCATAAGCAATAATAAGCTAAAGAAAAAAAATTTAGTAAGACAGTCAAAGAAAAAAGTGATCCTTTTATGAGAATGAAAGTGCTCTGAGAATTTTAAGCTAGTATTTACTCACTCTGTGATTATTTTATAGCTTATCTATTATGTCTCAAATGCTGTCCTAGGTACTAGAGGTACAGGAATGAAGAAATGTGACCAAGTTCCTCTCCCCATGCAGTTTACATTCTAATGGGAGAGAGAAACACTTAAAAAGTATTTTTAAAATAATTGTGTGTATAATTGAAGTAATTAGAAATATTGGTAAGTAACAGTGAGATTAGGTTGGAGGTAAGAGTGTTCAAAACCTTGTAGACCATGGTAAAGATACAGGTTTTATTCCAGGAGAAATAAGTCATTAAAGGATTTTAGGCAGGAACGTTTCATGATGTGCTTCACATTTTTTAAAAGACTGCTTTGGCGGTAAGGGGAGAGAGGCAGGGCGGCAGAGGGAGACAGGAGGCTGTAGTGTTCCCCTTGCAGAATGAGACTCAAGAATGTCATCTTAGAGACTAGAGCACAACAATCTATTCAAGAGTCTTACTAAGACAACACAGCACATTTTTGGGTGTTGCCATTTGAAGGCCAGATCTTAGACATCCCTGTGAGCATTTCGGAATTGTGTTGGTACACTGTGCGAGGAAAAGGTGTTTGTGGTAAGAAAGGCCAAGAACAAGTTAGCCTTCCTTTTCACCTCTGCCAATATGGCTTGTCAGCTGGGAAAGTGACAGGATTAAAGGGGTACAGCCTAGTGAGTTGAACAGATTTAAACCAAGCCTCTGTGTAAAGAATTTCTAGGATTGCACTTTCAATCCCACCTAAAATAGGTGCGTTGGGACACAGATTTCAACCAAATAAACAGAAAGCTACGATGAGAAGAACAATGCCCAAAGTCGAATATGCACGTTGTTTCAGGTCTAGTTGATCCCAAGGACCCTTAATTTTTCATGCTTCAACACCCAGCCCTCTCACCATCTCTCTTTATTCACCTTCCTGCCCTTTTTTTCCCCTGAATCTGTGATGCTATCTGTTTTAACCTGGTGCATCTTGGGTCACTGCTTCAGTTTCACTAGAGCCCTTTGCAAAGTACTTTGGCTTTTCCATGAAATCCCCACCTGGGCCTTCTCTTTCCCCTTTTCTTCTATTTAAATACAGACATTGCTGTTAAATTGTTTGTTAATTCAACTAGAGGCTGTAAATGAAGCCCAGGAAACAAACTACAAGCTGCCTTGTTTCAGCAAAGTCTCCTGTTAGCTTTCTCAACTCTGGAAAAGTGTCAGCTTCAACCAAGTGTGCTACTACACGTACAAAAGGCTAACACCACAGCAGCCATCTGAGAATGTGACAGTGAGAAAATATACTACTTCCAGTTACTGGGAAAAATAATTATTAACCCCATAACCACCATCGACAGCATAATACACTCTGAGGGATACAGCAGTAAATGATCTGGTGTCTGCTCTCATCCCTCATGCCCTGAGAACACGGCCTCATTAATTCTAGAAGGCCCCATTAAAAGCGTGGCAATGCTCTGAAACCTTGTTTTCTCACCCATTAACCACAGCGCCCTGACCACAAGATGGTCTTTTTCATGTAGGGTTACATGACACCACTCTGACATGCCCAAACATAGCTTGCGTAGTATAATAAGAAACTGCTGGCTTTGGCCAAACGAGACTTCACTGCCTCCAGCCTAAGTGACACCCTTTCTTGTCACTGCAGAGTTATGATCTAGTTGGGGAACAACAACAACAAAGTACTTAGATGAAATAATCACTGAACAATCCCAGGCAACATAAAAATAAGATCTCTTTGTCCGTTAACTTAGGCTATGAGACGGATGTCTCAAATAACCTTTTGTTCTTGCTAGGCTCATCACACAGTGCTAATCAAGTTGAAACATTTCAAAGACTATTTGATTCCTTTAGGTCAAGTCCCCATTTTTTTTTTCCCCTTGAGAAAAGTCTAGAAAGATGTTGCTAGCAAAGCTCTCAAGACAGTTGTAGACCAGACCTACATTACTCAATATGCTGTTCTTCCAAAAACAACCTTGATTCACCATGGGTAAGTGGACACAAACGCAACTAGCTTAGGAAGTGAAATTTCGAAATTAGGTATGATCGTTGCCAATAAATCTTTTTTGGCAACTTAATTCCTAACATAACCCTTTCACAAAGCATCTTTCACAAAGATGCTATAGACAGAAATGCAAAGGGAGGCATAGATACAGATGCATAGATATGAATTAGATACAGATATAGGTGCTTGATCAGTCTGATGCAAAGAGCCGACTCACTGGTAAAGACCCTGCTGCTGGGAAAGATTGAGGGCAGGAGGAGGAGGGGGCAACCGAGGATGAGATGGTTGGATGACATCATCGACTCAATGGACATGAGTTTGAGTAACTCCGGGAGATAGTGAAGGACAGGGAAGCCTGGTGTGCTGCAATCCATACGGTCACAAAGAGTCAGAGATGACTGAGCGAACAACAAAAATAGGTGCTTACCCAACGGGCAAAGCTTTCAAGATTCAAGAGGGAATAGAAGAGACATTTCCTGCCAATTCTGGAAGGGGAAACAGGCATTAAGTAAATAAACATACAGTTAAATATGTAATTAATATTATATGTGCCTTGAAGAAATTCAGGTGCTTTGAAAACATATATTGGTGTTTGATCTAGTCTTGGGGACCTGAATTAGCTGTTAGCATTGAGTTTTGGCACCGATCAATTAACTTATCATTCCCCTGAAGTATTCTGCCTCCCTGCCTGGCAGTGGCTCCTCTAACTGACATACTGGCGACTGAGGCACTTCCTCTGTAGGACTTTCTCACACCATCTTCTGAACAACTGTGTGAGACTGGTCACCAGAGGAAATGCAATCAGGGCCGTGGGCCTCATGCTGCACGTTGTTAGTTTACCTGACTTGGAAGGATCTGCCGAGACCTCACAAATTACCCATCATGATGAGGACACTCACCCCTACAGAGTTCTGTCCATCCCCTAAAATCTGACCCAATCTTTCTCTCCTCTGTACCACCCTAGATCCCTGCCTGTTGCCTTCTAGAACCAAGTCTGTTACCAGCTAAGCCCTGTATATTTAGCCTCTGCTGAGCATCCTGACTACTCTTTTGCTGTCATTGAAACATGACCCTCCCCAGGTCAAAACTTTCTCTGAAGCCTTCTCAAGTGGTGGCTTTTTTCTTATGTCTTGCTGGACTTTGCTCTTTATTGCTGATTCCTGGATGCTCCCTGATAAATACATGCCTACACACACACACACACACACACACACACACACACACACAGAAACTCGCACCTCTCAGTGTATTCCACAAGCTAATAACACTTATATATTGATTATTCTTTGCCAGACATTGATCTGATTTAATCCTAACAACAAAGCTGTGAGTTATGTATATTGCTTTCCTTAGTTTATAAATGCATTTGAGCTGACTGGGATGATCAGTTAGTAGCCCACAGTCAAATAGCTAGAAAATATTAGTGCCAGGATTCGAACTCCAGCTGTTGGACTCCAGAGTCCATTCTCTGAATAACCCTGTCATGTTTCCTCCCTTTATTTGGTGCCATTATCTTCATCTTTCCAGCCACTGCCTCTCATTCAGTGAAGATTTTAACTCTTAGCTCATTGGGTTTTTCCCTCCCATTGCTGGTGATTGCAGTAGATACAGGAAAGATCCCGTCAGTATCCAGGCCTCATAGTTCCTTGATGCTGTTCCCTCTGCCATGTACCTGCTTGAGTTCCCATTAGATCTTGTCATTACCAATAATTGCCCCATCTTCCAAATCTTTCAGATATCCCACAGTGTGATCTCTAGCTCTTGTATTTCCACTGCAGAGCTCCAGGACCTCCACTGCCACATTTTCCTATCACACCTTGTCCTTACTTTCTCCTTATCTGCTTGGATCCCATGCATTATTATTACAATTGCTCCATTGCATATACCCTCTGTTTCCTTGGCCTTTTCTTCCTCAATCTTTCTTGCTTGACCAGTTTTATCCCAGTTGAATCTAGTTCTTCCCTTACAAGCCTGTGCAGTTGAACCCGAAGGAAATAAAAATGCAGTCAGGCTTACTTTAAATTTATGAAGGCAAACCTCAGCACTGTCTACATTTTACTAATCAGTTCTACCAATTCAGGATAACGATTTCATTGAGTCTCCTCCCTCCACAAACCTGATGTTTCACCTTCTTAATCCTGCATAGGTGATAATTTTGCTGCTTGTTACCTGAGCAATAAGAATCCATAAAAAGAACCATCTTCATACCATCATTTGCAAACCTCTAGCCTGCCTGCATCGCGGCACACTACCCTATCTCTATTCCTTTCTAAAGACATGGCAATCTAAGCCCACCTCCAACCACATTTTTTCTATTTCACAACATAATTAACTCTCAGTATCATTTAGAAATACAACTATGTTGCCTAAAAGTTTAAACAAAATAAAACCAAATGAACCTATATCCAGTTTTTTTTGTTTTGTTTTGTTTTGTTTTCCAATTTTCAGCTTACTGTTTTCCTCTCAGGATCTCTCCTAGTAGTTAAAAGTAATTGTACACCTATCAACACAATTGATTGCAAGAATAAGTAATAGATGTAACATCTTCACTTTCTTATTGGATTCCCATAATGATTCTGCATTCTCAGCATATTGAGCTTCTAAATTACTAATCATGTACCTAGTCCAAAACCGCATCCGTAATATACAACGTATAGAGAGCAAAAACTATACCCTGGTGTCCAGTGTTTCTGGTGGTAAGACAAACCAGAAGAGGAAAGCTTGAGCTGTCTGTACATGTCACCCAAGATTAAAAGATGAAAACAGCATTTAGGAATTCTTATAAAGGGAAGTTAAGCAAACTTTTATGTATTTACCTTTTGAATAGTTGGCTCTGATCAATAACAATTTGTTTCATTTATCCATCCATTTCTTACAGAAGGAGGCATTAGTGTAGTTCTTCTAGAATAATGGTTCATGGCTAAATTAATATTAACACCAGTGTGTGATCAGACCACCCAAGATGGCTGTTGGCTTGCTCTCTGTACATCACCTGCCCAACCTTCACTTTCACCTTCACGCCACTCACTGAGCTCTTCAATGTAGAGCCTAATCAGCTAATACTTACGCACTTGCCCCCACTCCCCAGTGATTGTTTTAGTTTTTAGACCAGAGTGATAGTTTAACAAAGGGAAGACTTCTGCCCAGAGAGAAGGCACTTAGCCTGAGGGTCTAGAAGGGCCCTTTCCCCTCTGCGGGTTTCTCTGGTAACTAAAGAGTCAAATGGATGTGATTCCCCCTATAACTAGAAATGCCCCCTTCCCTCTGGGAGGGAATATTGCTGCTATGTCCTGTCTGCCTGCCTGCCTGCCTTCTACAGTTGCTGGAATGGTGTCACTCCAGGACCCTTGTGCATCTGACACGTAAGATCTCCTTTCAACTAAACTATTGATTTCTCTGTTGATGACTCTGGGCTCTTTTCACAGTCTTGAGCCTGAGCAAGTACAGAGCTTGCAGGCTTGTGCGGTACAGCCCAACAAATAGCTTTATAGTTCAGTATTCAAATATAATACTTGCTTTAAACACTCAGTCTTAGCCATGTCAAAGTATCAGAGAGATGGATGAGACACCTTGGTTGAAGTAACTTTGGTTACTTAGATTGGAAAACTTGGTATTAATGTTTATTATTTTTCCTTTTCACCTCTCATAACATCAACAGACTGAACCCCTGCTAGTGTAGGCTGTGCTGTAAGAAGCTTACATGAAACATAGTGTGCTTGGGGAGATATGACATATACATAAAGGCTCAGATGAATGCCTTGAGATTATTTACATTAAGTGGCCAATAAGTATATTCCAAATGGAGGGATCTGGCATGAATTACTCATGCTCTATCAGTTGTCAAACTCCTTTCCCTTTATTCTTCAAAACATCTTATACACAAGTTTAAATCTTATTTTAATCTTTTAATTACCCATGTCTTGACTTATGAATCACACACACACACTACAGCCATTTCCTAGCAAGCCTCTTTATCTTCCAATTCATGCTAACATTCCCTGCTAATATACATTTCCCAAATCATTGTTTTTGTTACTCCCTGCTCCCTAGATCAGGGAAGCACCCTAGATCTCCTTACTTCAAAAATTATGTGGTCTTAGTTCCTTTTCTTGAGGTTTAAGACATGTCACATCCTTATTTCCCATGAGGTCCCCCCTCCTCAGTCTAATAAGGTCAGTATCTTCATAGCATGTGAAAGCCTGTGGTTTCTGAGCCTTCATAACTGTCTTTTTCCTCACCTAATCAGCATTCTTCACCACTTCTGCTTCTTAAATTTCAGCCTGTCCTTCAAGGCCCAGCCAAGACCCACTATCTCAATGTTAGGTTCCCACCCTTGCCTCGCCTCTTCTCTATGCTCCTGTGACACCGTGGCATGTACTACATAGATGAGTGCATGGCCACCAACTTACTGAAAAGCTCGTTCATCCATTTTGGCTCTCCCAGTTATTAATTCTTAAGAGGCAGAAACTGTGTTTTATACATATTTCACAGCACCTGTCCAGTAATGAATGCATAGCAGCAATTTATTAGACACTTAGAATGCTTATAAACTCTCTCTTTGCTGATTTATATTTCCTTATATATATATACATATATTTAAATAAATTAGTATAAAAACAGATCTTTTCTCTAATATGATTTCAGTAAATTATTACACATGAGTGTGCATGTAGTAAGGAGCCTCTATTTAAAGGATGTTTCTGGAACTCAAAAGAGTCTATCAAGTATTTGAAGTGATACTTTCTCTTCTTGTTTTTCTGTACTGAGACTCTCAGCAGTATCCTGAATTCAGCACTAAGAGCAAAACTCAGCCATGAAATTAAAAGACGCTTACTCCTTGGAAGGAAAGTTATGACCAACCTAGATAGCATATTCAAAAGCAGAGACATTACTTTGCTAACAAAGGTCCGTCTAGTCAAGGCTATGGTTTTTCCTGTGGTCATGTATGGATGTGAGAATTGGACTGTGAAGAAAGCTGAGTGCTGAAGAATTGATACTTTTGAACTGTGGTGTTGGAGAAGACTCTTGAGAGTCCCTTGGACTGCAAGGAGATCCAACCAGTCCATTCTGAAGGAGATCGGTCCTGGGTGTTCTTTGGAAGGAATGATGCTAAAGCTGAAACTCCAGTACTTTGGCCACCTCATGCTAAGAGTTGACTCATTGGAAAAGACTGTGATGCTGGGAGGGATTGGGGGCAGGAGGAAAAGGGGACGGCAGAGGATGAGATGGCTGGATGGCATCTCTGAGTCGATGGACATGAGTTTGCGTGAACTCTGGGAGTTGGTGATGGACAGGGAGGCCTGGCGTGCTGCAATTCATGGGATCACAAAGAGTCAGATACAACTGAGCAACTGAACTGAACTGAAGAGCAAAAACTTAGGGAAGCTTATTGGCCTCTGGATAACAAAAAACATACTACACTGAGAACTTATTTACTTTGTGTCTTAGACAAAACCAGACAAGTAAGTTTTCTCTATCATTGTGCCTAGCATAGGCCTAGGGGTGCAAGTGCTCAATAACTTCTTGCTATTTGATTGAATTTTTGATAATTCATGCCATAGAAGTTTCCATTTCTGAAATATGCTCATAATATCTTCAAGAATTAGATCTAGATGATATTTCCCAAGGCAATCCCTCATTTTAACTTCAAGAAGTGATGTGATTAATGGGAAAGTGATATTCTAATTTCCCACTTTTAGATTTTACTATTACCTTGAGAGGTAGCAGGTCAAGAGTCTTGCTATCACACTTCCAGTAGTTTTCTTGGCATGGCAAAAAGTTTTAGAGCTAGAAACAGTTTTAGAAACTCTGTATTTTAACCCATTCATTCTTCAGGTGAGAATACAGATTCAGAGAAAACTTCAGGTGCTACAGGAAAGCCAAGGCAGGAATTAAGGTCTCTTAATCCAGCAGCTTCCTCATCTTCATATAAATAACAAAGGACAGAAAAATGCCATCACATCCTGGGACTTAATAGAACTTACAGATGCAGGTTTGAAAATCAGTTACCTAAGAGATCTTAAAGTTCAACTCAAAAGCAATACAAAGTGAAATTAAAAAGTAGGTTTTTTGGTTAGCTGCAAAATCTCAAAGTTGCACCTGCTTAAACAACAGTGAATTCAAGCCAAAACTGTATTAACAGAGGAGCAGTTCACCATTCTTTGTCTTAGCACTTCCAATAATTAGTAAATGACTCTTTCAATGATGGAATGCCTCCCTCTAAAAATTAGGAACGTTCTTTGAAAGGATAACTCTCAGTGTCTTATATGGAGTCAAAATTTGCCTTCTCAGAACTCGGCAACAATAGACCTAGCCTTGAATTCTCTAACAGTAACAACAATCCACTCTCCCTTCCTTGGGGAGGATGTTTCTAAACAACACATATGACCCTTAAGATTCCCTCTTCTCCAGTTCTTTTAAACTTTCTTCTTATGGCATGGCCTCCCTCTCTTCTGACACTAATCTTAGCATTTTGCCCTTGGATTTGTTAGAATGATTTCTGTTAAAGGCGATTAAAAAAATAAATAAATAAAAACAACTCAATTTGGCTTAAAGAACAGCTAAAAACTCCAGCCTCAGGACAATTTAGGCATAGTTTGGTCAGAGCTCTGAGTCCATTCTCCATTTCCTTGCTCTTCTCTCCCTTTATCTCTGTGTTTGTGAACTTGCTCCTCAGACTGATGACTTCCCTCATAGTTGTTGGATGCCTGCCAGCAGCAATTAGTGCTGCCTGATGCCTCATTCAGCAGGAGAGGCAGGTTGCTTCCCATTAACTGCTGGGAAAAAGAAAACACTGAGATTTACATCAATTGGCCACCCCTGAGCCAATCCCTAAAATCAGGCAAACTCCAAACACTGATAAGCTTAGGCCTGGATTAATTAAACCAATTACAGTGCAAAGGGGGAGATGGAATTTTCCTGATTGGCCTTCACTGGGCATAGCTTACCCTTGAAGCTGGACTGAGGTCAAGTCCACTCAAACCTTACTGCTGGTATCAACAAGGCAGGTGGAATGAACATTGAGGAAATAGCTATATCTTCTGTCTACCATGCATCTATAACTGTATGTGATACTCAAGATGAATTTGACCAAAGTCCAAGCTCAGTGAAATATTCATAATCAGTCTTATTGCCGCTCACCTCATTTTGGAAACTGCTCCTCTGTTAATACAGTCTGAGCTTGAATTCACTGTTGTTTAAGCAGGTGCAACTTTGGGATTTTGCAGTTAACCAAAGGACCTATAGTGTTTTTAATTTCACTTTGCATTGCTTTTGAGGTGAACTTTAAGATCTCTTAGGTAACTGATTTTCAGACCTGCATTTCTACTGCTAAATATCTAAGTCTTGATTTTTTATGTGTTCCAAGATATTTTTTAAAATTGTTTCTATCAGTCAATATATAAGCTGCCTTCTTCGAGACTGATGCTGCTTCAGTTGGATTAGATTTTCAAATGTGACCAAAACAAGGCCACGGACAAAGCCTGAGAAAGAAACCTCCCTGCAAACTAACACCAAATTACTAATTACACACAGTGTTCAACCAGTTACACATCCACCTACCTACCGGCATAGTTCTACACCAGTCCACAAAGACATCCTGAGTAATTTCATCAAAATCCTAGCTTAGATACAAATAGTGCAAACTCCCAACCTCCTGAAATCTCGCAGGGACCTCGCCTATGGAAAACTAAATAAAACTAATTTGGCAGAAATGTTTTTATTACTTTCAGACTGAATCCTACAGGTAGTTACATTATTTTCCAAATATTCACAATTCCTTGTTAGAGTAATCAAGTCTAGAATGCTAAATATTAAATATTGACACTGCCGATCTAAGAGTTTCTAGAATCTTCCATTTTACCCTTGGAGAGACCTGGTATGACATTCACTCAGATCACATCTCCTGGCACCATTCTCTTCCTCCATGATTTCTGCAGATTGCTGCCAATCACTCTGTGATTACATCTGTAAGCCCTTTCAACACCTTGGGATGTAATTTATCTGTGGCTACAAACTAGAATTAATTTAAAATGTCTGGGTAGCTTTAGATAATCTATTTTTTTCTGGGACTGCAATTCACATTTAATGGTGTTTTTATCTTCATCCTAGTTTGATGATAACTTTTCCATAATGATAATGATAGATGCAAAAATAGGAGTGGAATGATTCTGCCTCCTGTCTGTATTTACAAGCATCTCGCCATCTTTTCTAAGCAGTGGGGAGATCTATTATATATTCATAATTATGATTCCTAGCCTTTACATAAGTCCTCTTCATTGGGAACACTCTTCTTGTCCTCAACCTTCTTGTTATCTTATTCATCCATCAGACTTTAGAGATAATCTCCCTGAGAAGACTTCATTGATCCTCCAAATCTAATGTACGCACCTCTCCTACATCCTGCATTTCTTCATGTTACCCTTCTGTGAAATTTAGCACAGTATACTGTAACTCCCTGTTATCATATCAGCATTCCCCATTTAACTGTAAGATGTTAGAAAGTAAGGCCTTTACCTTATTATTTTTTTCCTACAGAGGTTTTTATAGTGCTTGGCATCTAAGAGTTACATAATATTCAGATCAGTTCAGTTCAGTCGCTCAGTCATGCCCAACTCTTTGGGACCCCATGAATCGCAGCACACCAGGCCTCCCTGTCCATCACCAACTCCTGGAGTTCACTCAAACTCATGTCTATCAAGATGGTGATGCCATCCAGCCATCTCATCCTCCATTGTCCCCTCTTCCTCCTGCCCTCCAATCCCTCCCAGCATCAGAGTCTTTTCCAATGAGTCAACTCTTTGCATGAGGTGGCCAAAGTACTGGAGTTTCAGCTTTAGCATCATTCCTTCCAAAGAACACCCAGGGCTGATCTCCTTCAGAATGGACTGGTTGGATCTCCTTACAGTCCAAGGGACTCTCAAGAGTCTTCTCCAACACCACAGTTCAAAAGTATCAATTCTTTGGCGCTCAGCTTTCTTCACAGTCCAACTCTCACATCCATACATGACCACTGGAAACACCATAGCCTTGACTAGACGGACCTTTGTTGGCAAAGTAATGTCTCTGCTTTTGAATATGCTGTCTAGGTTGGTCATAACTTTCCTTCCAAGGAGTAAGCATCTTTTAATTTCATGGCTGCAGTCACCATCTGCAGTGATTTTGGAGCCCCCAAAAGTAAAGTCTGACACTGTTGCCACTGTTTCCCCATCTATTTCCCATGAAAGTGATGGGACCAGATGCCATGATCTTTGTTTTCTGAAATATTAACAATTATTAATTTAAAATGTAAAGGTCCTTTCTGTTAATTTTAGTATTTTCCAATTCTTATTTTTTCCCCAAGATTTATTTTGTGATCACATTGCCATGAAAAATTTCCTTGATGATCAGAACTAAATCCAGAGTAACAAGTTTTTCAGAGCTTTGACCAATATAACAGTACTTCTTGGGCCTTTCTTTATCAAAAAAGTGTTTTGTTTTTTTTTGGAAAGAAAAAGGAAAAAATCTAATATCCATACCTCTTCAATCAGAAAGCCATGACTTATTATAAATTCCTTTTTGAGGCATGTAAAGTATATCCTTACAAATGGGAACAAATGAAAACAAAAGTAAGGTAACCATTTTTGAAAAGACTAATATGAAACAAATCCTGGTTTAGAATTTTTTTAAACACTTTTCAGACATTAAGACAAATTTAGTATTTCAAAATCTTGAAAACTACATTCTTTTAAACCAAATGTTCTTAGTAAATTTTACATAGCCTTTAGTTTTACTCTTCTATCAAGGGTATTTCTTACTGATACACTATTCTTACAACAATACACATTCTTAACTTATCCAATTTGTCACCTGTTTGCTAGTTTATAAAATTTTAAAGCTAATGGTATAACAAACCCAAATAATGATATTTCATATTTATAAGTGCATCCTGGGATGAATAAATAATGAAAACCCAGTCAATTTCTATTAAAAGTGTAGGATCTGAATGTTTAAGAAGTTATCTACCAACAGGGAAGTGGAACAGTATTGACTTCATCTGATTTTATTAAAATTTAAGTAGATTTCAGTGAAGTGAAGTGAAAGTCATTCAGGCGTGTCTGACTCTTTGCAACCCCATGGACTATATAGTCCGTGGAATTCTCCAGGACAGAATGCTGGAGTGGGTAGCCTTTCCCTTCTCTAGGGGATCTTCCCAACCCAGGAATCATACCCAGGTCTCCCATTTTGCAGGCGGAATATCCTGTTTGGTCACTTTTTTTTTTTTAAATCTGTTCAGCACTGGCATGCAGTAGTTGTCTTGATTTATTGCCACAGATCACTTACTCCAGTATCTTTCAAGCCATTATTGGCTATATCTACATGCTGGCTGACAACTTGCCTGACTATATTTTTCAACTGTACTCATCAGTCAAAGGCCATTTACAAGCAACTACAATTAACTGAGCCTCAGAAGTATGTTTCTGTGATTGGGGTTGAGAGAGAAAAACTGTTGCTGATTAGCACAATTGAAAGTTATGGTACAAACTATTCTGCAGCAGTTCTTTTTTTTTTTTTTTTTTTAATTGGAGGCTAATTACTTTACAATATTGTAGTGGTTTTTGCCATACATTCACATGAGTCAGCCATGGGTGTACATGTGTTCCCCATCCTGAACCCCCCTCCCACCTCCTTCCCCATCCCATCCCTCAGGGTCATCCCAGTGCACCAGCCCCAAGCTTCCTGTATCCTGCATCGAACCTGGACTGGTTTCACATATGATAATATACATGTTTCAATGCTATTCTCTCAAATCATCCCACCCTCGCCTTCTCCCACAAAGTCCAAAAGTCTGTTCTTAGATCTGTGTCTCTTTTGCTGTCTCACATATAGGGTCATCATTACCATCTTTCTAAACTCCATATATATGCATTAATATACTGTATTGGTGTTTTTCTTTCTGACTCACTTCACTCTGTGCAATAGGCTCCAGTTTCATCCACCTC
This sequence comes from Bubalus bubalis, assembly GCF_019923935.1. Taxonomy (NCBI): domain Eukaryota; kingdom Metazoa; phylum Chordata; class Mammalia; order Artiodactyla; family Bovidae; genus Bubalus; species Bubalus bubalis. The sequence goes on along the minus strand of NC_059163.1, from coordinate 95,700,771 downwards.
ATTACAACCGATTCCAATGCATTCTTTTTAATAGCTGAGTAATATTCCATCATGTAGTCCTACAGCTTTCTTATCCATTCATCTGCCGATGGACATCTAGGTTGTAAACAGCAGCTCAGCAATTCTTTAGCCAAGTGTAATGACAGATCCCAAGAGAGAAGATAAGTCATCTTTAATTTTTTAAGTATTATTAATATATTTACAACCCATTTTGTGCCTAGTGCTAATATAGCCATGAATTCTCTGGACAACCTGGGGCAAATCAACTTCTCAATTTTTCCATTAGGCTCTTCCAAAATTGCAGTCTACAAAGTTTGTATTAGGGAGCACATAAGTTATTTTTTATTATATAAAGCAAGCTCTTAGGAACCTTGTACGTAACCACATTAAAGATTTACATCCTTTACATCCAATATAGATTTTAATCCTTTGCATTGTGTCAATTGCATCCATGAATTCTTACATTTTTTCACAAAGGATCTTTGTTTATTACTTTCATCATTTTTCATCACCTTGTGGCTTTGATCCTATTTGTAACTTTCCTTTAGCCTAAAATCTCAATTGGTCTTTGAAGAAAACCAATAAAAATTTTATACATGGGTACAACCTAATATAAGCTCAATTTTACTTTATTTAAAACAACATTTTCCTCAACAATTTATTCATAATTATAGAATCTGAAGATGAAACGTAAGTCTTCCCTCTAGGACAAGAGGTTCTAATTAAAAGAAAATATTGAAAGTTTTCTATACCTCTTTTACTTAGGTCAAATTATTAGTCGTTTTCAAAAAACAGTTTTCTTATTTTTGGAAGTTATGAATTAAAAAAATTAGTGCTCCTTATTCTAACTTGACCCTAGATATGTTCCTGAATACATAACTCTACTCACTATTTGTATTATAGCTGAGCAGGTAGTAGGCTCCAATTTTGTTGTAATTTACCTATATTCTCTGCTATAAGGCCTTCATTAAAGTGAAAGAGGAGAGTGAAAAATTTGGCTTAAAGCTAAACATTCAGAAAACTAAGATCATAGCATCTGGTCCCATCACTTCATGGCAAATAGATGGGGAAACAGTGGAAACAGTGTCAGATGTTATTTTTTTGGGCTTCAAAATCACTGCAGATGGTGACTGCAGCCATGAAATTAAAAGACGCTTACTCTTTGGAAGGAAAGTTATGACCAACCTAGATAGCATATTCAAAAGCAGAGACATTACTTTACCAACAAAGGTCCATCTAGTCAAGGGTATGGTTTTTCCAGTGGTCATGTATGGATGTGAAAGTTGGACTGTAAAGAAAGCTGAGTGCCAAAGAATTGATGCTTTTGAACTGTGGTGTTGGAAAAGACTCTTGAGAGTCCCTTGGACTGCAAGGAGATCCAATCAGTCCATTCTAAAGGAGATCAGTCCTGGCCACCTCATGCGAAGAGTTGACTCATTGGAAAAGACCCTGATGCTGGGAGGGATTGGGGGCAGGAGGAGAAGGGGACGACAGAGGATGAGATGGCTGGATGGCATCACCGACTCGATGGACATGAGTCTCAGTGAATTCCGGGAGTTGGTGATGGACAGGGAGGCCTGGCGTGCTGCGATTCATGGGGTCACAAAGAGTCGGATACAACTGAGCGACTGAACTGAACTGAAACTATTTTGTTTCTTTTTCTGAAATTCAGAATTTATTTCCTTGTATGTCTTATTTTTTCTTTTGCTACATTCTAGACTTTGTATTTGAAAAATTATTCTGAAAATATTTTGAAGACTACAATAATGCTGGGCTTCTCAGGTGGCACTAGTGGTAAGGAACCTACCTGCCAATTCAGGAGCTGTAGGAGACTTGAGTTTGATCCCTGGGTAGGAAAGATCCCCTAGAGGAGGAAATTACAACCCGCTCGTGTTCTTGCCTGGGAAATCTCATAGACAGAGGAGCCTGGAGGTCTGCAGTCCAAAGGGCCACAAAGAATCACACACAACTGTAGCAATTTGGTGTGCACACACAATAATTGTACTTTCCTCCAAGGAAGGCTTGTGTTTGCTTGGCAGGGGTACTGCCATTTCAAGTCCAAAGATTATATAAAAACTCATGACCTGGCCTGTGACTTACTATGGGGTATGTTATTTCAATGAGTCTCACCCTGAGGAGTTCCACTTTGGCACTTCATTCACTGTGGAGACAGTCTCTTGTTTGACACTGAATTTTACCAGAGAACTGAGCTTTCTTTCCTGAGTATCTTATAACAAAGGTTTCATTTTCTGGAAAAATTCAAATGCAGTTGGGTAAAGAAGCTTCTTTTAACTGTCTTCTGCACTAAATAAATAGTACAAATCCAAATTAGAAACATAGGGTTTTGTGTTATTTGAACTTGAGTAGGTGTTTTTAGTGTATATTTGTACAAATTGTAGCGATTTCCTGATAGCTCAGTTGGTAAAGAATCTGCCTGACATGCAGGAAACCCTATTCAATTCCTGGGTTGGGAAGATCTGCTGGAGAAGGGATAGGCTACCCACTCCAGTATTCTTGGGCTTCCCTCGTGGCTCAGCTGGTAAAGAATCCGCCTGCAATGCAGGAGACCTGGGTTCAATCCCTGGGTTAGAAAGATCCCCTGGAGAAGGGAAAGGCTACCCACTCCAGTATATCTGGCCTGGAGAATTCCATGGACTGTATAGTACAAACTATACAAACTATAAATCGATTTTTAACTTTGTACAAGAGAATTGACTAATAGCCTAGGCGGTTCAGGCTGCTATAACAGGTTGTCTATGTACCATAGACAGTTCTGGAGACTGGAGATCTAAGATCAAGTTGTCAATATGGTTAAGTTCTGGTGAGAACTCTCTTTTAGACTGCAGACTTCTCCTTATATCTTCACATGACCAAAAGACAACTAGAAAGTTCTCTGGGGTCTCTCTTTATAAGGCACTAATCCCATTCATGAGGGTGGAACCCTCATGACCTAATTACCCGCAAAGCCCTGCCTTGCCTTCTAATACTATCATACTGGGGGTTAGGATTTTAACATGTGAATTTGGAAGAAGTACAAAAACCATCAGTCCGTAACAATTAGAATAGTGGTCCTGTTTTAAAAAGAATCTTGAGTGCCATGAGATTTAAGCTCCAAGCCGTTCTAAATCCTAGCTGTTTAAAATAATTTTAAAAAATTGTTTGTTTAGAAATGCATACATTGCAATAGATTTTAAAAAGACTATCCAATGTAATTCTGTTTTCTTAGTTTATAAAGGTGAGAATTTAATGTCCTGTCAAAAAACATTAATTTAGCCTTTAAAGTAAATTATAATAGCATGAATAAGACTGACATCACCTTGTGTGTGCTGTGTGTTCAGTCACTCAGTCATGTCCAACTCTTTGCAACTTCACGGACTGTAACCCGCCAGGCTCCATTGTATCATCTGTGTTTTCTATTGTCTAGCAATAAACACTGCAAGCCAGACTGATCAGTGCATTGACCTCAGATGTAAAGACTTATATCTTTGCAGGTCAAGTTACCTTTAAGAGTCAAGTTGGAAAAAATTAATTTTCATTCATAATCTCAGAGTAGAAATAGAGATAAAATTCAAGCCCCAAAGAAATTCCAATCAATAATGAATGTCAAGCCAACAAACTGTAAATACACAATGATAGGCCATATGGACTTTTCATCCTAAAAATTATTTGGCTCCATAGCCTTTGTTTCATTCTCTGAGGATGACAACATAGTTATAGAACATTCTAGCAAAAACCCAGATCTACAGTTTAGTCACTCTTTCTAAACAATAGTATAAAATTCCTTCACTCTATGGCCCAAGCTGAGAAAAATCTTGGAAAAAAATTCCAGAAAAATAAAAACCTTTCTACTAGAACCTAAGCAGTACATTTTCTGTGATAAGCAATAATTAAACAGCTTAATGAGATAAAATTATACCATAATATTAACTCATTTAAAGTTCAGTGGTTTTTAGTTTACTGAGTTTTCAACCATCACTGCAATCTAAATTTAGGACATTTTCATTACCTCAAAAAGAAATCTATACCCATTAGCATTTACTTCTAATTTACCCTCAGCAAACCTCCTCACTGCCAGCCCCAGACAACCATTAATCTGCTTTCTGTCTTCACAGAATTGCCTAGTCTAGACATTTCATATAAAAGGGGCCAGGCTCTATATGGTTTTTTAAGACTGGCTTTCTTTACGTAGCATACTGTTTTTTGGCTCATTCATATAGTAGCAGTTACCAGTACTCCATTCCTTTGATTTGCCTAATACTATTCTACTAAATAGATATGCCACATTTTGTTTATTCATTCAGCGGTTGTTGGAAATTTGGGTTTTGTCCTCTTTTTGGCTATTATGCATAAGGATGCTGTGAACATCTGCACACAAGTTTTGATGTAGACATGTTTTTGTTTGTGTAGATACTTGAGTGGATTTGTAGGTCATCTGGTAATGCTATATCTAACATTTTGAGGAACTGCCACACTATTTTCCAGTGTAGTTGCACCAATTAACATTCCCACCAGCAATGTTTGAGGGTTTCAACTTCTTTACATCCTCACCATTTTTTTTAATTGTCAGTTATTTTTCTTTTTACTATAACTATCATAGTGAGTTGTGAAGTGGTATCTCATTGTGGCTTTGATCTGCATTCCTGTGGTGACTAATAATGTTGAACATCTTTAATGTGCTTATTAAATGTTTCTGTATCTTCTTGGAGAAATTTATTTATAAGTCCTTTGCCCATTTTTAATTGGGTTATTTGCTTTTTTTTAAATGAGCTTCATATATTCTGGATACAGACCTCATCAAAAGTGGGATTGCAAATATTTTCTCTCTTCAATTTTTTGATGATGTCATTTGAAGCACAAAAATCTAAAAATTTTGATCCCATTCTTTTTTTTGCTTGTGCTTTTCATCTCATAGCTAAAAAAATCACTATATAATCCAAAGTCACAAAGATTTACTTGTGTTTTCTTCTACAAATTTTATAGTTTCAGCTCTTACCTTTAGGTCTTTGATCTATTTTGAGTTAAATGTTGTGTCTGATGTGAATTAAGCATCCAGATGCAAAATTTTGCATATTGATATCCAGTTGTCCCACCACTATTGATGGAAAAGAATGCTCTTTCCCCATTTTTGTCAGAATCAACTGACAATTTGATGAATTAGTAGCCCAACTGATGTAAACGGTAGTCTCTTGAGTTTACACATGGATTTCAGAATCAACTGGTGGACTCCTTTTAGAGTAACATTTACACATTAGCTCACATAAATTCAATTTCACTGCCATGTTTTTTTCAAAATATTTTCTAATTAAATGTTTCACTTATTCAACATCAACCTCTCCATTGGCCCCTTCTTATTTTTCTAACTTCCATAACTAATCATGCTTAGTTATTCCCATTCTTTAGAAAGTCAATTCTTGATATTGTCCCACACTTCACAGTCCAAATTCCTTAAAGAGTAGTCTGTATTTAAAAACAAACAAACAAAAAAGACTAGTCTCTATTTTTACTTTTAAGTCTCTCTTAAAGCTATATGAAAAAAAAGTTATCAATGACATTCTAATTGCCAAGAAGAACAGTACATTTTCAATCTTTATTGCAGCATTTTATGGCAACTACCCTCATATTTTTCACTCCTTTCTCATCTGTTGTTTTTTATGATACTACCAAAATCTCCTCTTATCTATTTCTGTTTCCTCTTGTCTATGTCTGTTTTGCTCAACTCTTGCTTCTACTCCTTACATGTTGCTTTTACCCAGGACTGTTTCCTCAGCTTTCACACTTTATAGATTTTCACCAGTCTCTAAAATTAAACTATAATCGCATACTCACGTTTACAGGTTTTACTTATTTTTACATGGTTATTCAGTATGTATCTCAAAAATAAAAAATTGAACTCAATATCTTTCTTGTCAAAACTTGTTTCTCATTCTTCCTTCCATATATCAATAAATAAGCTACTTAATTTAAAAAGCAAGTTTTGAAGTCATTTTTAACTCTACCCCCCACCCTTTCTCACATGTAAATGGTGAATTTGTCTTGTCGATTTCATCTCTAATTTGTCTCCCATTCTTACAGTCCTTTTTATTCTCTGACTCAGCTCAGTTCTTTTCTTTGGACTTCAATAAAAACTTTCATATTATCTTTCATTGTTCCAACAATTTTGCTGTAAAATATAGGACTTATCACATCAGTCCTATTCTTAAAAATCCTTCAGTGACTTCCCATTACCTGGAGCATAACTGAATCTACTTAGTTTGGTGTTAATGATGCTGCAAAACTCAGTTCTAGCTTACTTTTTCAGTCTTATGCCCAATGACACAACTTCTCCTTCCACAATCCCTACCTTCTCTCTGTTGCCTCACTTCTCAAATATACCACCAAATACACACACTGCTGTTTTAGCTGTGAAGGACTTGCTCATTATAAATCTTGCACATTGCTCATACATGCATATGAAAGGGAAGCAGGAGAGGGAAGAGAACAAAGCAGGAGTATAATCTCAAACAAAGACCTATAGAGCATAGCTTCAGCCAGATCCTGCAGAGGAACTCTAAAGTTATACTTCACAGATGTCTAAGGCAAGTTAACTAAGCTGTCATACTCCTGTATCTGTCAGCCACTAGTCACAGGCTATACAGAAGGAGAGTAAATTCCCAGACACTTCTAGATTTCTGCATGTGTGGACAAGAACCTCAGTAGAAAAAGTATAGTTCCCAAAGAAGAGGCATATTTCAAACTTGCCAGATTTTAATCAAAATAGCTTTTGTACTTGCTTTCTTTGGTTCTTAATTTTCCCTTTAATTTTGGCCTGTCTTATCAACTCTTCTATGAATACAAAAATAATTTTAACATTTAATCTGCTTTTTAGTTGTCTACAATGAGAGGCTTGGTTCTAAGAAAATAATACATTTTTGTTTTGGTAACTTTAAGTCATATATTTATTCTCAATTTTTGTTATCTTTTATTTGAACTGTTTCTTTAGATTTTATATATTGTTGGATAATTTTCTAATTCATTTAAAAGATCTGTTTTGTCAGTGAATTTAACACATTTACATTTATCACAACTGTTGGTGGCACTCATTTCTATCTTCATATTTTATTGACTTTTTCTATTATACATTTTTTATACTTTAATTCTTCTTCCATACCTTCCATTGGACATATCGAGGTTCTTCTCACTGTATAAAAGTTAACATTGAATTTAATTTCCTCATTTGGTTACCAGGGAAATGATATATGTCTGCAGTAAATTTTTTTTAACTTTCTACCCATTTGTTACACTTATCAATACCCTGATCATCTAAACTCTCCATGACATACTTTCAGTTCCACCACCACATTTGTATTTTCTACATTTTTAACTCTGAGATTTATGCATCTTTTATGGATTTTCGGTTTGTTTTAACAGCAAGAAAACTTACTAAGTGATTTCCTCACCTCTACATTCTGTATATTTCTTAGATCTTCCTAGGTTTATTTGACAACTTATTGGTATACTTCTGAAAGAGTTTTCAAAAGAGCCATTTGCTTGATGAAACTTCTGAGCTCGTTTGTCTAAAAATATTTACGTATATTTCCTTTACATTTAAATTACTATTAGTTGAATATAGTAGTCTAGATTTCAAGTTCTTTTATTCTGATTCTTTAACAACGTTGCTCTTCTTATTCATAAAACAAAATGTTACATGTATTTTGCATATAAGATTAACATTGAGAAGTATGTTACAGTCCATTTATTGTTTCTTTTTAAATAATCTGCTCTTTCTATTGGAAACTTTAAGAAAGGTCTTCGATGTTTTAAAATTCACTCTAGTATGTTTGTATTTTTTTAATTGTCCTAAGGCTTTAGTACTATGAAACTTGTCAATGCGTATCTCTCTTTAATTCTTAGAAATTCTAGGTCACCATTTCTTTAAAGACTTCCTCCCTGCCACTTTTTTTCCAATTGGTTTTCTGAAAAAACCTTTAAGGTGGAAATTAACATGTGCATACTCATCCTTCACATCCCTAATTTGTTTCTCTATTCTTTTTCTTTCCTGATAACTTTTTTTGAATTCCTCAATTTAATCTTTAAAGTCACTAATTTGTTATCCAGTGTTACTCATTCTCATATTTTATTCCTTATGTGGAGTCTTTTTCTCTTTAAAATGTTGTTATCTTGTCTTTTCCACTATTTTCCTTTATCTCTTTGAGAATACTGATTATACTTGCCTTACATTTAATTTTTCATTTATATTGTTTTTGGCCCGCCAACTCTTCTTTATGCGATGTAAGGTAGAGGGATTTACCTCAAATTGGAGATTTTCTAACTTTACAATCTTTGTTGAACTACTCTTTGTGGATCTCTCTCCACAGTCAGCAAGGCTACCCTTAGGGATCCTCCATTCCTCCTCTGGTCCTAGCAGCAATGATGAGGAAGAGGGGATTCTCAGGAGCCAGCCAAAATGCCTGAGAATCAAGGTAAGAGTCCATTCTGCTATTTTCCTACCATCTTACCACCCATTTTCCTACCGTCTGGTGCTGTGCTGTGATACTGTTGCTGTTGTTGTTTCTTACTGTAAGCAACAACCCATGCCGTGCAATATGAGAAAAGAAGGAATTAGAACTTAAGAGTTTCTCCTCAAAATTCTATTGTCCTTGTACCCAGCTCTTTTCATATCTAGGTTGTATTTCCATACATGAAAAGCAATCAGATTATGTCTTCATAAGAATTCTCAGTGTGTTAATTTTAGTTTCTGAGAATCAGCCCATACCATCACTTCTCTAACATCCACACAATTATATCCAGGGAAAAGAATCCAGATACTCAGTCATTTATCAAAAGCTAGGGAGGTTTCCCAACTATCCTATTACAAACTAATTCAGTTCCACAAGATTCTATGTACCTAGCACAATACATTGGGAAAAGTATATATCATGATCTCAAACTTCTAAGAGAACTTTCTCTTTTGCTGGAAAGGCCAATTTACTTATATAACCAAGTTGTCAAAGTTGTAAGTTAAATAGTCCTAAAATTAATATGATAAAACCTCTCAATATTACTCAGACGATAAGAAATAACCAGTGCATCCTGTGAATAAATAAGAGCAGGTAAGTGAGGAAGATAGAGTGTTACAAGTCTTCTAGCATCTCTATCACACAAGTGCTATGAAGTAGTTCTTGTTTTGGCAGTATCTCCTCTGAAAGAGAATAGCAACCCTAACACTGACCTTGAACTGCTTTTGAGTTCTCTAGAGTACAGTACTTACAAGTACTTAAGTTGAATATTGCTTCTCTCTTTTTTTTCCAGGGAGATTTTTAATTGCAGATAAAGTATTCCTATGGAAAGACCTCTTTTAAATTTGATTTATTTATACATGTTTACAAATGCCCATTGTTAAATCAACCCAGAAACTTTCACCTTTTACCTTGATAATCCCTATGTCGTGGCAGAGCTGTATTTGTTGACATTGACAGTCATTAACTTGAGCTGTTGTAAATTACCTCCCCCAGTCAAAAGTCTATAATATGTCTAAAAGGAGATTGTTTACCTATGTGCAAAATTATTTCTTTTAGGTCCTCAATACCTTAAAGCCATCTGTTTGTGCACTGAAGATCTTCCAGGATTAATTGAACAAAGAATTTGGTGAAGACTTCTGGGAAATTATCACAAAAGACAAATCATAATAGGTGGTTGCAGCAGCAGAAATAGTCTTTTAAGAAAAGCCTTTCAACGGACTCTGAGAGTCTGAATCTCCTATGGGTTCTACAAATAGCAGCAGCCTTGGTTGCAAATCAAAGGCATGATTGTAGGTACACAGAGCTCGGCCCAGGTGGTAACTGACACAAAGGGTCAGCCCTAAATGAAATTGTGAAGATGGTAAAATTCATTTCAGTGCACACAGCAGTGTCTTTTTCCCTCACCTCTACTCCTCTGAAAGCTTTCTTAATGCTTGAAGTTTTCCCCTTCTCTGACAACACAAACTCATTTAATCATGTATTCATTCAATGAACAATTTGTAAGAGTCAAGTGCCAGATGCTAGAATTATTAAGATACAGAAGGCATAAATTATAAACTTAATAACTCATAATCTGATGGGGAGAAAGATACAAAATAAATCATATGATAAATACAATCATCAGAGTTCAATACCACGCATAAACATGACTCAAAGAAGAACGATTTCAACTTAAGAAGTCTCAGAGAAAGTTTAAAATGGGAAAAGACACTAAACCAGGTCTTTAACCATTAGGTGTGGGGAATAAGAGAAGGGGAAAGAGTATTCCATGAAAATTAACTGAATGTGCAAAAATAGAATAAGTTATAGCAAACTGCTCCACACTAAGGTATGAAATTGCTAGGACAAAAGGCAAAATTTCAGGCTTATGGGATAAATCCCTAAAATATGAGTTTATAGAACCTGACAAATTAGGAACATTATTTGGCTTTGCAGGGAAACCTTTCCAGAAACCCCAACAAACAATAATGCTGTTTCCTGTTAAATATAGAAATCCAGTCTGAGTTCACATCAGGCTTCACAGTTTGTGTGTCTGTCTCTCTCCCCCCATTGCCATCTATTTTTCTATCTTTATCTCCATTTTAGAACATACTGACATACACACACTCATTCTTACACACAGCCACACATGCATAGTAAGCAACACCTGACATGGACCACAGTGCTATAGAATATGTCATTCCAGGATGACAAAAGTGGTCAGAACATTTGTTTGCTTCCCTGGTAGCTCAGACGGTAAAGCATCTGCCTACAATGCGGGAGACCCGGGTTCGATCCCTGGGTTGGAAAGATCCCCTGGAGAAGGAAATGGCAACCCACTCCAGTATTCATGCCTGGAAAATTCCATGGACTGAGGAGCCTGGTGGGCTACAGTCCATGGGGTCGCAAAGAACTGGACACAACTGAGCGACTTCACTTCACCTCATGCTAACAGCAAGAAGTCTAATCAGATTGTTTTCCTACTTGGCCAGATTTAGGGAAAGGTCAGAAAAATCTTTTGTTCTGTTTCTTTTTTATAGGAAAGATCAGAGAAAAAGTCTAGGGAAGAAATGTTTTGAGCAGGCTAAAAATAGCAGGCATGATTGAACACTCTAGGTAAATCCCAAAGATGCTGAGAATCAGGGTCTGTGGTTCTGTTATAGAATCATGCCCCCATTACGGAACCATGCCCCCTCCTACCAAGTTACCCAGAAATGTTTCCTCACACCAGGTCTGTGCTGCTTTTAAGATTTTTAATAACTACTGTCAGATGTGCCAGTTTATTTTTTGTTATAACTTTCTGTTTTGATGTTCGAGTGGCTTAGCCTAATGGTATGATTTTTGCAAGTCTTTTTCTATCTACAGCCATATTTCATCATCTCCTCTGAAGACTATATCTTCTATGAAGTTCTTGTTAGCATACCCTTTATTGGCTGGCTCCTTGTAGATCTTAAAAAACACAGTACAAATAGTCCTATCATGGCTCAGCAGGTAAAGAATCTGCCTGCAATGCAGGAGACACCAGAGACATAGATTTGATCCCTGGGTTGGAAGATTCCCTGGAGAAGGAAATGGCAACCCACTCCAATATTCTTGCCTGAAAAATCCCATGAAAACAGGAGCCTGGTGGGCTATAGTCCAAAGGGTCACAAAGAGCTGGACATGACTGAATGACTAAGCACAGCACAGTACAGAGAGTGTTTAGAAGAAAAGTAAGCAAATCACTTCCTTATTTCACTGCAACGCTTAGCAGTTTGTGTTGAGCCACATGTGCTTTGATAGAAATTTGCTGACCTGTGCATTAGGCAGACAGACCAAAAGACAATCCATTTGTACCTAGAAATTAAGTTGATTATGAATCAAAATCAAAAGGGTAAAATTCAGACTATATCACTGTGCAAGATAACTAGATACCAAGCAGCCTACCCTGATCAAAATTGAATTACAATTTGAAAAATTGTCAAATAAATGGAATTCATTTTAGTAAACAACTGAACTTCAAAATCATCTAAGCCATGGCCATAACCCTTGGGTAAGCTAGTATCCCCAGTTGATGGGCTAATATTATTTTCAATTAGATTATCTCACAATTTTGAATCACTTTATTTGATGACTTAATTGCATTGTTTAAAAGGCTTCACCACAGCAGACATACAGAAATCTATTTTGAGGCAGTACACAAAGAAGTTTCTAGGTCTGCAAGAAACATTAAAAGTTATGGATTAATTTTAAACAAATAAACTCCCATCTACTAGATAATAAGCTATATTTGGATAATGGAAGATGAGCTTATACACAAAATATTACCTCTAATTCTTCTATGAAAACCAATTTTGTTTTTCAAGCTTTGAAATTCCAAATCAGCATTCTAATATTGCACAAAGGACTATAATTGACAGCCTTTCGTTCACATTCCCAAACTGCAAGTGTCCAGTAAAGAAGAAATAATATGGTCCATACTACCACAAAGAGGGGATAATAACAGCTAACACTGATCCAGTCACCACTTGACCTGGGACAGCACCTAGAATACAGGAAGTCTCTCAGCTTCTATTGAAATTGGAAACATGGAGCAAATCCTATAGTAGTCTATATCCAAGAGGCAAAGAGCCAACTCATTAGAAAAGACCCTGATTCTGGGAAAGACTGAAGGCAGGAGGAGAAGGGGACAGCAGAGGACAAGATGGTTGGATGGCATCACTGCCTCAATGAACATGAGTTTGAGCAACCTCTGGGAGATGGTGAAGGACAGAGAAGCCTGGGATGCTGCAGTCCATGGGGTTGCAAAGAGTTGGACACAACTGAGCAACTGAACAACAAATACTATATTAAAATGTAGGAGAAATTCAATAGTCATAAACTATAACTTTCCATTATCAACAAATGTTTGGGATAGCAATGCTTCTAAGCCTCTTTTCCTTTTCAAATATCTTATATATGAAATAGAAATAGTTTTCTATTAGTCTAATCATCATTTTAAAAACTGCCAAATTGGGTCATGTTGTGATGCTTTTTGGATTATTCTTTGATGTCATTTACAAGGATATGAATTTTTTCATGTGAGTAATGACCCTGGAGGTTCTCTGGTATGACAGGAACCTGGAGTGTGGGATGTCAACCACAGCAGTCTGTCTGAACTGCCCAAACACTTTGCCACAAATGGACAAGCTTCTTGAATGTACAGGCTGCATCCTCAGTACTTAGTGAAACATCTGAAACAGTAAAGATTAAATAAGATTGCTGAATAAACATAAATCTAGAGCTCTTTAAAGTATTACACTTATTTATATTCATCGCATTTCTGAGACTACATTATATTTTCTAATAACATTTATCATTTCCTCTTATTATAGACATGTAATATGCTTAAAACAGAAATCATGAAAGTACAGAAAACCATGAAGAAATAATTGCCTACCCAAAGAAAATGATTATATTTCTCATATATCCTTTCAGTATATCTTTAAATTGTTTTTTTAAGTTATGTTTTATACATTGAGTCTTCTAGTTTTTCATTTAAAAACATATGGTGTATATTACCCACATTAGCAAGTATCAGTCTTAAAAAATCATTTAATGATTAATTAGCATTTCATCATATGTTGTTCATACTTATTTACACACATTATATCAATAAATATATTGGGCATATGTGTGTTATTGCCCATTATTTTTTATAGGCAAGATAAACAATGCTTTGTATTTAGTAGGTATTCAGTTAGTGTAGCTCAATTGTAAAAATGGTTACAAGAATGATTTTTACCATAAGAGGGGATAAGCCAATGGATTTAATTACTGATATTGTAAAAATTTCCCACTTTCTACTGATATTCTCATTTACTAAATATTCTATTCAAAATGACTCCATTAAGAACTATTGCTGCTACTGCTGCTAAGTCGCTTCAGTCGTGTCCAACTCTGTGCGACCCCACAGACGGCAGCCCACCAGGCTCCCCCCGTCCCTGGGATTCTCCAGGCAAGAACACTGGAGTGGGTTGCCATTTCCTTCTCCAATGCATGAAAGTGAAAAGTGAAAGTGAAGTTGTTCAGTCGTTCCCGACTCTTAGCGACCCCATGGACTGCAGCCTATCAGGCTCCTCTGTCCATGGATTTTCCAGGCAAGAGTACTGGAGTGGGGTGCCATTGCCTTCTCCGTAAGAACTGTTACCTGATGCTATTATTTAGAATTGTGGAACTGAGATTGAAATGTAAATTTCATAATATTTTTTCCTAAAATAGGGTCTTATTAGGGTTAAGGGTTGATAAATATTAGATCTCACAATAATGCACCACTCCACAATGTAGAATATTCAGCAGTATCCATAACAACCATGATTCTTTAAAGATATTTTAATTGCAACTTTCCTTGAAATTGTTGATGGTTTATTGTGACAATATAAAGACAACTTAAGGAAGACTATTTATTGATAAATGGGTTTCTAACCAAGATGATAGAGAATGAGATTTATATTCTGTTTTTCTAACAAGGCAATGGTTGTATCTGAAAGGAAAAAGATGCAAGATACTGTTTCTGTGCTATCTATTTGAAGAAAAGAATAATGTCAAGCATATGAAATTAAAAGAATGTCACATTCAGGTCCCAAACAATTAAATCTAAGAAACTAAAGGAATTTATACTAATCAATCAGCCAGGAAACAAAACACGATAAAAAATCAAAATCACTTCAAATCAGAATTTTAGCCCTGGTTTCCTTTAGAGGTCAACATGGGATGGCATTGCATGAATATAGCCAGAAATTACTCCTGTATTAAGAACAACAGAACTATTTTTCTGTGCATGAGAGAATGTGCATTGGTCATCTAATTAATACTAAAGTTCTATTTTTTAATATATTCTGAATTATTGGGTAAGTATAACTAATAGTCAAGTCACAAAAGTATTGGGAATAGGGATGCAGCTTAAGGAAGAGATACTAAGGAGTCTACTGGAAGCCATAAGAAAAAAAAATCATAACAAAAGAATAGGATGGTAGAGACAGAAGATTTTACTCTGTTTAGGAGTGTGGATGAAGGATGAGTGGAAAGGAGAAGGGAAAATCAACCATGAAGAGTAATTCAAGGTGCTAAGAGCAATGAAGCTGGAAAATAAAAGAAATACAGTTTATTGTTTCTTATGTGAAACTATGGAAAAAACTGTAAAAGGGTTCTGACATCTGTGTACAACTAGCAATATTTTTTTCCTTCTCTATACAAATTTAAAGAGAGGTTTCTCTTAAAATACTGTGTTGCCATAATGACACCTGGTTTCGCCTGAAGTTAGCTATTCTTGAGCCTAGAGATAACCAATGCCTTTTTCTTACGGAAATGTTTGTCTTAAGCCATGCTAATGTACTACGCCTTTACCCCAAACTCTGTCTCCAAGTCGGTTCCACCTCTTGGCCCAGAACCTACTTGACAAACCAGTATGTTATACTTAGATATTGTGCCCCTAATCTATGTAAATGAAACTATTTGTATGGTGGTCTGCCCTTCTTTAAGATTCAAGTTAATCACTTTATGGCCCAGGATAAACCATTTGGTGCCATTCTGAATTTTAAGACATTCCTTTCTTTCATTCATTAACAGACTGCTAGTGACTATATAACATCCAGTTGAAGACTAGCAGGGGGGTACTCTTTCTGCCCCCTTCTGATGCCTATGTCAGAAGCTTTCTCTATCTCCTTTACACTTTAATAAAACTTTATTACACACACACACACACATACAAAAGTATCATGTAAAAATCCTGACTGTCCCAATGAGCTCTTTGTTATGTGTATCTCTGGCAATATTAAAACATACTTCCTCCTAAACATTTCCAGGGTTGTTGGCAGTCACCTTATATCAATTTTTCTAAGATTTTAAATTTAGTTGTATAGAATTTATTTTTAAAAATTTGGTGTGGGAAAACATCACCAAAATCTGTGCTAATCACTTGATACAAAAGTTATCAACATTTTCCCATGACTAATAAGAATTATCCAAAAGTATCTTGATAAATGATTTTTATTTCTATATGAAAATTTATTTTCAGTTTCTAGGAAGTAAATGTGCTTTGTATAATTTCATTATTATCAGTGCAGCCATAAAAGAGAAACTTCATTTTGCGTGGTTCCTTGAGTTTTCATTTTAGTAAATATTTCACATTTCACCCCTTGTGGCCATCAGGCTAGACATTACCAGTCCACCTTCCTCCCCTGGCACATAGGAAGACTATTGCCCAAACTCCCTTTCTATCAGGGTAGGATTGTATCCCTGCATCTTGTTGAAAGAATGTGAGTGGAAATATTATATACTGCTTCCAGGACTGACCAAGAGTTCCTCTCACTCACTCTTTGCTTGTTGCCAGATCAAAGCAGAGAAACCTATGAAGAACTTTGAAGAAGCCTAGAAGACAGCAGTGCCATGATGGGAACAGCTAGGATTCTTTCTCATTTTTCAAAAGGCCACACATTAAATATCCAAACTGTGGTATAATCCAGAAATAAACACTTATTTTGTTAAGTTACTGAGATTCGGGGTTTCCTATGGCAGCTGGCATTGATCATTGCTGAATAACAAACCTGCCCTTAAAAGATTTTCTGTTGACATGACTGATTTTGTGTGTAAGTGTTAGGTTTGGGTAGTTTGAGGAGCATTTTGTGATGATTGTTCTCTACAGGAATTTAGGAAAATTTTTTTTTATTGAGTTCAAAAGAAATAACTAAATAAGTGGGTTGTTCACACCACATTGTCAACTGAACTACTTTGTAATCAACCAAAGACTCTGCATATTTATTGCTCCTGAATATCAGTTCTCTAAACTACCTCAGGACTTAAATATTCTGAAAGATGTTGTTCCATTCAGTTCACAGCTAAGTGATATTAGTACTCCTTGATTACTCATTAAAGCCAGCAGCTTTACAGAATAGAACTGCTCTCTTTTTTCCTGATGATCAAATATTGTGTAAAAGAACTGTAGATATTCTGGAATGGGAATGAACCTTACAGACTGTAGAATTACAACACTTTTCAGATGAGCAAGCTGTGTTTTAAGAAAGGATAAGGGATCCGAATAAGGTTTCAGACAGAGCTGGTTGGCAGCAGAGCTGAGATTAGAATTATCATCTCCTGGATGCTAAATTATATTCTTACCTGCAACAGTTTTTTGACAGCAATGTCAATCACAGGACTTCTGATATCCACATTCATTTTAAGTGATACCAGCCAGCCCACAGACAAATCTTGTTCAACTTGATTCACTGGCACCCTACCCTTTCCTATTTGTCAAGCTAAGTAATCAAAGACTAGACCCCCATATAAGAATAGTCAATCCTCATGTTGCTCTGCAATCTAGATTGAGATCTGGTGTGTAAAGATGAAGTGGGCCCATGGTTTTAGGAATCTGAATAGGGAAACATGGAGAGCATTAATCAGTTAGCAGAAGGATCTGATATGGAAAGTCTATATAAAGAGAGAGAGAGAATGATGTAGGTCAGGGCCATGAGGGATCATGATGAGGCCAAGTTATGGGGGGAATTTATACTTGGAGATAACTGAAGTTTCACCAGGGGGAGATGCTAGAACCAGTGAATTGCCAGAGTTCCCTACATTTCTGATGTCTACCTTGACCTATTCCAGTACCAGTCAATAAGCCCTCTGTATCTTATGGTGACCTTGGTGAGAAACTGTCTTTACAACAGAAAAAAGGAAGCTATATAGGAATAGAGAAACACTTTCATACATCCTTCAACTAAATGAGAAAAACAATTATATGTGGAAATAAATTACAAGATAAAATATCAAAATAAACATTTACAATTTTAAACATGTATCAAAAATGTAAACAAAATTTAAGGGCATACAAATTGAGTATAAATATTTACTAAAATTATTTAACAAAAATGTAAAAAACTTTACTGTATAAAGAGAACATACATGTGGATAAGAAAAATACTAATGCTCCAGATAACCACAATGGTGTGACCACTCACCTAGAGCCAGACATCTTGGAATGTGAAGTCAAGCGGGCCTTAGGAATCATCATCATCAACAAAGCTGGTAGAAGTGATGGAATTCCAGCTGAGCTATTTCAAATCCTAAGAGATGATGCTAAGAGATGAAGCTAAGAGATGAAAGTGCTGCACACAATATCCCCCAAAATTTGGAAAATTCAGCAGTGGCCAAAAGACTGGAAAAGGTCCATTTTCATTCTAATCCCAAAGAAAGGCAATGTCAAAGAATGTTCAAACTACCACACAATTGCACTCATCTTACATGCTAGCAAAGTAAAACTGAAAATTCTCCAAGCTAGGCTTCAACAGTACATGAACCAAGAACTTCCAGATGTTCAAGTTGGATTTAGAAAAGGCAGAGAAGCCAGAGATCAAATTGCCAATGTCCGTTGGATCATGCAAGAGAGTTCCAGAAGAACATCTACTCCTGCTTCATTGACTATGCCAAAGTCTTTGACTGTGTGGATCACAACAAACAGTAGTAAATTTTTCAAGAGATGGGAATACCAGACTACCTTACCTGCCTCTTAAGAAACCTGTATGCAGGTCAAGAAGCAATAGTTAGAACTAGACATGGAACAACATATTGGTTCCAAATTGGGAACGGAGTACATCAACCCTGTATTTTGTCATCCTGCTTGTATAACTTATATGCACAGTACAACTTGTGAAATGCCAGGCTGGATGAAGCATAAGCTGGAATCAAGATTGCCGGGAGAAATATCAATAACCTCAGATCTGCAGATGATACCATCTTTATGGCAGAAAGCTAAGAGGAACTAAAGAAAGAGCCTCTTGATGAGAGTGCAAGAGGAGAGTGAAAAAGCTGGCTTAAAGCTCAACATTCAGAAAACGAAGATCATGGCATCCGGTCCCACCACTTCATGCAAATAGATGGGGAAACAATGGAAACAGTGACAGACTTTATTTTCTTGGGCTCCAAAATCACTGCAGATGGTGACTGCAACCATGAAATTAAAAGATACACACTCCTTGGAAGAAAAGTTATGACCAACCTGCTGCTGCTGCTAAGTCGCTTCAGTCGTGTCCGACTCTGTGCGACCCCATAGATGGCAGCCCACCAGGCCCCGCCATCCCTGGGATTCTCCAGGTAAGAACACTGGAGTGGGTTGCCATTGCCTTCTCTGATGACCAACCTAGACAGCATATTAAAAAGCAGAAACATTACTTTGCCAAATAAGGTAGGTCTAGTCAAAGCTATGGTTTTTCTAGTAGTTAAGTACAGATGTGGGAATTGGACTATAAAGAAAGCTGAGCGCTGAAGAATTGATGCTGGAAAAGACTGAAGGCAGGAAGAGAAGAGGTAAACAGGATGAGAAGGTTAGATGGCATCATCAACTTGATGGACATGAGTCTGAGTAAGCTCCGGGACTTGCTGATGGACAGGGAAGCCTGGTGTGCTGCAATCCATGGGGTTGCAAAGAGTCAGACACAACTGAGCAACTGAACTGAACTGAATGGTCCAATAAGATAAGATGAAATGATAATGGACTAACAGTTTAGAAAAGATATAGAAAATGCTCTTACTTGCTCAGTTATGGCTAATTCTTTGTGACCCCATGGACGGAAGCCCACTGGGCTCCTCTGTCCATTGGATTCTCCAGGCAAGAATACTAGAGTGAGTTGCCATGCTGTCCTCCAAGGGATCTTCCCAAACCAGGAATTGAACCCAGGTCTCCTGCATTGCTGGTCGATTCTTTACCATCTGAGCCACCAGGGTAGCAGGACAGAAAAAGCTGAATAGCATTTAAAAATATGCTTAACCTAACTAATAAAGAAATGAGAAGTAAGTCAACTACAAAATATCATTCTTACTTATCAAATTATCAACTGTCTATGAAATGTTAATAATATTCTTATAGCAGTTTGGTAAGAAATGTGATCTCAACTTATGCCCAAGTCATTCTTGAATTGAGTCATTCTGGAAAACCATTAGGTAGCACACAACTAGAGTCTTCAAGATGTTTATTCATATTTACCCAATAATCAATTCATGATTAGAGGTGTACACACAGATTTATATCAACGTTATGTTAGCATTTATCACAGTTTTCTGTACATGTATGTGTTTGTAGGCTATCCTCCTCATTCATTCACTTTGGTATCTCCAAAACCCAGCACAGCACCTGGCATAGGGTGCCTGACACAGAAAACACATTTGATGACAATTTGTTGAGTGAATAAAGAGGAGGGAAGACAGTTGCCACAGCATTATTTGAAATAATAAAGAAATAGAAAAACATATCCTATAAATGATTAAATAATTTATAGTACATAAAATATATAAGCATTAAAATTATGCTTTATGAAATTCTTAATACAAGAAATTAAAAGTAAAAGTTAACTGAAGCAACTGTACTAATATTGTATATATTTTCTAAGTAGTTTCTCTTGGATGTGTTTTTTGTAATAAAATGGAAAAAATATATGGATGTTAATATGAAAGCACAATATTTTAAAAACTACCAGTAACTATGTAATCAGCATTATTTAATAAAGCAAATTAACAGTATGTTCTTATCTGCATTCCTAAGAGCATATAGAAGTCAATTTAAGAAATACATAATTGTGCATATCTACTGTTACAATTCAGATTTCTAAGGACTAAAGACTAAATACCTTTAATCTATGCTTTTTCCTCAAAAGTCAGTGAAATTGCTTTTCTTTCTCTTTCTATAGCATATTAAAGAGCCAACCTACAGTTTGTACTTCGTAACTCTTATCAAGGAATAGCAAACTTATTGTGCCATCAAAACCTATTAGTAACTGTTGACAATTTTTGACTCCCTATAGTTTTCATGCATATTCACATTCTTAATATCATTGTTGTTCAGTGTCTGAGTCATGTGCGACTCTTCACAACACCATGGACTGCAGCACTCCAGGCTTCCATGTCCCTCACCATCTCCTGGACTTTTCCCAAGTTCATGTCCACTGCATTGGTGATGCCATCCAACCATCTCACCCTCTGTCACCATCTTCTCCTTCTGCCCTCAATCTTTCCCAGCATCAGGGTCTTTTCCAATGAATTGACTAATTTGCATCAGGTGGCCAAAGTATTGGAGCTTCAGCTTCAGCATCAGTCCTTCCATTGAGTATTCAGGGTTGATTTCCTTTAAGATTGACTAGTTTGACTTCTTTGCTGTTCAAGGGACTCTCAAGAGTCTTCTCCAGCACTACACTTCAAAAGTATCAATTCTTAATATTATACATGTTAATAAAATGCTTAGTTGAAAAATACATTGCTTCAATCCTATTTCATAAAATTTTCTCCTTTAAAGAATAGGTGATTATTCAGTTTACCTTGTACATTGTATTCCTTTAGCGTGGTAAGTGTGATTTCTTTAACAAGGTAAATTTCCTCTGACTTGTGAGAAAAAGTAAATTGGAAAATGAACCAAATTATATTTAATAGGAACTCAAGGAAACATACTGCAGGAGTTTCAACAAGTGCATTTTCAGTTAAAAGAAAATGATTTATGGGCTGAGTCTAAGCTAATTTTTCTGCACACATTTATCACTAATCTATAAACCTAGCTACTCATTTTCACATCTGGGTGTACACAGAAATCATTGTTACGAAATCAGGTATTTTGTAACACTTTTTTTTTTTTTTTTTTTTTTTTAGCACAAAGCAAATACAGTGTGTTTGCTTCTTTCATTCACCTCTCAGCAACTAAGCTTAACTCAAGTATGCATTTTCCAAAGAGGAGAGTGAAAAAGTTGGCTTAAAGCTCAACATTCAGAAAACTAAGATCATGGCATCTGGTCCCATTACTTCATGACAAATAGATGGGGAAACAGTGGAAACACTGGCTGACTTTATTTTTCTAGGCTCCAAAATCACTGCAGATGGTGATTGCAGCCATGAAATTAAAAGACACTTACTCCTTGGAAGGAAAGTTATGACCAACCTAGACAGAATATTCAAAAGCAGATACATTACTTTGCCAACAAAGGTCCATCTAGTCAAGGCTATGGTTTTTCCAGTAGTCATGTATGGATGTGAGTTGGACTATAAAGAAAGCTGAGCACCAAAGATTTGATGCTTTTGAACTGTGGTGTTGGAGAAGACTCTTGAGAGTCCCTTGGACTGCAAGGAGATCCAACCAGTCCATCGTAAAGGAAATCAGTCCTGGGTGTTCATTGGAAGGACTGATGTTGAGGCTGAAACTCCAATAATTTGGCCATCTGATGCAAAGAGCTGACTCATTTGAAAAAACCCTAATGCTGGGAAAGATTGAGGGCAGGAGAAGAAGGGGACGACAGAAGATGAGATGGTCGGATGGCATCACCTACTCGATGGACATGGATTTGGGTGGACTCCAGGACTTGGTGATGGACAGGG
Source organism: Bubalus bubalis (assembly GCF_019923935.1). Lineage (NCBI taxonomy): Eukaryota > Metazoa > Chordata > Mammalia > Artiodactyla > Bovidae > Bubalus > Bubalus bubalis. The sequence goes on along the minus strand of NC_059163.1, from coordinate 95,678,431 downwards.
AGGCCTGGTGTGCTGCAATTCATGGGGTCGCAAAGAGTTGGACACAATTGAGTGACTGAACTGCACTGAACCATCAAAATAGAATGTCAAGAGAACAAGATGGCAGAGGAGCAGGTGAATGTGGCGTACATCTCTCTCCACGGATATATCAGGAATACATCTTCAGACACAGAAGTGCACGCAAAACACCAGCTGAGAGTGGTCAGGAGTACCTGACCAGTGGAAAAGAATATATAGAATCATGCAAAACTCAAGATCAAGCCCTGAGCCTTTGGAGTGGGAGCACTGACTCCAAGACCCTAGACTACCAGAGAACTAACGCTAGGGAGTATCACATAGTGAGAACTTACACAAACGAAACCACTTGAATACAAGACCCAGCATCACCCAACCACCAGTGTCACCATGTGTAGGATGATTCATCTAAACAACAAACAACATAAAAATACAAACCCAATCATCAGCAAACAGGATTACCACCACACTCAGCCTTGCCCATCAGAGGAAAAACAAACAAAAACTCAGAACAAATCTCACCCTATACAAAGTTTACACAAACCACTGGACCAACCTTAGGAGGGCAAAAACCAAAAGGAAGAAAGAATTCAACCTTCTTCAAGGAAAGAATTCAACTTTCCTTGAAGCCTTGGAAAAGGAGACCTCAAACAGAATAAGTTAAAAAAAAAATCAAAAGGCATAGAAATATTACACAAATGAAGGAACAAACTAGAAACACAGAAGTCCAAATAAATGAAGAGGAAATAGGCAAACCACCTAAAAAAGAATTCAGAATAATGATAGTAAAGATGATCAAAAACCTTGAAAACAAACTGAAGAAAATGCAAGAATCATTTAACAAAGACCTAGAAGAATTAAAGAATAAACATACAGAGACAAACAACACAATTAATAAAACTAAAAGTACTCTAGAAGGAATCAATAGCAGAATACCTGAAGCAAAAGAACGAATTAGTGAGCTGGAAGATAAAATGGTAGAAATAACTTCTGAAGAGCTTAATAAAGTAAAAAGAATGAAAAGAGCTGAAGATAGTCTCAGAGACCTCTGGGACAATATCAAACGCACCAACAGTTGAATTATAGGGGTCCCAGAAGAAGAAGAGAAAAAGAAAGGGTATGAGAACATTTTGAAAGAGATTATAGTTGAAAATTTCCCCAACATGGAAAAAGCAAATAGTCAATCAAGTCCAAGAGGCACAAAGAGTCCCATACAAGATAAACCCATGGAGAAACACGCCAAGACACATACTAATCAGACTAACAAAGACTAAACACAAAAAATATTAAAAGCAGAAAGGGAGAAGTGACAAGTAACACACAAGGGAAACCCCATATACTTAACAGCTGATCTTTTGGCAGAAACTCTGCAGACCAGAAGGGAATGGCAGGATATATTTAAAGTACTGAAAGGGAAAAATCTACAACCAATTACTGCACCCAGCAAGGAGCTCATTCAAAATTAATGGAGAAATAAAAACCTTTTCAGACAAGCAAAAGTTAAGAGAATTCAGTACCACCAGAACAGCTTTACAACAAATGTTAAAGGGACTCATATAATCAAAAAATACAAGAGAAGAAAAAAGGATCTTCTTTTCAAAATCAACCCCAAACAATTAAGAAAATAGCAATAGGAACATATATATCAATAATTACTTTAAATGTAAATGGATTAAATGCTCCAACCAAAAGACACAGACTGCCTGAATGGATACAAAAACAAGACCCATGCATATTCTGTCTGCAAGAAACCCACTTCAGACCTAAAGACACATATAGACTGAAAGTGAGAGGATGGAAAAATATATTCCATGCAAATGGGAAGCAAAAGAAACCTGGAGTAGCAATCCTCATATCAGACATAATAAACCTTAAAGAAGATTACAAGAGATAAAGAAAGACACTACATAATGATCAAGGGATCAAGCCAAGAGGAAGACACAACAATTATAAATATTTATGCACCCAACATAGGAGAACCTCAATAACATAAGACAAACACTAACAAACATAAAAGGAGAAATTGACAGTAATACAATAATAGTAGGAGACTTTAACACCCCATTCAAACCAATGGACAGATCATTAAAACAGAAAATTAATAAGGAAACACAAGTCTTAAATCATACATTAGATGAGTTGGATCTCTTTGATATCTTCAGGACATTCCATCCAATGCAAAAGAATACACCCTCTTCTCATGTGCACATGGGACATTCTCCAGGATAGACCACATCTTGGGTCACAAACCAAACCTCAGTAAATTTAAGAAAATTGCAATTGTATCAGGCATCTTCACCGACCACAATGCTAAAAGACTAGATAGCAATTACAAGAAAAAAACTGTAAGAACACAAACACATGGAGATTAAACAACACATTTCTTAATAACCAACAGGTTACTGAAGAAATCAAAAGGAAATAAAAAAATTTGTAGAAACAAATGACAATGAAAACACGACAACTCAAAACCTGTGCGATGCAGCAAAAGAGGTTCTAAGAGGGAAGTTTATAGCAATACAACCCTACCTCAAGAAACATGAAAAACATCGAATAGGCAACCTAACTTTACACCTAAAACAACTGGAAAAAGTAGAACAAAAAAACACCAAAATTAGTAGAAGGAATTCTTCAATATATGCAAATCAACCAATGTGGTACACCATATTAACAAATTGAAAGATAAAAACCATATGATGATCTCAATAGATGTAGAAAAAGCCTTTGACAAAGTTTGGCACCTATTTATGATTAAAACTCTTCAAAAAATGGCCATAGAAGGAACCTACCTCAACATAGTAAAGGCCATATATGATTACCTACAGCAAAGATCATTCTCAATGGTGAAAACCTGGAAGCATTCCCCACAAAACTGAACGCATTTCCCCTAAGATCAGGAACAAGACAAAGTTGTCCATTTTCTCCACTATTACTCAACATAGTTTTGGAAGTCCTAGATAAAGCAATCAGAGAAGAAGAAGAAATCAAAGGAATCCAAATAAGAAAAGAAGTAGTAAAGCTCTCACTGTTTGCAGATGACATGATACTGTACATAGAAAACACTAAAGATAGTGTCAGAAAATTACTAGAGCTAATCAATGAATTTATAAAAGTTGCAGGATACAAAATCAATACACAGAAATCACTTGCATTTCTATATACTAACAATGAAAAATCAGAAAAAGAAATGAAGGAATCAATCCCATTCACCATTACAACAAAAAGAATTAAATATCCAGGAATAAACCTACCTAAGGAGACAAAAGAACTGTACACAGAAAATTATAAGACACTAATGAAAGAAATCAAAGATGACATAAATAGATGGAGAGGTATCCCATGTTCCTGTGTAGAAAGAATCAATATTGTGAAAATGACTATACTACCAAAAGCAATCTACAGATTTGATGCAATCCCTATCAAATTACCAATGGCATTTTTCACAGAACTAGAACAAAAATTCCACAGTTCATATGGTAACACAAAAGACCCTGAATAGCCAAAGCAATCTTGAGAAGAATGGAACTGGAGGAATCAATCTTCCTGACTTCAGATTATACTACAAAGATACAGTCATCAAGACAGTATGGTACTGGCACAAAAACAGAAATATAGACCAATGGAACAAGATATAAAGCCCAGAAATAAACTCATGCACCTATGGGTACCTTATTTTTGACAGAGGAGGCAAGAAGATACAATGGGGCAAAGACATCCTCTTCAATAAATGGTGCTGGGAAAACTGGACAGCTACATGTAAAAGAATGAAATTAGAACACTTCCTAACACCATACACAAAGATAAACTCAAAAATGGATTAAAGACCTAAATGTAAGACCAGAAACCATAAAACTCTTAGGGGAAAACATAGGCAGAACACTCAAAGACATAAACCAAAGCAAGATCCTCTATGACCCACCTCCTAGAGTAATGGAAATAAAAACAAAAATAAGCAAATGGAACCTGATTAAACTTAAAAGCTTTTGCACAGCAAAGAAAACTATAAGCAAGGTGAAAAGACAACCCTCAGAATGGGAGAAAATAATAGCAAATAAAACAACTGTCAAAGATAAATTTCTATACAAGCAGCTTATACAACTCAATACCAGAAAAACAAACAACCCAATTAAAAAGTGGGGAAAAGAACTAAACAGACATTTCTCCAAAGAAGACATACAGATGGCTAACACATGAAAAGATGCTCAGCATCACTCATTATTAGAGAAATGCAAACCAAAACTACAGTGAGATATCACCTCACACTGGTCAGAATGGCCATCATCAAAATGTCTATAAAAAATAAATGCTGGAGAGGTTGTGGAGAAAAGGGAATGCTCTTGTGCTGTTGGTGGTATTGTAAATTGTTACAGCCACTATGGAAGATGATATGGAGATTCCTTTAAAAACTAGGAATAAAACCACCATATGACCCAGCAATCCCACTCCTAGGCATATACCTGGAGGAAGCCAAAATTGAAAAAGACACATGTATCCCAATGTTTGCTGCTGCTGCTGCTAAGTCGCTTCAGTCGTGTCCAACTCTGTGCGACCCCATAGACGGCAGCCCATCAGGCTCCCCCGTCCCTGGGACTCTCCAGGCAAGAATACTGGAGTGGGTTGCCATTTTCTTCTCCAACGCATGAAAGTGAAAAGTGAAAGTGAAGTCGCTCAGTCGTGTCCGACTCTTAGCAACCCAATGGACTGCAGCCCACCAGGCTCCTCCATCCATGGGATTTTCCAGGCAAGAGTACTGGAGTGGGGTGCCACTGCAACACTATTTACAACAGCTAGAACATGGAACCAACCTAGATATCCATTGACAGATGAATGGATAAAGAAGTTGTGGTACATATATACAATGTAATATTACTCAGCCATAAAAAGGAAGGAGAAGGCAATGGCACCCCAATCCAGTACTCTTGCCTGGAAAATCCTATGGATGGAGGAGCCTGGTAGGCTGCAGTCCATGGGGTCGCAAAGAGTTGAACACGACTAAGCGACTTTACTTTCACTTTTCACTTTCATGCATTGGAGAAGGAAATGGCAACCCACTCCAGTGTTCTTGCCTGGAGAATCCAGGGGATGGGGGAGCCTGGTGGGCTGCTGTCTGTGGGGTCACACAGAGTCAGACACGACTGAAGTGACTTAGCATAGCATAGCATAGCATAAAAAGGAATGCCTTTGAGTCAGTTCTAATGAGGTGGATGAATCTAGAACCTATTATACAGAGTGAAGTATGTCAGAAAGAGAAAGATAAATATTGTATTCTAACACATATATACTGAATCTAGAAAAACGGTACAGAAGAATTTATTTACAGGGCAGCAATGAAGAAACAGACATAGAGAATAGTCTTATGGACATGGGGAGAGGGAAGGAAAGGGTGAGATATATGGAAAGAGTAACATAGAAACTTACATTACCATAGGTAAAATAGATAACCAACGGAATTTGCTGTATGGCTCAGGAAACTCAAATAGGGACTTTGTATCAACCTAGAGGGGTGGGATGGGGAGAGAGATGGGAGGGAGGTTCAAAAGGGAGGGGATATATGTATACCTATGGCTGATTCATGTTAAGGTTTGACAGAAAACAACAAAATTCTGTAAAGCAATTATCCTTCAATAAGAAATAAATTAAAAAATAATCATAGTAATAAAAGATTATACATGTAAAAGAAAAATAGAATGTCAAGGTGCCAGGTATCTCCTATTTGGCTTTCTAGAGCTTTATTAATTAAGTGGTTTGAGTCTCTAAAGGCCACCACTCACTTTTCTAAGACCTTGACCACAGACTTCTGTTTCTTGCCTGTTACATTTTTAGCAGGCAGTTGGCTATTGGAATATAAACTACCTAAAGTCCAATCTTCTGATATCAGCCACAATAAATCATTGGATAGATACTTAACCTTCTAGAACTCAACCTAGGGGAACAATTCTTCTCATGCTCAAGGATTCATAACAACAGCTAAAAAGTGCTGCAGGATATGCCTATTTATGGGTTATTTAACCACTCTAGTATTCTTGCCTGGAAAATCCCATGGAAAGAGGAGGCTGGTGGGCTACAGTCCATAGGGTCACAGAGTCAGACACAATTGAAGCAACTTAGCATACACAAACTTTGACTAAATAGAAGTTTTATGCTGAAGATCCTCATGAACCATGCTTTACAAGCAAAATAACACTAGTGGCCCGCCTTTCCACCATGGTATCCTGCCAGGGAATAGTCTTCCCAGTAGAGTGTAACTGCATATGTTATGATCCAACTGCCTGTAGAAGTTTCCTTTGTGTGTGAGGGAGTCTGGCATAACATGTACCATTCTTGACAGAAAGCTCTCCATGATACAGCTCTTGGAGGATTTCTCCCTCCTTCTTGGCTACATAGGCAATTTTCCTTTGTCTCTACACTCTCTTTGGAATATCTTTACTTGGAGCAGCAGCAAGACTTTGGGATATGTTAACTGGGGTTATAGGATTAAGGTTAAGGAATTGAAGTGTTTCCTGAATTGGTGAGGAGGGCCTGCCCCTAGGGGCACATACCCTGCTTCCTTGCATTAATGAAGTATGCAATCAGTTCAGTTCAGTTCAGTTCAGTTGCCCAGTCCTGTCTGACTCTTAGCGACCCCACGAACCACAGCACGCCAGGCCTCGGTGTCCATCACCTACTCCCGGAGTCTACCCAAACCCATGTCCATCGCGTCAGTGATGCCATCCAACCATCTCATCCTCTGTCGTCCCCTTCTCCTCTTGCCCTCAATCTTTCCCAGCATCAGGATCTTTTCAAATGAGTTCTCTTCACATCAGGTGGCCAAAGTATTGGAGTTTCAGCTTCAACATCAGTCCTTCCAGTGAACACCCAGAACTGATCTCCTTTAGGATGGACTGGTTGGATCACCTTGCAGTCCAAGGGACTCTCAAGAGTCTTCTCCAAAACCACAGTTCAAAAGCATCAATTCTTTGGTGCTCAGCTTTCTTCATAGTCCAAATCTCACATCCATACATGACCACTGGAAAAACCATAGCCTTGATGAGACAGACCTTTGTTCGCAAAGTAATGTCTCTGCTTTTGAATATGCTGTCTAGGTTGGTCATAACTTTCCTTCCAAGGAGCAAGCATCTTTTAATTTCATGGCTGAAATCACCATCTGCAGTGATTTTGAAACCCAGAAAAATAAAGTCAGCCACTGTTTCCCCATCTATTTGCCATGAAGTGATGGGACCGGATGCCATGATCTTAGTTTTCTGAATGTTGAGCCTTAAGCCAACTTTTTCACTCTCCTCTTTCACTGTCATCAAGAGGCTCTTTAGTTCTTCTTCACTTTCTGCCATAAGGGTGGTGTCATCTGCATATATGAGGTTATTAATATTTCTCCTGGGATTCTTGATTCCCGCTTGTGCTTCATCCAGCCCAGTATTTCTCATGATGTACTCTGCGTATAAGTTGATTAAGCAGGGTGACAATATACAGCCTTGACGTACTCCTTTTCCTATTTGGAACCAGACTGTTGTTCTATGTCCAGTTCTAACTGTTGCTTCCTGACCTGCATACAGATTTCTCAAGAGGCAGGTCAGGTGGTCTGGTATTTCCCATCTCTTTCAGAATTTTCCACAGTCTATTGTGATCCACACAGTCAAAGGCTTTGGCATAGTCAATAAAGCAGAAATAAATGTTTTTCTGGAACTCTCTTGCTTTTTCGATGATCCAGCAGATGTTGGCAATTTGATCTCTGGTTCCTCTGCCTTTTCTAAAACCAGCTTGAACATCTGGAAGTTCATGGTTCACATATTGCTGAAGCCTGGCTTGGAGAATTTTGAGCATTACTTTACTAGCATGTGAGATGACTGCAATTTTGTGGTAGTTTGAGCATTCTTTGGCATTGCCTTTCTTTGGGATTGGAATGAAAACTGACTTTTTCCAGTCCTCTGGCCACTGCTGAGTTTTCCAAATTTGCTGGCATATTGAGTGCAGCACTTTCACAGCATCATCTTTCAGGATTTGAAATAGCTCAACTAGAATTCCATCACCTCCACTAGCTTTGTTCATAGTAATGCTTCCTAAGGCCCACTTGACTTCACATTCCACAATGTCTGGCTCTAGGTGAATGATCACACCATCATGATTATTGGGTCGTGAGGATCTTTTTTGTACAGTTCTTCTGTGTATTCTTGCCACCTCTTCTTAATAGCCTCTGCTTCTGTTAGGTCCATACTATTTCTGTCCTTTATTGAGCCCATCTTGCATGAAATGTTCCCTTGGTATCTCTAATTTTCTTGAAGAGATTTCTAGTCTTTCCCATTCTGTTGTTTTCCTCTATTTCTTTGCATTGTTCGCTGAGGAAGGCTTTCTTCTCTCTCTTTGCTATTCTTTGGAACTCTGCATTCAAATGGGTATTATCTTCCCTTTTCTCCTTTGCTTTTTGCTTCCCTTCTTTTCACAGCTATTTGTAAGGCCTCCTCAGACATCTAGTTTACTTTTTGCATTTCTTATTCTTGGGGATGGTCTTGATCCCTATCTCCTGTACAATGTCATGAACCTCCATCCACAGTTCATCAGGCACTCTGTCTCTCAGATCTAGTCCCTTAAATCTATTTCTCACTTCCACTGTATAGTCATAAGGGATTTGATTTAGGTCATACCTAAATGGTCTAGTGGTTTTCCCTACTTTCTTCAATTTCAGTCTGAATTTGGCAATAAGGAGTTCATGATCCAAGCCACAGTCAGCTCCTGGTCTTGTTTTTGCTGACTGTGTAGAGCTTTTCCATCTTTGGCTGCAAAGAATATAATCAATCTGATTTCAGTGTCGACCATCTGGTGATGTCCATGTGTAGTCTTCTCTTGTGTTGTTGGAAGAGGATGTTTGCTATGACCAGTGCATTTTCTTGGCAGAACTCTTTTAGCCTTTGCCCTGCTTCATTCTGTACTCCAAGGCCAAATTTGCCTGTTACTCCAGGTGTTTCTTGACTTCCTACTTTTACATTCCATTCCCCTATAATGAAAAGGACATATTTTTAGGGTGGGCATTGCCATTTTTTCTGACCCTACAATCTCAGCAATGTCACTTCAGCTTCTCAAGCCAGCGAATAACAGATGTTGGTAATAGAAGGGAATGTAGGGAACCGAGAGAGAGAGAATGCAAAGCTCAAAGAAGAAAGTTGTAGACTTTTATCATGATTTTAAAATAAAACATTTACTGAATACTATTCACTGAAAAGGCAAGACAACCTACCGTGGCTGAAATATTGTAAGAAGGAAAGAAATTTTGTCAGTTAAGCAGTGCAAAGTTATACAGGTGAGAGCCTGAACAAATTTATGGAGACAGGCAGCTACAGTGGGAAGCAGATAGAGATGGCCTGATGACAATATTATGCTTGATGAATAATATTCAAGTACAAATTTGTATGTTTTCCATAGTGATAAAGCAACTGTCATTTTGAATTGAATTTAAGTTAAAAGTTCAGGCTAGAATGATGAAGCAAGGTAAGGCCACTCACTGGTCATGGTTACATGCTTCAAACTGGGTGAAGAAGTACAGATGGCATCAGATACCACTGGCACGTTGCATATTTGAGTCATCTGTGTCATTAATCACAATTCTTTTTTCGATTAATGCATCAGGAAGAAATAAGACTTATTTTCATTCTGATAAAAAGCTATGTGAATGGAGATTATAATTGTTCATAGACATTCATGAAATATCTAACATACAATAGGAGAAAAGTAATGGTACATTCAATTAAGTATGAATATGTGAGTAAATGAAGTTAGATGCCTTGAAAACAAAATAACAGGTAATACAGAAATAATGTAGTCAAATATATTGTTGCTAAGTCTTGTGCAACTCTTCTGTAAACCCATGGACTATAGCCCACCAGGCTCCTCTTGTTCATGGGATTTCCCAGGAAATAATACTGGTGTGGATTACCATTTCCTTCTCCAGGGGAATCTTCCCAACCTAGGATGGAACCCACATCTCCTGCATTGGCAGGCAGATTCTTTACCACTGAGCCACCTGGGAAGTCCAGTCAAATATACAGGGGTAGGGTAACTGGAGTGATGTATCCCCCACATAGCTAAAAAGCTGGGTAGGCAGCAGTGATAACCACCATGGGAAGCAACTGATTTGCAAAAGGACATACGCATAATGGTAAGGGAAATGCAGGTTCCTACAGAGGCACCATGTTAAAGGAGAAATTCTAGGATCCCAATCTGAGCTCCATGATGCTAACCAACCCTCTTTCAGGGTTCTCAGTGCCGGGTTTTGGAGGGATATATATTTTATCCCTCTGTGCTGAAAGTCCATGGAATATTTTTGTCTATCATTTTTAGCATATTGATATGAATAGCAAAGTCCATTTTAATATCATTATCAATCAGCATCTTCAATCAAATAGTCACAGAAAGGGAACAATTCTGAGCATTCTGTTAAATTGCTTGAATAGATGTGACACTGCCTTATGTATACATATCTTTGTACAAGACATGGTATTTGAGAGGTAAAAGGGTGGAAAGTATGGGGAAGAGGTCAATGAAAACAGCAAGAGTCCTGGATTAATCTGGAACTAACTTGGTTAGCAAGAGCTCAAGTAAGGAAACAGGATTGATATGTATTAAATGTATGTGGTGTACTAGACATTCTCATGCATTCTACATGTTGTATCTTATTAAATAAAAAAGCGATTTTAACCCTTTATTTCTGTACTATTCTTAAAAGCTGCTCTCAAGTATTACCTGATAATGTCCTCTCTGCCTTTAAGCTATGCTGAAATTCCCTGGAATTTTTAAATCTGTCATTGTGAACATATCCAAAAACATTTAATGACCATCATCACCAATTAGCACTTATCAAATATTCAGAGATAATGTGCCATTCTGAACATTCTGTTAAATTGGTTGAATAGGGCTGGCACTGCCTTACAGACAGTTTAAAAATAGAAATCAAAGCTATGTTCTAATTAAGAAAGTAATATGGTAGTGTTTTAGTCTCAAAGTTGTGTCCGACTCTTGAGACCCTATGAACCATAGCCCACCAGGCTCCTTTGTCCATGGGGTTTCCCAGGCAAGAATACTGGAGTGGGTTGCCATTTCCTTCTGCAAGGGATCTTCCTGACCAGGGACTGAACCTGGTCTCCTGCACTGGCAGGTGGATTGTTTACTGATGGGACAATAGTATAAAAAATTGGAAGATAAACATAAAGAGGAAAGTAAAGTTATCTTGAAGCTTCTCACCCCTATTTGACCAAAATTTGATCAATATTTTTTTTTAATTTTATTTTATTTTTAAACTTTACATAATTGTATTAGTTTTGCCAAATATCAAAATGAATCTGCCACAGGTATACATGTGTTCCCCATCCTGAACCCTCCTCCCTCCTCCCTCCCCATTCCATCCCTCTGGGTCGACCCAGTGCTCCAGCCCCAAGCATCCAGTATCGTGCATCGAACCTGGACTGGCAACTCGTTTCATACATGATATTTTACATGTTTTAATGCCATTCTCCCAAATCTTCCCACCCTCTCCCTCTCTCACAGAGTCCATAAGACTGTTCTATACATCAATGTCTCTTTTGCTGTCTCGTACACAGGGTTATTGTTACCATCTTTCTAAATTCCATATATATGCGTTAGTATACTGTATTGGTGTTTTTCTTTCCGGCTTACTTCACTCTGTATAATAGGCTCCAGTTTCATCCACCTCATTAGAACTGATTCAAATGTATTCTTTTTAATGGCTGAGTAATACTCCATTGTGTATATGTACCTCAGCTTTCTTATCCATTCATCTGCTGATGGACGTCTAGGTTGCTTCCATGTCCTGGCTATTATAAACAGTGCTGCGATGAACATCGGGGTACACGTGTCTCTTTCCTTTCTGGTTTCCTCAGTGTGTATGCCCAGCAGTGGGATTGCTGGATCATAAGGCAGTTCTATTTCCAGTTTTTTTAAGGAATCTCCACACTGTTCTCCATAGTGGCTGTACTAGTTTGCATTCCCACCAACAGTGTAAGAGGGTTCCCTTTTCTCCACACCCTCTCCAGCATTTATTGCTTGTAGACTTTTGGATCACAGCCATTCTGACTGGTGTGAAATGGTACCTCATAGTGGTTTTGATTTGCATTTCTCTGATAATGAGTGATGTTGAGCATCTTTTCATGTGTTTGTTAGCCATCTGTATGTCTTCTTTGGAGAAATGTCTATTTAGTTCTTTGGCCCATTTTTTGATTGGGTCATTTATTTTTCTGGAGTTGAGCTGTAGGAGTTGCTTGTATATTCTCGAGATTAGTTGTTTGTCAGTTGCTTCATTTGCTATTATCTTCTCCCATTCTGAAGGCTGTCTTTTCACCTTGCTAATAGTTTCCTTTGATGTGCAGAACCTTTTAAGGTTACTTAGGTCCCATTTGTTTATTTTTGCTTTTATTTCCAATATTCTGGGAGGTGGGTCATAGAGGATCCTGCTGTGATGTATGTCAGAGAGTGTTTTGCCTATGTTCTCCTCTCGGAGTTTTATAGTTTCTGGTCTTACGTTTAGAATGCAGTAAGATTAGATCTCAATTACAGGAGAAAAACTATTAAAAATTCCAACATATGGAGGCTGAACAACACGCTGCTGAATAACCAACAAATCACAGAAGAAATCAAAAAAGAAATCAAAATTTGCATAGAAACGAATGAAAATGAAAACACAACAACCCAAAACCTGTGGGACACTGTAAAAGCAGTCCTAAGGGGAAAGTTCATAGCAATACAGGCACACCTCAAGAAACAAGAAAAAAGTCAAATAAATAGCCTAACTCTACACCTAAAGCAACTAGATAAGGAAGAAATGAAGAACCCCAGGGTTAGTAGAAGGAAAGAAATCTTAAAAATTAGAGCAGAAATAAATGCAAAAGAAACAAAAGAGATCATAGCAAAAATCAAGAAAACCAAAAGCTGGTTTTTTTAAAGGATAAATAAAATTGACAAACCATTAGCCAGACTCATCAAGAAACAAAGGGAGAAAAATCAAATCAATAAAATTAGAAATGAAATTGGAGAGATCACAACAGACAACACAGAAATACAAAGGATCATAAGAGACTACTATCAACAATTATATGCCAATAAAATGGACAACGTGGAAGAAATGGACAAATTCTTAGAAAAGTACAACTTTCCAAAACTCGACCAGGAAGAAATAGAAAATCTTAACAGACCCATCACAAGCACGGAAATTGAAACTGTCATCAAAAATCTTCCAGCAAACAAAAGCCCAGGTCCAGACGGCTTCACAGCTGAATTCTACCAAAAATTTAGAGATGAGCTAACACCTATCCTGCTCAAACTCTTCCAGAAAATTGCAGAGGAAGGTAGACTTCCAAACTCATTCTATGAGGCCACCATCACCCTAATACCAAAACCTGACAAAGATCCCACAAAAAAAGAAAACTACAGGCCAATATCACTGATGAACATAGATGCAAAAATCCTTAACAAAATTCTAGCAATCAGAATCCAACAACACATTAAAAAGATCATACACCATGACCAAGTGGGCTTTATCCCAGGGATGCAAGGATTCTTCAATATCCGCAAATTAATCAATGTAATACACCACATTAACAAATTGAAAAATAAAAACCATATGATTATCTCAATAGATGCAGAGAAAGCCTTTGACAAAATTCAACATCCATTTATGATAAAAACTCTCCAGAAAGCAGGAATAGAAGGAACATACCTCAACATAATAAAAGCTATATATGACAAACCCACAGCAAACATTATCCTCAATGGTGAAAAATTGAAAACATTTCCTCTAAAGTCAGGAACAAGATAAGGGTGCCCACTTTCACCATTACTATTCAACATAGTTTTGGAAGTTTTGGCCACAGCAATCAGAGCAGAAAAAGAAATAAAAGGAATCCAAACTGGAAAAGAAGAAGTAGAGCTCTCACTGTTTGCAGATGACATGATCCTCTACATAGAAAACCCTCAAGACTCCACCAGAAAATTACTAGAACTAATCAATGACTATAGTAAAGTTGCAGGATATAAAATCAACACCCAGAAATCCCTTGCATTCCTATACACTAATAATGAGAAAACAGAAAGAGAAATTAAGGAAACAATTCCATTCACCATTGCAACGGAAAGAATAAAATACTTAGGAATATATCTACCTAAAGAAACTAAAGACCTATATATAGAAAACTATAAAACACTGGTGAAAGAAATCAAAGAGGACACTAACAGATGGAGAAATATACCATGTTCATGGATTGGAAGAATCAATATAGTGAAAATGAGTATACTACCCAAAGCAATCTATAGATTCAATGCAATCCCTATCAAGCTACCAATGGCATTCTTCACAGAGCTAGAACAAATAATTTCACAATTTGTATGGAAATACAAAAAGCCTCAAATAGCCAAAGCGATCTTGAGAAAGAAGAATGGAACTGGAGGAATCAACCTACCTGACTTCAGGCTCTACTACAAAGCCACAGTTATCAAGACAGTATGGTACTGGCACAAAGACAGAAATATAGATCAATGGAACAAAATAGAAAGCCCAGAGATAAATCCACGCACATATGGACACCTTATCTTTGACAAAGGAGGCAAGAATATACAATGGATTAAAGACAATCTCTTTAACAAGTGGTGCTGGGAAATCTGGTCAACCACTTGCAAAAGAATGAAACTAGAACACTTTCTAACACCATACACAAAAATAAACTCAAAATGGATTAAAGATCTAAACATAAGACCAATATTTATGTATTAGTGCATTTCTATTCCTCTTCATATATACATGCATATTTTAGCATTAGTTATTTACTCACTAAGTTGTGTCCAACTCTTGTGACACTATGGACTGTAGCCTGCCAGGCTCCTTTGTTCATGGGAATTTCCATGCAAGAATACTGTAGTGGGTTGCCATTTCCTTCTCCAGGGGATCCTTCTGACCTAGGGATTGAACCTGTGTCTCCCACATTGTCAGGTGGATTCCTTACCACTGAGGCACCAGGGAAGCCCTTACATTTTAGCATAGTTGAGGGCAAATTATTTTACACAGTGCTATATTTTACTTTTACATTAACTTTTCACTTCAGTTCAGTCGCTCAGTCGTGTCTGACTCTTTGTGACCTCATGAACTACAACACGCCAGGCCTGTCTGTCCATCACCAACTCCTGGAGTTTACACAAACTCATGTACATTGAGTCAGTGATGCCATCCAATCATCTCATCCTCTGTCATCCCCTTCTCCTTCTGCCCTCAATCTTTCCCAGCATCAGGGTCTTTTCAAATGAGTCAGTTCTTCACATCAGGTGGCCAAAGTATTGGAGTTCAGCTTTAGCATCAGTCCTTCTAATGAATATTCAGGACTGATTTCCTTTAGGATAGACTGGTTGGATCTCCTTGCAGTCAAAGTGACTCTCAAGAGTCTTCTCCAACACCACAGTTTAAAGCTTCAATTCTTCAGCGCTCAGCTTTCTTTATAGTCCAACTCTCACATCCATACATGACTACTGGAAAAACCATAGCCTTGATGAGACGGGCCTTTGTGGGAAAGTAATGTGTCTGCTTTTTAATATTCTGTCTAGGTTGGTCATAACTTTCCTTCTAAGGAGTAAGCGTCTTTTAATTTCATGGCTGCAATCACTGTCCACAGTGATTTTTGGAGCCCCCAAAAATCAAATCAGTCACTGTTCCACTGTTTCCCCATCTATTTGCCATGAAGTGATAGGCCCAGATGCCATGATCTTAGTTTTTTTAATGTTAATATTAACGCAATTTTTTCACTATCCTCTTTCACATTCATTAAGAGGTTCTTTAGTTCTTCTTCACTTTCTGCCATAAGGGTGGTGTCATCTGCATATCTGAAGTTATTGATATTTCTCCTGGCAATCTTGATTCCAGCTTGTATTTCATTCAGCCCAGCATTTCTCATGATGTACTCTGCATATAAGTTAAATAAGCAGGATGACAATATACAGCCTTGACATACTCCTTTTCCTATTTGGAACAAGTGTTGTTCCATGTCCAGTTCTAACTGTTGCTTCCTGACCTGCATACAAATTTCTCAAGAGGCAGGTCAGGTGGTCTAGTATTCTCATCTCTTTAAGAATTTTCCACAGTTTATTGTGATCCACACAGTCAAAGGCGTTGGCATAGTCAATAAAGCAGAAATAGATGTTTTTCTGGAACTCTCTTGCTTCTTCGATGATCCAGTGGATGTTGGCAATTTGATCTCTGGTTCCTCTGCCTTTTCTAAAACCAGCTTGAACATCAGGAAGTTCACGCTTCACGTATTGCTGAAGCCTGGCTTGGAGAATTTTGAGCATTACTTTACTAGCGTGTGAGATGAGTGCAATTGTGTGGTAGTTTGAGCATTCTTTGGCATTGCCTTTCTTTGGGATTGGAATGAAAATGGACCTTTTCCAGTCCTGTGGCCACTGCTGAGTTTTCCAAATTTGCTGGCATATTGAGTGCAGCACTTTCACAGCAGCATCTTTCAGGATTTGAAATAGCTCAACTGGAATTCCATCACTTCCACTAGCTTTGTTCATAGTGATGCTTCCTAAGGCCCATTTGACTTCACATTCCAGGTTGTCTGGCTCTAGGTGAGTGATCATACAATCGTGATTATCTGAGGCATGAAGATCTTTTTTGTACAGTTCATCTGTGTATTCTTGCCACCTCTTCTCAATATCCTATGCTTCTGTTAGGTCCATATCATTTCTGTCCTTTATTGAGCCCATCTTTGCATGAAATGTTCCCTTGGTATCTCTAATTTTTTTTGAAGAGATCTCTAGTCTTTCCCATTCTGTTGTTTTCCTCTATTTCTTTGCACTGATCACTAAGGAAGGCTTTCTTATCTCTTCTTGCTATTCTTTGGAACTCTGCATTCAGATGGGTATATCTTTCCTTTTCTCCTTTGCTTTTCACTTCTCTTCTTTTCACAGCTATTTGTAAGGCCTCCTCAGACATCCAATTTGCTTTTTTGCATTTCTTTTTCTTGGGGATGGTCTTGATTCCGTCTTCTGTACAATGTCACGAACCTCCATCCATAGTTCATCAAGCACTCTGTCTATCAGATATAGTCCATTAAATCTATTTCTCACCTCCACTGTTGCTTACCATCACAAAAAAATTCTTATTTTTCCATCAGTGTTACCTAGAATGAGAATATCCCTGAGTTACATAAGGGTTAAAAGATGGAAATACTCTTATCAAATGTCTTCTCCCCCTCTTTTACTCTGAAGTAATCAGAAAACTTATCACTTGTCAAAATAAACATGTAAGTTTAGAAATGACAGTATTGAAAATCATATACATTTCTTTTTCTGGACTAAACAACTTTAAAGGCATACTTAAATTCTTGCCCATTATTCAGTTCACCTTGGTTCTGACTTATTCTCATATAGAAGGACCTGCTTGACAGTTCCACAATTTATTAGCACTAAAACTGCTACTACTACTACTAGCTAATATTTGAAAATGTAGCCTATGTCAGGCTTGTGTACTCAGCAAAGACTCTATGAGAGGGCACTCTTATTATTCCTAATTTGTATATGAGAATACTTAAAATACAGAGTCTAAATAAGGGTGGTGTCAGAAAGTGAAGAACTAAAGAGCCTCTTGATGACAGTGAAAGAGGAGAGTGAAAAAGTTGCCTTAAAATTAACATTCAAAAAACTAAGATCATGGCATCTGGTGCCATCACTTCATGGCAAATAGATGGGGAAATAGTGACAGACTTTATTTTCTTGGGCTCCAAAATCACTTCAGATGGTGACTGCAGCCATGAAATTAAAAGACGCTTTCTCCTTGGAAGAAAAGCTATGACAAATGTAGACAGCATATTAAAAAGCAGAGACATTACTTTACCAACAAAGGTCCATCTAGTCAAAGCAATGGTTTTTCCAATAGTTATGTATGGATGTGAGAGCTGGACTATAAAGAACGCTGAGCGCTAAAGAATTGATGCTTTTGAACTATGGTGCTGGAGAAGACTCTTGATGGTGCTGGAGAAGACTCTTGACAGTCCTTTGGACTGTAAGGAGATCAAACCTGTCAATTCTAAAGGGAATCAACCCTGATTATTCATTGGAGGCCTGATGCTGAAGCTGAAGTTCTAATATTTTGGCCACCTAATTCACAGAACCAACTTATTGGAAAAGACCCTGATGCTGGAAAAGATAGAAGGCAGGAAGAAAGGGAATGACAGAGGACAAGATAGTTGGATGGCATCACCAATTCAAGGACATAAGTTTGAGTAAGCTCTGGGTGTTGGTGATGGACTGGGAAGCCTGGCATGCTGCTGTCCATGGGGTCGCAAAGAGTCACACATGGGTGTGTGACTGAACTGAACTGAGGGAGGCACAATGAGTGGAAGCAGAAAGGCCAGATGGAAGTTCACTGATTCAATTGGCATGAGTGATGGTGGTGTCTCAGCCTGGGGAAGTGGAAAGAACAGAATATGTGGCAAAAGTTGAGTCAATAGGATTTGCTTCCTTATATTGAGTTACTGGGATCCACCTAATCTTTACCCACTGACTCAGTCTGGACTTCGGAGAAAATGCAGGATAAACTTTTTCTCTTCATGTATACTAGGTCTTCCTGAAATCGCCTTTCCATATTGAAGAGCTCTCCAGCTATCTTCTGATATCTTTTTAATGCTTCTGAATAACCTGAACACCAATGAAGAACAGTCTTTTGGACTCTGTGGGAGAGGGAGTAGGGGGATGATTTGGGAGAATGGCATTAAAATGTGTATAATATCATATAAGAAATTAATCACCAGTCTAGGTTTGATGCAGGATACAGGAAGCTTGGGGCTGGTGCACTGGGATGACCCAGAGGGATGGTATGGGGAGGGAGGTGGGAGGGGGGTTCAGGATTGGGAACACGTGTACACCCGTGGCAGATTCATGTTGATGTATGGCAAAACCAATACAATATTGTAAAGTAAAAATAAATAAATTAATTTAAAAAAAGACCTACAGATGGGTAATAAACACATGAAACCATGATCAGTATCACTCATTATAAGAGAAATGCAAATCAAAACCACAATGAGATATCATCTCACACCAGCCAGAATGGCCTTCATCAAGAAAATCTACAAACAATAAGTGCTGGAGAGGATGTGGAGAAAAGGGAACCTTCTTACATTGTTGGTGGGAATGCAAAGAGATACAACCACTGTGGAGAACAGTAGGGAGATTCCTTAAAAAAAACTAGGAATAAAACTACCATATGACCCAGCAACTCCACTACTAGGCATGTACCCTATGGAAACCAGAACTGGAAAAGATACATTTACCCCAAAGTTCATTGCAGCACTATACGTTGTGCTGCAATATAATAGCTAGGATTAGTGCAATAAATACAATAGCTAGGATATGGAAGCAACCTAGATGTCCATCAGCAGGTGAATGGATAAGAAAGTTGTGATACATTTACACAACAGAATATTACTCAGCTATAAAAAGAAACACATTTGAGTCAGTGTTGCAGAAATCAATATAATCGAGGAACCAACCACCACACTTGGAGAGTTGGAGAATTCAAGTTTATTACACTGTCGGGCCCAGAGGAGTTAACACTCCAAGCTCTGAGCCCCGGACAAAGAGGTTACAGAGTTTTTATAGACAGACTATAGTGAGCAACACTAGCTGCTAATAGGCTTGTTTAAACTAAGGGGGTTTTTGCGCATGGGAAGAGTGGTCAAGATGAGGAGGGGGATGCCTGACCTTTTCATGGACAGACATGATTAAGCAGGATTGCGGGGGCTGGGCAATTGCAAAAAGCAGGACAAGGGTGAGTGAGACAAGCTCCTAGTATTGTGACCTACATGATCCAGACTTTGCAAGGAGCAAGCTGAGTTACACAGAACGAGCAGGAGGTTATGTAAAAATTTAACTTTTCCTCTACATCAGTTCTAATGACATGGGTGAACCTAGAGCCTATTAGGGAACCTAGAGCCTACATAGTAAAGTAAGCCAGAATGAGAAATATCATATATTAATGCATTTATATGGTGTCTAGGAAGATGTTCTGATGATCCTATGTGCAAGGAGGCAAAGGAGACACAGACATAGCAAAATTTTGGACTCAGTGGGAAAAGGAGAGGATGGGATGATTTTAGAGACTAGCATTGAAACATATATATTACCATATGTAACAAAGATACCAGTGGAAGTTTGATGTATGATCTAGGGTACCCAAAGCCAATGCTGTGACAACCTAGAGGGTTGGAGTAGGCAAGGAGGTGAGAGAGAGGTTCAGGAGGGAGGGGACACATGTATGCCCATGGCCAATTCATGTTGATTTATGGAAAAAACCATCACAATTTTGTAATTATCCTCCAATTAAAATTTTAAAAAGTGGTGCCCACACTGACTGAAGCACTTCATTTGGGTGTTCCCTGGCCCCTAAAGGACAGTAAGGCTACTTCCTCCCAATGTACTACATTTCTTTTAACAGAGCCTAATGCACATGAATTGCATGCATAGTGAAGAAAAGAGGTGTGGGATATAACTTGAAGGGTCAGAACCAGGACAATCACTTGTCATCCTGTTGTTGCAGAGTATCTGTGAGAGTGATTACTGTAGGTAAAGGTAACAGAGCTGAGGAGATGATGGTTTTCTTGGCTGATGACCATCCTAAGAGAAGGTGCTAAACTGATAATTAACTGTGCCTGATGCTGAAAAGATCTGCTGGGTGTGGGATCCACTGTAGAGAGCAGATAGAGAAGCAAGATAGGAGAAAGAAAAAGCAAAGCAGTGTTCATCATGAAAAAGCATTCTGAGGTTTTATGTTCAAGAAATAAGGTGAGTAAAGTGGAAAATTCAGGTGAACAGAGAACAGTTTTAAGTTGGAAGCAATGGTAAATATGATTTTTGGTGTAAAGTTCTCTGGGCTCTTTAATAACCTTGATTGGTTTGACTCCTTGCTTTGCATCAGTCACAAATAATACATGAACCTAATTTTAACCAGTTACTACAAAGGAGGTGTCTTAACTATGTTTTAGCTGATTTTCCATCAGTTATTTCTGCACCACAGTGCCACAGGACATACATTAAGTCTATTCTCTGCAGTGGTCTTAGGATGTGAGAATTTGCGGCATATTAAAACTGTCTCCTAAATGCCAGATATGATTTTTCATCTTTGTTACATTTTGTTTCTATTATTCCATGCAGAATATTGCCCTATTCTGTGAAGGAGCATCAGAAATTATGGGAAGAACATGAGATGGTGGAGAGGGACATTTTGAAGAGGACATTAATGTAATCCTTAAGAGGAAATGTGTCATATTCAATGAATGCAATTACATTATTTCATTAGTCTTCATTCAGGGAAGGGGGCATTATGTACACAATTCTCAATAGGAAAGGGAAGAGAAGGAAAAATAAAATCATAATAGTTAATATTAAACTCTCATATTTCTTATAATACATGCTGAGAATGTTGAGTTGGAGGTAGAAATAAACAGGAAGGCCACAAGTAGGGCTTCTAAAACAATTCTTATTTTTGAGACCAAATAATCCTTCAATATTTACAACCTAGGTTATAGAAGAATATAATCCAAGAACCAAAAAACATATCACTGACAAGAACCAAACAATAGCAAAATCTCATTTTTAAATGTTTTCTAGGATTACTAAGGATTCTACAGAAATTAATGCATTCATTTTTACAGCTTCCTGAATTGTGTATTCAAACAAAAATAGAATAGTTACAAAGGCCAGCATCTATTAAGAGCTTACTAGTGCTAACCTCTATGCTTAGTGAATTGCCCTGATGCCTTACAAACAAATCACCATAACCCATCCTTGCCAACAGACCTAAAGAGGCAATACTTCAAAACTTTATATCAATAAAACCTAAATTCCTTAATAGGATATCCAAGTACTACATTTCATTGTACTTCTTGAATAACCAATGCATTCATATGTTGCATTCTATAGCTTACCATGCTACATCAATTCAGTGTCTGTAAGGAGATTTTATTATTGGCTAAAGCCTTAAAGATGTTTAAGGGTAAGACTAGGCATTTATATAAGGAAAAAAACATTGAATTTAATGTAGTTAAACATTAAAAGTATTCCTGGCAAAGCTCTGGCCCAAAGGTTAAGAGTAATATCATACAGATTGGAAACTAGTAGAGATTTACAAAATAAAGAGTAGTTAAAGACTTTTGTTATTTAACCTGAACTGGGATAATTTTTATTTAGCCTTTTATAAATTAATTGGAGGGAGCACATGAGTCATAGATAACACTAAGCTCTTCTAGTTGGTGAAGAGAGGAATGGATGGGAGTATGCTGTAGCAAGATAACATGAGATGTTGAGATGGTGTAGAAATGGCAACCAAGCTCCTATGGGAGTAGTTGCAAATCAATGCATTAGATATCATTTACATCCTTTCAAAAAATACTAGACCTGAATATATTTACAGAATATTCAAGACATTGGAACATGGTTTTTTTAAAAAAGTAAAATCAAAGAGCAAATATTTTTTACCCATTTATAAAGTAAGACCTATCCTTTACTGAAATGGTATACAAGGCAGTAACTAACTATTGTCCTACTAAAAATACAGTCAATGTGTTACTTAGAAGTAAGATATGTGGTTTCCAGTCCTGGATCAATTGCTTCTTCTTTTCCATTCATTTAGCCATTTATTCTAAGCAAGATTTATCAAGTATTTATTATGAGTCAGACACTTTGCTGGGTATAAGGAAGGGATGTGTAGATGATGAAATTACATTTCCTAAACTGAATGATCTCATAATCTAGTAGGAGAGATACACAAAATAGCAAACAGTTGTTATAGTGATATATTATGTTATTAAACATATTTTTATGGAGCAAAACTAATATATGAGATGCAACTATTTCAGATGAGGGTAGGAGATGTTTTGCTAGTAGTTAAGTGTGGTCAGAGTTTACAGTGGAAGAAGAATGGAAGAGTGGTATTAAAGCTGATATAAAGCAGGGAGTAGAGAAGGCAATGGTAGCCCACTCCAGTACTCGTGCCTGGAAAATCCCATGGATGGAGGAGCCTGGTGGGCTGCAGTCCATGGGGTCACTAAGAGTCGGACATGACTGAGCGACTTCATTTTCACTTTTATGCATTGGAGAAGGAAATGGCAACCCACTCCAGGGATGGGGGAGCCTGGTGGGCTGCCATCTATGGGGTTGTACAGAGTCAGACACGACTGAAGCGACTTAGCAGCAGCAGCTGGATTATGAGCAACCTACCGTGCTAGGCTAAAGTGTTTATTCTAACAATTGTAAAGCAAGCAAAAGTCAGAAAAATGTAAGGAGAGGTGGGCAAAAGGCAGTTGTTAAATTTATGTTTCAAATAGATCCATACTGGTATGGAGACAAACTTGGAGGAAATTTAAGATTGGAGACAAAAGAAATATTAGGATACTACTGAAAAACTGGGGTAAGAAATAAGAAGGATTTTACATGCAGATAAAGATAAAATTGGTGGATTTGATGGCCTATTAGAATGTGAGACAAGAAAGGAAGGAGTCAAGGATGAACCACATATTTCTGAGTTGGGCAACTGGGTAGATAATGAAAATAATATTCATAGAAAGAGTAGGCTTGTTTTAAATAATTTGGAGACATATTAAATTCCAAGAGCCTTTGTGACTTCCAGGAAAAGAAGTATAGTAAATATCTGAGTACGTACAAAAGCATGGACAGAAAATAGATACCTATGCTGCAGACACAGATTTTAGAGTTTTAAAAATGTACACAACAGTTGTTGCCACGTGTTTGCATGATAAAAATGAGAATATAAGATTGGCTAGTGATGGAACTCCTCAATACTAACAGTGGCACCATAATATAGATACAAATGTGTATATGCACACATTTTTCAAATCCACATTGAAAATCCATACAAAGTATGTTCTCAGATCATTGTGGAGCTAGAGAAGCAATTAATGACAGAAAGATACATAGAAAATTCTTAAGTATTTGGCAATTGATATAATTCTTTGTGTTTAATAACATGGGTCAGATAAGAAATCTCAAGAAAAATTAGGAGATATTTTGAACTGACTGAAAATTAAAATATAGCATAGCAAAATTTGCAAGATTCAGCTAAAGCAATACTTACCAGGAAATTTATAGTATTAAATGCTGTATTAGAAAGTTAGAAAGTTCTCACTCAATTATCTAAGTTTTCACTTTAAGAAAGTAGAAAAGGAGAAGCACGATAACCACAAACTAAGCAGAAGGAAGTAAATGTTAATAGCAGAAATCAATGAAATTAAAAACAATAGAAAAAAGCAATAAAAAATTGATACTGTGAAAATCAATAAAATTTATAAGCCTGCAGCCAGACTTATAAAAGGGAAAAAGAGGAAGAGAGAAAATAAAAAGTACAAATATCTAAAGTAAATAGGTGATATTACAGACTCCAGAGACCATAAAAATAAGAGAATACTAGAGATAATCTATATGTACACAATCAAAAGGATATATAAAATGGGCTAATTTCCTTAAAGACACAAATTATCAAAACTCACTTAATAAGAAATAAATAACCTTTAAGATCCAGAACACTCTTTCATTACTGAATTCTGCTAACATTTAAGGAACAAGTAATAATAATTCTGTACAATCTCTTCCAGAAAATGGGAGATAACTCACAACTCATTTTGTAAGGCAAGCACTCCCTTCCTGAGCCAAATAAGAATTACAGGGGGAAAAAAAACACTATAGACCAATAAATCTTATAAACACAGGCTAAAAAAATTAACATAATATTACCAAGTTAAACCCAATAAAATATAAAAAGGACAATGCATCATGACCAAGTAAGTGTTTTTTCCAGGAATGTAAACCTGGGACAAGACGTAAAAATCA
This sequence comes from Bubalus bubalis, assembly GCF_019923935.1. NCBI lineage: Eukaryota > Metazoa > Chordata > Mammalia > Artiodactyla > Bovidae > Bubalus > Bubalus bubalis. The sequence continues at coordinate 95,653,537 of NC_059163.1, read as the reverse complement.
AACACCATAATCACCATATTGAGAAACTAAAGAAATATATGATCATCTTCATAAATGGAGAAAGAAGTTTTAATAAATTTCAACATCCATTTATGATAAAAGTCTCAGCAAACTAGAAATAGAGGTAACATTCTTAACTTGAAAAAGGCTATCTTGGAGAAAAAAATGTTGCCATGATAGATATGAAAGACAATATATCCTTCTTAAGATCTAGAATAAAGTAAGGATGTCCTCTCTCATCACTCCTATTCAGCATCACACTGGAAATCTTAGCCAGTACAATAAGGTAAGAAAAGAAACAAAAGATGTCCAGCTTGAAAAGATGAAATAAAATCTGTCTTTATAGATAACTTCTCAAAGAATCGGGGCTTCCTTGGCAGGCCAGTGGTTAAGACTCTGCACTTCCACTGCCAGAGACACAAGTTCAATCCCTGGTAGGGGAATTAAGATCCCATTATGTGAGACCAAAAAAAAAAAAAAAAAAAAGGAATCTATACAAAAGCTCTTTGTAAATGAGCTTAGAAAAATTGCAGGATACAAGGTCAGTATACAAAAGTGAAATTTATTTCTGTATGGTTGCAATGAACTTGAAGTTTTTCAAAATACCATTTATAAGAGTACCAAAAAAGTAAAATTTTAGATAAAAATATACAAACAAAATCTCAAGGTCTGTATGCTAAAAATTATAAGCACTGAAGAAAGAAATCATAGACCTAAGTAAATGGAGAAATATACAGTATTCATATGTTAGAAGCCTGAATACTATTAATTCTATTCAATTTAATCCACAGACAACACAATATAAATGAAAACTGTAGGAGATTTATTTATTTATTTATTTATTTATTTGTACATACCAACAAGCTGATTCTAAAGGAACTAGATTTGAACAATTATTGAAAATAAGAAATAAATTTTTGGAATCACACTATCCAATTTCAGGACTTACTATACAGTTACATAAATCAACAAAATGGGGTATTGGTAAAGAATAGACATACAGATCAATGGAACAAAATAGAGAGCCCAGAAATAGGCCCTGACAAATAGTTAATTTATTTGTGACAAATATGTAAGGTCAATTCAATGGAGATAAGCAGTGCTAGAATAATTGGATATCAACAGGCAATCCACATCTCATCCCTTGCACAAGATTTAATGCAAATAAGATCATTGGTCTAAATGTAAACATAAAACTATAAAACGTCTAGATCTGAATGGCCTTGGGTTTGTTAATAGTGCTTTTACATATACCATGCACACATACTGTTGGTGGAAATTAAAAACGTCCAGTCACTTTAAAAGATAGTGTGGCAATTTTCTTATAAAGTTAAACATGTATATATAAACATATATATACAGGTCCAGAAGCAACAGTTAGATCTGGACATGGAACAACAGACTGGTTCAAAATCAGGAAAGGAGTATATCAAGGCTGTATATTGTCACCCTGTTCATTTAACTTATATACAGAGTACATCATGAGAAATGCTGGACTGGATGAAGCCCAAGCTGGAATCAAGATTGCTGGAAGAAATATCAATAACCTCAAATATGCAGATGACACTACCCTTATGGCAGAACGTGAAGAACTAAAGAGCTACTTGATGAAAGTGAAAGGAGAGTGAAAAAGTTGGCTTAAAACTCAACATTCAGAAAACTGAGATCATGGCATTTGGTCCCATCACTTCATAGCAAATAGATGGGGAAACAGTGGAAACAGACAGACTTTATTTTGAGGGCTCCAAAATCACTGCAGGTGGTGACTGCAGCCATGGAATTAAAGACATTTGCTCCTTGGAAGAAAAGTTATGACCAACTTGGACAGCATATTAAATAGCCGAGACATTACTTTGCTAACAAAGGTCCATCTAGTCAAAGCTACAGTTTTTCCAGTAGTCATGTATGGATGTGAGGGTTAGACTATAAAGAAAGCTGAGCACCAAAGAATTGATGCTTTTGGACTGTGGTGTTGGAGGAGTCCCATGGGCAGAGGAGCCTGGTAGGCTGAGGTCCATGGGGTCACTAGGAGTCGGACACAACTGAGCGACTTCACTTTCACTTTTTACTTTCACACATTGGAGAAGGAAATGGCAACCCACTCCAGTGTTCTTGCCTGGAGAATCCCAGGGACGGGGGAGCCTGGTGGGCTGCCGTCTATGGGGTCGCACAGAGTCGGACACGACTGAAGCAACTTAGCAGCAGGAGCAGCAGCAGTTGGAGGAGTGCCTTGGACAGCAAGGAGATCCAATCAGTTCATCCTAAAGGAATTCAGTCCTGAGTGTTCACTAGAAGGACTGATGCTGAAGCCGAAACTCCAATACGCTGGCCACCTGATATGAAGAACTGACTCAGTTGAAAAGACCCTGATGCTGGGAAAGATAGAAGGCAGGAGGAGAAGGGGACGACAGCGGATGAGATGGTTGGATGGCACCACCGACCCAATGGACATGAGTTTGAGTAAGGTCCGGGAGTTGGTGATGGACAGGGAGGCCTGGAGTCCATGGGATCACAAGGAGTCAGACACGACTGAGCAATTGAACTGAACTGAGCATGAACACCAGATTGCTGGAGTCATAGCCATCAGTACGGACCCATGGATTTTAAGAATGATACAGAGATACATACATTAGATGGATAGATGATTGATAAACCATCTGGATTTGTATACATATACACATTTCCTAGCTCTTTTGACAAACAGTATTAGAAGCAGTGACATCCCCGTGGCCATGAAAACAACTGGTAACCAGAATTTTGGGCTTCTAAATATTTATTCTTTAGTAAAAGGAACCAGAGATTCTTGAGGATGTGGTTGTTTCCAGGGCTGGAGCAAGAGAACCCAAGAGGAACCTGAAGCAACTTGTGATACCAGAAAGGGAAAAAAAGACATGCAAAAGGTGTGTTTTTTTAAGGATGAGAACATGATCTCCATTTGGATCTTTATTGCTAAGATCAAAACTTGAGTAGCAAAATAGACAACAATAGTACTGGGTTATAGCTCATAAAACAAATATCTATAAGTTATAAGTTCATACTTATAAAAATGTGAGTAAATGAGATAAAAGATATAATGCTTTCTTATAAAAATTAAAAGTAATAAATGAAGAAAATTGAAAATCACTTTTAGAAGAGCATAGTGCTAATTATGCAGGCTGGATTCACCTATAGGTGCTAAAAGTATGGAGAAAATTTAAACAGGGTATTTGCAGATTCTCAAAGCATCTTCCTCCATTTGTTTATTCATCACAAAGGGGAAAATGATAAGCTTACAATGGAGAAACTGTCACAAAGTTTAATCAAATGATTAAAAGTTATCATCAAGATGAATGCATATCAACATCATTTACCCTGACTTAATGCTCTGAGAAGGGAACTCTACCCCTGCAGCATTCTTCCCAGGAATGCATAACTTGGATCTAATTATGAAGACATATTTGACAAACACAAGTAAAAAGATATTCTACATATGAATGAACCCACCAGTACATTTTAAAAATGTCAAGATCATGAAAGACAAAGTCACCAAGTAAAGGAGAGACTAAGAAGATATGACGTCTAAGTGTGTTGTGGCATCTTGGACTGGATCCCAGAACACAAAAGGAACAGTGATAGAAGGACTAGGGAAATTGAGTAACATGTGTAATTTAATTACTAATATTATACCCATTCATTCTTTACATTTGATAAATACATTATGATTATGTATGATGTTAACTAAAGGGGAATCTGGGTAATAGACATAGTAATTCTCTGTCATAATATTGCAGTTCTTGTTTAAGTCTAAAGTTATCTCAAAATTAAAAATTAAAAAGAAAGTATTGAGGATATTGAGCAATGGGAACTCTTATACATTGTTCATCATTAGTATAAAATATAAATCATTACAAATACTTTGAAAAACCACTTAGCCTCTTCTCAAAATAATCCTATATATGTCTCAGAACTCTGGTACTGGAGAAGACTTCTGAGAGTCCCTTGGACAGCAAGGAGATCAAACCAGTCAATCTTAAAGGATACCAATTCTGAATACTCATTGGAAGGACTGATGCTGAAGCTGAAGCTCCAGTATTTTGGTCATCTGGTGCGAACAGCTGACTCATTGGAAAATTCCCTGATGCTGGGAAAGATTGAGGGCAGAAGGAGAGCAGGGTGTCAGAGGATGAGATGGCTGGATGGCATCACTGATGCAATGGACATGAACTTGGGCAATGGGGTGACAAAGAGTCAGACAAGACTGGGTGACTGAACAGCAACAGCATGTCCTATTTTGCAATAAGTCCAGTTTTAGGTATGTATCATACAGGTATGTGTGCATATGTGCTCCAAAAGATGTATACATTAATATGTTTGGTAACACTATTTAAAGCATTAATAGCAGAAAGGTGGAGACAAGCCCAATCTCTATCAATAATAGAATAGATAGATTTTGGTATATTCATACAGTGAAATACTATACTGCAATGAAACTGAGCATTATATTAAACAACATGGATGAATCTCATTTGGGTAATGTGAGTGAAAGAAACTAAGCACAAAAGAATATGTATTGCATGATTTCATTTACATGAAATTCAAAACTAGGCAAACAAATCTATGGTGTTCCAACTCAGTATAGTGGCTCTTGTAGAGAAGGAAGGGTCTTATGACTGGGAAGGGACTAAAAAAATGCTTCTGGGATGCTGGTAATCTTCCAGTTCTTGAGCTGGATAGTTATATGAATGTATTCGTTTTGTAAAATTCATCAAGCTATACATGTGAGATGTATTTTTCTACACATATCTTATAAATTTTAATATAAGTAAAATTTGGTTGTTTTTAAGACAAAGGATTCCTTGGCTGTTCTGCTGTGAATAGACCTTAAGGATGCTGAATGGAAGTAGGGTAATCAGATAGACAACTGCACATTATAAAAATAAGAATATTCCATTTATAATTTTTTTTTTACCAGCTGAGCCACAAGGGGAACCCAAGAATACTGGAGTAGGTAACATATCCGTTCTCCAGCAGAGCTTCCCAACCCAGGAATCAAACTTGGATCTCCTGCATTGCAGACAGATTCTTTACCAACTGAGCTATCAGGGAAATCCTTTAAAAAGGAGAAAGATGAAATACTGGACCACAATAGCATGTAAATGGTAAGAGATGATCTCAAAGCTTTCTCAAGTCCTAATGTTTTGGGGGAGTAGATTAGAATTAATTAACCTTTGTTGAGCATGAGTATTAAAATTTTGAGAATAATTCCTAAAGGAATAAAAATAGACTTTATTCTAAAGTAGTGGAGAAAAATGGAATGAGAAAAAAAAACCCTCAATCAATCAAGAAAAATGCATAGAGAAGTGAGACAATTAGGAAACACAAAATAGGTAGTAGAAACAAGTTCAAATATCAGCAACCATAACAATGAACTGACTTCCATTCAAAAAAGAGAAAAAATTTCAACTTGGGGAATAAATTCAACCTTACCTGTTTTCAAAGAGACACAACTAAAATATAAGATGTTAAAAGGTTAAAAAGAAAAGGACACAGATACACTAAGCAAAGATCAACTCAGATAAAAGATATCTATATTAATTTTATGTCAAAGGAAGAATTAGTAGAGTTTAGAAAGGAGGGCACAATTTAACGATAAAGTTTTAGCACAGAAGATCGATGTGCTCAAAACTTATAGCACCTTGTAAAATAACTTAAGAAATACAAAACAAAAACATACCAGAATTAAAGAGAGAAGTAGATACCCTACCTTCATGGTGGGAGTTTTCAACACACCTCTCCATCTTATTCTTAGGTAAACTAAACTGAAAACTTGGTAAAGATAAAGAATACAATAATCCTCATTTATAAGATTTATATAGAATGCTATGTCTGATAACTAGAGAATTTCCACCCTTCTCGGATACACAGGAGGACATTTTGAAAGTGGGGGAGAGGTAAATACTAGGTAATCCTCTACTAAATTTTAAAGAATATGTATTATGCACTCTGACTACAATGAAATTTTCCAAAGCAAAACAGAGATATACTTTAAAACATACTTTAAAATGTACTTTAAGAATTTTCAAAAACCGCTTCTAAAAACCCATTGATCACAACAAAATCACAACTAAAATGATAATTTTTGAACTAAATAATGACAGTACTTCATATCAAAACTTTGAGATGGAGTTTAAGCAGAAATTGGAGGGAAATTTTAATCTTAAGTGCTCTAAATGCATGAGACTAAAATAGCAAAAATAAATAAATATTTGAAAAGAACACCACCAGATTAATTGTGAGCAGAAGTAGGTGATGAGAGAAAAAGAAGTCTCAATAAAAATAGATTTTGCTATTTTTATTTTTATTATTCGTAGAAAAAAAATTCTGAGTATCTATAGAACTGCCAATTGCTGAAGAGAAGTCAAAGATATGAAAAACTGCTCTTGCCTTCAAGGAAGATTATAAAAATCAGAGTGAAAAATAAAGACTAGCCAGAAGGAGCAGAGATTTGTAACAAAGCCTGAGAGTGACAGCTCGATTGGATGGGAACTGATGAGATGGGGCAGCCCTCACCAGTAGCTCTTCAGTCTGAGAGCATCAGCCATTGGCCTCCAGAGATGGGTATAGGAGAAAACTGTGTGTCCTTCAGGGAGATTCCAGCTTTGGATAAAGAGGAAAGTGAAGGAGCTTTCTTTGAAGAGAAGTGTGGGAAGCTTTGTTTACCGTGATATGGAGGTATCAGAGGAAGGAAAGAAAATGTTTAGGAGGGAGTAAAGAAGTGGGAGAATCTGGGAAGAACCACATGACAGCCCTAGAATGAGGAGGTGTGAGAGCAACAGGCAGCAAAGACTGTCATGATGACTTTGGCCAAGGTGGAGGTGCGGGGGGCGCAGAGTGAGGCATGAGGCATTTTTTCCTTCTGAGGATTCTAAGTGAAACTCTGGAGGAATGTTGTATTTTGTATTAATGCTTCTTCAGGTTAAAGCTTCTAAAATCCTGTAAGCTTGGTGATTCTGGCAAAACATAGCCTTTGGCCAAAGTTCTAATGGAACACTGGTAAGACATGACTAAGGTCTTTCTGAAGTTCTTTGGGCAAAAAGCAGCAGACCATTGGAATCCAGTGATAATTAGAATTAGACATATTAGAGGTAATCCACTGTGCTGCATGGGTGATGGTTTAATTTTTGATTTCTAGGAACGTTTCCTGGGGTGGGTCTCTGGCAACAGTTGATAATGGACTCATTTGATGGAGCCAGGTTGGACTGTTCCAAAACTTAACAGTTATGTGGCCCAAGGTGAACTTCCTTAGTGTCCCCCTCCCCCTTCTCTATAAATCTGTGAAAAAGATACAGGGATCTTGCGATGATTACTGATAAAGTAGAAAATTACCTAGCACAGTAGACATCTGCCACATCGTAGGTAGTTCATAACTGGCATCTTATCATTATTATTGTCACTTCTTCCAGATCACCACTGTATCCACAAGTTACAAACATACCTAAGTGCTTTTAAAATCCCCAGTCCTTTATCACACAGGCATATGAGAACCTCTCTCTCCTGGCCAGAGTCCACCAGATCAGTGATTTTACTTGCTTTGCAGCATCCTGTTGACCAGTTCCAGCTTCCTCTTCAAAGTTGCCGCATGTCGTCCACGATGGTACTCCCTCCCATCTCCCCCAGGGGACGTGGGGAAGGGCAGTAGGGCAGCAGACAGCCTTTTATGCTGTACTTTATATTCCTGCTCTCATTCTTTTGTACTGCTCTCTGCTTTACTGCCTTTTATCCTGCTCTTGATTCATTCATTTATCAAACATTTATCAAGTGTCTAGGTACTAGGCTGGACACTAGTGATGCAAAGTTGACAAAGGCACAGTCACGCCTTGAAGGGTATTTACAGTCCTGTGGGAGAAACAGATGCGAGCAGATTCTCACAACACAATTAGACAAGTGGTAACAGGAGGGTTTCTGTGGTGCTCCGGGAGTACAAATGATGAGGCAATTAACTCTTCTAGGACAGACAGAGAAAGTTTCACAGAGCTATCTGAACATCTTTTAAAAAGATGATTAACATATGTGAAACACATTGCCAGTCCAGGTTTGTTGCATGAGACAGGGTGCTCAGGGCTGGTGCACTGGGATGACCCTGAGGGATGGGCTGGGGAGAGAGGTGGGAGGAAGGGTCAGGATGGAGAACACATGTACACCCATGGCTGATTCATGTCAATCATGTTAATTAATTAAATTAACCATAATTTAATTTTTTGTATGGCAAAACCCACTACAATATTGTAAAGTAATTAGCCTCCAATTAAAATAAATAAATTAATTTTTTTTAAATAAATAAAGATGATCAAAGGGCCACCAGTCCATGAGATGGCAGTGAGGATGAGGAAGGAAGAGAGAAAGGAAAAGAGAGTCTACAGGCCAAGAGTCTGGGGTAGGGGGCTCAGGGAGGGGCGTGGATTCCAGCAGAGAAAGCCAGGATGTTAGCTTAGCTGCAAGATTTTAAGGGGAGGCTTAAGGGGAGGCAAGATTTTAAGGGGAAACAAGAACAAAATAATATTCAGGGAAAAAGTAAATTATATTTTTCAAAGATACTTTGCATAAAGAAAAATACTTTTCCACAAATGCGTAAGATTGCTTAAGGCAAGAGCATATGCATTCCCTATAATTCTTACTGAACAGATGAAATCTTTGAGATTCATGTCATACTTGATAGAGATGTTGCAGTAAACAAAATCATCAAGGCACCTTTAAGCATCATCGATGGAAGAAGGTTTAGTTTCATTTGAAGTGATCACACTTTCTCTTGCCTTTCATCCACCTTCTCCTGGGGTTCGGTTCACTGCCTTCACCTCTCCTTGTAAGAGGGTCCTTACAGTGGCAAGCAAAGACTCAGGCTACAGCAACCCAGTGTCTGCATTTATATCTCCAATGCCCTTATATCCATTCCCAGACTGGGAAAATATTAAAATAAAATAACTCTTACCTCCTCTTCTGCCTCAAAAAAAAAAATAATATTAGAACATAGTCAGTTGAACCCAGTGAAGGCCACCAACAAAAATGCAACTTTTGACTTCAGCTTTAACACCATCCCAAGACCAGTGGATAACACAGGAGTCACTGCTGGGAAAAAGCTTCTCTCAAGAGTTATTAGGAACATAACGATATTTTAAGATAAAGTAGGAAAAAATGTTCTGGGAGTGTATAAGTACAGGAGGAGTGTGTTAACTAAGATGAAAAATGGACAAAACAAATACATTTTTACAACTCTACAAGGTTCCTTCCTTGACCCGGCTCTTACAACATACATATTTCCTAAGAGTTTCTATCATTTCCTCATTCCTGAAGGAATGAATCTAGACTTTTCCTTAAGCCACTAAAACTCTTCAGAGTACCTTGGTAAGTCAGGCCAGAGAAGTAGAAGAGGAAATGCAAATGCAGAATACACTTGTTTGTGATTTTCTCATAAATATCAAAAGTCAAACACTCGAATACTATTTAGGGCCAACTTTACTGGGAAAGACCCTGATGCTGGGAAAGATTGAGGGCAGGAAGAGAATGGGGTGTCAGAGAATGAGATGGTTATATGGCATCATCGACTCAATGGATCTGAGCAAACCCTGGGAGATAGTGAAGAACAGGGAGGCTTGGTGTGAGGCAGTCCATGGTGCCACAAAGAGTTAGACACAACTTAGTGACTGAACAACAATTACTGCGGGTGTCCTGGGTGGGCTTGGTTAGTTGGGGTTTGTTTTGTGAAGATCGGTGTCAGCAATGTTAGTGTTTATCAAAAATGTGTCAACCTAACACAACATTATACATCAACTATACATCAATATCAGAGAAGGCAGTGGCACCCCACTCCAGTACTCTTGCCTGGAAAATCCCATGGATGGGGGAGCCTGGTGGGCTGCAGTTCATGGGGTCGCAAAGAGTCAGATACGACTGAGGGACTTCCTTTTCCCTTTCATGCATTGGAGAAGGAAATGGCAACCCACTCCAGTGTTCTTGCCTGGAGAATCCCAGGGACGGGGGAGCCTGGTGGGCTGCCGTCTATGGGGTCACACAGAGTCGGACATGACTGAAGCAACTTAGCAGCAGCAGCAGCATACATCAATATAAAATAAAAAATTTTTTAAAAGATGAAATGTATCTGTTTCCAGATACAGTCTAGGCTATGTACATACAGGGACATCTCCTTGTTCTGTGGAGTTGTATTTTTTTTTTAATTGAGGTATAATTGACATGTAACATTGTATTAAAAGTGTACAACAGTGATTTGATATTCATACATATTGCAAAATGATCATTGTAATAAATTTGAATTAACATCTAGTTAACATACATTATAGGTCATGAACACACTACATCTTCCTGTCCTGTGGCATTTTATTCTAACATCTACTTTGAGATAGTCACCAATTTAAAAAATTTTAAAGAGTTAGAACAGAAAAGTGCCAAAGATTATCATCTAATGAGCAAAATCCTTCACTTCTATGTTGAAATGGAAATTAAGAGAGGTTGAACTATTTGGTTACCTTAACTTGGTATCTCATATCAAGGAACAGTAAATGATTTAATGTCAATGCTGTGTGAATTACAATAGTTTCAGTATATTTAGAGAGAGGAGGAGAGGACATTTTAATTACTGTGAAACTACTCATAATCACAGAATAAATATTTTCTTACTATTTTGTAAATAACACTGAACTCTTTTTATCTCCATCAGCCCCAACCAATGTGGTACCATTTTTGCATTGCAGACCAGTCAGGCTGAGGAGCATTAAATTTAATTTGTGCAAAAGTTGAAGGTGGAAAAGCGTGAAATTAACTTGACGCATTTTTATGGCATTTTCTATCTTCTAGCTTCTCTCAGCCTTTCCAATCCAGAATGATTTGATTGGCTGTGTCATGATTTCCCCATCCCCAGAGCTTCCCTCTCCTCTATGTTCAGTGAGATTTGAGGGAGTCTATGTATCTTATTCTTCCTTCGTCTACAGGCAACCCAGCTGAAGGAAATGCTGATTTATTTGGCTTGATATTTACCTTGGCAGAGCTTCAGTCTGTGCTCAAGGTCCACTCATCTTGGTGACTCATCTCTTGCAGGAGTATGTGTGTGTGAAAACAGCCAAAGATGAGTCAACTCATTCAAAAAATCATTCAGCATGGCCTAGTTTGCAAAGATTTTGAAAGAAAAATAAACCTTTTATAAGGCTGTATAGTACACAGTAACTTATCAGCAATTGGTTGCTCACATAACACCTATAAACTCACAAGTTTATTACAGACACACCTCAACCAATGGGGTTAAAGCTGCGATATTCCATATTGTATCAAAAAATGAAGCACTTCTATATGATCCTAAAAACACACAGAATAAGAACTAATTGAAGACAATTGTGTTTAGGAAGAAAGAGGCAGATGGAAATGAGACTGTGGGTTGCCTACTGTAGATTTAATTTAGTTGCTAATTGTTAGGTTATACAAGAAATTTCTGCAGTATAAGCACTCCTCTCATTATTGAAAATCTAGGAAGATCTTCTATCAATTCTGTTCATCTCCCAATAGGAACATTCACATAGTTCATATTATTCAAGTAACATAGTTGTGCAGAGATTTTGAAGTTATGTCAGGAGAGTTTGCAAAGGAATGTATTTGCAAATTACAAATGAAGATAGGATATTACAAACAAAAATGAAATGTATAAATACCACAATTGCAAATTCAACCTTATACCATTGTGTACTTATTATTTTAAAAGTAATGATCAAAGCATATCTTGTGCATATTTATAGATATAACTGTGTAGTAATTTTTTAAGGTGCCTATTTAAAATTTTCTGCTCATGAGCTGAAGCAATGTGTCTTTTCCAGGGCTGGCCCATCATCCTTAATAGAACCTTTTCTAAATAATTTAATCTCTTTTTCAAGAGAAAGCAGGTACTTCTCACCCTAGACAGAACATGTACTTCTTTTGACAATATCTAACACAAAATTGGATCATCTGCATTAATTCCATCTGCTACACATGAATATTTCCATGGGTGGTAGGCTCTGATGGTGCAGTTTTTTACAAAGCACCATGCATTTATATTTGGCAAATATAAACACAAAAATGCATACTGACTCATACCTTGATTCTACCAAATATAAATAAAAATCTTCATATTTCTGAAAGGAATATAGAAAGAAATAATTCACAGGCTTTCACAGAAAGTTTAAAGGGACAAATAATGAACCTATAGTTTAGTAAAATACAATCAGCTTTCCTAGAATTTTGAAAAAATAAAAACACTGAAGAAATGGAGAGGAAAAGTAAAAGAGAGAGAGAACTTTCTGGTGTTGGGAAAGAAGGCATAGAGGTATTTGTCCTTTCCAAAAATGGTTTAACACTTATAGAAACTCATAAGATAGGGATTCATCCTCATTGCACAAATGATAAAACTGAAGATCTGAGGAACTGTTACTTGATGAAAGTTATACAAATATAATTAAGAACTTAATTCTTGTTAAGTTTAATTAATGTTAATTCAGAGAAGACTATGTCTGTGATAAATTCTGAAGAAAGAATTAAGCCTATTTTATGAACAGGTGAACATTGGAGAAAGAATATGGTAGACAAAGGGGGAGTAATCCTAATAACAGCTATCATTTAAAGCATTTACTACGTGTTAGATATTTAATGTACAAGTACATAACTATCAAGTTAACATAACTTATATGGTTCTCATAACGATATAATAAAGCAGGTGATATGACATTCATCATAGAGAAGACAAAACAGAGCCAAGGAAAGTTTTAAGTAGCCCACCAAATGTCTGACATGTTAGAGCCTGGTTTGAAACGAAGTCCAAAGCATCTCTAAAGTCTCGGTTCTTTCCAGTCATAGGATCACTAGTGCAGCTGAATCAGAGTGGAGGAGGAGGAAGAAAATGGTGGGATTGAGCCTGGTGAGTTGAACAGACCTAGGTCACAAAAAGCTGTGTAAGCCAAATGATTACTGTTTACACCTTATCCTTGGTTGACAAGAAGTCTTTGAAAGATACTGAGGAAATGACACGATCATATTGGAGCTTTAAGGTCATTCTGGGTAAGGTGTGAATTGTAGAGACTCACTTAATTTGGGAAGCAGAGAGACCAGTTAGTAGTGAAATAACCCAAAGCAGTGTATAATGCCCGTTCAGTTAAGTAACCATGGAATTGAAGTAGACAAGGATGATTCTAGATCCATCAAAAAGGTGAAAATGACAAGATATAGAGACCAATAGATTTCTTTGCTAATAACAGAGTAATGATTCTCCCAGGTCCCTGATTAGGTTACTTAATAAATCAAACACTTGCTAGAAACTAACTCTACAGTCATGGGGAAGCAAATAAACAACATCTAACAAAGATCCAGTTATCAGCCTAGATTTAACATTCATGGAAAAGTTTTGTTGCTGTTAAGATTAGAAAAATGTTACCATTAGAATAAATATGGAGAGCACATGAAAAAACAATTTGGATTTTAAACTATGAGATGGGTGATTTCTGTATTAGAAAGCATTTTGTTTGTTTTCATGTTTGATTTGCTTGTCCTACATTCCTAAAATGTAAATTCCCTGAGGGCAGGAATTTCATAGTTCTTGTTGGCACTCTAAATCCTGCACATAGAATAGTCCCTGGTATAGTAAGCATTCAATAAATCTGTATGCATTCATGACTTATCCAGTGTATAAGATGGAGATCCTGATTACAGAAACCCTCATAGAGTCTTCTACTAAGTATTCATGCAATATTTTTGCTCCCTCCCCTGCGGAATCAATGAAATTGGGGTCATTTTTTACATTCTGAGAGGACAGAAGTCAGAAATGTAATGACAAAGGTCCCTGAAATCTGACTCTACCTTATTCCTCCAAATAATGAGCACCAAATTAATTTTCAGATTGAACACTCTTAAAATTTCCTAGAAAATCAATAATACAAAGTGATAAGACTAAGGTTATATGATTTATTTATCCATTGACTTTCATTTTAATATTTCTTGCAAGAGATATTAAGGCCAATGATGATTACCTCATCTCTTACTCCTTCCCCTAAACATTATTCTCCTCATTGCTGCATTTAACCTTGAGCACCACCCAGTGTTGCTTGGATTTTAAATACAATCAGCTTTAATGGGGGAGAAATCAGGGTAAAGATGAGACCAAAAACTGTGAGTCTAGGACTTGCCTGTGAGGAAGAAGAGTCAGTGTATAGGAACCAGCTCAGAGACAGAAAATCCAAATGAGGTTATTAACTCAAGGTTAGAACAGCATAAAGAGAATCAGAAGTTGGTTCAGAGGCAAGAAGTGCAAAAGAGAAGCATATCTTGGAAGGAAAGAGAGGATTACATTCATCTGGCTCAGAGCCTCACTCTTTCTTTTACTCAATCCATTTCCACAAGAAAATTCTGAAAACGCCTTTCATTCTGAGCATGCCCTTTCTCTTTTTTTTTTGTCTCCAGATTTGCCTTATTCTGTGCCTGATCTTTGATGGTCTTCTAAGGGTTCTTCCCAACCCTTTCCAGACACACCCACACCCCTGGAAAATCTTACACTCTTTTAACAATTTGAGATATTCTGACAATGTTAATTATAGTAAAGTGTCTTTTTTCTGTGTTGATCTTTTATTGAACCCCTGTTTCATAGTATTAACTGCATATAGAACATCTTCAGCTGCAACATTTCAAATTCACCAATATTAAAAATATGTTTTCCATCTATATTTTTAACCATATTCTCATCATTACTTCCAACCTCACCTTGGGTTCAGATAACTGCAATGCATTCTCATCTGGAAATTCTTCCTTCAATCTCTTTCACATCAAATCCAACTTATACCTAACTTCAAATTAAAGAGAACTCATATTTAACTTTATCATATTATTCCTCTGACTTAAAGGAAAAAGTTCAATTAGCTTTCCATCATAATGAAGTTTCTTAACCTATCTTGTATAGGAATTCTAGTTTTTTTGTTTGTTTGTTTGTTTGTTTTGAGATTTCAAAACCACTAACTAAGGACTGTATCATCATTAGACCCTGTTAATGATGTCCTGCAATTTGAGGTCCCATCCTGATTCCCCACCGATTCTCCACCCTCATCACCCAGCAAGAAGTCCACGGGCCAGGACAGTTACCCATGAAGAGCTTTTCATTCCTTAACTTGAACTACACTCCAGGTACCTGTGAACTCGATAGTTCCTTCACAAATAGCCCAGAGTCTGCTTCTGGGGCTTGAGTGGGCGTCCTTCCTGACTCTGTCCTCCTGGTGGAGCCAGGAGACAAATTTGTACAGGTCTAGGTCCAGGTAACAGGTGTTTACAAAGGGGGAAGCTAAAGTTGGAACATGTATGTCCAAGTGTCCCAGACTTCTCAGTGAGGGATGGAGCTACGGGTAGGGAGAAAAAGGGTATGAGCGATAGGCCCACTATTCTCCTGTGCTGAGCTAAAACTCTAAGGATGTTGTAGTAGTGTTCAATTACTGCATAAACCAATTACTAACTTATCAACTTAAAGTATGAATTTATTTATCTTTATTTTATTAATTTATGAATTTATTTTATTTATCTTTATTTATTAATTTAGCTCACAGTTCTTTAGCTCAGAAGTCCCAGTAGGCCTGCATGGGTTCTCTGTGGAGGGTCTCATAAGGCCACAGCTATGGTGTTGGCTGGGCTAGGGTCTTACTGAGGATTTGGGAAAGGATATGCTTTCAAGCTCACTTATTTGAGCAGAAATCAATTTCCCATGATTGTGGGACTTAAGCTCCCATTCCCCATTCCGTTCTGACTGTCATTCAGGGGCCATTCTCTCAGCTCCTTATGGCCCCCAGCGTGACTCTTTACATGGCCCCTCTATCTTCAGACCAGCAACAGTTCATGGAGTTTCCATCTCTCTGACTTCCTCTTCAGCCAGCAGAGAAAGTTCTGTGTCTTTCTCTGTCTTTATTGGCTCATGGGATTACTTTGGCTCACCAAGAACATCCAGCACAATAGCCCTATTTTAAGGTTATCTGTGTCCTACAAACTTACCTGATAAGTGATGTCTCATTGTATTTACAGGTTCTGAGGATTAGGGCCAGACATGTTAGTACTCCAGCTGCCGTGGCAAAGTGCCACAGACTGGGGACTTAAACAATAGAAATGTATTTTCTCACCGTTTTCTCTGGAGGCTGCAAGTCTGAGGTCAGTGTGTCAGAAGAGTGGGTTTCTTTGAAGGCTTCTCTCATCGACTTGGAGATGACTGCCCTGGCCCTGCGTAATCTTCTGCTTGTACATGTCTGTGTCTTAATTGGCTCTTCTTTTTTTTTTTTTAATTTTTTTTAATTTTTTTAACCTTATTTATTTTTTCCTTTTATTTTTTTTTTAATTTTATTTTATTTAACTTTACAATATTGTATTGGTTTTGCCATATATCAACATGAATCTGCCACAGGTATACATGTATTCCCCATCCTGAACCCTCCTCCTTCCTCCCTCCCCATACCATCCCTCTGGGTCGTCCCAGTGCACTAGCCCCAAGCATCCAGTATCATGCATCGAACCTGGACTGGCAACTCATTTCATATATGATATTATACATATTTCAATGCCATTCTCCCAAATCATCCCACCCTCTCCCTCTCCCACAGAGTCCAAAAGACTGTTCTATACATCAGTGTCTCTTTTGCTGTCTCATATACAGGGTTATTGTTACCATCTTTCTAAATTCCCTATATATGCATTAGTATATATAGTGTTATTGGTGTTTTTCTTTCTGGCTTACTTCACTCTGTATAATAGGCTCCAGTTTCATCCACCTCATTAGAACTGCTTCAAATATATTCTTTTTAATGGCTGAATAATACTCCATTGTGTATATGTACCTCAGCTTTCTTATCCATTCATCTGCTGATGGACATCTAGGTTGCTTCCATGTCCTGGCTATTATAAACAGTGCTGCGATGAACATTGGGGTACACGTGTCTCTTCTTACAAGAATGCCAATCATATTGGATTAGGGCCTCTTGTAAGACCTCATTTTAAATTAATTCTCTCTTTACAGTCACCATCTCCAAGTACAGTTACATTCTGAGATACTGGGAGTCAAGTCTTCAAGATAGGAATTTTAAGAGGACACAACTCAGCTCATCACAGGGACTGCTTTTAGAAATCGGCCGACTGCAAGAATTCAAAATGGGAACCTGGCCTTGAAGGTTTCTGTGACGGCATATTTGTCAGTGCAGGAGGACAGAACACATTCTCTTTAACAGTTTTCCCACTTTACTATTTTTAAGTATTTTGATATATGGTTTGTAGGTCTTCAGTTGTATTTCTGCTCCACTTCTTCAGATCTGGTGGATGTGCCTGGACAGAGAGGTGAGGAATCCAAGAGGAAATGAACAGAGCTGGAGGCTATCTTTCAACGAAACGCAAAGGTGGCGGTAGCAGCCACACTGGTGTCCGTGAGGTGAAATCTAAGTACCTACTGATACAGCTAAGTCTATGATTGGGGAATAAAGTCTATTTTCTTTAACCTGTGCTTTCAAAGCATACATACGGTCAATCAGGCAGTCCTCATGCAACGTTGTAAGACGGAATACTACGCTCAGCTTCCTTCACCTCCCCAGCTCCCACTCCCACACACTCTGACTGCTGTGCTCCTTCCTGCATAACCCCAGACTGTTCAACTGACTTAGTCCATTCAGGCTGATAGAATGGGTGGCTGAAAAACCACCAAGACTAGCTGACTTGTCAACCACAAAACTTTATTTCTCAAAGTTATAGAGACTCGAAAATCCAAAATCCAGGTGCTGGCTGATTCAGTGCTTGCCGAGGGCCTGTTTTCTAGACAATAAACGGCTGTCTTTTCTGTGTCACACCTGGCAGAAGTGGCCAGGGAGCACTCTGAGATCTTTTATATAGGTACCAATTGCATTCATGAAGGCTCTATCTTACAAAGTCTCCACCACCTAGTACCATCACATTGGAAATTAGGTTTCAACGTGCATTTAGAAGATACAAACAATTCAAAGATGACACCAACCTCCTATTAAAAAACTACTTCCTTAACTACTTTCAACTTCCAAGGCATGTTCTTAACTTTCTCAGTCATTTGGAATTTAGCATTTATAATTTTGTACAACCTTTTAAAATTTTTAATGTCATAAACAAAATACAGTATCTCTTCTAGATTGTGATCTTGTTGAGTTCAAGTACCATGGCTAATATACCTCCCTCAGTGTAGAGGGAATGCACCTAACTTGGTAAATGCTCAGATGAAATGAATTGAGTTTATTTTCCTAGTGTTTGTTCCTTATAGACGCAACATGAAAAATAATTTGGTGTTAAAATAAGTTTGGACAGGTTTTACAAGGTTAAAATATGCTTCTTAAAGACATCTCAGAGTCTTTAATATACCACTGTATATGATTAATATCTAAGAGAACAGTCACGAAGACTTTACCAAATTTATTGACTTTTTATTTCAAGAGCATGTTTTGCAACTAGTGTTCCTGAATATACTTTTTAAAAGGCTGGCTTAAGAATTAGTCCTGACTCAACTCTCATTTTAAATATATAGTATTATTTATATGCAGCATATAAAAGAATTCCAAATATCTATATGTATTCAAAAGTCTTTATCCTGATATCCCTACTCTAACTATGGGCAATTGTTCATGCTATATGAAAACTCCTATCTGATATGAAAATTTCTGGCTTGTAAGGTCTTTTCATAAAGTTAAGTGATGGACTGAACTCCATGTCTTTTGAGGAAAGATCCAGAGTAAGCAGCTTTATATCAAAATATAAAATATCAAGATTCCAGTTATTAAGTGGAATGTGTTTTTAAAAAAAGGAGAATATAGTGCCTCTGGAGGGCACTTAACATTTCATTACTGTAAGTGGCTTTGACATCCGTAAGGTTTAAGTTATCGGGCTCTCTTAGATTGTAAGCACTGTTCAGATGGACACAATGGCTTGGCATTGAAACATGTATAATATCATATATGAAACGAGTCGCCAGTCCAGGTTCAATGCACAATACTGGATGCTTGGGGCTGGTGCACCGGGACGACCCAGAGGGATGATATGGGGAGGGAGGTGGGAGGAGGGTTCAGGATGGGGAACACATGTATACCTGTGGCGGATTCATTTTGATATATGGCAAAACCAATACAATATTGTAAAGTTATTAAAAAAAAAAGTTCTACAGAGCTTAAGAGTATATTTTTCTAAAAATGTTGATGAGAGTAATGATGGCTTTCCCTTACGGAGTTGCTGTGAAAATTAGTAACAGATACTCTAATAAATACTTTGAGCTCCTTTGGGGAAAACCCAATAAAAATTACTTTCATGTAATAATGCTCTTATCTATGTATCCAGACCTATCTGTATATTTGTCATTGTTGTTCAGTCACTAAGTTGTATCCATCTCTGCGACCCTGTGGACTGCAGCATGCCAGGCTCCTCTGTTCACTATCTCCCGGAGTTTGCTCAAATTCATGTCCATTGAGTCGGTGGTGCTATCTAACCATTTCATTCTCTGCTGTCCTCTTCTTTTGCTTTCACTCTTTCCCAGCATCAGGGTCTCTCTCAATGATTCAGCTCTTTGCATCAGGTGGCCCAAGTATTGGAGCTTCAGCACCCATCCTTCCAACGAATAGTCACAGTTTATTTTCTTTAGGATTGACTGGTTTGACTTCCTTACTGTCCAAGGGACTCTCAACACCACAGTTTGAAAGCATCAGTTCTTCAGCACCCAGCCTTCTTTATGGTCGGACTCTCACGTCCATACATGACTACAGGAACAACCATAACTTTGACTATATGGTCCTTTGTCAGCAAAGTGATGGTCCTTTGTCATTTTGGAATATGCTGTCTAGGTTTTTCACTTGTACCTTAGAGGATCTTAAAATACAGAGGGAGCCATTAACCTCTTTCAAACGCAGATGGATAAAGCTTAGGCTCAGCATGAGTGTCTGAGTATTGAGAAGCTGGGTCGAGTGGGTAAACCCTTGAGTACATACTCCTGATTTTCATTTTTTACAAATATCAACATGATCAAAGTTTTAGGATGTAATTTCTAGAGTCAAAGAGAACTGACAGTCCCCAAACCATTCCCCTATTATCTTAGCTGATCTACAGGGAACTATGTTGTGGAAAACTTTATCTAATTTGTAATAATGCTGTGAAACTGAATTTTCCATTAGTACTCTCATATATTGTATTTTCCTCAAATACTTTCACTCTCTTTTCTAATTGAATTTCTCGCTTTTGAAGCCAGAGTTTCTTTTATCAATACCGTTATTAGCATTTGCATTCCTATTTTTAACTCCCATTTCAAGGCATGCCTTGAAAACATTTTGTTGAAAGCAGTTATTTGCCATATTTTGCGAATTGTAGTTCAGCAAAATTGAAAAATACCTCTACTGCATTAGTAACATAAGAACAAAAATATATTTTATCACTTTGAGTATGTAAACACACAGAGAACAGAAAATCAAATAATAGAACTAAGAGGAGACATAGTCTAATGGACTCAGCAGAGAATTGGAGCCAGAAATATCTGTGTTCCAACCTTGGCTCCAGTACAGGGTCCTATGTCCTTGGGTACATTCCTTTGTCTTCGTGGAGTGAAAAAGAACCTTTAAAAAAGCAAAAAATAAAAAACCTCACTGTAGTAGAAATAGGGGAAAGTAGTCAGAAACATGACTGTTATTTCAGTACTATCTAAAGCAAGAT
Source organism: Bubalus bubalis (assembly GCF_019923935.1). Lineage (NCBI taxonomy): Eukaryota > Metazoa > Chordata > Mammalia > Artiodactyla > Bovidae > Bubalus > Bubalus bubalis. The sequence goes on along the minus strand of NC_059163.1, from coordinate 95,632,816 downwards.
TTTCACTTTTCGCTATGACTGTTTTGTTTCCTTCAGTTTCTGTGCCAAACTTGACACTGTTTCTGTTTATGTAATTCTAATTGTTTTGTCTCTGTACCCTTTGAACTTGGAGACTTCCCAGCCATAAGTAAGTCATCTGAAAACCCTCAATCAAACAGCCTTACCCTTCAGTCTCGTTACTACAAGGGTATGCAGTTATATAAGTCTTTAAAGACACCAATAGCTCAAGAACCAGAGTATAGATACTTGGTGCTCTCAGGTTTCCCTAAGAGTGTAACCAGGTTGAATATATTCTATTACATACAGTCTCCATCTGTGATGTTTGGACAGGAAATAGAATGCTTGGTACCTCACCAGCAACTTGTATCAATTTGTCAGTTTAATTGGAGGCCATTTGTGTGAGGGCTTGCACATATCACCTCATGAAAAAACAAGGGTCTTCTCACAACAGCAAATATCCCAGAACACAACCCAAAAGCAATACCACGTGCTGCTCCCCCTGACTTGTCCTGCATCTTACAAAGTATTTGATATATAAAGGGCCAAATAAATGTTTGCTAAATTGACCCGAATAGGTTTAAGTTTCTCTTCTTGTGCAAGTGACAATGCTTCTGCAGGTACCACTTAGGGAAAAGTTAATGGGTGAGGACCAGGAGTCAGCTCCTTTGCTGTCTGTCCACTTTCATGAGTGAGGCTGTTACTGCTGCCTGAGTCACCAGCCCCATCCCATCATCTCTGTAACCAGGCATGGACTGGACCACAGCTGAGACACTACCCCAGGCTCACCCTTCTCCAGATGCCATATTTTAGTATCCTGGACAAATTGCAGTGGGAGTCACCTCTGATTCTGACTTTTCCCACTCTTCCTTAATGTCTGACTTAACCTAGGAAGGTCTCCTTCTCTCTCCCACAATGGGCTTCTCAGAATTTCTTTGGGCAGCAGTAGAAAACTTCCCTCAATGACTCAGATTTCACTCTATCTCATGAGTTTACACCACCAATACTTCTCTGTCCCCTGTGTTAAATGGCCAGACAGCCCTCTCTACCAGAGTCTTCTTGCAGCTGCTTTGATCCTTTCTGTTGTGAGCTTACTGCCCTGTGAAAGACATACTTTCAGTAAATTGCTCAGCTACTGCCCTAAAAGTATCCTTTTATCTGAGTTTTTGAATAAAGTCACCACCACCACATCTCTGGAAGATAAAATATGTACATACTTCCAAATTAACTCCTTTTTAAAATTCATGAGGCTCTTGAGGTACTATATATAAACTGGAACTATTAGGGAATAGACTTTCTTCCCAGAATATTCCTTTGTTGGACCTCTTTCCTTCCTTGTGTCACCCAAATGAGACAAAGGCACAATGTAGCTGTCTCTCACGGAGCTTAGTCTTATCAAAAGTGCAAGTGGAAAGCCCCACATAAACTTCCTTTACCAGACAGAAAGGTGAGTGTGATACACGTTGCTTTTAACAGGAAGTAAGTCTGTTTGGAGGTTAACTGCTGTGTGCAGACAATGAAAAGATGAGGGTTCTACAGCCAGAACCCTTCCTTAGCCTTTGGCTGAGTCAGTTTCTCAGTGCACAGGAAGCATGGGGAGATGGGAGAGAGGCTGCCATCTGTCACAGAGAATCCCCCATCTAGCTCTGCAGCTAGATGTTGGCTTGGGTGGTAAAAGTCAAAGGGAGAGGAATGGCATAGTGGTAAAGAATACACCTGTCAATGCAGGAGACACAAGAGACTCAGGCTCAATCCCTGTATCAGGAAGATCCCCTGGAGGAGGAAAAGGCAAACTACTCCAGTATTTTTTCCTGTAAAATTCCACAGAAAATTCCCTGGTGGGCTCCAGTCCACAGGGTCACAAAGAATCAGACATGACTGAACACCCATACAGAGAGGAACAAAAGCAGACAGGACCTCTAAGCTGAGTGGGTAAAGAGGAAAGAATTAAGAGAGAGAGCTTTTCACTTGGAAAAACAGTGATGTGATGGGCTTCAACCATAAATCCTCCTTGAAAGAGCCTTGACATTTTTTCCTTACATTCCATATTTTGACAAGTGAAGTCCTGTTTTATTTTCGGGCTGGGACCTAAGATAGAGAGACAGCTATGTAAGAAAAAAAACAAATGGAATACATATGGTATAGGCTTTTCACTGAGCCTGGAACAACTGACTTGCTCAATCATTCTAAAAATGAGAATATGAGTGACTGAGGTATGAGTCCATTCTAGGAACATGTTAATACAGATAGAGAAGTCAATGCATATAAAAACTATAGAAAATAAAGCCTAAAATGCTCACGAGCTGTTCAGCTCATGTTATGGACTAAATGTCTACGTGACCCCAAAATGCATATGTTGAAATTCTGACCCCAAGTGTAATGATATTAGGAGGTGGGGCCTATGGAAGGTGATTAGCTCAGGAGGGTGAGGCCCTCATGAATGGGATTAGTGCCCTGATAGAAGAGGCCCAAGAGAGCTTCCCACTACTTCTGCCATGTGAAGACACAGTAAAATTCCTATGAATAGGAACCAAGCTCTCACCAGATTCAGAATCTGCCAGCATCTTGCCCATCGACTTCTCAGCCTCCAGAACTGTGAGAAATAAATGCTGTTGTTTAAACCACTCAGCCTGTGGTATTTTTGTTACAGCAGCCCAAACAGACTAAGACAGTTTATATGGACCAAGAGAAAGACCTAGAGCCAAAAGGGAAGAGAAATTTGAAACCATTTACTCAGTGGCATCTAAAACATTCAAAGCAGAGTGACATAAAACTAGAGAGCTGGCAAAAATTAGCCATGGACATTAATTGTTGTAGGATGCTGCTGCTGCTGCTAAGTCGCGTCAGTCGTGTCCAACTCTGTGCGACCCCGTGGACAGCAGCCCGCCAGGCTCTGCCATCCCTGGGATTCTCCAGGCAAGAACACTGGAGTGGGTTGCCATTTCCTTATAGGCCACTGAAATATTTTTCGGGGTTTCAAGTTTATTATAAGAAAGACTATCAGAGCTGGGAAAGGTACAGAAATGGCAACAGAATGATAAATACTGTCAATGTTTATAACTGTGAAGCGAGGGGGGGAAAATTAGCTCCATGTTCATTAGATAAAAAGAGATTAGAAGGGGTAATTACTGAGGTGTTGAAAACTCTGTAGAGTATTGAGAAGGGAGAGACAGGAAATGGCTCAAAAACGAAAGAGGACATGAGCAGAAAGGAACAAAGAACTGTGCATTAAAGGGAATTCAGAAGCCATGTATTTCTAGAGTAATTACTGCCGTGTGCAGAAAAGGCTACTGGTATCAAACAGTCAGTATCCTAACCTTGAGTGCATTTTTACAATGAGCCAGATGAGTTGAGTGCTTCTCGGGTGTGGGGTGGGGATTGGGGTGATTGTGGGGAGGGGCTCCTCAAGGCACAGAACCTGCATCAAGGGATTGATGCCTTTGTCAGGGCAACAAGACTGCTTTCCTTCCTGAAATGTGAGCTGCTCTCTCTCATTAACACACTGATCTGGCAGAGCCACATCCTGGAATCCTAAAAACATCAGCTTCCATCTAAACTTTTCATTTCTTATGTGCCTAATTTGGCTTAGTCAGCTTGATGGCAAGTTTGCAATGTTATAAATATGCATATGGCCTGGTATCTGCCACCATCTGATCCTGACTTATTTGCCTATCGGAAAAAGCATAAGCCAGGGAGGATGTGCAGCTGGGCAAGCCTCCAGGTTTGGAATTCAGTCTTGATAAACATCAGATAATGTTGAGAGCTTATCTAAACTGGTCAGTCACATACAGCCTCTGACCTTTTTCCAATCACCTGACTAGCTCCTATTCTCTGGAGTTGGAAAAATGACCTATACAAATCACAGTTTTCCCATAATTTGGTCTATTATTGTTATGAAATATATTGACACCCAAATGTCTCATGGTTTAGGGGTGAACTGATATTTGTTCTTCTTTATGGGGATGTATATGCCCTAAGTTACAGTCTCCCTGAACATTGAAAGGTGTTAAAACCCAGAAAACAGCCTTAACACAGTAAGTGATTGAGTCACCTCACTCCATCCATTGAGTGGAAGTTCAGTGTTGCAGAAAGAATTCTTCTTCATCTCAAACAAATTCAACCTTTGTGCATCCTCAAGACATTAAGTATCTCTTTCTCTCCAGTTACAACCAATTCCCATTATAAAGAAAATTTTTTCTGGAAAATAACAGGTACAAACTCACAGGCTCTGCTTCGTCACAGTCCCCAGCACCTATTAACTCCCAAGCTTTGGCAGTTTGGCTTCTGGACTCACCATTACAGTAAAACTGCTTTGGTAAAAGTCACTAATGACCTCCTAATAGCCAAACCCAGCGAGCATTTTCAGTGTGGGGCATTCTTACAGAGTTTACACTCTGCTTCAAACTCTTGTCTTTGGCTTCAAAGGCATCAGTGCCTCCTCACTGTCCTTCCAACTGCTCTGTTTGCTTCCTTTTTTTTTTTTTTTTTCCAATCCCATGGATTCCTCTTGCTCTATGTACTCTTTCAAGTTGGTGTTTCCAAGACTATCTCATTACTTGTTATCCTTTTCGCCCTAATATTTATCCTGAGCTCCTTATCTTATCTAATTATCACCCACATTCTAAACCTCCCAAATCTGTATGTCCATTCCCAATCTTTGCCTGAGTTCTAAAACCTCAAATGAAACAGTCTACAAATGCATTGTCTGACTATTCCTCATATACCCCAAGCTAATAACATGCATGACCTTCAATCCCTTTACCTATCTGCCAACCTCCTCCTTCTCTTTCCATTCTACCTCTGTTAATGAAAACTTATGAATGGGCAGATCAGTTCAGTTTTGTTGCTCAGTCGTGTCTGACTCTGCAGCCCCATGGACTACAGCAGGCCAGACCTCCCTGTCCATCACCAACTCCCAGGCCTTACTCAAACTCATGTCCATTGAGTCGGTGATGCCATTCAACCATCTCATCCTCTGACATTCCCTTCTCCTCCTGCCTTCAATCTTTCCCAGCATCAGGGTCTTTTCCAGTGAGTCGGTTCTTCGCATCAGGTGGCCAAAGTATTGGAGTTTCAGCTTCTGCATCAGTCCTTCCAATGAATATTCAGAACTGATTTCCTTTAGGACTGACTGGTTTGATCTTAGATTTTTCTGTTTTCTTCAGCATCTACATCCAATTGGTCAAGTCTTATACATTCTACTTCAAAAAAAAACAAACAAAAAACTAGATTATTTTTAGATTGGGTTTCCATTTCTCAGCTTCATAGCCTTAGCTCCTATTTCAATAATATTTCACTCAACCTATTGAAATAGTATCCTCACTGGTATTTCAGATTCCAATCCATCCATTAGCAAAGTTTTCTATAAATCAAATCTGATTACATTACTGTCCTACTTAAACCGGGCCATTTGCTGTATCACTCCCAGAAAAAGGGCTCTAAATTCTGCTTCTGTATTCAGTCTCATCCCTGCCATTACCTCTTGTGTTCCAGCTTACCTTTCCTTTCAATGCCCTTGACAACAATACATTCTCTTGTGCTTGCTGCTGCTGCTGCTGCTGCTAACATTCATTTTATCCCTCTCCAATTATTTACCTGGAAAACCTTTCCTTATGCTTTAAGGCGTGGTTTAAGCATTGTTTGTGGCCCGTCTTCCTTGATATTCCCCACTCAGTCAAAGTTAGGTATGCTTTGAACTACTACCCCCTCCAAAGCACTTGGTAGAGGTCTCAATCTACTACAGCACAAATCACGTACAATCTCCACTTGGTGTGTAACACTGTGTTCTCCATCAGATTCTGAGCTCCAGTCGGGAATCGATGTCTTGATCTGTTTTGGCCTTCCCTGGTAGAATGACTGATACATAATATATACCCAATAATTGCTTAGTGAAACCAATAAACACTTTGGTTCAGTGATTTCCATGAAAGTAGGATGTTCAAGTGCTCATGGTACCAATGACGCGGAAAAAACTCAAGGTAGTTTCTTCTACTATGAAAAGCCAAGAAGAAGGTAGGACCAGATGATTGTGTCTAAGCTAGCTGGGGAAATTCCCATGAATTTAAGCCATTAGAAAAAAAGTTTTTAATTTACCCTCTCCTCCCCCTCAGAAAAGTGAAAAGAATTCAAGTTTTTGAGCAAATGCTTACTAACCAACCCCAGAAGGTAGTTTAGAGGTGTCTAGATCTGAATTTTCTCAGAGAAGTTTAATAGTAGCAACACATGTGGTATATGTAGCAATTTTTTCTAAATGTTTCCATCTTTATCTTGGCATATATTTTCACAAATCTAGCCAGCAGATATGAGAATATACTGAGATTTCATTTAGCATATGAAGAAACCAAGGACTCAAGATGTTAGGCAATTTTCTCAAAATTGTACAATGTGTCACCAACTGATGGGTATCCAGTCTCCCAAATCTATGTTTCATGTTCTAGAAACCTGAATGTGTTGTCTTCTCTCTAAAGCTTCCTCCTTTCTCATGTCATTTCTTTCATCAATGCAATAATAATTTATTCCACAATGATTTTTCTAAAAGCTACGATAAAATAGAATAATCGATTTAGAGTCATAAAGCCTGACCTTGACTTCCTCTGCGTGGTAGTGTAGTGGTGGTAAGGCTTTTCAGTCGTGTCCGACTCTGCAGCCCTACATACTGGAGCCTGCCAGGCTCCTCTGTCCACGGGATTCTCCAGGCAAGAATACTGGAGTGGGTTGCCATGCCCTCCTCCAGGGGATCTTCCTGACCCAGGGATTAGACCTGTGTCTCTTATGTCTTCTGCATTGGCAGGCAGGTCTTCTCACTAGCACCACTCGGGAAGCTCATAAAAAGGAATCATTCCCGTGGATTGTTAACCTGCCAGGTTCCTCTGTCCATGGGATTCTCCAGGCAAGAATGATGAAGTAGGTAGCCATTCTCTTCATCCCAGGGATCTTCTTGACCCAGGGGTTGAACCCAGGTCTCCCACATTACAGGCAGATTTTGTACCATCTGAGGCACAGGGAAGCCTGAGTTCCTCTTAGCCCATGCTGCCTTTGAATATTTACATGAGTTCTCCTTAGATCATGCAAATTTTCAAAGGCAGCAGAATATAATGAAAAGAGGACTTGGATTTGGAATATCTGGGCTTGATCCCAGTCCAACTGCTTTCCAGCTGGGTCACCTTGAGCAAGCCACTTCACTTCTCTGAACCTCAACTCCCTTATCTGCAAAGTGGGAATAACAATACTTATGCAGTTTACTCTTATGAGACAGAGCACATGAAATCACCCTGTAAAGTATAAGTGCTATGCAGTGATACTGTATACCTTTATTGAGTGTTTGCTATATGCAAGGTGATGCTCTAAGTATTTTACTGAAATGGGCTCATTTGAATACTCAAAATGATTCTATGAAATAGATGCTATTATTTATTGTTCCTACTTTATAGATGAGAAATAAAAGGCAGGCAGGATTTAACTAGCTCTTCCAAAATCACACAAATAAGAAGTGGAGCTAGGATTGAACCCAGAGAGTGAAATGCCCAAGCTCATCTCCAAACCACTTCATTATGACAGCTGTCCGGCTAACACACTGAGTACGTTCATGTTTTAGGATCTTAGGGCATATGAACTCAACTGCCCTTTATATGTATTATCTCCCTCAATCCCCCCTACAACCCTGCAAGTTTATCCAGAGGCAGGAAGTAAATATTAGCAAAGGCCCATGCTTGTTCCTCCAGTCTATTCTGAACACAGCAGCCAGAGCGAAACCTCTTTGTTCAAAACCCACTAATGTTTCCCACTTTATTCAATGTAAAATCAAAAATCTTTGTGATGGCCCAGAAGGCCCTTATATAGTCCAGCCATTGGCTGATTCTGTACTGCTCCCCCTCATTCCTCCCTTCCAGCCACACTGTTTTCTTTGCTGTTGCTGAAAAATGGCAGATGTGTCCCCATTTCAAGACCTTTGTCTCAGCTGTTTCCTTTGCTTGGAAAGGTCTTACCCAGATAATCACAGGCCTTATTCACTCACTTTATTCATGTCTCTGCTCAAAAAATAAGCTGTCAGAGGCTCTTTTGACTATTCAGTATAAGATAGAACTACCAGCCCCTTTGGTCACTCTCAAATGCCTTACCCTGATTTTCTTTTTCATTAGTGCACTGATCCCAGGTGGTTCAGTTGGTAAAGAATCCACCTGCAATGCAGGAGACTTAAGAGATGTGGGTTCGATCCTTGGTTTGGGAAGATCCCCTGGAGAAGGCATCACAACCCACTCCAGTATTCTTGCCTGGAGGATCCTATGGGTAGAGGAGCCTAATGGGCTACAATCCATAGGGTCGTGAACAGTTGGACGCAGCTGAGGCAACCGAGCATACACACGTGGTACCCATCATCAGTGGCATGTCCATTTATTGTACCTAATAATTTTCATATATATACTTTTTATGATGTTTCACTCATGCCATATGCACATAAACATACACAACGTCTCCCTCAACACACACACATATACACACACACTAGAATACTAGCTACTTACCAAAAGTTCAGCTTTTGTTTTCTGTTATCATTCCCCAGTAAGCCTCAAAACCAAAAAGTTTTGTAGATAAGTGGGAATAAATGATTCCATGCCCTCACAGAGTTTGAAATCTGGTGAAAAGGCAAGAGAGCCTTATTAAAGATTCCTAAGAAACCCTGATAGTGACAGGAAAATGTTGGATGGTTTTACTTCCATTTTTTTAGAACCTTTTGGAGCTCCAGATACAGTCCTGTGTTATAAAATAAGGTTGAGTAAGTCTTACCAAATAAATACATATCATTCCCTTCCACAGAAGTGCCTCCCTATTACTTCCAATCAAATAATGGCTTGCTTTATTGTCAGTGGTGAATAAAGAATTAAAATTCACCTGATTCAAGGCAATTCTGGGCCAGGAAGTAGAGTTGAGGCATGTGCAAAAGGATTTTGTTTTTTCATTTCTGATCTATTTTATGAGAAGTTTTGTTTAATGAGAAGTTACAATACACTCATGTTACCAAAATATCTCATGCATCATTTTTAATCCAGGAGAAGGTAGGCCCTAATTGACCTATTAAGGTTCCCTTCCTTTTTCTCTGATACCATTAATCAACCTAGCTATTCCATAGTGCCATCTAGCAAGGGAGGTAGGAAAGTAGATGTCTCCCAAAAATTCTGTCAAAGCATGGTTGGAGGGGAGAGGAAATCTCTTGAGAGGAAGTGTTTACAGAGGGTTCTAAAGGGCCATGAATAGGCAAGGGGTAGCCATGTTAAGTTTCGTCTTAGTCCTAGTTAAACATTTACCAGTGTCCATTACATTTGACAACCCTGAAACAATATATGGTGGTGTTATCACTGCTTCATGGAAGAATTGCTTGGAAACCAGGGAACTGAAACATGAATCTTCACTGCTCCCTGGTTAGGTCATGTACCTCAATTTCTTTCCTTTCTATAAGGCATTAGAACTCAGTGGAAAAAGCATGAGCTTTGGAATCAGACAAAATTGGTTTTAAATTTTGCATCTATTGCGTATTAGCTGTTTGATTTCAGTATGTCACCTAGCCTTCCTGACACGGTTCCTACTCTTGTATAATTGCATTTGTAGACAAATATCATATGATCTTACTTCTATGTGGAACCTTAGCAAAAAATGATGTGGGTAAACTTGTTTATAGAACAGAAACAGACTCACTGACTTGCAGGATGGGCTTGCGGTTGCCAAGGGGGAAAAGTAGGAGGAGGGATGAATTGGAGGTTGGGATTGGCATATTGTTGTTTAGTCAGTCACTAAGTCGTGTTCAGTGACTCTTTTGCAACTCCATGGACTGTAGCCTGCCACGCTCTTCTGTCCATGGGATTTTTCAGGCAAGAATACTTGAATGGGTTGCCATTTCCTCCTCCAGGGGACCTTCCCGACTCAGGGATCAAACCCAGGTCTCCTGTACCTCCTGAATTGCTAGCTGGATTCTTTACCCCTGAGCCACCTGGGAAGGCCAGGATAGGCATATACACACTATTATATGTAAGACAGATAACCAACAAGGACCTACTGTATAGCACAGAGAACTATACTCAGTATTTTGCAATATCTTATAAGGGAGAAGAAACTGAAAAAGAATAGAGATATGAATATGTATAACTAAATCATTTTGCTGTACACTTGAAATACAACATTGTAAATCAATTCTACTCTAATATAAAATAAAAAATCTTTTAAAATTGCATTTGTAAATATCCATTCACTAACACTTTTGTGAAAATTCAGTTAAATTACTATGTAGTAGCATGCCCAAGTGGTCTTAGGGCATGAAGTTCTATTAATTACCTCTCTTTGTCTTTGTCTTAATAGAAAAAATGAAAAAAAAAAAACTTTCAGTTAATTCTTAATAAAGTAGCCAATGATTAAAAAAAATAATTTTATTATATGCTTTTTGAAATAAAGATTTCAAATATTTCTCCAGAAATGTCTAGGGATTTGGGGATCCAGGGACTCTAATAAAAAGGCCTAAGGGCCAAACAAGAAGGTAAGGATGAATGAAAACTCCTGCGTTTACCTTCTATACGTCAAGTAACACATTTAAGATCCAATGGCTGATGGATGTCCTTGCAGCGTCCATCTCTTAAATTTGGTCAGAAAAGAATTGCTCAAATCTTTAGCTTGTAGGAGGAGATACAAGATAAAATGCAAGAAGAACTTTGGTATAAAGAGGAGCCGAAAACACGATTTGCCCCTAGGGAACGTCAGCTCTCCTCTGTCTGACTCTCTTTTCACTCACACACACACAAAAAACACTGAGAAATTTCAAAGTCACTGGGTTAAAAGAAAACTTTAAAACAGCCAGGGTACCTACAAAGCAACCCCTATTCTGCCCTGAGTTATGTAGAGAGCAGCTTGGATCCTCACACACCTAATGCGGTGTCAGAGCCCAGCCGGTCCCTGGATTGTCATGAATCTTTTATGAAGGCTAAGTGAACTGAAGTGTGGCTTCAGCCCACTGCAATTTGGGGGTAGGAGCTGGAACCCCAAATTTACCCTGTGTCTTGATCATGTCTCAAGGGGGTGGGAGCACTTGAAAGAGCTCCTTTGATTGCCCAAGTTGATAGTCCCAGAATTCAGTAGTGAAATCAGTATCAAGAGCTAGCAAAAATAGAAACTCTCATTCTAAAAGGAAAAACTAACATGGCTATAATTACACAAGGGAGGAGAACAACAACAAACTATGAAACTATATGAAATATTTTCATAAAAATTATGTCATGGTCCTTTTGGAAGGGAAATAGAGTTAAATATTGGTGACATGGCTAGTTTTTTTTTTAGTTTATTTTTTTTTTATTTTTAAACTTCACATAATTGTATTAGTTTTGCCAAATATCAAAATGAATCCGCCACAGGTATACATGTGTTCCCCATCCTGAACCCTCCTCCCTCCTCCCTCCCCATTCCATCCCTCTGGGTCGTCCCAGTGCACCAGCCCCAAGCATCCAGTATCGTGCATCGAACCTGGACTGGCAACTTGTTTCATACATGATGTTTTACATGTTTCAATGCCATTCTCCCAAATCTTCCCACCCTCTCCCTCTCCCACAGAGTCCATAAGACTGTTCTATACATCAGTGTCTCTTTTGCTGTCTCATACACAGGGTTATTGTTACCATCTTTCTAAATTCCATATATATGCATTAGTATACTGTATTGGTGTTTTTCTTTCTGGCTTACTTCACTCTGTATAATAGGCTCCAGTTTCATCCACCTCATTAGAACTGCTTCAAATGTATTCTTTTTAATGGCTGAGTAGTTTTTTCTTTAAGATATATTTGAAGCCACCAAAATAAACTTGGTGTCTGATTTTAAAGAAATGTATGTATCTTTGAGTTTCTACTTTAAATATCTGTTTCTCCACATTGCTTACCTGCTGGCAATTTAAGAGCTTGATTTGTGAAAATCACGTAACTCTACAAATATCCATCTTATTGATGATATCATGGAGGTATCTTAAGAATACATCCAGTAGGATGAATGCTGCTGCTACGGCTGCTAAGTCGCTTCAGTCGTGTCCGACTCTGTGTGACCCCATAGACGGCAGCCCAACAGGCTCCCCCGTCCCTGGGATTCTCCAGGCAAGAACACTGGAGTGGGTTGCCAAATGCTAATGTATTCTAAAAGACTTTTTTTTTGTAAAGCCTAGTGAGTTTCTATAAGTCTAGTGTATCTCAGAAATTTCTATCTTCACAAAGAACAAAGTTAGGATTAGATGTTACTTCAGGTAAGAATCTGTTCAGTTCAGTCGCTCATTCGTGTCCGACTCTTTGTGACCCCATGCACTGCAGCATGCCAGGCTTCCCTGTCCTTCACCAACTCCTGCAGCTTGCTCAAACTTATGCCCATCAAGTCGGTGATGCCATTCAACCATCTCATTCTCTGTCATCCCCTTCTCCTCCTGCCTTCAATCTTTCCCAGCATCAGAGTCTTTTCCAGTGAGTCAGTTCTTCACATAAGGTGGCCAAACTATTGGAGTTTCAGCTTCAGCATCAGTCCTTCCAGTGAATATTCAGGACTGATTTCCTTTAGGATTGACTGGTTTGATCTTTAGTCAATTCCTTTAGGATTGGCTGGGTTTAGGTAAGAATAAGACATTGCAATAATTATAATAATATTTTACTATTATATAGTATCTAGCTCATTAATTCTTTTTTTTAATTTAATTTTATTTTTTAACTTTACAATATTGTATTGGTTTTGCCATATATCGAAATGGATCAGCCACAGGTATACATGTTTTTTTACACACAGTTCATTTTGTTGTTTCACTTTACAGGTTGTAACAACCCTATGAAATGAAATTCTCTTTTATACAGATAAGGAAATTGGGGCTCAGAGAACTGAAGGTTCTTTGCCAAGCAAGCTGGCTGGAAGAAGGTAAAACCAGAACCAGAAATCAATTCCTTTTGGTTCTGGGAGTAGTGGTCTAGACTGGCAGACAATGACGATGATCCTAGTACCCAACCTACATTATTTGAAAGATTTTTTTTTTAGGTATTGTGCCTCCAGGTCTGTGAATTTCTTATCTGAGCATTTTTCTTTCATGCTTTCTATTATAAAAGTAACATAGATTTTAAATGTAATTTTGCAATTCAGGGAGAAAAGTAAAAATGTTTACTGAAATGGAATTTGATAAGATTGTTTTAAAATCATTTTGTAAATATCTTATAGCATGTAATATTTTTAGTTTTATTGGACTTTTATATTTAAAATAACTTAATTATTTTAGGCAATACTTTTAAAATATACATTTAGTATGTTTCTATATAGACAGCTATGATTTTCAGTTTATTAAAAGTTACCCTTGAGTCCAGAATGAAAAGTTCTGCAACTTTTCTCAAGGTCATTTATTAGGCTAGAAATGACCTTAATTTGTTTCATTTCATTCTAAATAAACAGAATAATAAAACACAAGAAATTTCATTTTTTAGTGCATGTTAATTGGCCAAGGGACATCTGCTTGCCTTGTAGTCTTATACTTTACAAATCAAAATTATAAACATGCAGACTTTTTCAGAACTTATAAATTTCCTTCATATTTCACAGAAGCCTCCTCATATGCAGAAAAACAAAATCAGATGTTATCTAGCCAGAAATCCAAGTATTCTGTGGAGAATTAAGAAACTGTACAATCTGCAGGATCCAGACCTGCCATTCTGTTTTCCTTTAAATTTCTGGTAACTAGGAAGCAAAGGGATTTCAAGAAGTATTATTTCCTTTCAGATGGTTAACTTGGCAGTGAGGGTGGGGAGGGGAGATATACAGCTGACCTCCATCACCTGCACCCAGGATCCATTCTAAGTGATTTGTATAAACGTTAACCTCCCCTTCCTGACCTCTCCTGTATAGGAAACTACAGAGATCAGAGGTGGCAAGTCAGAGCTCCAGAGCTTTTCTCAAGAAGGAAAACTACTGAGAAATGAAGAAGGAAAGGGGAAAAAAATCACTAGAAAATTATATGAGGGTCTGTTTCAAAATACTGCGCTAGATAATGATCATGACTCAAAATAAGGAGGAGGTATCCTCAACACTGCGTCTCAGTAACTTTTAAATAAGTAATATATTGACTAGCTTGAGAATTAGTAAACATCCCAGGTTTTCACCTACTCTTGTAGTGCTTACTATGAGTTAAGCCCTCTGCCCAGTGCTGACCACACAAATATAAAGATGACTCATAGTCTTTTCTCATGAAGCTTACAGTTCATACGCACTATTACGAGGTAAGTGCTGTACTAGAGACTGTATGGAGGAAGGGCTCTCATTCTAGCCTCAGGAGAGAGGGGAGATCATTGGATTACTAGCTCCATATAAACTAAGGCCATGTCACCACAACTTCTACATGCATAATACTACGTACCCCTAATAGATTCCCAGTGAATTCGATGACAATTTCTGCTGAGTCTTATAGAATGAGTGTTCTATTGGTTATGAGAAAGAAATGACTTTTTCAGCATGTCTAAGATTAGAGGGATTTTCCAGGCAAGAGTACTGGAGTGGGTTGCCATTGCTTTCCCCAAAGATTAGAGGCTCTAGGGTAAAGGAACTTCTAAGAATTGTAAGACAAGTTTTAGATATGGCTGAAAAACTAAGTGTTGATGGATCATGAGAACAGGCAGATATACAAGAACATATCTTGAAGATTCTTGTAAAGTCAAAGTGTTAGTTGCTCATTCATGTCTGACTTTTTGAGATTCCATGGACTGTAGCCCGCCGTGTTGCTCTGTCCATGGAATTCTCCAGGCAAGAATACTGGATTGGGTAGCCATTTCCTTCTCCAGGGTACCTTCCCAACCTAGAAATCGAACCTGGGTCTCCTGCATTGCAGGCAGATTCTTCACTGGCTGAGCCACCCAGGGAGCCCGAAGTTTCTTGTAGGTCATGTTTAAAAATATACAAATTTACCAAGAAATAAAGTTCTTACTTTATGAGGTTGAATAAACCAATAATTCCAGTATCATGTATGCCTAGGTGACTTCTTTGAGAGCCTAGAGGAGAAGTAATATAATCAAAGTTAGCTGTCCAAGTGGTCCTACCAAAAATGTGATGCTTGAGCTTTGGATGAGCCAAGTGAAGAAAAATCATATTATAAGGGGAAAATACACATCTGAAGACATGGAGGTGTAAAGTACCATGGTTTTTTTTTTTTTTTTTTTTTTGGTTTTTTTTTTCTGTACTCAAAATGTTTATTCTCAGCATATATATGTTTGTGCCTGGATGACTAGAAGGGAAACTTCGTGAGACTTTGCCACAGTGACCTCTGGGGGACTAGCCAGGTCACTAGAGCCACAGGATGAGGACTGAGAAGGTGGCAGCAGCCACAAGGCCTAAAACGAGTTGTGGGGAGGCTTTTGGGGGCCTCTGGAGGGCCTGGTTGGTTAGCCACTTGTTTCTCACCCGGTGTGTGGCCCGAGGCTTACTCTGAGGCTGAGTAAGGAGGTGGGAATGGCACGACCTGCCCACCTGCCTGTTTGGAAATTCATCCTCCAAAGGACTCGGACCTTTGCTTTCCTCTCTCACCTGTTCCACCTGACTGAAGACCCACAGCAGGTTTCCACGAAGGATGCCCTGAAGCTCTTCCTCCCTCCAGCCTCGCCTTAGCAACCCCGTACTCATAGAGGAGTACCATGGTTTTTAAACAATCCAATATGCCTGGAGCCATGGGTGATGAAACTAGAGGAAATAAAGGGACCTGACCATGATAGTTTTTATGTGCTAAATTATATTGTTGAACTTAACCCTGAATGGAATGGAGAAGGATTCAAAGACTTGAAGCAAGAGAATTGCATGAGCAGATTTCCATTTTACTAAAATCTGTACATGATGTGGCTGAAAAGTAGGAAAATCAGTGACAATGATTCTCAAAGGGAGATTACCACCCCAGAAGGCAGGTTAGAAATTTGGGGCTTTGTTGTCCCAATAATTAGGAGGCATTATAAGCATTTAGAAGACAAAAGTCCAGAGATGCTGGAGGTCTTCCAATGCCAGCAGCTCTGAATAAGGAAGACTGTTCCTGTACCAAACACTATTTCTTCATGTTCTACTAGACAATCAAGTATGTGAAAAATCTTTCCCTAATCCTCTGAATTAGAATCTAACACCATTTACATATTAAAACAAAGTGAGCTTCACTCTTTTAATTTATGGTGAATTTTGTATGAATGTAGGTACCATATAAACTGAGATAAAATTTTATTTTGAGGGGGTGGGGACTTTATCAAAAGCTGTTTGCCATTTCAGACCAAAAAAAAAAAAAGCTGTATCATGGAAATGTTGCTTGTCACCAATGCAGCACACGCCTGAGTTATAGCTTTTGTTGTCCTGTGCTTCCACAGCCGCAAGCTCCCAGCCCTAAGCTCTGACATCGTTTCTCCCCCAACAGCCTCTTCCACATCCAGCCACAAGTCCAGCTAATGGTACCTCACCAGGCTCCAACCCTTCTGTTAAGAAAAGGTCTTCGGAAGATCTAGAAGTCATGAGAGACAATGGAATAGACAGTTCTGATTAGGAAAGAAAATTGGATTTGAAGAGTGACTCTCCAACTGGAGTGTGCTTGTACATGAGGATGAGAATTACCCTGGGAGGTGAATTTAAAAGGTGATTCTCAGCTCTACCCGCTGAGAATCTGGGTCAGCTCACGGAGTAAGACCAAAGAGTTTGAATTTTTAACAAGGTCTGCAGGGGACTCTTGCAGACATTTAGGCCTCAGAACACCTTGGAGAACCGCTGCACAGGATGCTGTCTGAGATCTCCTCCAAGCCTAATGTGCCCCGACCCTATGAAGACTATGGCTGACTATGGGCCTGAGGGGCTTCTAATCTGTTCCCTGAGTAGGACCACCTAAACTCTGAACACCACCATCTGACCTTGGCCCCAACCACATGTGTCATATGTCTTTGTGACCACCCAACATATGCTTTAAGCAACTGACAAAGTAACCACCTTGTCATTATGTACACAAAGTACCACCTTTAGTATTCACACACATCTATGAAAGGTAAATGGTCAAGAAAGACTCAAAATGTGTCATGTACATCATAGCAGCTGTGTAAGAAGTAAAGTTTTGCCAAACTACACTAAAATGTACTCTCTGACAAGAACGGTGCACTTTCTCCATGGCTGTCATAGATTTCATGGACCCAGAGAAATTCAGCCATTTTTAGAAATCCCATGAAATTTACCTTTTCACTCGAATCCACATGAAATCAAAATTTTTCCCTACGAGTCCCCATAAAATTGGCACATTTCCTCAGAAAACCCCATGAAATTATAAAGAATATTGCAGATTCTTTGCTCCTGGCCCTTGTTGCACATCTTAAAGAGACAGGTTAGATTACAGAATTATTTCATTTTTCTGATAAAAAGATGAAGTTGTCCCAATTATTTTTTCCTTAAATCATCATCATTGCTCACTTTGCTAATTGTTCTTTAAGACGAGAGTGTATCTGAACATTTAAGGAGTAAACATTTCTGGAAAATCATCTGAAGTAAGGAAGTTGTGAATAAAAGACTATCCCAGTAGTTTTCATATTCACAAACTATGCAATACTCAAGTCAAAATAAAATTTCCCCCAAAGCAAAAAGTCTCATCTCCTTGTAATATACAAATCTGCAAAGGCAAACAGCGTCTTTTATAAAGTTCTACTTCATAGGATGTGTGGAATCAAATGAGATCACAAATGTGCAAGTACAGATAGTTCTGTGCTTTAGAAATATAGAATATTCAGGTGGAATAGCTTCAGAATTAATGAGAAAAAATTGATTATTATAATAAATGAAAATATAGATGTTTCTGCTAAAAGTAGCACATGTATTCCAATTAATTCAAAATGAACACTCAGCCTTTTCTATTCACAATGAAAAACAGAACATGAAAATAATAAAAAGGGCATCATGGCAACACAAAGCAGAATTGCAACAGAGAGCTGGCTTTAAATTATGACAATTTATGCATTATGAAAATGAAAGGAACACACATATTTCATATTCCTGTTGTAATCATAAGATCTTCTCCTCCTACTTTTACCTAGATCTTGATTCCCTGCAGTTGTTAAGCAAAACAAGCTCTCAGTTCAGATTTAAGGCCACACTTAAAGTGCACACATTCACACTTTCTTGAATGTGAGCCGCTATTCCTTCCATTCAAAGGAGGAAGTTTGGCTGTGGATGTAACCTTATAAATGTTAATCAACCTAACAGAATTCCTAAGCTGTCCTCACACTTTGATTTTGAATCACGTGAAAATCTTAGTAGAGTCACCATGCACAAGAAAAAATCCAGAAAGATGCTGGGGATGACCACAAAAATCAGTATAATAAAGAGAGCTACTCCAAGATGTCAGCCAGAAATTTTCACACTGTATCTAACTACCCCACAAAATAGACTGATGCAATATAGAGAGGAAAAAGTAATTTAACTTCTTCTGATATTTGGAATTCTGATTTCGATCCAGATGGGAGAGATTGGACTGTCCTGGTAAAAACATCAGGGTGGAAAGAAAAGCACTTCTCTTGGCTCTTGACCAACATTGATTGGATTCGCCTTTAGGTTAATCAATTGGCAACTGAATTAACTTTCTTTCTGTTGTGATGATAACCTTTAAGGTTTCTGGCAATACACAGCAGATGGAATCCGGGGTTGAAAGCAGGGGAACAGGGTTCTAATCCTAACTTTATTATTAAATAGTGATGTGACCTTGTGTTCCTCAGTTAACCTCTTTGAGCTTCATTCTCCTTATCTGTAAAATGGGGACAGTAATCCCTCATCTGACAACTCTTCAGAGTTTCAGTAAAGCTTATAGTACGTTTTCAATGGAAAAGAGCTGTGTACTTGTAAAAGGTTTTCTCCAAAGGAAATTCAGTGAACAAAGGACCCCTAGGAGCGTCCTTCTGAAGTCACAGCCAAGGGATAGCCCCCAGTACTTCCACATTCAGGATGTTCAGACCTAGCAGAAGAGGCACATATATCTGCCAGCAAACATTCATTGTGTCTTGGATTTCTAATCTACAAACAACCTGGGTAATGAAATTGAAACTGACGCTTCTCATGTGATGTTTTGAACATTGAGTGCTTAAAACAGACAACCAACCATACGCCTTTGGTAAAGTGTCAATAAACCAGAATGCTTTACCTGTTGATAAATTAGTTTAGTCCTTGGTTCTTTGTGTAATGAACTCATGTGGTAAGTTATATTACTTTCCTTACTTTATTGATGATGAAACTAAAATGTGGTTTCCTGATCTAGGGTCCCCAGTGAAGAAGTAATGGAGCAGGGCCTTGAATCCAAGGAATCAGTCATCTGTTCTTTGAGGCCCTTGTCTTTGTTTTTATTGATACTTGAGAATAGCTTCTAAAAAGCTGTGTTAGCAAAGAGGGTTGACTGTAAATTTTTTTATTAACAGACAATTTGGGGATAGGCAGTAGAATTTAGGGTTGGTTAAGTAAAACTTATATAAAAGTAAAGCAAAAATATTAATTTACAGAATGCAATTTTAATATTTTCTTTACTTTCTTTAAATGAAACAACAAAAAAAGAATAAAACCAATAGCATTAGGAGTTGGCTCAAATGGTAAAGAGTCTTCCTGCCAATGCAGGAGATGCAGGTTCAATCCCTGGGTTGGGGAGATCCCCTGGAGAAGGCAAAGGCTACCTACTCCAGTATTCCTGCCTGGAGAATTCCATAGACAGAGGGTCCTGGCAGTCTACAGTCCATGGGGACGCAGAGTTGGACTCAATTGAGTGACTAATGTGTGTGTGTGTGTGTGTGTGTGTGTGTTAGGAATTACCGCATTAAGAACTTTTCTTTGCTCATCAAAAGTGAAATTTCTACTACTATATGTTTTCCATGTTCCCTTGCCTGGACAAAACAAACACACACACACAACAACAACAAAACCCACAGACTTCCCTGAAGGTCCCAGTGCTCACATATAGAAACTCTAGGCTCTAATGAAATGGGTGTGGAGAAATGCCACTCACCCTATTGCCAGGGACAATCGGTGTTTCTTCAAAACTACAGGACTACAGTTGACTCTGGAACAACTGGTAGATTAGGAACACTGATGCTCCTCGCTGTTGAAAAAAGAAAAGTCATCTAATTTAGTCAGCCCTCCTTATCCGAAATTCTGATTCAACCGTCAATCATGTAAGACTGTTGTATTTACAACTGAAAATATCCACATAAGTGGATCAAACTTGTGTTGTTTGTCAATAGTACTTATATTTGACAAGACATTTAAATAAAGTGATTGTTTGGCTGAGGTGTCCTGAAGTCTGTCTATCACACAGTCTCCATGACACAACTTTTCCCAAAATTGATGAGTTTCAAAAATGGAGCATAAATAGTACACAAATAAGGTTCAATTCATCTGAACTATCACAGGATTTCATATACAGAATGTAAAAATAATAAATAGTAGGAAAAGGTTTAGTAATATACTTCAACTAAATGATTTTATTCTATTAACTTTTTTTTTCTTTATAACATCATCAATACACTGGGATTTTTATTCACTGTAAGAATGCATTTGCTAATTTATCTACTCACTGCTTTGACAGCTGTTTAATGAATCCCCTACCCTTTACCAGGCCCTAATCCAGGTTCTGAAAATTCTGATATGACTACAGTCCCCTCCCATCCCATGCTCAAAGTCATTTCAGGGTAGTGTAATAGAAGTCAGAGATCAGGCAATTAAAATAGGATATGTAATGAGAATATTGCATGGTGCTATTCCAATTGCCTCGGGAGTGGATTAGCAAGAATTGGTGCCTTTCCTATGGTTTAAGAAGTAACTGGGCTTTAATCAGCATGCTGATACCACATCTAAGAAGGCTAGAAATTGGGCAGAGACACCCAGGCCTCTAGAAGCTGTAGGATTAGGGGAGTAGGGGAGTGAGCAGGAAGGAGCTGAGAGGGGTCTGAAATCAAGCCAGAATGTATCCTCATGTTGGGAAATTGTAATGAGGAGGCTCTTGAAGAGTCTACAGGTAAACCCCAAAGAAGTGCAGTCATTTGAACACTTTGCCCCACAGATGGTGTCTATGGACCTGTTGAAGATTGGGGTTGGGGGTGGTGAACCGGGAGAGCAATGGCTGACAAGGGTCTAGAGCAGGAGCCATTTAAGAAACAGAATCAACGCCCTGTGTCAAGTCCCTTCTGTCTATTTCAGTACAAAACCAACCAGAAATAGAAGTTAAGGAACAGATAAGCTCCACTCCTGATTTAAGCTGTTAGTCAGACATGGGTTCGAGAGATGGGAGTGTTATACTGGACATGAAGTTATCATTTTAAATTTGACTGGACTAATTTTTTTTTTTAATAACAGCTGAAAGTGATAGGACAACCATAGGATTGGCCTGAGATGTTACTGACTGGGAAAACTACTTGATGGTGGTCATTTGAGAAAGAAGAAAACTGTATCTTCTATGTAACTCTGGGAGAGTTAAGACTATTCAAAATGATAGCGATGTGTGATAAACAAGCTAAAGGTGTCTACAAGGGTATGATGAGGGCTCTTAAAAGGAACAACCGACATAATATTGAGATGCTAAAGGAGTCTCAGAAATGTTTATAGCTATGAGCAGACTGTCACTTCTGTTAGCCTCTCTAAGCCTCTCCTTTTTTCTTTTGTGAAGTTGCTTACCAAAGTCATTGAGTCATATTTATCTTGGTCTTAACTCTTGATCACTAGCTTTTAAAAATAGCGAAGGCCTTGCTCCACACAATGCATAGTCTGGTCCTTTTTTTTTTTTTAATAAGTTAGCTCTACTTTGGATTTCACTTTGGTGATTTCATTCCTTTACCTGGCTGACTCCCCTTAATGCATTTTGAGGATGGAGAAGTTTGCTCTTAGAATATAAAGAGAAACATGAGTGCCAAATGAAAGAACAGATTTCAAAACCTGGATCATTTGGGTTACTTGCATCATCCAGGAAGGGAACAAGGAAGAGAAGCAGCGTGAGAGAGTAGACACAAGTGATTCTGAGGACCCCAGAGCCAGGCCTCCAACTGACTTCCTGCGGGGACGCTGCAGAGACATTCAGGCTCAGATGGAAGCTGGCAGCAGACCCTGAGGAGGACGCTAGCCCTGCCTCACTGTTCACCCAAGGTGCAGTGGAGCCCTCACACCTCCACTCTCACCCACCCCCGGCCCTCGCCCATCGCAGAGTGTGCTTTCAAGAGAGAGGTGCAGGAGCTGAAACAAAGAAGTTTCCTTGTTTCTTTTTTAGGTTCTTCTGCCTGAATTTTATCCTCAGCTCTTTTTGTCTCATACCATGTGTACTAAGACTGTAAGAAATGAAATGCCAACCCTCAGCAACTAGAGTGACTTAAGAGAATAGATTCTCAAACCCAAAGCAGCCATTTTATTATTCAGGAAGCTTTTAACATGCCTTTCCCTGAAAACGCTTTTACTTTCATATAATTAAGAGATTTAAAAACCTGGAAAACGTGAATGATTTTGCTCATATGTATGCTCATATGTATGCCCATACATACGCAGTGCTCACAATGAATCATGTGCTATTTTGTGCAGCCAACCAAAAAGTATTCCTTTGCAGTTTAATCATTTTCATCTTTACTTCTTGCATAAGCTTGGTCCAAGTGGTACATTGAATGCTCGAAAGCGACATTATACTACAATTATTTAAACTGAAAAGAAAGATTTTTCAAGTGGGAATAATAAAATTATCTAGTTTCACAATCTGAAACCTATTCCACCAATAAAATGCTGTTACATTTTTTTAGCATCTCCTGAAAATTACTACTTGTAATTTAGGAAACTGCCATCATTTAATACTTGGTTATACAGAATAGTAGTAATGATTTTTCTTCACCATAGATAATTAAGATTTAGTATAAATTAGATTACATAATCATGCAGCCCCTTTTTCTAAAATTACTACATTTCAACAGTACAATTTAAATGCACAATGTGAATAATTTACAAATATTTGAAATATAAAAAAGTATGTGTAAGATATAAGCAAGGCACATTCTTATACAACAGATTTATTAAGTGAAAATCAACTCTAGTTTTAAAGTTTGCATATTTATTACTTGTAAGTCTTTAGGCCTTCTTATATTCTTGCTCTTGGGTTTTATTTTGCTTTGGTTTCCTTGGCAAAAATTTAAAATTTTCAAAAAACTATAGTGATTCTCGCACCTTTATTTACAAGTTTGGGAGAAAGTGACTCAATTGACTTTAGTTGTTCAATCACTTAACCAATACACATTAAGAGAAAACAACTTTGATAATAACAGTCAACAACAACAAAAAAGAAACTGTTAAGATGTAGTTTTTCAATTTGGAAAGTAGCTGGGAGTTTCCTAAAAAGTTAAACATACAATTAATACATGACTCAGAGAACCAATTCCTAGATACTTGCCCCATCCCCCCAAATAAAAGTATGAAAGTATGAAAGTGAAGTTGCTCAGTTGTGTCCAACTCTTTGCGACCCCATGGACTGTAGCCCACCAGGTTCCTCCATCCATGGGATTCTCCAGGCAATAATACTGGAGTGGGTTGCCATTTCCTTCTCCAGGGGATCTTCCTGACCCAGGGATCAAACCCAGGTCTCCCGCATTGCAGGCAGATGCTTTAACCTCTGAGCCACCTGGGAAGCCCTAAATAAAAGTGTATGTCCACACAAAGACTTAATGTGAATGCTCATAGCAGCATTACTCAAAATTTTTAAATAATAGAGAATTTAAAGATCCATCAACAGTTGAATGGCAACCTGTGGTATATCCACATGATGTTCTACTACTCAACAAGGGAAACAGAATGAATTAGTGGATCCATGCAACATGAAAACTTAGAAACATTACACTAAGTGAAAGAAACTATACATTAAGGACTACATATGATATGATTACATTTATGTGGAGTTTCTAAAAATAGCAAAATCATTAGAGACAGAGAGCAAATCAGTGTTTTCCTGGGGCTGGTGATAGGGTGAGAATTGGCTAAAATGGGCATTAGGAGATTTGTGGGGATGATGAAAAAGTTGTAAAACTATATTGTGTTGCAAATTAAGCTTTAATAAAACACCAAAGTATACACATTAAATTAGTAGATTTTACTGTGAATTTATTTCATATAGAAAGAACTTTTAAAACTCTAGGCTTTTTCTATTCTCCTTCTCCCAATACTTCATATGTTTCTCTGCTTTTTATTCCTGATTGAAGTAGAACAATTTTCATTCGGTGATCTTCTACTGAAAACTCACCCAAATATAGCAGCTCTTCATATCTCCCTCCTTCTGTCTGCCTGGCTTGTTCATTTACTCCGTCATTCAATTATTCAACAAGACTATATTGAGCATCTACCAAGTATCAAGCTGTGCTCTAGGTGCTGCAAATGCAAGATGAATAAGTCATCTCCTAATGCCTCTCTTTTATTCTCATCACAAACTCTGTCTTCGTTTTAGAGCCACTCTTTCCCCATCTTCCCTATGTATACTTAATATCCTATTTAGATCAGTAATTTGAAAGTTGGTTCAGTGCTTTGCCAATGTTCTACTTCACTTGACATGTCAATCTTTTAGAGTTTAATGAATATAACTTTAAAACACTTAACAAAGTCAAAATTAATTAATCTAATAAAATATTTGTTCAGTGGTTTCTTTGAAAAAACACACCAGGCCACATCAATGGTCTGGGACAAAGGACTTTGACTTTGCTCAGCAAGATCAACTTAACTCAACAATATCAACTTAACTTCCATCATCGACAACTGAGGCAGTTATGAAATTGTATGAAGGGTACTCTGCACTCTGAAGAAGGGACAAAGACATCCAAACCCACTTACTGTGTAAGAAGTAATTCTGGTACCTCTTACACTTGGAAAGTGGCCCTCAGATTTTCATTAGATAATGCCCAGAAATATTAGTATGTCAGCCTTCAGAATCTGGATTAGCAATTCAAGTCTATTTCCTCTGTGCCTAGATTTTTTTCCATTTCTGATTTCACTCATGCTGAGCAAAGACATGACTCTCTTCAACCTTCTCCTATAATATCATTTGCTGGAGAAATCACTTGGTGACCAACACTGCTGTAAACACAAACACAAGGATTATATCAGAGAGAAAATAACTCTCTCCCCAATATTTAATCAACTTTTTCAACACTCTGGCCCTTCTTTTCATATAAAATGATTAACTTAATAAAATTAAAAGCACTTAATTCAATTATATATCTTTACAGATTTCATTTATGGAGACTTTGTGAACTCTACGTCCTCTCCATCAATCCCAGCATTGCTGAGAAATGAGGAAGAAATATTTGGACAAAAGGATGTGGACACCAAAAAAAGAAGCACACAAGGAGCAGAAGTCATTGATGCGTGCAACACCATCCCTACCATGTCAACATCAGGCCTTACTTGGTACAGAGTCAATGCTTGCCTTTAGCCAGTTATTCAGTGACAAAAGTGGAGATTATGTTGATTTGAGAAATATTATAGCATGCAAAAATAAGTCTCTTGCAATTCCTTATAATAAATCTCTCCACTTTGATTGTTCAAAGACATTTTTGTATGTGTTTTCCTGAAACAGCCCCATCTCACCTCTTGGTGTTAGTCCTTTGTAGTGAATGGTTTGGTTTCTGACAGAGCACACACTGTAAAACTATCATCTGTACACATTGATGCTCTCATTTCACATGGTACCTGGCCCCTGGACCCTACCTTCAAACCTCGTCAGAAGTGCAGATGTCAAGTGGTAGAAGGACTATCTTTCAGGGTCCTTGATCAAACTAAAAAGTCTTACATAAATCAGTCTCGCAGAAATAAAAACTAAAAAGAAACTGTGAAATCTGGTGTCATCTGTGGAAATTGTCCCCTTGGTTGAATTTGTATGGAAATATCTTAAATTCAGGTTCTGGACTGATGTTTTGCTTCCATCAACTTTAATGCACCTGAAGGTGTGGGTCCTGGGAAAGATTTCCTTTAATAGAGAGACTTTAGTGCTGGTTGCTGTGACCAATCACTTCATTTAAAAAGAGTTCTGTCATGTTATGTTCAAAATATGTCTAAATGTAAGTAGAAAAAAGTTTAGTTGTACCAAGGACTCAGATTTAAAACTGGGAATGTAGGGGTTGGGGGGTGGTGATAGTGAATAAAATCAGGTTTTCATAAAAGCACATAGGAAATATAATATCAGAGTTGTGTTTTCTAAGTAACACTCATTAGTAGTCATTAACTGGGGAAAAAAATGAAGTGAGAGAAGTGATTTTTAAAAGATAAATAACAGGAACTTTTCTCTTCATCAGCAATAATATTGTGAAAGCAGCCATCTTTTAAATGGAGGTAAGTTACCACGAACTCTTTGATGACTAGGGAAGAAAGGGCAGAAGGATAGTACCTTGTCTATATATTTCTATCCTGAGATGGAAATGGGAAAGATAAGAATATACGGTGATTTAGAAACACAGCAGGTGTACAAAAACCTTGAGATGAGTTGCCCTTTCACAAGTACTAACTGGATGGAGAGACCCAGGTAAGAGGTCAGTGGCTTTTCTCTAATAAGGAGTTGAAAAGAATAATGAGGTGATGCCTGAAGCAAAAGCTGTAGGAGCCAGGCTGCACGTGTCACAGAAATATTAGCATTTGTGAGCAGAGCATCGAATAGGTTCAGTGCAATGCAAAGAAGGACAATAGATCAACATTTCAGGTTGGACTTAAACAGAAATTAAAAATAGATTAAAAACACACTTGTATTTAGGTACGGCTATTTCTTTCAGTCTTGCCTCCTCAATCTAAGAAATGAACCCTTAAATGTAATTTGCAAAGTAGAAATTATAATTTTGTTGTCTAAATCAAACTTAAAATAATACTGAAAGGTCATATCAAAATGTATATGTTATATGTATGTAAGTGTGCAATTGTGTGTGTTTTAAAGAACTCATACCCTGGCCTGGAAGTGTGACTTCTTTTCATTTATCTCAAGTTACCATACTAGGAAAAGAATAACTCATTCAGTCTGAGCTCCACAGTCTATAGCCAATGCTGTCTACTTAGCATCAGCTACCTGCATTGCAGGAATTGTCAGCCTAAACTGAAAACACCTTATTTTTGTAACAGCATTTACCAAACTATTGTTCTTTTTGAAAGTTAGAATTAGCTTATGAAAGCATTAGCATTTGCACACAACAATTTAAAAAGCAGAGGCCATGTTATGAAGAGATGGTGGGGAGAGTCTCTGTGAATTAGGGGGAAAAGCCATTCTGATAGACATTCTTAATGTTAGTTATCAAATAGGAAGCGACCTCCAGCCATTCAATAAGCAGTCAGAGACAGTGAGTCATAGTTCAGATCTTCCCCATGTCCTGTGGGTAACTAGGTCTTTTCAGAGGAATTGCATTCCCTCCAGTCTGTCTTAATCTGCAAGTACTCCTCAAGGACTAAATTGACCTAGAAACTTTTGGAACACATATGGTTAGGAAGGTAAGTACATCATTCAAGATGAACACTCTTTCCTGTCTGTGATAGCATTCAGCACACTGCATCTGGCCAAAAGAACCATTTCTAAAACTCCAGAGTTACCCTTCTGTCTTAGCAAACTCTCTTCCCCGACTTGCACTGGGCTTATCTATATTTCACATTCCTTTCCTCCTGGAAACTCAGGCTACAGCACAGCCACAGGTGGTCTGTGTTGGCAACCTGGAAGCGGGGAGGGACCTAATGCTTTATGGCAGCAGTTCCCAACCTTTTCGGCACCAGGGCCTGGTGTCATGGAAGATAATTTTTCAACAGACTGGAGTAGTAGAAGGATGGTTTGGGGACAATTCAAGGGCATTACATTTATAGTGCACTTTATTTCTATTGGGGCTTCCCTGGTAGCTCAGATGGTAAAGAATCTTCTTACAATGTGGGAGACCCAGGTTTGATTCCTGGGTCAGGAAGATCCCCTGGAGAAGAGAATGGCAACCCACTCCAGTATTTTTGCCCAGACAATTCCCAAGGACAGAGGATCCTAGTGGGCTACAGTCCATAGGGTCACAAAGAGTCAGACACAACTGAGTGACTAACACTTTCACTTCTTCCTTCTATCATATCAGCTCCATCTCAGATCATCAAGCATTAGGTCTCAGAGATTGGGGATCCTTGCCCTATGGGATACACTTTCAATAGTAATCAGAGGGATCCAGATGATAAATTAGTCTTCCCCTGTCCCCTTTGCAGACTGTATAAGAAACCATGGTCCACATAGCTCCCCAGAGCCATTCCCAAAAGACTAGCTAAATGTACGTTCTTTTGAAGCTGTGGCCACTTCAATAACACATTATGCTACATTTGCTTTCTCGTTGTCTCTTCCTCACTTCCTTTCTCCCTTCACTCTTGCTGCCCCTGAACTATACAATAAAGCATTAGCATATAAATTTCACCTCAGATTCATTTTGTCATCTAAAGCTAAGCGTGGATGCCTGATAAATTTCATTATTTTGATTGAACACCATCATAAGCAGAAATTATTGGCCCATGATAATATCTAATCAAAAGTCTTTACCTCATTTTGAACACTATGGACCAAGTGTGTCTCTCTTCTTTTATAGAAACACAAAAGGAGAAAGAAGAACAAGCACAAGGTTTTCCGTGCCAGATTTACAGATGGGAGAGATGCTATCCTGACTGTATCTTCAGGAAAGGATGAGATGACTTTGACACAGCTTGATTTAAGTAATCAGTGACTGCCTATTAATCCTATATGTTTATGTGAGATGGAAGAAAAAGTCATTACATTGTGGTCCTGGAAGTATTAGGCCCCATAAGAGTCTTTCCTGAAGGTGTCCTTTAATACTTCTACACATAAATTCTGGATATATCAAAGTTCTCCAAACACAACACTATAAAACTCTCAGACTTCCATGTCCTTGCACCGGCTATTCATTCTCCCTGAAGGTCCTAAACATGCAAGCGTGCACACACGCACACACACACACACACACACACACACACTTCCATCTTGAAAACTGATGATTCATATAAAGACCTTTTCAGTGACTGCCCCAAATGTCTCTCCTTCTCATTGCAAAATTAAGTGTTTCTGTCTCCTATTTAGAGTCGGACACAACTGAGAGACTTCACTTTCACTTTTCACTTTCATGCATTGGAGAAGGAAATGGCAACCCACTCCAGTGTTCTTGCCTGGAGAATCCCAGGGACGGGGGAGCCTGGTGGGCTGCCATCTACAAGGTCGCACAGAGTTGGACACGACTGAAGCGACTTAGCAGCAGCAGCAGTCTCCTATTTATACTTCTGTTCCAATTCCTAGCTCAAAGCACCTGTCTACTGATCTTTTAACTGTAGTGGGAATTCCTTAAATTTTCAGATTTTGTTGCTTTTGTATCCCCAGTATGTCTCACGACCCTTGAGACATGATAAGGACCAAGTAAAAAGGAATGAGGGGAAGATCAAAGAGGTGAACAAGAACAAAGAAGAGAGGAAAAAAGACCATGGGAATGTATTCTATCAGTCACCTTACATTCTTTCTTTCTCCCAAAATTTTGGATTTGAAGAAGAGAGTCCAAATAATGTTACATATTTTTGAAAGTTTTAGAAAGCATCACAATATTTCATGTACCGTACCACAAAATATTTTAAGTCAATCCTCAGGAGATATTTTTCTGATTAAAACGTGCATTCACGAGTACAATAAAAATCAATAAAGAAAAGGCTACTTTCCAGAAACTTGTTTTGAGGGAAGTTGTCTTGAAACACTTTAGATCTATAAAAAAACAGATATTTGTATTTCAGTCCCAAAGTTTGACATGTAGAAAAAGGACACCATGAATTAGAATGGATCGCTGTGTAATGCTTAGTAAGCCAGCTCATCCTATGGAAGAGACAGAAACTTGTAAATGCAGTGTTTTTAACAACAAATTTGATTGAGCACTAACACACAAATCTTCTCCCAATCTTAAACCTCAAAGGAGTTGACCCAGATGCATGAAAATCTTTCCTAAGTGGAATAGTTGTGCGAGACCCAGGCTTTCAACACTGTGAGAGAAGCATCATTTCCTGAATAGGGCTGCGGTATCCTGACACAGTTTAAAAACTGAGGAGGCAATTACTATTTTTGATTGTGTTAACCTGTGTGTAATTATGTAATTACCTACAAAATTTAGGCAGAGTGTTACAGATCTAAATCATTAACTTTAACAATTGACAAGCTGCTTTGATTAGTATTTTCATAGTGTAGGATAACATACTTTTGTCGGCTTTCACATGATTAGTTATGATTGGGAATTTATTTATGCAGAATGTTTTTATTGCTTGTTTGGAGAAACAGAGCTGGAGAGTGAGGGCAGAGGAGTCACATGCCTCCCTCGTGGTTCAACTCAGGAAATGCCAGTGATGAGAAAATACAGAAGAGATCCTTGTTATCACCCCCCAAATGATATAAAATTGTAGTGTCACATTAGAAGAGTATCCAGAGAATTCAATTTGGGAATTGGGTTCTCCTTTGGCAAATTAGACTAACAAGGACATCAGTGTATGTAGCATCAACTCAGACTGTCACACGCAACCCCCGACTTGGTCAGACAGCCCCTCTAAAAGCATTGATCCATGCAGCTGCTCTTCTAAGGATAACACATGTCAATATATTTGTTATTTACTTTCTAGCAGAAACCCAGCAGCTGCAGCAATTTTGGAGAGAATTCTCTGACACATCTCATTTCCTATCAATCTTAGGTGCTAGTGGCTATACACACACATTCCTATTAGGCTAACATCTCTGAATGCAGCTAGCTATTGGGAGAGAAAATCCTTTAATTTCTTGGCTATGATGGGACTGTGTGATGCCAAATTTCAGCTCTCTATGGGATACAGAAAGTCCTCGGGACATGAAGCTTTTCTTGTCTCCCCAGGCAAATTGGCTGGGCTCACTTGTTTGAAGGAGGCGATTATTAAAAATGGCTTAGAGAAATTTTAAAGTAAAATTAAAAATAAAAAGAGTCCCTCAGCTACTATGCATGTATTGTCTTTCCCTTCTTAGGGAGAATGTTTGGGGTGGAGATCAGAGTAATCAAAAGCAGCTGACACAAGTAATCCATGCTAATTTGAAATGAAAAAAAAAAAAAAAAGTGTGTGATTTGCCACTGAGATCAGAAGGTGAGACTATCCTTCCAAAAGAATTTGCAGAGCAAAATGGACCTTTAGTTCTCAGTAATTTTTCCTTTCTCTCTGCAATTTTATGACATTGTATTCTAGTGAAAATGTCTAGAAAGAAATAGTTTCATATGATTGTCATTGTCTCCCTACGTAAATAATAATAACATTCTAAATGCAGTTTGTGGAGTAGAGGAGTAAAGAAGAGTAAAGAGGAGCAGAGAATGCTGTACCACACGAGAAATTTTTTTCTATATCAGATTAGGAATGCCAAACTCCACAACTGTAAAATATGGATCTCTCAAAATCAGACATCTCTGTTGCCATGTCTCACAAGCATGAACATCTGCTCCATCTTTCACAATGAGACTTTTTCCCACAATCAGACAAGCTACTGTCTTTGAGATGCAAGCTTAATTATACTGTTTTTAAACCTTCGTGACTGAACACATATGAAACAATGTCACTTCCTTACTGTCTTTAATCTTGTCTTCCCATCTCTCTAAATGTAATGTAAATGTAAAATTTTATAAAACTTCAATTCTCCATCCAGCCTTATAGTTTTTCTGCTACTTGGCTATGACTCTCTAATAGTTCTTATGAATTTAAGAAATATCTATCTTTCTGACAATTTGGAGACTGAATCCTACTCTTCTTCTCGTCTCTGATAACATTATAGGTTATCTCCTCCATTATGCACATTATGCAAGAAAGGAATGTTGCAAGATGCTTTATAGTATTCTTTTGCTTTCTAAATAAAATGATCACTCCTAATTTTTTTATTATTAACTTTTTTGGTATCTGGTTTCCATGGCCTACATAGATTCATATCTATGAATATCTATATTTGCAGCATATTTGGAGGTGGCAATATGCATTTCCTCTGCCAGAGCATGCTACACAACAATGCAAAACCCCAGGAATGAAAAAAGAGTCAGAAGTCACTTGGGTTTTATAGGTAAGTTGCATTGTTGAAGAATCTTCCTCTGTCGGCACATCATATCCAATAAGTCCATTTTGCTGCCTAAAGAACTAATCCATTTGTCTTTCTTTTCTTTCTAAGCACAACATATTTGAATCCAGTCCCTCAGCTGAAACTCAGGTAGGAGATGAAGCTCGGATCAGGAATAGGATATGATGGGCATTTGAAGTGGAGAGAGATTTGGGGATATTACTGGGAATGATGTGAAGTTCAGCAAAGAGAGGAATGGGATGAACTCTGGGATGGTGTAGAACAAGGAGTGTCTGCACATATTACTTGGTAACAATAGCTGTATTTATATTTTAATACGGCTGTTTGGGACAGGATGATGACTGTCAAAAACAAAGCAATTCAAATCTCTAAACCAAGATTCCTTTGTTGTGGATGGTCATCCCATGAATTCTAAGATGTTTAGCCATACCTGCAGCCTCTCCAGTCTTTCGAGACATTCTCTTAGAGCCACCAGATGCAGGAGACTTTCATTCAGTTATGAAACCAGAAAGGTCTCCAGGCACAGCCAAATGTCCCCTGCCTGCCTGGGAAGCAAAACTTCTTCCATCTGAGAACTACTCTTCTAAAAATCTTAAATGTCTTACTTCACTTTTAACAACACAGGCAACCCTTATATGACCTGCTATGCCTTTCGAGGGAAAGGCAAGTGTCCATAGAGTTTAAATACTCCATATTCATGACCCAAGGCGATGGCACCCCACTCCAGTACTCTTGCCTAGAAAATCCCATGGATGGAGGAACCTGGTAGGCTGCAGTCCATGGGGTCGCGAAGAGTCGGACACGACTGAGCGACTTCACTTTCACTTTTCACTTTCATGCATTGGAGAAGGAAATAGCAACCCACTCCAGTGTTCTTGCCTGGAGAATCCCAGGGACAGGGGAGCCTAGTGAGCTGCCGTCTATGGGGTTGCACAGAGTCGGACACAACTGAAGCGACTTAGCAGCAGCAGCAGCCATATGGTTAGTTGGCCACACAATCAGAAAAGGAAGTTGATGACCCAGCTTTATCACAAATGTATAAAGACCCAAATGTATAAAGTCACAGCTCTGTTCTCTACAATAGAATCTAGATAGTAAGCAAGCAAAGCAGGCCTGGTATCTCCACAACATGCTTCTAGAATACTCTGACTATGGACACGTGACACTCTTTGTCTACAGGACATTCTTTTTTACATTTAACACCCCATTGATAAAAATCTCAAGAATGGTTGAGGGTGATGTTGGCACCTGGAAGAGGGAAGCCAGTCTTTTGAGACATTCTCTTAGAGCCTGCCAGGCTTTCTTGCAGGACACTAGAGCAGTCTTTTTTCTAGATGAAAACAATATTATTTTCACTTTAGCACACTCAAAGGTCCATCATAAGTTTCCTCTTCATTTAAAAATTAACCATGAGCTACTTCATATTTCTATATTCTTAGTACTATGACCTTTCATTAAAAGGTCCAAACAGAATTGTATTAAGACAACAAAATATATCTAATAGAATTTTATTAGGGTATTATACCCAGCAGACGTGCTTTTAAATTTGAAAGGTATGTTACTATCAAGCTTACAGAGACAATACATTTTACATAATTTTACATTTCCAGGGATATGCTGGCCTTTCTTTTTCTGATCTCATAAACTTTTCTAAATTTCTTAGGAAATGAAAGATTCTAAAAATCATAAAAGTTCCTGTTATTTCCTAAACAGCATGCAAAGCTGTTGCATAATCTCAGAAAAAGATAGACAGGACAGACCTTACAAATATATTTTAAAGCTCTGAAATGTAGACAAGAATATGTAAATTGAAAGTAAATTTATTTTAGTGAACTGGCAAGAAGGGAAAAAATATAGGGCCATATGTTACCATCAGTTTTGCTATGCATATTTGGGGGGAAAAAAGTTTCTTAAGCCAGGCATTTTCAGTCCATAAAATGCCTTCCATAGGTAACCACAAGCTGGCAGAAGTAGCAGGCAAGTGTTGAAAGTTAGAAATGAGGACAATGCTTTTATTGGTGGCAGAGCAGAATTGGGAACTTGGTCTAAGAGGAATGGAGATGAGGGTATGATAATTTTACGTAAGTGAAAATGGTATCAGTGAGTAAGGAAACTCTTAACTAGAAGCAGAAGTTCTTTGTTTTACCTCCTTTTCTCCCATTGGTCTCTCTATTCACAGAGGACTACTGTGAAGATCATCTACAGTGTAAAGAACATGTATTCCGGCTCACCTCTCTGTTCTAGGTGCTAAGTGATTTCTTCTTTCCTGCTTTGCTTCAGTAAAAATATCACAGTACACAGCAGGTCAGTTGAGATCTAGCCACAAATACAAATAATAAATTATGTGGACTAATAAAAATAATATGCTGTCTGAAAGCAAGGCTTTATCTGTTCTGACTATAATCTGCAGTTCTAGAATAATGCCTGGGATACAATAAGTGCTCAGTAATTTTATTAAATGACTGAATGAATATCATAATCATTTTGTGCTTGACATCATGAACTTATATATTTTAAATTAATAATTATTCTTCTATATGTATTGTTTGTGTGTGTGTGACTATATTTGAACTCTGCACATTTCCATGAGAGACTAGAGACTGCTCAATGATGACATGTTTGTATATGTGTGTACTCCTTTAGTATTTATAAACCATTTTTCCATGGCTTATAGTACTCAAACTCAGAGGACAGAATCCCAATTATTTCAGAAGACAGAATTCTACTTTTTTTTAAACTGAGACCATAAGCAGACAAGTGACTGAATCTCTAAACTTCTATTTCTTGATTTATGAAGTAACTAACAGCTCTCCTAAGGTTCCTGTGAGGATTAAATGGACTGATAGGCATGAAATTGCTTGGCAGAATGTAAAATACTGGATAAATATCAATGGCATTACTGAAGTTATTCTCAGATAACAAAGAACATGGATGAATGTTATGATCATCAAAATACTAGCAATTATACAACCTCCTTGACTCCAAGAAGCTCAAAGTTTCAAGGCACCAAAAGCAGATAACCAAGAGTCTCGGGTTCCGAGGCTAATTGTAGCAGTGAGACTTGCTAGAATTCTTGAGTTTTTTGTACCTCAGTAACATCATTTGGATAACACAACCCCTCAGAAAGTTCCCCGAGCGTCCTTTCTGCTCTAAGGTATTATGATTCTGTGAAAGAAACAGATTGATGGGGTACTTGGAGCACAATCCAAAAGGTAAGACCAGACTTGAGGAAAGTGTCAGAAAAAAGAAAGGAGTGTAGTTGGTCACATCTTATGCCCAACTTACAACTTCTCAGCCCAACTCTCCCTCCAGTTATTATTGCAGCAACCAGCTTCCCTCAGCTGGCATCTTGTTGCACAATACAGACTCCTCAGGACACCTGTCAGCACTCACACATGCGCCGCCTGGGAGTGCAAGGAAGTCAAGACCCAGAGAGGAAGACTTTCATCAGTGGAGGACAAGATCCAATGGACTTAACTCTCCTCCTCCTATCCCTCAAGTAAACATTTCTAAAGTGGTACTCTATGGCTTCGCAGAGGGTCCTGGTCACCCCCCTAGGGGTGACCAACTCAAGGCCACATCCTTGAGTGCAGAGGCTTTCCCTCTTCCCTGTTTCATGCTTCCTACCTACCACTCCTGTTCCTTGGGATCAGTTCCCAAATTAAGCTACCTGAACACAAGCCCTTGTCTCATGCTATGTTTTGTTGGTGGATCATAGACTAAGAAACAAGTGGTCTTGAAAAGCTGACCTTCAGGATGGGATTTCAGAGCTGAATCATTCAAAGAATACACTGGGATAAAGCAGTCATCATTGTAGTAGCATGAGGTCCTGGTAACTTTAGTATACTGCATCATCATCATTACTGAGCTTGCATCAGCTTTAGTTGAGAGGATTTGTAAGTCATAACAATCCCAAGGATGTGTTTAGAGGGATTCTCCTCTTCTGTGTTTGCAAAGCAGACTGTGATCAAATTTGAGCCCTTTATTTAATTGTACACAGACTAAAAGCAGTGATTGAATAACTCAAATACCAACATCAAAGACACGATAGACAAATCAACGGTATTCCAAGACCTGAGATGGGGCCTTTCATACCAGGTGGTTAGACTGTAAAACTGTATGAAAGAAAATCTATCGGCATCATATTCACATTTCAGAATTTAACATTCTAACCAAGAAACCTAGAACCAGTCTCAGCGTGCTGTTAGGATGGCACCCTGAAGCTTGGTCTATAATAAATAATATAGAGATATCAAAACTGCCTTAACAGCAGATTCAGGAAAGATTCAGAAACCTCAGAAATAATGAAATGACTTTTTAAATGTGAAACCAAAGAATCTATACCTATGAGCCTGCCACATCAACAGAATTTTAGGGGTCAAAAGGTCTGGAGCAAGCTAAGACATTCCCAAACCCTAACCTAACCCAATAAGGTAAAGGGCAAGTTGTTGGACCTTGCACCTTCACTACCAGGATAAATGTACATGCTGAGTGTGTGCTAAGTTGTGTCTGACCCTCTGCAACTCTATGGACTGTAGCCTGCCAGGTTCTTCTGTCCATGGGATGGTGGAGGTAAGAATATTGGAGTGGGTTGCCATGCCCTCCTTCAGGGGATCTTCCTGACCCAGAGATTGAAACTGAGTCTCTCTCCTGCAGTGGCAGACAGGTTCTTTACCAGTAGGGCCACCTGAGAAGCTAGCATATAATAAGAATATTTGGTTGTCGGAGTCAGTGCACACTGCACTTGGGGATAACACAGAAGGTTTGAGTAGATTTCAGAACAAGAGATGGCATTACAGAAGTTCCTATCTCAAGTGCAAGCTGCCCTGACCAATAAGCCAGAGAACACAGCAGATCTAGTGGTTCTAGAGGTGTCTATGGTGAGTTCTGACTCTGAATGTGGTGTCTGGTAAGTCCTATTAGTAAAGTCTTAGTGAGAACTCTCCTCCATTTGAAAAGCATTTCCTGGCTCGTTACCATGCCTTAGTAGAGGAAGAACACCTTGACCATGGACCATAGTGAATATGCCACCAAAGCTATCCATTACAAGCTGAATATTATTAGCTTATAATGTGATCATTTTTATCACATTAAATTAAAATATTATCAACTGTGGAGCCATACGTTTGAGCAAATGAGGCGGTGATCCATCGTTAGGTAGATTGTGTGCAAGCAAGTCCAGAAAATACAAGGACATTCTATGAATATGAAGCCCAGATTCTTACTTCTACTTTTGTTGCATCAAGGCTTCCCCTCAACTAAAGCTGAAGGCCTCATGGGGTGGTGCCAATGGTATAACACAAAAGCAGAAGAGAAAAACCTGTGGACCCAGCTCAGCAATGGATTATCTTGGTATGTTGGTAATAGTCAAATATGGACTATGAATGCCCTATGGAGCCCCACACCAGGAGATCCTGAGTTGAAGAAAAATCCCCAAAGTTCTTTTCTGCGCTGATGTTCTATGATAGAACAGGTATGTTTGGCACACTTGTAGCAGCATCCAGAATGAAGGGCTATATTTAATAAGCATATACTGGACTTCTCTTGGGCCCTTCCCTTGGTCTAACTTGCACTTAGCCTTTGCTGTTGTAACCAGAAACACAGAACGAATCCTGACAGCACCTCTCTTGCTAAGTCATGTCAGTCATGTCCGACTCTGCGCGACCCTATAGACGGAAGCCCACCAGGCTCCCCCGTCCCTGGGATTCTCCAGGCAAGAACACTGGAGTGGGTTGCCATTTCCTTCTCCAATGCATGAAAGTGAAAAGTGAAAGGGAAGTCCCTCAGTCGTGTCCAACTCTTAGCGACCCCATGGACTGCAGCCTACCAGGCTCCTCCGTCCACGGGAGTTTCCAGGCAAGAGTACTGGAGTGGGTCTCCAGTGCTTTCTCCCTCTCTTAGCAACTCCAAATATTACTTGCTTTATGTTCTGGGGCTTCAGTGACTCCCTAGCAGCGTGAGACAATTTGGAGAGGTGTCAGGCCACAAGAGAGCAGTCTGGAATTGAAAGGGAGATAATGTCCCATTAATAACCCTTTTGTTGACTTCTTAAGAACCTTGAAATAAGAAGACAACCTCAGATTAGCTAATTAGGCATGCTGTGAGGATCAGAAGGCCTCCAAGGGAGGATTTAAAGAGACCCACTAGGTATTAATGCACATACAGCTTGGAAGTACAAGAATGTTATTGTTCAGTTGCTGTCTGACTCTGTGACCCCATGGACTACATCATGGACAGGCTTCCCTGTCCTTCACCATCTCCAAGAGTTTGCTGAAACTTCCCCTGGAAATCATTTCCCAAAACAAACTACCCCCAATCAAACCCTTGTTGTGGATTCTTTTCCTGCTGGGACAGCTAGGCTAGCCCTGGGAGGTAAGAATAGGAAGCACAGTTCCTTAACTGGATACTTGGCTCTGATATCCAGTAATTCATGAATGTATAGATCTAACACAAGAGATTGCAGAGGGCAATGGCACCCCACTCCAGTACTCTTGCCTGGAAAATCCCATGGACGGAGGAGCCTGGTAGGCTGCAGTCCATGGGGTCACGAAGAGTCGGACACGACTGAGCGACTTCACTTTCACTTTTCACTTTCATGCATTGGAGAAGGAAATGGCAACCCACTCCAGTGTTCTTGCCTGGAGAATCCCAGGGACGGGGGAGCCTGGTGGGCTGCCATCTATGGGGTCGCCCAGAGTCAGACATGACTGAAGCGACTTAGCAGCAGCAGCAGCAACACAAGAGATGGCATTACACCCTCCTTCTGATATTTTGTACCCTTAGCCAAGAGATTTTGCTTTGTCTGTTTTAAAGTGATGATGGGGAAGGGAAATTCCTCAGAGAAATATGGGGGAGAGGATAAAAGACCTATCTAGAAAAAAACTATCAGCTTGTCACTATCCATGATGCCTGACCCTCTTCCACTCTAGACTGATTTTGAATCTCATACCTGGATGAAACTGTGTAATATCTCCTCAATGGTTTCTTGGTGGTTTCCAGGCTAATTCAGGAATCCCAGCCTTCTTATAACATTTTGACATTTTCCATTTTGGGGATGAAGCCAACAGCCTGGGTTAGCTAGCCATCTTATCTGGAAAATACTTTAATTTTAAAATCAAAAATAAAACTAACCATGCACTATCTATAAAATCTTGAGAAACTCATTTATCTCAGCATCTTCATCTGTAAAACAAAGGGTTGTTGTAAAGATTACATGATAGTATCTAGAGTTGTATCTGATACACAGCCATGCTCAACAAGTATTAGCTGTTGAGCTAATAATTCTAGCCATGAATTAGAGTTGCATAATACATATATTTGGTTGATCTGTAATAAAGGTACTCCCTGATTACTGGGCAACAGAAGGGCCTATTCCAAAACTGGGGACCTCTTACTGTGGCCCTACCACTGTAAGAATAGAAACCCAGACAAAAGACAGGATCCCCAGGGTGGTAGAAGAATTATATCAAATGCTTAAGATTGGCTTCAGAAGGATGCAGTTTTCCTAGAAACTTTTCCCACATGGCAGGAAATATATATACCATATAAGCCCTGGAAGAAGCAGGGAAGAAATCAAGACCAGCAAATCTCTTCAAAATTTTAGAATTAAATTATTGTAGAATTAGAAACCTAGGCTTTGGAAACATTTTTTTCCTACTTTTTTTTTTTTTTTTTTACTTCCTGCAGTTTTATTTTTTCTTCTCCTTTTATTATCTGAAGGTTTTGTCTGTTTCATTAATCTTTAGGGGGAAAATAGTGTTACCTTTAACCTGATCTGTAAACAAGATAGCAACATATCCCCAAAGGCCACACGTGATGGGGGCAGCTTATCAAGATGAGGCACCTCCAAAGGGAAGGTGAGTTTTTCAGATACACAGTGAGGAGATGTGACCCAACTCAAGGCCTTTTTAAGGCCACACAGAGACCTCTTCAGAGAGATCTTAAGACCTGGAGATTTCTCTGTGAGTTTATATAAAGGAAGCCCATATTTTGTTGTCTTAACTTTTATTGCTAAAATAAGAATTGTACATGTTTAAGGACTCATGAATGACTAACACACACACAAGGACTCATGATGATCTGAGACATACAGTGAAATGATCACAACATTCAAACCAATTAACACATCTCCTCCTCGTATACTTAACATTTGTGGGTGTGATACAAACACCTGAACTGTACTCTCTCAGCAAATTTCCTGTATTCAGTATGGGATGATTAACTATGGTCACCATGCTGTACACTGGATCTCTCAACTTGCTCATTCTACATAACTGCAACTTTGTGTCTTTCAACCAACATCTCCCTGATAATCACTGTTCTACTCTCTGCTTCTAGGCTTTCAACGTTGTTAGCTTCCTCGTGTGAGATCATGCAGTTTTTTTCTTTTTCTGTCTGGTTTATTTTACTTAGCATAAGGTTCCCCAAGTTCATCCACACTGTTGCAAACGGCAGGATCGTAAAGGAGGTCAGTCTCTTAAAACAGCATCAGAATCAGGCATCTGTCATAACTGCCACTTCTAAATGCCGAGGCCAAATATGAGTCAACACTTCCAAAATACACACAGAAAAGTGTACTACTCTATATTATCCTAAAATGGCACAGCACTTTATATAAGGATCATCTCTAATACTCATCGGTTCCTTCTTTTTTGCATAACAACTAACATTAGCAGAAGCCTATGTCAGTCATGTCAATAAACAAAGAAAAAGTTCAGAAAATTAATCAATTTTTGATTATCCTTCTCAATTATTACCAGCTCTTCTATGCAGTTGCTTGCTCTATATTTGTTCTTCAATCTCATAGGAAGCTCCAGCCTCAAGACCCCCTTTTTTTTTCTTATGGACACCCTCATCTCTTTACCTCCACTCCCTGTAAAGCTTACATTTCATAATCCATCATTTAAATCCATCTATTATCAATATATCAGAGTTGAACATGACTGATGTGACTTAGCAGACTTAGCAGCATTATCAATATAGAGAACACACTATATATGCCAAGGGGTGGAGGGGTCGGGGAGGGATGGATTGGGAGTTTAGGAGTAGCAGATGTAAAGCCATTACGTACTGGATAGTCCTACTGTAGAATACTGGAATTATATTCAATACCCTGTTATAAACCATAATGGAAAATATGAAAGAGAATAGATATATGTATGACAGAACCATTTTACTGTAGAGCAGATGCTCACAATGTGATAAATAATCTACAGTTCAATAATTTTTAAAAAAATCCTTCTGACGTCAAAAACCTGCAAGTCTCATTCTCTATGTTTTCTTCCAAGAAAGTAACAACTAACAAAGCCCTGGACTCAGAAGAATCCAATCTTTCATCCTTCCCAATTCTGCGCCAGGACCACTGAGTGCCATGGGCATCACTCAATTCTGTTAAGCTGCTGCTATTACAGATCTGAGGTTTCCAACCTGTGTTGAGTCCTCCCTGCTGCCTGACCACCATTTACATCAGTGATTCCCAACCCTGGCTGCACGTTAGAACCCTGGGGAGCTTTTAAAAAGTCCTGATACCTGGGCCTCACCCCAAACCAGTAAAATCAGATCCTCTGCTGGCAGGATTGAGGCTTTGGTAATATCCAAAGTTCCCCCAAGTGACCTAACACACATCCAGGGTTTAGAACATCGTTCACAGTCCAGGTAACAGATAATAATCACCCGGAGTTATTTAAAGTACTGATTCTGGGTTCCTCCTTCACATATTCTAATTTAGTTTGCTTCAGGTACAGTCTGGGAGTTTTGACAATTCCCTAGGTGATTCTAATGTGCAAGTAAGCCCCAATGGTGATAGCCACAGTCCTCAGGACTCCAGCCTTCTCTCCCAACTCACCACAGATGACGGCCTTGCTTCCTTCTTCACAGAGAACATAGAATTTATCAGAAAAACCTCTTATCCTTCCTTTCTGCCATTAAAGTCACAGCACCCCTCCTCCTGTCTATGGCTAGTCTCTGCACTTCTTTTCTGGCTCTGTCCTTCCCCCATACTCTCAGATTTCTCCCCATCCTCACTTCCCTCCTTTCCCTCTGCCTGTTCCCCACTGGTAGTTAACATGTCCCACTATCAGTCTATCAGTGACTATCAGTCACTCCAAAGGAAAGCTTTCCTCCTCCCCACATCTTTGAGTGCTGTCCTATCTCTATCACCTGTTCAGAAGCAAGCCTCTATAAACTGTTGTGCACTCTTCCTCACAGAGCGGTCACTCCTTTACATGTTGCCATCTGTTTATTCCCAAAAAAGAATATTCCAAAGAAACCAGTGACCTCATTGTTGCAAATCCAGTGTGCACATCTCACTCAGCCTTTGTTGTTGTGCTTTGTTGTACTTAATTGCTCAGTCGTGTCCAACTCTTTGTGAGCTCATGGACTGTAGCCCGCCAGGCTCCTCTGTCCACAAGAATTCTCCAGGCAAGAATCCTGGAGTGGGTCGCCATGCCCTCCTCCAGGGGATCTTCCCAACCCAGGGACTGAGCCCAGGTCTCCCACATTACAGATGGATTCTTTACTGTCTGAGCCACTCAGCCTTTATTTCCTCTAAATCCTCAGCAATGTTGGCCCTGCTGACTTCACCCTATCTTCTTGAAATCCTCCACCTCTCCTTGGTGTTTTTAACTCCATACCCATCAGGTTTCCCCCTTGGCTCCTAGGATACGATTTCAGCTGCAGTCACAGGCGCTGCTGTCTCGGCTCTTCTAAATGCTGCTGCCCCTCGGGGCTGCAACCACCCACACTCTCCGCTTTCACGTCATATGTTCATTGTCCCCCATGACTTTCATAGAGTGTGCTAAGTGATTTCACACCATTATGGATGTGAAACTCAACCCACAGAGGCAGGTAGTTAAGAATTACAAATGATTTGAAATTCCATCTCAGACATTACTCTATAAACTGATAGAAAAAAATTAATGAGTTCCTTTAGGGGTTCCAACAAATAAGTCTGCAGTTCTGGGGTTGCAGACATTGGGGTTGAGATGGAGAGCTAAGTACCACATCCTATATGACTAGATGACCTCAGAGATTTCTGAAAAGTCTCCCTGTAACTAGCCTACCTTTGCTGTTCAGGGTCCATAGCTTTTCTGCTGTGTCTGAATCATTATACTTAGGACACAAGGACCCACTTGTCCTTCTGCTTGCAGGGTCCAATATCCCCTGGAGCATCTGTCTTCCTCTCTGCCCCACTTGCTCCTCTACCACCTTCAATTCCATTTCTCACCTAGTTGATGTCTTCTCATTGTATTCCTTTTTGAAAAATCTCCTCACCCCCTGTTCCTGCCAATTAAGTCCATTATGTTGGCGCTAATGGTCAAGCATCCACCTGCCAATGCAGGAGGTGTGAGAGACGTGGGTTCGATTCTGGGGTTGGGAAGAACCCCTGGAGAAGGAAATGGCAACCCACTCCAGTATTCTTGCCTGGAGAATCCCATGGACAGAGGAGCCTGGTGGGCTACAGTCCATGGAGTCACAGAGTCAGACACAACTGAAGCAACTTAGCACATTACATCTAAAAATGATGCAATCAGGAAAATGTTTCCCAAGAGCAAACTTAGGCTCTAAATTTGATAAAATCAGACATTAAGGTAATCAATAATAATTATAAAGAACTTATCACAGTTATGAATACTTAGGGAGCAATTAATAAATGATAGATATTCATATTTCCCTACTTAAAAATAATTTCTGATACTATATATAAAATAAATGACTGAAGCAAATATTAAAATGTGAATGCCAAGTAATGGGT
Source organism: Bubalus bubalis (assembly GCF_019923935.1). Classification (NCBI taxonomy): domain Eukaryota; kingdom Metazoa; phylum Chordata; class Mammalia; order Artiodactyla; family Bovidae; genus Bubalus; species Bubalus bubalis. The sequence continues at coordinate 95,588,948 of NC_059163.1, read as the reverse complement.
TATACTTGTTTGGCATATATACCAAGTTGGGTTATACCAAGTTTGGCATAAGAATTTCATACCTAATGACAGTTTAAATGGACCAAAAAAAAAAAAAAGTCCAGACAGAAAAAATCATTCAACTTCTATCAGTGTTTTGTGATGAAAAAACATGAATAAGAGTCACGTGGTTTTGTGTGGCTACATGTAAAGCACTTAGAGATAGTGAGCTTGGTTTGATCACAAGTAAAATGAGAAACCAAACTTCTTGATTTCAGAGTTCCTTCTCACCTGTAAAAGTATCTGATACTATAAAAATAATTTCCAAGAGTCACCATCTAGAGAACATAGTTAATAACAGTGAATCTCTGCCATGTGCCCTCAGAGACTGCATTCCCTTCCCTTCCATGCAAGGGTATTCTTGATTCTCAATGTTCATATGAATGAATCCTTGCATTTCTAAGCAATATATTGCTTAGCTTTGTGTTTCGAACTTTCTAAAACTCTATTATTGCTGCATGCAATGTCTAAGTTGGTTTTTCATTATGCTTTATGAGACTTATACATTTGGATGTATACTAATTATGGCATTTTAACATCTATACTCATGAATTAGTTAGCTCTATTTTTGTATACTTCCTTTGCGTGGCTCAGGTACTACAGTTTATATACTATATATATATAAATATTTATATATAAGTATTGTATATGTTATATATAATAGACATTTATAAGTTTATATATGCTGGAATCAAGATTTCTGGGAGAAATATCAATCACCTCAGATATGCAGATGACACCACCCTTATGGCAGAAAGTGAAGAGGAATTAAAAAGCCTGTTGAAGAAGGTGAAAGTGGAGAGTGAAAAAGTTGGCTTAAAGCTCAACATTCAGAAAACGAAGATCATGGCATCCGGTCCCATCACTTCATGGGAAATAGATGGGGAAACAGTGGAAACAGTGTCAGACTTTATTTTTTTGGGGCTCCAAAATCACTGAAGATGGTGACTGCAGCCATGAAATTAAAAGAAGCTTACTCCTTGGAAGGCAAGTTATGACCAACCTAGATAACATATTCAAAAGCAGAGACGTTACTTTGCCAACAAAGGTCTGTATAGTCAAGGTTATGGTTTTTCCAGTGGTCATGTATGGATGTGAGAGTTGGACTGTGAAGAAGGCTGAGCACTGAAGAATTGATGCTTTTGAACTGTGGTGTTGGAGAAGACTCTTGAGAGTCCCTTGGACTGCAAGGAGGTCCAACCAGTGCATTCTGAAGGAGATCAGCCCTGGGATTTCTTTGGAAGCTAAAACTCCAATAGTTTGGCCACCTCATGCGAAGAGTTGACTCATTGGAAAAGACTCTGATGCTGGGAGGGATTGGGGGCAGGAGGAGAAGGGGATGACAGAGGATGAGATGGCTGGATGGCATCACTGACTCGATGGACGTGAGTCCGAGTGAACTCTGGGAGTTGGTGATGGACAGGGAGGTCTGGCGTGCTGCGATTCATGGGGTCGCAAAAAGTCGGACACAACTGAGTGACTGAATTGAACTGAACTGAACTGATGTGCTTACATCAAATGAGGTAAGCCATTTTATATTTTCTAGAAAAATTTTTACTTATTGGGAATGATCGTATCCCTAAACATTTGGTAGAACTCACATAAAATCAGTTGGGCTTGGTGTTTTCTTGGTAGGAAGACTTAAAAATACTGATTTAATTTTTAAGACTCCTCAGGGTTATTTGGTATTCCTGTTCTTCTAAGTCGCTTTTGATATGTAATTTATTTTTAGTAATTTTATCCATCTTATCTAAGTTCTATTTATTGTACACATTGTTCATCTTATTCCTTTATCATTTTAACTGTTCATTGTAACTATAATTATGTTCCTTTTTATGTTAATACTTTATGCATTTTCCTGATCCCTTTTGTCAGTTTATATATTTCACTGTTTTTGGATATTTTAACATATATATTCCATATTTTTTATGTCACATTAATTTATGCTGTTATCTCTACTATTTCTTTGCTTCTATTTTCTTTGGGTTTATTCTGTTGACATGTTTCCTAACTTATGGTGAAAACAAAGCTCATTAATTTTAAGATTTTATTCTAATATAAGTACTTATTGCCATATATTTCCCTTAAAATACTGTTTAATGCTACTTAAGAAGTGTATATGCATATGGTTTGTGTTGCAGTGGCCATGGAGATAATTTGCTTTTATCTCCTTTGAAAGGCTGTGCTACTAGGGAACTCTACTCAGTACTCTGTAATGACCTATATTGGAAAAGAATCTAAAGAAGAATGGATTTATTTATATGTATAACTGATCCACTCTGCTGTATGGCAAAAGCTAACACAACATGTACATCAACAAAATTAATTAATTTTTGTTTTTTTAAAGCCTGTTCTGTGAGACTGGCAGAAGCTGCACCTTCTGATCCACTGTGGCATCACCACGGCCACATCTTCACAGGCTGCTCAAAGCCAAGGACCCATCACAGCAAGGGTAACAGTCCAGGCCTCGTCTGCTGGACGTGGGACTCCTACAATGGGCAGCCTTAACCTATCTACTCTCATCAGCATGGCTTAGAGTTTTCTCAGAACTGTAACTGTCTAAAATCCTTCCTCCCCAACCCTCCTTTGTCTTTTCATCGCCCAAAGGCTCCCGTGGCCTACTCCTTCCCATTCCCTCTTTATTCTTCAAGGGCATCTCCCCCAAATCTCTCCTGTACATCTCATTCTGTATTGGTATTTACTTCTCAGAGGACTCAGACTGACACTAGTGTTTTTATTATCCATCCTAAATGTTTCCAAATTTCTATTAAGATTCCTTCATTGCTGTTGATGAGTTTTTCCCTCCAAATTTCACCTCCTAACATAATTTCATTGTCTTATGTTCACACATTGTATCCTTTGAAATTTCTTGTTCATGGTACTTGAAAAAGAATGGGCATTAATTATTGAGTGAAGAGTTCTTTATAAGTTCACTAAAACTGTTATTTTATTCAAATTAAATTATATAGACATAAGAGATATATAAATCTCTCATTCTCATAGTGGATCTGTTCATTTCTCCTTTTAGTTCTTCAAATTTTACCTGGTATGTTAGAGGTTATTTCACCAGGTATATACAACTTTAGAATTGTTACATATACCCAGTGAACTGGAATTTTATCTCTGTCTATTGAGTCCCTTCCTACATGATATTGCTATTGTCCTAAAAGTCTGAAAGTATTATTCTTATTTCATTTTTAGGCTACTTTTGTCTCTTCTCCATCTTTTACATGAAAATATTTATTTACCTTTTTATTATAAGTGTATCCTTGGAAAACGGCTTTTGCCATACATCCTGCAACCTAGAAATATCACTATTTTAATTACTGAGTTTAATAGCTTGTTCACATATTTATTTTGATTGCTGATACACTTTTTTCTATTTTATTTTATGTTTTTCATATGTCCTGATTTTTTAACACCCTTTTTCTCATTTCCTCTTTCTTTTGCATTGATTGTATTCATTTCTTTTTTATTTCATTACACCATTTGGTTCTATTTCTTGGTGGTTATCTTTGAAAATTTACTGTATATTCTTAACGTTTAGAAAAATCCCATTTTTATGCCTCTTTCCAAATAATATAAAGATCTTAGAATATTTCAACTTTAATACTTTAACTCTGCCTCAATTGAAAATTATATTACTGTTTAGGGTTTTATTTATCTCTTACTTTCTATTTAATCTTAACCTCATACATTGGACATGAACAGTTTTTATACAATGTTTACATTTGTTGACATGCTAACATCTTTGTTCACTTATTCCTTATACTTCAAATCTACAGTCATTTTTCTTTTTTATTATATGTATTGTTTAGAAGTTGTTGTTTTTTTTTTTTAACTTGATGAGGTTAAGTTTGTAAAGAAGTCTCTCTCTCATTAATGGAAAATTGATTTCTATTACACATAAAATCTAAATATTTTTTCCAGATTTCAATTTATTGAGGAGTAAAGTCCTTGGAGATTTAAAAAACATTCCTGTGAGTTCATCAATGCATTTAACAGTGTGTTTGTTTAAAATCTAAACTGATTTTCACTGAAAGGCTTTTAGAGTA